>NC_134689.1:81737165-82454665 GCF_050947455.1 Rhinoderma darwinii
TGACAAACACACAGTGAAAAACAAAATTAAATAAGTGGATGTGCGCTGTGATACAGCCTGGACATCCGCCAGGTATAAAAAATTCCTCATCTCCCAGCCAGAAGGCCGGGAGAATAAAGGTGTGTGCTCATATAGTGTGAAAGAGAGTGCGTGCAAATGTGCCTTCACTCAGTGGGATCCCACCCCCAGTGAGTTAGGGCACCCCAGGGTGAAATTCCTCTGTTATACCACCTGGAAATGTATGAATAATTTGACAAGTGGGTGTTACCATTCCCCTTGTCAATAGCCATGTCCCTACACACTCTGATACTGTTGAATCAGTGCTAAAAGTTCCAAACATAAGCTCCCTGCTTCTGCTTTGTGGAACACAGAATAACTGTGAGAGTGAGAATACATTTCCCTAAATATATTGCAGACATGAGAATCGTTCTATCGCTTCACAATTGTAAAAGCAAAGAGAAAACCATCATGCAACTTGTCGGTGGGTACATAACAGAAAATTGCAGCAACACCCACTGAACTTATAAAACAAAGGTGTAAAAAAGTGGCAGATGTTGGCCATGTTGCTCCACCTTCCACATTGGACACCTTTGTCATCAGTTTGAAAGTGTGGAGGAAGACTGTCTTACATATGAATGTTCTCTAAGTTTCAGTAATATATTTCAGCACTCCATTTCTAGCTTTTATCCCCCTATGTCTACTGTATCCCTTTCATCCGTTATTAGCCACGCGGCCACGTATTACTATTCCCCTACTGTTACAGTGACACTACAATAAATAGTAGACATGCTTATTAACCCAGTACACTTTGTTTGAGCTTCTTAATATAAATACATGGCTTAATCGAATTCAATTGTTGTGGATTAGTCTGAGGTCTAAGTAACAATGTCAAAGTTCAAATAAAATGCTGTGAACCTTTAAGGGCGGGTTCACACATGGCGGAATTCCACTTAAATTCCGCTGCGGACACTCCGCAGCGTTAATCCGCAGCGGAGCCGTTTCTCCATTGACTTTCACTTTAATTTAGCAGTGTTCGTTTACACGATGCGTACAATTCCGCTGCGGAGCATAGGCTGCGGAGCGGAATTTGGTGTCCGCAGCATGCTCTGTCTGTTGCGGAGCAGTGGCGGACTCATGGCGGAATTTCTCCATTGACTTCAATGGAGATTCTAAGTTCCGCAATGAAGTCCGCAGCTGTCATGCACATGTCATGTGTGCTGCGGATGCGTCTTGCTTTTTTAACTTGACATTTCTTCATTCTGGCTGGACCTAGGTATTTCTAGGTCTACAGCCAGACTGAGGAAGTCAATGGGGCTCCCGTAATGACGGGAGCGTTGCTAGGAGACGTCTGTAAATAGTCACTGTCCAGGGTGCTGAAAGAGTTACGCGATCGGCAGTAACTGTTTCTGCACCCGGGACAGTGACTACCGATCCCAATATACATGTATCTGTAAAAAAACATATAAGTTCATACTTACCGAGAACTCCCTTCGTCTGTCTCCAGTCCGGCCTCCCAGGATGACGTTTCAGTGTAAGTGACGGCTGCAGCCAATCACAGGCCAAGCACAGGCTGCAGCGGTCACATGGACTGGCGCGTCATCCAGGGAGGTCGGGCTGGATGCCGAAAGAGGGACGCGTCACCAAGACAACGGCCGGTAAGTATGAAAATCGTTTACTTTCACTAGGGAAAGTGCTGTCCCTTCTCTCTATCCTGCACTGATAGGGAGAAGGGAAGCACTTTTCCCGCAGTCTGCAGCAGCTAGTCCGCATCAATGTACTGCACATTTTGTGCAGATCCGCTGCAGAATCTGCAACGCAGATTCTGTGCGGCATCGATGCGGACAGTTGCGGAGGAATTCCGCCATGTGTGGTCATGCCCTAACTTGGTGCATTGAAATAAATCTATTCACATATATTCATACATGTGAATTTGAATAAAAGTTTTCTATTGCAAAACATAAGATTTCATAAATCTGTCTTTGTTGAGACAGAAAATTAAAACATTCAGTAAAACCTATAGTGAAATTCTAATTAGAGCTTTTGTTCATTTCTTTTTTTTTTCCTTATCACTGCTTGCTTGTTGGCTTGCCTCATTTTTATGTGGAAAGGTACCTTGGGATCAGATCTCTTGTCAAAGCTCATTGACCCTTTCCTCTGGTATGGAGTGTATTATAACAAGAGAAGCCTAGTCTGAAGAATACTCATTTATCTACATTATGAATCTTAGCAATGAGAACATTTTATTCCTGGCATCCTCCAAACTGGCTAATTTACAATCTTGTCATGTGCAGGTATATGTGTGTGCCTGTCTCCAAAATGTGTTGCCAGCCTACCGTTTAAGCTGCACTTCACTGCACAATGAAAATTGACAGGAATGTTAATTATTAACCACCAAGAAGCAGACTGCAGAACTGTGATTCATGCGTGTCTTCGCGGCATACAATGTTCGCCCTTATTTCTCTGTAATGAGAATTATTTTGTGTTTCTATTGTAAGGAGTTGGATGAAGCATGCAACATATGTTTTTCCTATGCAGTGGACAAGTGTGGATAAATATTTCAATGTTAATGTATGTTCACACTGAGTTTTTTTGCAGGCGGAAAAATCTGCCTCAAAATTCCTTCAGGAATTTTGAGGCAGGTTTTGACCTGCCTGTACTCTCTTTGCAGCGTTTTTTGGCTGTGGCCATTGAGCGCCATGGGCAAAAAATGCAGCGAAAACCGCTTTCTCTGTCTCCCATGTCAATGGGAGGTCAGAAATGCAAATGCATGATGCTTCTTTTTCCCGCTAGTGTTTTTTTTAATTTCACTGTGAGGTGTTTTCAGTTATTTTTTTGCGCAGTTTCTCACGCGGCTTCCGTAAAAAAAACTCGGTGTGAACATACCCTTAGGCCCTTTTCACACAGTATTTTGACGAGCTTTTTGGAATGGAAACCGCTCCGCAAAACCAGTCAAAAACAGGCCGAAAATGCCTCCCAATGATTTCAATGGGAGGCGGGGGCGGTTTTCTCCCACGAGCGGTAAAACCGCCTCGTGGGAGAAAGATGGGACATGCTCTATGATCGCGCGGTTACGCCTCTGACCTCCCATTGACATTAATGGGAGGCAGAGAAAGTGTATTTCGCAGAGTTTTTTGCCCGTAGCACTCAATGGGCGCGAGCAAAAAACGCATCGAAAAACGCAGCGAAAATCGGGGCAAACATCGTGCAGGAAGGTCAAAATCTGCCTCAAAATCCCAAACGGAATTTTGAGACAGAATTTTCCTCCTGCAAAAAACTTTCACAGCCTTAGAGTCATAGCTGAGCTTTCCTTCACATAGGGTAAAGATTTGGTTTATTGTCATATCCCTGTAGCTAAGTTTTCTACCCAAGGCAAAGTGGCTTGTTGATATCCCCCAGGGACCACAGCACCCAGGGCATATGCCACACAAGACCCCATAGTTATATCCTGGTGCAGGGGCATAGCTAGGGGGGGTCATGTGCCCCGGGTGCCACTTAGAGGGGGGCGTCAGCGCCACCTCCTCCTGCACTATAATTGTACCTGTGTCTATAGGACACAGGTACAATTAGAAGCAATGAATAGCCGGGTATATTCCGTGCCTGGCCATTCAGCTCTTTTGTATGAGTGAAGCGGTATTGTGCTTGCGTCGATGAAAGGCGCTGACTGACAGAGAAAGTCATCCTGCCCATCCAATCAGCACCTTTCATAGAGGCTTCGTTCAACCCCCAGGAGACCTGCGCAGAAGAAAGCAGATCTCCATTGCTGCTGGCCGGCGTGGGAGCGGGATTAAGGTGAGTTTGAATAGTTTGTTATTTTATTGTAATAAAAAAGTGTCTGGCTTTATCTACGGGGGGTGGTTTTATCTACAGGGGACTTTATCTACAGGGGGGGCTTTATCTACAGGGGGGCTTTATCTACGGGGGGGCTTTATCTATAGGGGAGCTTTATCTACAGGGGGCTTTATCTACAGAGGGGCTTTATCTACAGAGGGGCTTTATCTACGGGGGTCTTTATCTACAGGGGGGCTCTATCTACAGGGGGGCTATATATTGGTGTGGGCTATCTATGGAGCACCAAATGCAGGGGTGGGCTATATCTACAGGGGGCTATATACAGGGGTGGGATATCTATGGAGCACTATATACAGGGGTGGGCTATATCTACAGCGGGGCTATATACAGGGGTGGGCTATCTATGAAGCACCATATACAGGGGTGGGCTATATCTACAGGGGGGTTATATACAGGGGTGGGCAATCTATGGAGCACCATATACAGGGGTGGGCTATATCTACAGGGGGCTATATACAGGGGTGGGCTATCTATGGAGCACTATATACAGGGGTGGGCTCTATCTACAGGGGGGCTATATACTGGGGTGAGCTATCTATGGAGCACCATATACAGGGGTGGGCAATATCTACAGGGAGGCTATATACATGGGTGGGTTATCTATGGAGCCCCATATACAGGGGTGGTCTATATCTACAGGGGGGATATATACAGAGGTGGGCTATATATGGAGCACTATATACAGGGGTGGGCTATATCTATAGGAGGGCTATATACAGGGATGGGCTATCTATGGAGCACTATATACAGGGGTGGGCTATATCTACCAGGGGGCTATATAAAGGGGTGGGCTATCTGTGGAGCACTATATACAGGTGTGGACTATATGTGCACTATATACAGGGGTGGGCTATATCTACAGGGGGGCTATATACAGGGGTGGGCTATCTGTGGAGCACTATAGGGGGAGCTATTTGTGGGACACTATATACAGGAGTGGGCTATATGGGGGCACTATCTATGGGGGGCACTATCTACAGGGGGCTCTATGGCAGGCACTATCTATAGGGGGCACAGTTTGTGTGTATGGGACACAGTGTATGGTGCTATTATAATTAGAGGTGCAGTGTATGGTGCTATTATATTTAGGGGCGTAGTGTGTAGTATAATGAGAACGTTATCTTTATTTATAGGTGTAGAAATGTTGGAAAAGTGAGAAGCTGAAGACATCTGAGCAGAAAACTGCAGAATTGAGCTGTGACCGGGAGAAGTCATCATATAGGTTTGGACCGGGTGGAGAAAAAGAAATAGAATATGAGACGTCACCAGTGAGTCACTTAATGTAAATGTTTATTCTGTCTCTAATCATCACTGTAGTCACTGTATGATCTTCAGCGAGATGCTTATAATATGATTTATTTTTTGTGAAACAGCAACTCCCAGCATATCCTTATCATTGTTCGGGCCATGCTGGGAGATGTAGTTTTACGCCGTACATACCTATACGGCAGGGGTTGCACTAAATTGAGTTGTATTTGTGCTGGTGTTGTATTTATGTACTGGGCTTGGTTCTGGTGTTGTGTATAGAACTATATTGCTTGTAAAATGTGCAAATGTTTTTATGCTCGAGTTACATAAAAATAAATGTGGAAAAGAAATGACACGTCATTGATTGGTAGAGAAAACAAACACGGAGAGGGGGAAGGAGATGTCGGGAAAGAGGTTTGGGGGGGGGGGGGGCAAACTGAATCTTTGCCCCGGGTGCTGGAGAACCTAGCTACGCCTCTGCCCTGGTGTGTCACAGTGAACACACACTATGGTGATTATTAAATAGACATAGATAGATAGATAGATAGATAGATAGATAGATAGATAGATAGATAGATAGATAGATTTATATTCTAAAAAAAAAAATAGCTTCTTCTGAAATTCAATTACTTTCTAGTAACAAATAAGATTTGCAAAGCTCTGTACTAAGTAAAAGACAGGAATGTTTGCTAGAGATATTTTGTTCAAACAGTTTTAAAAGTTATAATCTTTTTGCTTATATGTGGAAGTAGCACTGAGCCATTTCCACCTAAGAAAAATAATCTATTCCAACTGGGTAGTTCAATTACTATAGCATAAACTGCGTATTTTCCATATTACTTGTGCAGAATAATGGATCACATTATCGTACTTTTCTGAATAATAATAAATAATTAACAGTCTGCAAATAGGGTATACTACTTCTGTGGAGTATGAAAATGTGCCAAGATTATGTGCACAAGTACATGAAATATAAGGAGGGAAGTATGTCATAGTTTATCTGATTATATCCACTATTGCTTATATTTTTGTAACCTATCTCCATAAATACAGGAGTGCTTGAATATCACTTACACTATTTATTAATAACAGCAACCATTCACCAGTGTACAGAAAACTTTCTACAACTTTCTATAAGCAAAAAATACTAAAGCTGTCCATACACATATATGTCAATAAATACTGCTGTGCATGGAGTCTACCCAATCATTCCACAACGGCAGACGTCGGGGTAAACAAAGATTTTGGTTCTCTGTCCAGCTGGGAGATTAAGCTGCGGTCAGAAATGTTTGGCAGTGGCTTATCTCCCTTACCCCGATTGAATAAACTTGCACATACTGAGCTTAAATGTTTATAGAAAGCTGCAGCGAGCGCCGATCAACGAGGCAGATCGCTGATCGGTGCTCGTTTGCTCCAGTTATAAGGAGCTATGGATGGGGACGAGCGGTCGTTACTCCGATCGCTCATCCCCATACATATTATCAACTCGGCAGTGCATCTCCCTGTTTACATAGGGAGATGCGCTGCCGACAATAATAATATTTCACTTTTTTAAAATAATACATTCAGCGGATAAGCTCAGCCCTATTTAACCCTTGCATGACCAAGTGGTAGTGCCACACAGCCCCCTCCCAGGTAGTGCCACACATCCCCCCTCCCAGGTAGTGCCACACAGCCCCCACCTCCCAGGTAGTGCCATACAGCCCCCTCCTCCCAGGTAGTGCCACACAGCTCCCTTCTCCCAGGCAGTACCACACTGCCCCTCCTCCCAGTTAGTGCCACACAGCCCCCCTCCCTGGTAGTGCCACACAGCCTCCCTCCCTGTAGGTAGCACCTTTGAGGTTCCCTTTAGGAGTGGAATCCCCAGCCAGAGCATTGCCGATGTTCTGGCTGGGGATTCCGCTTCAGGAAAAACCCCTGATGTCACTGGCCATATATGGACAGTGTTGTCAGGGGCAACCCCAGAGCCATAGTCCTGGGCAGAGCACTACTAGCACTCTGACTGGGACTCCTGCTCTGCTCCTGACATCACTATCCATATATGGACAGTGATGTCAGGGGCTTCCCCAGAGACGGAGTAGCGGAGCAGAGCCGCTAGCGCTCTGCCTGGGACTCCTTCCCTCCTCCCGACATCACTGTCCATATATGGACAATGATGCCGTGACGACAGCAGCGACAGCACCCGGAGGCCGAGTGGGCCCCCCACTTGCCCGGGTTCGCCGGGTGCTGATACCGGCCCTGCACACTGGCTCTGTTATCTCTGGGCAGAAGCCGACGGAGGGAGAAGGAGGGGGGAGGTGCCGACACACACGGGGAGAGAGAAAAGTGCAAACTGCTTCATTGTAAGAAGAGCTGCACTTGTAACTTTAGTTTCATAAAAAAAACACGTTTGCTTTATGAAACTAAGTCAAAGAGGTGATGGCACTTGTAAAGAGAGCTGACATAGATTAGTGAAGAGCTGCTCACGCTGAAGCATCTCTGCACTCATTAAACCCCGATGCACGCTGCAAACGTCTATATACGTGCTAACTGCACGGGGCATCAGCTCTGTCACCAGTTTATCAATTCCCTATCTCCTAACTAGCTTTGCTGCTGATAACTACCGTGTGATTTGTTTTAACCCCCTCCCGCTGCAGCCACATTTGACCTTCCTGACAGAGCCTTATTTTTCAAATCTGACATCTGTCACTTTATGTGGTAATAACTTTGGAAAGCTTTTAAATATTCAAGGGATTCTGAGACTGTTTTCTCGTGACACATTGTACTTTAAGTTAGTGGTAAAATTTGGTTGATACATTCAGTATTTAATTGTGAAAAACACTAAAATGTTGCGAAAAGTTGCAGAAATTAGCATTTCTCTAAATTTAAACAGATCATAATACCACACAAAATAGTTGCTAATTAACATTTCCCATATGTCTACTTTAGATTGGCATTGTTTTTTGAACAGCCTTTTACTCTCCTAGGATTTTACAAGGCTTAGAACTTTAGCAGAAATTTAGCAAATTTTAAGAAAATATCAAAAGGCTATGAGGGGCCTATACAATAGAAAACCCCCATAAGTCACCCCATTTTAGAAATTGCACCCCTCAAAGTATTCAAAACAGGATTCAGAAAGTCTCTTAACCCTTTAGGCGTTTCACAAGAAATAAAGCAAAGAAGAGAGGAAATTTACAAATGTATTTTTTTTTTGCAAAAATTATTATTTCATAAAAACATTTCTGTAACACAGAAGGTTTTACCAGAGAAACGCAACTCAATATGTATTGCCCAGATTCTACAGTTTTTAGAAATATCTCAAATGTGGTCTAGTGTGCTAATGGACTGAAACACCGGCTTCAGAAGCAAAGGAGCCCCTAGAGTATTTTGGGGCCTTCTTTTTATTAGAATATATTTTAGACACCATGTCAGGTTTGAAGAGGTCTTGTGATGCCAAAACAAAGGAAACACCCCAAAAAAGACCCCATTTTGGAAACTACACAAGGAATTCACCAATGTTTCGTAGATTTTATTAGAAATTGGACGTGAATTTTTTACAATAAAATGTCGTTTTAGCTATAAAAAAAACAAAATACCCCATATGTGGGCATAAACTGCTGTTTGGGCACACGGCAGGGCTCAGAAGAGAAGGAGCACCATTTGGCTTTTGGATCAGAGATTTTTCTGGATTGGTTTCTTGGCACCATGTCACATTTGCAAAGCCCCTGTGGGACCAAAACAGTGGAAACCACCAAAAAGTTACTCCATTTGGGATACTACATCTCTTGAGGAATTAATCTAGGAGTGTAGAGAGCATTTTGACCCACAGGTGAATTGGGCAGTGAAAATAAAATATATTTTTTTTTCAATAAGATGTCATTTTAGCTACAAATTTTTCATTTTCTCAACAAATAAAGAAGAAAAAGCACCCCAACATCTGTAAAGCAATTTCTCCCGAGTACGGCTATACCCCATATGTGGTTATAAAATTCTTTTTAGGCACATGGTAGGGCTCATAGGGGAAGGGGCGCCATTTTGGAGTGCAGATTTTGCTGCATTGGTTTCTGGGTGCTATGTCGCATTAGCAATGCCCCTGTGGGACCAAAACATTGGAAATCCCCCAGAAGGGACCCCATTTTGGAAACTACACCCCTCAAGGTATTCATCTAGGGGTGTAGTGACCATGTTAATCCCTCAGGTGTTTTCCAGAAATTAGCTTGCACTCGATGTTGCAGAGTGAAAATGGGAATTTTTCCATAGCTATGCCAATATGTGGTGCCCTGCTTGTACCACCATATCAAGACAGCTCTCTAATTATTATGCTGTGTTTCCCGGTTTTAGAATCACCCTACATGTGGTCCTAATCTTTTGCCTGGACATTCGACCAGGCGTAGGAGTGAAAGAGTACCATACAAAATTGAGGCCTAATTTGGCGATTTACAAAGTATTGGTCCACAATTGCAGATTCTCTGATGTGAAATAATAAAAGAAACCTCTGAGAAGTGACACCATTTTGGAATCTACACCCCTCAAGGCATCTATTAAGGTGTAGTGAGCATTTTAACCCCACAGGTCTTTTCCACAAATGAGTGCGCTGCGGATGGTGCAAAGTAAAAATTTTAATTTTTCCCTAGATATGCATGTCTCCAGTGGCACAACCTGGACACAACATATTTGCCACTGAAACAGTGGCAAATATGTTGTGTCCAGCTTGTGCCACTGGAGACACACCCCAAAAATTGTTAAAAGGGTTCGCCCGGGTATGGCAAAGCCATATATGTGGAAGTAAACAGCTAATTGGGCACACTGTAGGGCTCAGAAGGGCGGTAGCGCCATTTGGCTTTTGGAGTGTGGATTTTGCTTGGTAGTAGTTTTGTTTGAATATTGCTGGTGTTTTCAATTATAATGTGGGGGTACATGTAAGCCGGGCAGAGTACATCAGGGGCAGAGTCAAGTGGTATAATAATGGGGTAAAAATACCAATAAAATAATCCATAGATATATCTTATGCTGTGAAGCATTCCTTTCTGCACAGGCCAGTGTCGCACTGATAAATGGTGTCCTTACTTATCCCCCTTGGTCCACACTCCGCACCTTTGCAGTTTGGGGAATTTTGCTTGGAAATTGTGTCGTGGTATAATAGGGGCACCCTCGCTTCCAGCAGATATGTTTGGGTCCTACCCTTCCTGGTTCCCTAATTTTAGGGCCTTGATAAATCGCCTTTTGAAACAGAAGAAATGTTCCTCTCAGGCCTGCACAATTGCATATTTTTTATTTCCTGACTCATAGAAGCCTTAACTCATTTTATTTTTTCATAGACATAGTGGTATGAGGGCTGTTTTTTGCGGGACAAGCTGTAGTCATTATTGGTACCATTTTAGGGTATTTGCGACTTTTTCATCACTTTTTATCCTATTTTTTGGGAGGCAAGATGACAAAAAAACAGCAATTCTGGCATAGTTTTTAAGTTTTTTATGCAGCGTTCACCATGCGTAATAAACTACATGTTAACTTTATTCTGCGGGTCAGTCTGATTCCGGCGATACCTCATTTATTGCACTTTTTTTAATTTTTTCATCGACAGAGCTGTATGAGGGTTTGCTTTTTTTGCGACTCAAGCTATAGTTTTTATAGGTACCATTTTTGGATACATGCGAGTTTTTGATCACTTTTTATTCCAATTTGTGTAGGGCAAAGTGACAAAAGCAGAAATTCTGGCAATGGTTTTTACTGTTTTTTCTTACGTCGCTCACCGCATGGAATAAATAACATATTATTTTTATAGTTCAGGCCGTTAGGTTTATTCATTTTTTTCAATAATAAAGGACTTGATAAGTGAAAAAGGCAAATTGTGTTTTATTTTATTACTTGAAACTTTTTTATAATTTTTTA
Source organism: Rhinoderma darwinii (assembly GCF_050947455.1). NCBI lineage: Eukaryota > Metazoa > Chordata > Amphibia > Anura > Rhinodermatidae > Rhinoderma > Rhinoderma darwinii. The sequence goes on from NC_134689.1 coordinate 81,748,134, forward strand.
AACTTTTTTTCACTTTTTTTACACTTTGTTTTAGTCCCACTAGGGGACTTGAAGATCCAACTTTCTGATTTATTTTCTAAAACATTGTAGTGCAATGTATTAGATTTGTCAGTCGTTCACTGACAGCAAGCCGATTAGGTTTTGCCTCTGGGCGGGGCCTAATCAGCTTCCGTAACAGCAGACCTCCTGTTGCCATAGCAGCAATCGGCAGCCCTGCGATCACATGCAGGGCTGCCGATTTGCTACTAACCGCTAAGTTGCAGTGATCGCTTTCGACTGCTGCATGTAAGGGATTAATGGCAGGGAGTCGGGACCAGAGCTACAGATGTAGCCGTCAATATCTTTACTTTCAACACATTAAATACACAGTGAAAAGATCCGTTAACTTGACTTTTTTAATAACTTTACAATGGCTTTTGTTGTGTGATATCATGTTGCAGCAAGTTATCAGAGTCAATGTAAAGATGGCTACACCCGACTCTCCGGTTCCTGCCACTACTGGAGGGTGTCAGCTGTAACATACAGTCGATATCCACCACTGATGACGCCGGCTTAGCTCCTGCCGTCGGCTACGTAAGCCTTTTACCCTTTAAGCCCTGGAAGGCCAGTATTAGTAATGTCGGGAAAGGGTTAAAAAACGTTATTATTTGCAAAGTTATGAGCATTTTTCTAAATATGATAATGTGGCTCTAATACCAAATATGAGGTGACTCTTTCTTTTCACTCTGTGCAATGTTTTCTGTATGACGCTGTCCAAACGTCATACAGTTCTCCTCTTCCCAGACCAGCAACACAGTGTGATCATATAGTATACAGCTTCCATTCCCAAATGTGTTTTCAACTGGTGATATCTCTGGTTGTGTCACAGCTATAACTGCGATCCTGGTTTAGAATCTCCTCTTTCATATGCCACCAGAACCGCCACCAGATACTCCACAGCCGGAGATATGACTGTTTGAAGTGATCCCCCTTCCTTCTGGAATCTCTCACACTGTGTGAAGCAGCTTCATGCTGATAGGACAGCATCAGAGGCTGTGAGGTAGCTACACCTCAGGGGAATCAGATTAACTAGAAGATTGGGCATTACTAAACTAGTGACAGAGTCTCTTTAAGTGAATGTGGTATAGTATAGTTGCTATACCATACACAGCCCATGGACAGTAGTGTTTTCCTACTTATGGCTTCAGTGCTTGTCACTTCCCTTACTATACACTTCAGGATATTAAATGCGACAGGAAACACTAATTATCACAACTTCACAAGACCAAGGAACACTTTATTAAGATACAATATGAGTATACTATGTGAGCACTGCTTGGTATACAATTTTAGACATAGGGCAATGGTACAGCATATATGCACAGTATGGCAGTAACATTTGTGCGTAGCGTTCCACTAATATATAAGCTCTCTAGAAAGCTTTTGTTTGAGCAATGTATAGTAGTATTAAAGCTTTTGTTTGAGCAATGTATAGTAGTATTATACATATACATATATATATATATATATATATATATATATATACCATTATTTAACGTTTATACACAAGAAATAGCATAGAAATTTTGGAGGAATTTTGGCCTGTTTTTTAATAATTGAGATGACTTTTCATTATTATTACATTAAGCACAACACATTTACCTCCCAGAAATCTTTGTTTTTTGTCTCCCTCCCTCAGTAGTGTAGATGCCTCTGTTTGGAGGTAGAGTATATATGTTTCTCCATCTCCCTCTCTCTGTCCTTCTGCGAGTTCTGTTATAAGAAGAAATAAAATAATAAAAACACAAATAAACAACTCCCTGCTAGATCTTTATGTGTGAAGCTTATTCTACATTTTTTTGTCACTCTTTTTTTAATAGCATATAGCTGTAACCCCATTATAAAGATGCCAGGATGTAACTATTCTAGTGGTGCTCGGTGTTGTATGCTACACTAACACAAACCATTATACTGTAGTTCTAATTTTGACCAAAAAAACAACCCAGTACCTGTTACTTTTTTTTATGTCCGTAGCTGGAAAACTGTAAGAATTAAGCTTATTAGGTAGAGCTTACAAGTGCCTGGACAACCAGCAACATACAACTCCTATTTATCCCATAATCTGAGACGTGTAATACAAGCATTGTGTATGTGTTCTTTTCCACCTAGCTTGGAAATAAGTTTTTCTTAATTTTATTGCCTCTAATATTATTTTTTTTTAATGAAATCTACATCAAAGTGATCTTAACACATTCATATCAATGTGTAAGTAGGGCCCATTGAGAGTTATATATCTGGATAGAAAAAGTGCTTTACATTCGTAAAACTATTGGGGCACTAAGACCAAACATAATATTTAGGAAGGCGCTGATGTTATATCCAATCATGTTCAGTTGCTTTGCATGACAATTGGTCAGCTGACTATTATCACATTTTGGACATGCATTCAGGTACTCACAAACTCATTCAACAACCCCTTTTATAAATGAGGTCAGCCCGGTCATCAGCGAATGCCGTTGGTCTGACCTCTGGAACCCCAGTGGTACAGCCAAATAGATGATCGTCCATGTAATGTATGGACAGGATAGCTACACTAGAGTGAGAGGCACTCATTGTTATGTCTGGCTCATGGGGGTTCCTGTTTGGGGGCCCCTTATGTTTATAGTCCCTAAGAGAACATATAGAATGGAGGTGTCTTCCTTCCCACAAATGTGGGCCAACATTGCTAGAAAGGAATGAAACTATAAAAGTTTTAAAATAAAAACAAATATTTATGTAGACATTGAATCTTAAAACATAAACTAGCTATAAAGTTATAAAATAGAATAACTTTGTAAGGCTTAGTTTAAATCTGAATCAGGGTCCCATTCTGATGTTTTGTCATAGCTTCCCGTCAGAACGAGACCCTGACTGAAACAAATGAAAACTATAGGTTTCTGTTTACATCACCATTGATTTCAATGGTGACGCATCCGATGCCCATGGTTTTCGTTTGTCTCAGTTGTGCAAGGGTTCCGTCGTTTTGATGGACTGAATAGCCCAGTCGACTACGGTATTGATTCCGTCAAAATGACGGAACCCCTGCACAACTGACACAAACGGAAAAAATTGTGCACCGGATCCGTCACCTTTGAAATCAATGGAGATGCAAACGGAAACCAGTGGTTTCCATTTGTTTCAGTCAGGGTCCCATTCTGATGGGAAGCTCCGACGGAACGTCAGAACGGGACCCTGGCGCAGATGTGAACAAAGCCTTAGATAAATCTTTTCTTTCTATTGGGCACCATTTTTCAGTTCTTGAATGCAGTCAGCAATGTAAGTAATGGAAGTTTTCACTCAGGTTGCCATGGTTATGACATGTATATATTTATTCATAATTTCTCTTCTTATGTATACTAGATATGCAATATTATATTTAGCGAGTTTCAAAAGGATGTGACACTGAAGAATTACATAGCTAGATACAGTACATTTCCTTAATCGTAGATATGGTATCCAGAAAAAATATATATATTTTTACTTAATGTATTTTCATAAAAGTTTAGAACATTTTTAACCCCTTCCCGCCCACAACACATAAATTAACAGGCTAAGAGACAGGTTCTTATGCTCCTGGACGCAGTAACATCGGCAGGTTCAGGCTGTCACACTGACAGCCAGATCCTGTACTGTGACAGGAAACTGCAATAATCAGTTCCCCGTCACAGAAAAATCATAAACACAGCGTTATATTCAGGGATTCCCTTAGCAAAGGAGGCTTATAGGCATGAAGAGAAGAAGCAATACAGATCACTGGTAACAGTTCATAGTTAATGTGCTCCCTGCTAATCGGTGCCCCTATAGTAAGTAAAATGTATATATATATATATATATATATATATATATAATGTGCTCCAAGATACGAGACAGCACTCCAGAAATTGTGAAAAAATAGGATCACTTTAATGCGACGTTTCAGCCCTACTCCATGGGGCCTTTTTCAAGCAATCATATATATATATAGAGAGAGAGAGAGAGAGACAGGTGAGAAATAAGAAAAGCCCCCTGCCCCACAAAAAGTGTACACCTTTCAGAACCCACTTGTACCAATTTTGGACATTCTTTGTGATAAAAACACGTTTTGCATTGACACCAGGTGCTAATATGTTCCTGTCACACAGAATGTACGTTACGCCAACAAATAAAATAATTACCCCAGCGACCAATTTTAGTCTGTTCTACCTCACTGTACTTTGTGCCTTTACTTAAATGTTGCTGCTTGCATTATTCTCATTCATGTACAGATGCTGCATCTAAAGCTAAGGGAGGGAGATACATATAAAGCTAAAATAGGGTGTCTATTCTCTGCGCTACATTGACGTCATACATGTACACATATTTGACATTACCATCTGCGGAAAAACTTGAGGATTAATTTTTTGGGGTAAATATTGTTCATTGTACAAGCTACCTTAAAACATTGAATGAAAAGATAGGAAAAACAGTATATTTTCCCCGGTTCTGACTATCTTTCTCTCAAAAAGACCTACAAAATTAATATCGGCTCCAATTTGAAATCATAAGAAAGCCCTATGTATCCTGCAGAAAAAGAAACAAAAAATTTAGGAGTAGATGAAGAAACAAAAAGAAATGTCACCTTTAAAATGCAGCATTCCAAAAGGTGAAATTTTGCTTTAGTCATGAAGGCCCAAAACAGCCCTGGTAATGAAAGTGTTAGGCCATGTTCAGACGTGGCAGAATTTTTCTGCTACAAATGTTGGTGCAGATTCGAGACAATTACGCAACGAATCTGCACCAACATTTGCATATTTGGCAGGTAAGGGCATGACCACACGTGGCGGATTTCCTCCGCAACTGTCCGCATCAATGCCGCACAGAATCTGCGTTGCAGATTCTGCTGCGGATCTGCACAAAATGTGCAGTAAATTGATGCGGACTAGCTGCTGCGGACTGCGGGAAAAGTGCTTCCCTTCTCCCTATCAGTGCAGGATAGAGAGAAGGGACAGCACTTTCCCTAGTGAAAGTAAACGAATTTCATACTTACCGGCCGTTGTCTTGGTGACGCGTCCCTCTTTCGGCATCCAGCCCGACCTCCCTGGATGACGCGGCAGTCCATGTGACCGCTGCAGCCTGTTATTGGCCTGTGATTGGCTGCAGCCGTCACTTAGACTGAAACGTCATCCTGGGAAGCCGGACTGGAGACAGAAGCAGGGAGTTCTCGGTAAGTATGAACTTCTATTTTTTTTACAGGTTGCTGTATATTGGGATCGGTAGTCACTGTCCCGGGTGCAGAAACAGTTACTGCCGATCGCTTAACTCTTTCAGCACCCTGGACAGTGACTATTTACAGACGTCTCCTAGCAACGCTCCCGTCATTACGGGAGCCCCATTGACTTCCTCAGTCTGGCTGTAGACCTAGAAATACATAGGTCCAGCCAGAATGAAGAAATGTCATGGTAAAAAAGCAAGACGCATCCGCAGCACACATAACATGTGCATGACAGCTGTGGACTTCATTGCGGAACTTAGAATCTCCATTGAAGTCAATGGAGAAATTCCGCCATGAGTCCGCCACTGCTCCGCAACAGACAGAGCATGCTGCGGACACCAAATTCCGCTCCGCAGCCTATGCTCCGCAGCGGAATGTTACGCATCGTCTAAACGAACACTTCTAAATAGAAGTGGAAGTCAATGCAGAAACGGCTCCGCTGCGAATTAACGCTGCGGAGTGTCCGCAGCGGAATTTAAGTGAAATTCCGCCACGTGTGAACCCAGCCTAACTCAGACGTTGCAGATATCACAGCGGACTTGCCACAGATTTCAGTTTTTGCATTGCCAAGGCTGAAATCCGCAGTGAAATTCCGCTGCTTCTCCGCAATGTAATGTTCATGCTGCGGAGGGAAAAATCTGCACCGCAGCCTAATTTCCGCACAATTATTTTCTGCAACGTCTGAACTAAGTTTCCTAAAAATGTATAGAAAGACATAAAAAAAACGGCTGCTGCAGAATTCCACTGTGGACTGTCCGCAGCGGAATTCAACAGCAAATCCGCCACATCTGAATGTGCCCTTAAAGAAAGGACTTATTACATTAAAGTGGTTTTCCACGACCGGACAACTGATGACCTATCCACAGGATAGCCATTCGGTATATGATTGGTGCGGGTCCGACACCCGGACCCCGCACCGATCAGCTGCTCTGGCTGCCGGATGTTTTGAACGGTATTAGTACTGCAGTGTACTGTACCAGCGATCTAATGATCGCTGGTTCAAGTCCCCTAGGCAATTTTAAAAAAGTGAAATAAAGTTTTTAGTAGTGAAAAAGACCTAAATATCAAAAGTTAAATAAAACACCTTTTCCCATTTTTCCTCTAAAGTAATGTTAAAAATTGGTATTGCTGCATCTGTAAAAGTCTGAACTATTATAATATAGCATTATTTAACACACATGGTGAGTACCGTAAGTAATAAAACATTTGAAACTCCAAAATCGCTGTTTTTTGGTCAACTTAACTCTTAAAAAAATTAATAAAAAGTGATAAAAAAATTGAATGTACCAAAAAATTGTATCAATAAAAACTACAGGTCATCCTGCAAAAAATGAGCCCTCACAACACTCAATCCACGGAAAAATAAGAACGTGATGGCTCTCAGAATTCGGTGGCACAAAAACATTTTTTGTAACAAAAAATGTTTTTTTTAAAAGTACTGAAATATAAACTTAAATATAAATTTGGTAACACCGTAACCATATTGAGCCACAGAATAATGTTAAGTTGTAGTTTTTACCGTACGGTAAATCCCGTAAAAACGAAACCCAAAAAACAATGGAGGAATTCCAATTTCGCCCGCAAACATTTTTTTTCAGTTTCCTAGTACATTATATGGTACTTTAAATTCTACCAATAGAAACTCCAACTCATCACGCAAAAGATAAGCCCTCATACCACTCTATTGACGGAAAAAAATAAAAGAGTTATGGCTCTTGGGAGGCGGGGAGTGAAAAACGATAATGAAAAATCCAAAAATGGGTTTGTCCTGAAAGGGTTAATACAGAAATTTACAAGAACAGTTTATTTTACGTTTATAGGAAATACTTTTGCTGCAGAATGACATTAAAAACAATTGACTGTCACATTTTACATCCTGAAAAGGGTTTTCCCATAATCAATATTTATCACCTATCCACAGAAAGTTCCCCAAATTCATATGGGATGCACAGGGATGGCTAGGTAAACTAATTCTTGGGATTGGTGGGGGTCCCAGCACTCAAACCGCCCCCCCACCTGATCAGATATATATCAGCTATCCTGTAAATAGGTGATAAATATCAATTATCTGAAAATCCATTTAAATATGAATCAACTTAGTACTGCTAATGCAGAAATAAAGCTAAATAGTGCTTATCGTGTTCTTCATTCAGATGTATGAAAGCTATAGAGCAGACAAAGCCAACATAACATGCGATTGTAAAGACATATAGCCATAAGTAACCATTGTGAACCACCGTCCTTTAAACAAGAAAAGCATATGCAGCAGCTAAGCACGGAGAAGCCAAAATTCCTTTCTATGGATCGAAGCGCAAAATCTACTTCAAATCCTCTTTCCAGAGCACGCTACGAGCATATTTACCATTTCATTAAAAAAATCTGCTTGGTGTTTCTTTTCCAAATCAGAATAAACATCTGGATCATATTCCTACAGGCATATCAATAATAGTTTGAGTATTTCAATTTGTTTAAAAAGTGTTTGATTGAAGCTCCGGGAAATCTAACAAGCTGTTGAAGAGTTTAATAGGAAGGAGAGAGGGTAATCTTTTGCATGTTTTTAGATTCTCCATCGAGATTCTACACCACCCGTATCCTCTGCAAAACATTAACACCAGTATAAAATATTCATAAGAATAGAAATATTAGTGCTTGGGGAGACCAAAATAGGATAGAACATGGAATGAGATATGAATTTCATTATCATTTGCCTTATTGCCAAAGTTAGAACATGGAAATACCAATTAGAACCCTTTTCCACGTGTTGGAAGGAAAGGGTTGAATTGTTTAACAAACAGTTGAACACGAGAGCATCAGTCTATGAAGTACTTCCATTGATTAAGAAGAGTTTTTTTTTCATTTTTTAACTAAAAGGCTAAGGCTGGATTCACACGAACATGTTCGGTCCGTAAAGGACGGAACGTATTTCGGCCGCAAGTCCCAGACCGAACACACGGCAGGGAGCCAGGCTCGTAGCATCATAGTTATGTACGACGCTAGGAGTCCCGGCCTCTCCGTGGAACTACTGAAAACATGATTACAGTACGGGACAGTTGTCCTGCAGCGAGGCGGGGACTCCTAGCGTCGTACATAACTATGATGCTAGGAGCCCGGCTCCCTGCAGTGTGTTCGGTCCGGGACTTGCGACCAAAATACGTTCCGTCCTTTACGGACCGAACATGATCGTGTGAACCCAGCCTAACACAGATGTATGGTTTATTGCAAGAGAGAGACCTGATACACTAAGGGTGTGTTCACACAGGTTAAATATGCTGCGTAAAAGAAAGCAGCGTATGCAACCAAGAACCCGCAGGAAATTCCGTCTGAAAAAACGCACCAAATTATGGTGCAGATTTTCAGCCGAAACTGCCGCTGAAAACAGAGCTGAAAAAAAGCCTATACTTACCTCACTGACGTTGTCATGGTGTCGCGTCCTTCTGTTCTCCGTGAAGCCCTGACTCCTGTGATGACATTGCAGCCCAAGTGATCGCTACAGCCTGTGATTGGCTACAGCAGTCACATAGGATGAAATGTCATCCCAGGAAGCTGGGCTGCACGGAGAAATGTCGGGGGAACAAGGAGCCGTCGCTATGACAATGCCAGGAGGTGAGTATAGACCTTTTCTTAGTGAAATTTAAACAAAAAAATATGTTTTTATTTTTAGATTTGCGACTTTTGCAGTTAAATCGCAGCTTTCCCGCCGCAAAAATCGCAACCTTTGCTATATGTTGCAGATTTTAACTACCTATTGAATTCAATGAGTGAAAACCGCAACGAAAGTGAAATAATTCCAAAGCATAAATTGACATGTTGCGGATTAAAAACCTGCACCGCATGTTAAATTATGAACGGTTTCTCAACAGATTTTTTTCTGCAGCGTGTGGATGAGATTTGTTCACATCTCATACACTTTCCTGCTACTGTAATACGCTGCAGATTTTTCAAATAAAATCCATTGCGGGAAATCTGCAGCTAATCCGCCCAGTTTGAACATAAACTTAGAGAAGGAGTTGTCCACCATTTAATCATGCAAATATCTTCTGCTACAAGCTTTAGAAATCAGCTTTGGTAGCCGTTTTATTCCTTTGTATACTGTACACGTAACATTTCCATAAACCATGAAAATGTTAAATAAAGTCTTACCTAATACTTCTCTAATAAAATATATTTGCTCAAGACAAGTGTATGTGCTGAATTGTGTAGTACCATTTCATTAAAAAAAAAGTCCACAACTTTGCCGTTTGGTAACTGTAGATACAGGCTGCATTTCTGTACTTCTCATAGTAGAAAATGTGCGCTTTTAATTTATTATTTATACAAAAAGCGTAATAATGCCACCCTCTCCAGAGCTATGTAAAACAGCAATATTCTTGATTTACCGGCCACTAAACATGATCTGTGTCTGGACTTTTGTTGCAGGTCAATACATTTATCTGAGGCATCAAATGACCTGTTAAGTCTGCTAAAAAAAGGTCACAGTCTTTGATATCCCAAGAGGCATTTCAAAGTCATCCAATTGCTTGTCTCTTGCACCAGCATGACAAATGCACAGATATAAGTCAATGGCTTTATGTCTAAGACCAAACAGAAAAATATCTATTTAACATCATTTAACTGCTGTATTTAAAAGGTGTCATACTAGGTAGCCTAAGAAACGGCAACATGAAAATAAGCAGAATATTCTAGATGGTTTAAGCTTGATACAGTGTTTTTCTCACCACACCAATTGGATCTAAAATGACTCCTGTAAGGTGACACACAGAGTCTATATAGGTTTGTAGGAAAGAATTCTGACCTAGAAGCAGTGCTCCTAGGGAAAAATAGCTCTCTAATATAGTAGTATGGTCCAGTACATTTCTGAGCAACTTGCAGTACTTAGTGCACCCCACCTTCACTTCAAGTTAACCAGGTGTTGCTAGCTTGTGGGAGTCCTCTAGGCTCCTTGAAGGTGCAGTCACACGCGGAAGATTTTGTTGCAGAAATGTTCTGCGACTGAAAATTTGTTTTATTCATCTGAATGAGGTTGTTTCTGCAGCAGGTACATGGATTTCTGCAAGTTCTGTTCAGATGAATGGAATTGACTTTCAGTCACAATTTCTGCAACAAAATGTGGCAAGTGTGAATCCACCCTTACATAGTTGCCAAAAGTCCCGAATTTACAGAGACAGTCCCAGCAAATTACTGACCCGGACATGTCCCGGCAACTGCCTTATTCAATTGTATCTGCTTCCTCTGGACGCAGATACAATTGAATATTATGGCAGAGAAGGAAACTATCTGCGCCTTGTTCTGCCATTCACTTCTCCAGGAGTGGAATCCCCAGCAAGAGTGTTGCCGATGCACTGGGGATTCCTTTCCTCGAGGTGCCCCTAATGTTAATGTCCATATATGGACAGTGACGTCAGGGGCTCCTCCTGGACCGGAATTTCCGGCCAAAGTGTTGCCAACGCACTGGCCGGGGATTCCGCTCACAGAGGTTGCCCATGCATATATATGGACAGTGACATCAGGGGCTCATCCAGGAGAGAAACCCCCGGCCAGGGTGTTGCCGACCAGAGGGATTCCGCTGCACAAGAGCCCCTGATGTCACTATATATATATATATATATATATATATATATGGATAGTGACATCAGGGGCTACCTCTAGGAGCGGAATCCCCAATCTTAGAGTTGTGGCACTATCTAGAGTGGATGTGTGTGGCATTATCTAGAGGGGGCTGTTAGGCACTATCTAGAGGGGGGGGCGTTTGGCACTATCTAGAAGGGGGGATTTGGCACTATCTAGAGGGGGGTGGGGCACTATCTAGAGGGGGGTGGCACTATCTACAGAGGGCTATATGGCACTATCTACAGGGGATACTGTGTGGCACTATCTACAGGGGATACTGTGTGGCACTATTTACAGAGGGCACTGTGGCACTATTTACAGGGAGCACTGTGGCACTGTTTACAGAGGGAACTGTGGTATTATCTACAGAGGGCACTGTGGCATTATCTACAGGGTTGTGTGGCACTATCTACAGAGGGCACTGTGGCATTACCTACAAGGGGTGTATGGCACTATTTACACAGAGCACTGTGGCACTGTTTACAGAGGGCAATATTAAAAGATGGCTCTGCGGCATTATCTACAGTGGGCACTGTGGCAGTATCTACATGGGTGTGTTTGGCACTATCTATACAGGGCATTGTGGCACTATTTACACAGGGCACTGTGCCACTATCTACAGAGGTCACTGTGGCATTATCTACAGAGGACTGTGTGGAATTATTTACAGAAAGCATTGTGTGGCACTATCTACTGGGGGTATTTTGGGGCACCATCTAAAAGTGGCAAAGAGTATGGCACTATCTGTGCTGGTTTTAACACTACTAGTAGTGGTCAGCACATATCACCTGCCCTAGTGATAAAGTGAGACAACAACTGCCTGTATACAACAAGATAACCAGAGAGATACTGGCCACCATAGCAGTTGTCAGCCAAAATAGTGCAGACATTTTTGTTCGTTTATTTGTATGCAGAAATTCTGGGAAGAAAATTACGCCCATTAGCCACACCCACCAGAAAAACCATGCCCCATAAGACCCACCCACTAAATAAGCCACACCCTAAGTGTCCCTGGAAAAATATATAAATGTTGGCAAGTATTGTACTGAGTGTCCAATTACCCAGCAGACTCCACTCCCTACAATAAAAGTTATGTCAAGTTTTTTGGTACTTGCAAAAGAGGGGCTTGAGTAGATAATTATGTTGTGTTGTTAGTCAGCGTAAGAAAGTATTTGTGAGTCCGGTGGTACTACAAGACTAAAAAAGCTGGATTATTATAATGAATACCAATTCCTTTAGCATGGTGTTGATGCTGTCCTTGAGCTGCTTCTTGTGGTCTAAGGGTATAGTCGCATGTAGCATACTTACATTCTATTTTCACAGCAAAACTGTACAATATCCAGTGGAAAAAATATTCCACAAATTATACACATCTCTCAATCCCTTTTTTTTTCCCATAGGCTGCTTAAATCAGAGGTTACACTACAAATTTTCAGCATAGTAAAAATACTTCTTCAGCTGTAATTCTAATTAATAAGTAGGAATATTTGGTGTTAAAAAAGAAATAAATAAATACATATATATATATATATATAGAAGAAGAAGATTTGCAGCACTCCAACATGAAAAAAAGTGGTGGTTTATTCAATCCAAAACAATGGCTGTTGTTTTGGATTGAATAAACCACCACTTTTTTTCATGTTGGAGTGCTGCAAATCTTCTTCTTCTATATATTATTATACGTCCTAGGATCGGGACGTTTTGCTGGGCACCTGGTCGATTATTCATTAGTGAGTGCTGCTGCCTTCTTGTTTGCTATATATATATATATATATGCAGGAAAACATTACTATAACATATAAGACTATTTCCATGCTCCCCCTGTTGCCAGGGTAACAAGAGAGTTAAGTTGGCATTACCAGGGTAATCAGTTTATGAAGACAGAAAGGGAAAAGTTGTTGTGTCTTTTCCACTGTAGGTGTCTTCCTAATATCGTTGCTGGATCACACAATAACCTCTCACTCTGTGATAATAAACACGTACAGTAGTGAGGTCCCCCATGTTGGCAGACATGAAGCTCTTTGTCCGTGCCCGGCACCTGTGGCCATCCAAGCTGTTGTAAACCACAAGTCCCCTGCTAGCTCCATCATCTCTCTTTTCTCCATGCGACAGTCATCAAGGGTCAGGGATCATGTGGTGACCAAGATCAGAGCAGCCCCCAGGAAAGTACTTCCACCCACCGGTATCTAAGCTTTATGATGGTAAAAATCTGCTCACTCAGCAGTCAGCAAAAACGTTTCTACGTTATCTCCATTTACATTCAGAGCTGTACATCACTCTCAGCAAAAGCATGTATCGGGAATTAAACTCCCTGGGAACAACATCCAGTGTTTGACGCCAAAAAACAACCCCAATCATGAACGGAAGCAAGTAAAACGTGATCAGCTGCTGCCACGGGTGTGACAACACCACCACACAGCCCGTGCAGCTCGGCTCAACCTCCCCTCACTCCCCGGAGACTTGGCAAGGTTCTGGGACAGTAGGCCAGTATGTTGGAGGAAGTGTCTCCTCACAGAACAGTTGCTAACAGCCTGTGCGGGTGCTGAGACCACTGGGCGGCAGCAGTAAACATCACCAGCTCAGCCACTCATTGGCTTAGAGGGCTGGTGACGTCTATTGCTGGAGGCCAGCGGTCATCGTCAGCTGTCATATGATCATTCCCAACCCAGTCAGGCCATTTGTGAGCAACTATTCCTATCTATCTGCAATGCAAAAAGAGGCTAAAAACAATAACAACATATTCATGTTTTACAAATCCTCTATCATATTTTCTGGTAATACGTTTTTGAATATTTTAATGTCTGCTGAAGTGATATTGATCAGGAAATCTTCAATACTAATTACAATACACATTACACGGCCTTTCCATCCGTTATATGAAGAAAATAAAAAGCAGTCATACGTGTAGTTTGCTCTCTGAGACGCTTGCATTTATATACTTTTTAAATTTATGTAAAAAAAAAAATCTTGTGAACACAACAAAGCATCTGTGTGCTATAACTTGGTGACATTATCAATTCCCTTCCAAAGAAACACACGCAGGGAAAAGCATTATGATAAGTCTCCATGTGACATCTTTCATGCCTTACACAACCCTATTATCCAACACATCTGTGAATAAATGTATTGCAAATTCTTTGCAGATTTATATCACTAACAACATGGGAAATCAATTCTACATATTCAGCAATGCTGCTGGGAAAACCAAAGGTTTAACATTTAATATTACCTATACGGACAAGCTGTAACTTAAAGAAATCTCAACCCCATAAAAAACCCATAGCTGCAATATTTGGGTCCTAGATGTACAAACCCATAGCTGCAATATTTGGGTCCTAGATGTACAAACCCATAGCTGCAATATTTGGGAACTACATGTACAAACCCATAGCTGCAATATTTGGGAACTACATGTACAAACCCATAGCTGCAATATTTGGGCACTACTTGTACAAACCCATAGCTGCAATATTTGGGCACTACTTGTACAAACCCATAGCTGCAATATTTGGGAACTACATGTACAAACCCATAGCTTCAATAGTTGGGCACTACATGTACAAACCCATAGCTGCAATATTTGGGTCCTAGATGTACAAACCCATAGCTGCAATATTTGGGAACTACATGTACAAACCCATAGCTGCAATATTTGGGAACTACATGTACAAACCCATAGCTTCAATAGTTGGGCACTACATGTACAAACCCATAACTGCAATATTTGGGCATCACATTTACAAACTCATAGCTGCAATATTTGGGCACTACAAGTACAAATCCATAGATAAAATATTAGGGTACAACATGTACTTAAAGGGAAGGTGTCATGAATGTATTTTTTTTATTATTATATTGTTTTAATAAAATATTTATTTATTAGTGTTGTGACTTTAAACTTTTTACTGAGTTCTTACTTTTACTTCTCTATGGGGGCTGTCATTTTTTTTTTCATCTCTGTATGTGTCTCTGTATGTGCCGCTCCATTCACAGAAGCGTATGCCGTCTGTGTGGGAACGGCGCATGCGCTGCTCCCACACAGACCAAAACGAAGCTCGTTCGTAGAGCGAGATCCGGCGCCATTTTCATGTGGACCGCAAGCCGCTGCTCGACAGTAAGATGACGACTTCCGGCCGCGGCCACGGCCATATGTTCAACGAAGCGAAGGCGCAAGGAGTGTACACCAGCGGCGGCAGGAGCAGGTATTTATGTTCGTGTATGTGATGTGTGTATTATGTTCGTGTATGTGATGTGTGTATTATGTTCGTGTATGTTCGTGTGATACTGTCTGCCGAGCCCTGTATCTAATCCTCCTACACTGTGCAGTCGCTCAGAAAATGGCGGCACATAGTGTAGGAGGTTTTAAGACCTCCAAACCCCTCCTTCTCCTGGCACTAGCCAGTAAGGGAGGGGGGATTGTGTGAGGACACTAGGGGGGAGTGTGTCCACCCGAAATTTGCAGCATAAATCAATGAGGTTGCTTTACCACAGTGACCATGCTGCAATTTTAGGGAACTGCTCCCTCTAGTGACCAGCACCTGGAAATTTTATAAATTAGAATCTAATTTATAATATTTCCTGACTTGTGAAAAAATTAAAAAAATTAAGACAATGTGTAATCACTCAAATACTAATTGTTTAACTGAAAAAAAAAAAAAAATAACAATTTTAGCGACACATTCCCTTTAAGCCCTTAGTGACCAGTCTATTTTAGGCCCTAATGACCAAGCTATTTTTGGCGTTTTTCTATAGTCGCATTCAAAGAGCTATAACTTTTTTATTTTTCCATCAACATAGCTATATAAGGACTTGTTTTTTGCGGGATTTGTTGTACTTTTTAATGGCATCAGTTTTGTGTACTTATAATTTTTTGATTAACGTTTGTTAACTTTTTTTGGGGGGAATAGAAAAAAACCCTGAAATTCCGCCTCAGTTCTATGTGTTTTAAATTTACGCCGTTCACTGTGCGTCATAAATAACATGTTACTTTTATTCTATGGGTTGGTAAGATTACGACGATACCACATATGTAGAGATTTTTTATGTTTTACTACTTTTGCACAATAAAAACTCTTTTGAACCAATATTATTTGTTTTTGCATCGTCGCTTTACAAGAGCCGTAATTTATTTTTTTCCGTCAATGTAGTGATATGTGTGCTTGTTTTTTGAGGGACGAGACATAGTTTTGATTGGTACTGTTTTGGGGTACATGGGACTTATTGATTAACTTGTATTATAACTTTTTGTGGGGCAATTGAAAAAAATAGCAAGTTCTCTGTTGTTTATTGCTGTTTTTTTTTACCGCGTTCACCTTGCGGTTTAAGTTACACGTTTACTTTATTGTTTGGGTCATTACGGTTGCGGCGATACCATATATGTGTGCACTTTTATTTAGTTTTTTACACTTTTACAAAATTTAACATTTTTTACTGTAATCTTTATTGTTAATTTTTATTTAACATTAGTTACTTTTTTTTTTTTGTCCCACTTGAGGACTTCACTGTGCGATCTTTAGACCGCTGCTATAATGCTTTGGTATAATTAGTATACCAGGGCATTATTGCCTGTCATTATTGCCTCTGGCATGTCCTAATAAGTATATACCCTGGGCAGACCTGGGGGCCTTTATCAGGCCCCCGGCTGCCATGACACCCCGATGGGTGAGAGAGGGAGCTCCCTCCCCCTGCAAATGATTTAAATGCCATGGTCGCTATTGACCGCAGCATTTAATAGGTTAAACGGCCACGATTGAAGTAAACTTCGATTGCGACCGTTGGAGCAGGAGCCCGGCTGTCATCAGACAGCCGAGCCCCGGCTCCAGCCTGCACGGAACACTCGGGCAGGACGTAGACTGGGCCGCCGTGAAAAGGCGACGGCCTAGTCTAAGGCCCCTTAGTGTCCGCCGTGAAAAGGCGTATTGGTGGCCACTAAGAGGTTAAATGTAGGAAATCCTATGTAGATCCCTAGGAATTGTATTCAAAGTCAGTGAAGCCCAATCCACATCATATGATATGATAGTACCCTAGTGGGGGAAGTCACTTGGATGAGATTTATTGCAAGCACATTTTTTTCCTTGTTCCTTTCCCCCACAAGTTACAGACCGTAATGCCATTGCTGCTCCAGGTATCTGCTCTATCATATCATTCACTAAACAAAGTGATATATATATGTATACAATGTGATAAAATTTAGTTATAAATAAAAGAATATATATATATATATACAAAGTCATTCTAATAGGAGAATACACTGCTGGCTTGCCATTAATACAGATCTATGGGGTATAGTTTTCACATATGCAAAAAGCCCTTGTACGAATTGATGTACTGTACGTACCTCCAGCCTCACTCTGCCCAGGAAAGCATCAGGAGGAACAATAAAAAGCCCTGGCTTCCTGCGAGATCAGGATTTCTTGAGTTAGGTCGGAGGAGGTAGCATTGCCCACTATACTCTGTGGGATTCATTTCTACTTAGGAATTTTACCTCTGACCTGCAATGAGTACACTGTCAAAACCCATTAATAGTGAAGCCATCTGAAAAATGACAAGCTCGGCCTTTCATTTAAGTTGACAAGCTGGTGAACCTGCTTGTTCTATCAGAAGTACACAGCCTTTGTGATATTACACAGCGTGCGCTTCCTCCCTAAGACACAACGTCTAAGGCCAGATATAATATGTTCAGGCATTCATACAAACATAATAGCAACAGACAAACTGGTAAAGTGGTAATAAATTACAAGGAATAAAATGCGGCGCCCCCTCCCCTCACTTCCAATAATGCATTTTCACAAAACCTTTACCTTGGCAGCTCAATATAAGCGACGTTACTCTCAGCAAACTAGATTTGCCTTTTCGCATGCATCACATTGATGGCTTTAAGCTTTATTGTATCAGAAATGTCACACAGCTATCTTTAGGAGACTTGCCGGCTTTAAACTACAAACATTTGTGATGTTGAACACAGGAAGTGAAGCAACACAGATTGGTGCTTTTAGGAACCCGGCCTAAGAAGCCATTATTGATTTGTAATGCAATATACTTGGTTCATCTTTCCTTTCCACCATCAAAGGCTGTTTAACCAATCACATTATTGCAAAACAATTAGTATAATAGGACAGTGATGGCTCCTATCATTTTTCCAGGCCAAGAAATTGCAAGCTTGACAATATTTATCTTAATCCTACATTAACTAAACAATCAGAGAATGAATGCATTGTGTGATTTATGTAAACATTACCTTTAATCATATAATAGTGCAAAACAACCTAAGGAATCGTGAAGTAATAAAGTGCTGTAATGGGCCATAAAAAATAAATGTGATATTCAGGCTTTTTATCATGCTGCAACTTATTTCCAATTTACACTATGTGTGTGTATATATCAATGTACTTGTTTGCATTTGTGTGGAGAAGCTTACACAAAAACTTTGTGTATTGCAAAAGATAGCACCACAAATTTATGCCAGGCAAAGAGCCAAAGATAGCAAGAATGCATGGCCTGGGTAGATTACAGTATGGTCAAAATCAATATTCATAAAAAAGAGGGAGACAGACAATAAAGTGCAGATATGGATGATTTCCATGAGGAAGGTGCCCCTGCTTTACTATGAAGGTCACGTAAACACGGCAGTAAAATTGTAGAGCAGTGGTGGGCAACAGAGTAAGAGGAAGTAGTGTGCTGCCTGCGCCTGTCAGTACCCACTAAAATTTGCCCTAGCGAGCTTCAGGCTTGCGTCTGGCCATTTCCGTATTTTATATTTATGTATTGAAAAGTGATGGCCCATGTGAGATCATTTCAATGGATATCAGCAGAACTAGATAGAAATACATAAATACAAGTAGGTGGGCGAACGCCTTAGGGACACGGTCCAGTGGCGCCTTGATGAACAAGAAATGGGAGATTAGACAGCACTGCAAAAGTAAAAGTGATTATTTTATTCCCGCATGCAACGTTTCAGCTCAGTGTGAGCCCTAATGCTTGAGGAAGGATCTTACAGAGCTGAAACGTCGCATGTGGGAATCGAAGGATCACTCTTGGTGTGCTGTCTAATCTCCCATTTATTTATTTTTTCCACATGTGAGATCAGTTGTCCATTGCAAACGGAGGGGGGCGGGGGGATAAGCAATATTGAATGTAATGTGATGTTAATGAAGTCAAGGGCCGAATCCGAGTCCCTTTAATGTAGTGGGTCGACCAACACTTTCCTACAGCGTCCATGTTCCCAACAGCTGTACAGCCCTTACAGGATGCTTTTTTAGATCAGAAGTCGGTAGGGATGGCTCTACAACAAATATCAATCTAAAAGTTGGACTATAGTGCAGTTTGCAATAAAAAAGACGATACTGCTCCATTTCTTTAGCACCTCTGCTTGTTCACTTTGTAGTATTCTCTTTTCCCCTCTTTACTATCACTCGTAACCTATAGTTCATCTTTGAATTACAAGAGAAATTGACCAGCTTTTGATATATCTAGCATCCATTCAGAGCCATAAATAATACAGTATAAATTGAAAGAAGGAAAGCTTTTAAAACTATTCTATTGCAGAAATATTTCTCCTCTAGGGCAAGTATTCAAGCATGACTACCGCAAGGAGGGAAAATCCATACTTTCCCTACCTTGTTTAGTGCGCTGCATAGTAGGACAATGTACACTGGCTGAACAGACACGTATTGTAAAGACATTCTGAAAGGACTACATGAAATTCGCTGCAGGAAAGAATAATACATTCTAACAAAGCAACACTCTCTGATCTCCTCAGGATAAGATTATATACTTTCACAGCTTTGGAGGTCAGAATCATGTCCTGTTTGGAAGACCATGTTTCTGAAAAAAGTGGGAAATTATATATCATTTACAAATCACTGCTTGTTTAACATAGTGCCCATATGTGGCCTTCTATAACAACAGACAAGCAAGAACGTTTACAAGGGCGCGTGTTGTGTAGTTTGACTCTCGATTGTGTTATTTACGGGAAACCCTGCATGTAATTGGGAGAATCAAACAGGATTTTAATTTCATCACATGCTCACACAAGATGGTGTAATAGCCTATAAATATAATTATCACTCCTGCAATAATAGATGGTAATTATTTTAGATATCTGAATTTTCCAGGGTAACTCGGATATGTATCACTTGTCACATCACATCAAAGAATTACTGAATAGGTTTACTATTTGCTGAAGTAATTTTGCTCTTATACATGCAAATATTGTGGTTAATGTGTCATGACAGGGTTGGGGTTTCAGGGAATAAAAAAAACAACCTTTTTATGAGGTTCTCTGCATTGTTATAAATAGTTTAACAGAAAAGATGGTACAATTTGCGACTTTCCTTGTCACTTGCCAAATTTGAAAAATTATGTTAACCCCTTAAGGACGTGGACTAGTTGGCACGTTCAGGATGAAAATTGCAAAATTTTGTATTTTTCTAAATTTAAATGTGTCTGCTTCTAAGACTGATGGTTAAACCACACAAAATTGTTGCTAATTAACATCACCCATATGTCTACTTTAGATTCGCATAGTTTTTTGAACATCCTTTTTTCTTTCTTGGACGGGACAATGCTTAGAACTTTAGCAGAAATTTCTTAAATTTTCAAGAAAATTTCAAAAGGCTATTTTTATGGGGACAAGTTCAGTTTTGAAGTGTTGATGGGGTGATTTAGGGGCCCATAGAATGCAAACCCCCATAAATCACCCCATTTCAAAAACTGAAGCCCTCAAAGTATTCAAAACAGCATTTAGAAAGTTTATTAACCCTTAAGGCATTTCACAAGAATTAAAGCAATGTAGGGATGAAATTTACAAATTAAATTTTTCTTGCAGAAATTCATTTTTAATTCTTTTTTTTCCTGTAACACAGAAGGTTTTAACTGAGAAATGCAACTCAATATTTATTGGCCAGATTCTCCAGTTTTTAGAAATATCCCACATGTGACCTTAGTGTGCTTATGGACTGAAGCACTGGCCTCAGAAACAAAGGTGTACCTAGAGGATTTTGGGGCCTTGTTTTTATTAGAATATATTTAAGGCACAATGTCAGGTTTGAAAGGTTCTTGTGAGGCCAAAAAAAGTGGAAACACCCCTGAAAAGACACCATTTGGCAAACTACACACCTCAAGGAATGTATCAAGGGGTAAAGTGGACATTTTGACCCCACTGCTTTTTTTTGCTGAATTTAGTGGAATGAAGCCGTGAAAATGAAAATCTAAATGTTTTCCAATAAAAGGTAGAAATTTCAGATTTTTACAAGGCATATAGCAGAAAAAACACCCCAACATTTGAAAAGCAATTTCTCCCGATTACCGCAATACTCGCCTATATGTGGTCATAAACTGCTGTTCGGAACCACGGCAGAGATCAGAAGGGTAAGGAGCACTATTTGGCTTTTTGAGCTCAAGTTTTACTGCAATGGTTTTCAGTGCCTCTGTGGGACCAAAACAGTAGAAAACCCCCAAAAGTGACCCAATTTGGGAAACTACACCTCTCAAGGAATTTATCGCGGGGTATAGTGAGCATTTTGACCCCACAGGTTTTTTGCTGACTTTAGTGGAATTAGGCCATAAAATGAAAATCTAAATTTTTTTCTAAAAAAAATTCGTTTTAGCTGAGATTTTTCCATTTTCACAATAAATAAAGGAGAAAAAACACTCCAACATCTTCTGAGAACAACAATACACCACATGTGGTGATAAACTGCTGTTTGGAGACATTGCAGGGCTTAGAATGGCAAGAGTACCTTTGGCTTTTGGAGCTCAAATTTTGCTGGAATGGTTTGCGGCGCCATGTGACAATTGCCAAGCCCGTGCGGGACCAAGTCAGTGGAAACCTCCCAAAAGTGACCCAATTTGGGAAACTACACGCCTGAAAGAATTTATCAAGGGGTATAGTGAGCATTTTGACCCCACAAGTTTTTTGCTGAATTTAGTGGAATTAGGCCATGAAATTGAAAAGCTACATTTTTTACGATAAAACGTGGATATTTCCAAGTTTTACAAGAAACAAAGGAGAAAATGCACCCCAAAATTTGAAAAGCAATTTCTTCCGATTACGTCAATACCCCATAAGTGGTCATAAACTGCTGTTTGGACACACGTCAGGGCTCAAAAGGGAAGGAGCACCATTTGGAGCTCAAATTTAGCTGGAATGGTTTTCGGGTGCCATGTCGCATTTGCAAAGTGCCAAAACAGTAGGAACCCCCCAAAAGTGACCCCATTTGGGAAACTACACCCCTTAAGCAATCCATCTAGGGTTATAGTGACCTTTACATTTAGACCCCAAAGGTCTTTTGCAGAATATATTGGAATTAGGCCGTAAAAATGAATATCAACATTTTTTTCCACTAAAAAGTCGATTTTTTTTTATTTTCACAAGGGATAAAGTAGAAAAAGCACCCCAACATTTGTTAATCAATTTCTCCTGAGCACGGCAATACCCCACATGTGGTCATAAACTGCTCTTTGGACACACGGCAGGGCTCAGAATGGCAGGAGTGGTATTTGGCATGCAGATTTTGCTGGATTGGTTTTTGGGTGTCATGTCGCATTTGCAAAACCCTAAGGTACCAGAGTACAGAGGAAGCCGCCAAGAAGTTACCCCATTTTAGAAACTACACCCCTCAAGGCATTTATCATTTGCCTGGATATATGACAGGGCTCAGAAGTGAAGAAGTACCATGTGAATTTGAGGTCTATTTTGGTAATTTTCACAGTGTTGGCCCACAATTGCAAGGCCCCGATGTCAAATAGTAAAACAAACCCCCAAGTAGTGACCCCTATTTTGGAAACTACACCCCTTAAGGCATTTAAAGGGGTGTAGTGAGCATTTGGACCCCACAGGTGTTTTTTCAGTAGTAATTATTGTGCTGCGGATGGTGCTGCAAAGTGAAAATTGCAATTTTGCACTGATACGCAATTTTAGTGTACAATATGTTGTGCCCAGTTTGTGCCACCAAAGACACACACCTCATAAACTGCTAAGCTGGTTCACCCGGGTATGGCGATGCCATGTACGTGGACGTAAACTGCTGTTTGAGCACAATGTAGGGTTCAGAAGGGAGGGAGCACCATTTGGCATTTGGAGCGCAGATTTAGCTTGGTAGTCGTTCTGTTTGGAGTTTTACTGGTAATTCAGTTAAGAATGTGGGGGCGGAACAGGTTTTTCTGGAAGTCCCTCTACAGGCCTTACCTTGGTTGGGCAACCACGTTCCCATGGCAGCGCGGACGCACACGACGATTGTGCCAACCCTGGCGGTTGCGGCGCGGCTCTTTTCTCGGAAAGAGATCTCTCCGTCCCCCTCCCCACTGTTCCCGATTTTGGGCAATCCTGCATTTCCACCGGGGCGGGAAGGGGGCCCTTTCCAGCTTTGGTTGAGGGCAGGTAAGGGATGTGCAGCACACTTTTTACAGGATGAGATGTGGATGACTAGCGTTCAGTTACAGTCTTTGTCCGACCCTGTCTCATTTTCTACATGGCAGATCACCCAGTTGCGACACTACCTTGCGTCCTTAGCTAATCCGTCGGCGCACTCATGGGATAGCTCCCCGTTTGAACTCTTATGCACAGGCACGGGCACGGTGCGTCACTCGTGGTCCAGACTTTATGCTCTCCTGATCTCTCCCTCCAATCTGTCCACACCGTCTTACCTGCTTAGTTGGGAGAGGGATTTCGGTCTAACATTCACTTCCGAACAAAAGGAACGTCTGTTCACTATGACGCATAAATCCTCAATGGCTAGCAGATTCCAGGAGGCGGGGTTTAAGATTCTGTCTCGATGGTATAGGGTGCCTTCCAGATTGCATGCAATGATACCGGCGGTCTCGCCGTTGTGTTGGAGATGTGGTGACCATGTGGGTACAATCTTGCACATTTTTTGGGACTGCCCGCTGTTGACTGGTCTGAGGTGTGGCACATTTCCTTGAAATTTACAGATTTCCCACTCCCGCGATCTCCGGGCCTCTTCCTGCTCCATCTGTGTAATGTGCCTCTATCTACATATAGACGCTTGGTTGTTCGCCATCTGGTGAATGCAGCTAGAGCGTGTGTTCCCGCGCTGTGGAGACAATCTTTTCCCCCATCGGTGGGCATGTGGTAAAGTAAGATCCAGGAGATAATGAGAATGGAGGACCTCACGGCATCAATGAGAGGGTCCCATGCCACCTTCCTCAAAACCTGGCGTGAATGGATTCGATTTCAATCCTCTGTGGAATACAAGGCCATCATGGCCTCTTGAGCTTACTACCTAGGCCCAGTGTGTCAGGTCAGATCTTACCCCTTCCTCTCTCCTTACTGTGTCCGCTTTTCTTTTGTTTCTCTTTACTGTTTTCCCGTTCGCTTACGGGGTATTATGCATGGCTGCGGGTTCAGGGTGCATACCTGAGTTTCTTTCATTATTGATTTGAGCGATATACTGCTTTTCGTTATGATTCTTTGCACTTTTGTAATGCAAGTTGCTGGCCTGTGGGCCGATGTCAGTGCTGCAATGGTCTGCACCATTATACTGTTTTATGTGTCTTGAAAACGGAAAATAAAAGAATTTATAAAAAAAAAAAAAAAAAAAGAATGTGAGGGCATATGTAAGAAGTGCGGAGTGCATCAGGGCATAATAAGAGGGTATAAGAATGCGGTAAATAAATAATAATTCATAGATATGTGGCCAGTGATAAACGGTGCCAAATCTTTTGTGTCGCTATATTCTGAGAGCCAGAACTTTTTTATTTTTCCAGTCAAAAAAAAGCTGTGTAAGGACTTTTTTATTGTGGAGCAGGTTGCAGTTTTTATTGGTACTATTTTGGAGCACATGTGATATTTGATCCGTTTTTATTCTGTTTTGGGAGGGGTGTTGATAAAAAAATAGAGATTTTAGCATAGTTTTTTATTTTATTTTTTGCGGTGTTCACCGCATGGGAAAAATAACACTATAGTTCTATAGATTGGGTCGCTACGGACGCGGCGATACCAAATAGGTGTACTTTTTTTAACGTTTTCATTTTTTTCCTATAATAAAAGACTTATTATAGGAAAAAAGGCAGTATTTGTTTTTATTAACTTCAAACTTTTATTTTGACACTTTCATTCAACATTTTTATGAACTTTTTCTTTTGTCCCACTAGGGGACTTGAAGACCGGCACCTCTGATCTTTACTCTAATACATTGCACTACCCACGTAGTGCAATGCATTAGAGCTGTCAGTCATTCCCTGGCAGCAAGCCTATTAGGTCCCATCTCTGGGCGGAGCCTAACAGGATATCGGACGTAGCAGACCAGGAGGCCATTATTAGGCATCTGGTTGCCATAGCAAAGATCGGCATCCTCACGATCGCATCGTGTCGATGCCGATCGCTATTGATCGTGGCATATAAGGGTTAATGGCAGGGATCGGAGTTCCCTGCCGTTACAGCACAGTGTCAGCTGTAACATACAGCTGACACCGGCAGCTGATGGCGCAGGCTCAGCTTCTCAGCTTGCACCATCTTGTTACTGCGGCTGGATGCCTTTTAGGCCCTGCCTCTGGGCGGGACCTAGCAGGCAACCGTACTTGGCAGACGGCAGGCCATAGTTAGGGGTTCCGATCTGCTTGTAAACACCATAGATGCAGTGCTCGGTTTTGAGCGCTGCATCTAAGGGATTAATCGGCCGATTCGGAGGCTAGCTCCGGTCCTGGCCTTGAAGCAGTGATAGCGTTAAGGTATCACTGCTTTAAAACGGTGTCTGCAGACATAGTACCCTGTTAACGCTATGACGTAATAGTCTGTCAGTTTGCGTTAACAGGATAACGCCTGTGACGTACTATTACGTCACATAGTGATAAGGGGTTAAGATTAGCAGGCATAGATTTGATATTCTTCCTGTCAGAGACGTCTTAATGGCCCAAATTTATTAGGAGATGTCTGCCTTTTAATAAATTTGGCACAAATTACTCAAAATATGTCCTTTACTTAGACTGGTATAAGATATGGCAATCGAACTTAATGTTGGCCAAACATGTCTGCAAGTCTATGAGGTGAGAGTATGGTCTTTATATGCAATGTATTTATGTGTTCTATATTTTGACTGATAAATTTCCAGTTTAAAATTGAATCCATTCTCATTGATACATTTTCCACACTATCCAAGTATTCATTAGCACACAATCAATTTGTCAGTCACTTTTTTTAGGCCAGGATCACACACAGTTTTGATGCAGTTTTTGTGGCAGTTTTTGGCTCCGTTTTTTGAGCCAAACACAGAGGTGGACACAAAACAAAGGAGATGTGTGGTGATATAGGTAATATCATCAAAAGTAGGTTATGAAGTGGTCAGTTCATAACCCCTTCTGACACAGAAAAAACCTCTGTTTTACTTAAGAAATGCATATCTTTGGCCATCAAAGGATGTCCACTGTCAGGCAAATGTTTAATTGGCCCTTTCACCAAGGTGCTAGAAGTGTTGATTAAGAATTTTGTCACTAGGACCTGTATCTAGCATCAAATAACATTCTCACCCAGGGTTGGAAGTCATTATCCAAACATCCTGACCAAGCATAAAAAGCTATGCAAATAATCACCTATGTGTCTGCCATGTGGACCAGGTGAAACATGTGACAATGGCCTACGCTTAAAGAAAATATGATGCTTCAAGGCAAACCCCATCATAATTGATATTTGTAGTGACCCACATAGCTAGTTATGATCAGGGGAAATAGCCCTCATATATATGCCAAATTTACATCCCTACACCCAGAGCAACTACCTTGAATTGGCTATTGGCTAAAAACATGGGCCTATTACAGTGGTGTTATGCCCTAAATTTCTGCACAGCTGAATGCAGGTAATAAATATTATATTGCAATATAACACATGACCACTTTTATGTCTCTCTATAGAAATACAACTGTGTAATAGGAGGAGTACGCTTCATTATCATATAAACAGCCTCCTCTCAGTGACATCACCAGCTAGTGGACTGGGGGAAAAATGGGTTTAAAATGCCAGGAGAAGTGAGGGTCGGTGTCAGTCGTTGGGGATCCATATCTCGGTTTGAGTGACTCCCCATATTTTCAGCCGACCCGACAGCCAGGATATCACTGCTGTACATCAGTAAGGTTTTGTTCTGTTTCTTTTATCCCTTTTATTTTTATAAACTGAATGCATTGTAACTGTATGTATATTTTTTATCTTTTAATCTGACAACTATTGTTTGTATTGCACTGCACTATTGTGTATTAAATTTGAAATATTAATAAGTCTCTTCCTTGTAGTCTTATAGAACTTAATCTTCCGAAGGTGAGGAACGTTACCTGTATTTTATGTTCCATTTAGATAACCGGTGTTATTGTAACTGGTGTTAAGAGAATATAGAGACGTAGGCCCCTATTTCCTAGATAAGTATAGGTGGTGGTAGCATACTGTGGTATAAATTATTGGGGTGTTGGAAACCTACGTGAGTAATTTAGCATAATCCTGTGATCTAGAGTCGGTGGGCGTGGATTTATGTGTTAAATTAATAAACTCAGTAGTGTAGTTCAACCCTGTGACGTGACCTGAGATCGGCAATCGTCACAAGATGCATCAGTCTTTTCTTTATAGCTTTCCTACTGCATCAAAACTGTGTGTGTGATGCTGGCCTTAAAGCAGCATGTGGCCGTGTGAAGTTTTAGATGTCAACACAAAATCTGACGCTAGTAATGGAGATAACTGACATGTTGACTTTGCGCTCCTAAAACTTTGTAAACATTTAAAAGTTTGGATAATATTTATATTTTACCCACCATTATCTTCATCATCTATTCAAAAGGGAAAGAAGGAGCTTCGTGCCACATCCAACATTACTTCTTCTCTCTCCACTTTGTACAAAGCCACCCGCCTCTATTTTGCCCGGGGTTGCTCAGTCATGTCGTAAAATATATCATTCATACTTATTTGGGCATTTATTATCTGGCAGTTGTTTTCTGGGTGTGGGTTTCTGTTCATGGGAATCCAAATGATTGGAATGAGACTACTGCAGAAAGTAACTCAACTTAATAGTTTTGGAAACATTATGCACTTTAGTAGGCAACACCGTAAACCAGGATCAAGTTTATCAAACAGCAGGGTGGTTTTGCCCAGTGGCAAACACTTCTCAATCTATACAACTGTACACAGAGCAAAAGGGTCCCATTTCACTCATCACTATCATTCCCATTAAGAGAACATAGCAGATCCCCTGCCATGTTAATAACAGCAGCACACCCTTAATGGAGTTAAGTGGTATAAACTACCTGCTCAATGAACCTTGTCATCTACCCACCTTACATTAAATACCCCCTGCTGGTAATGTGGTTTACATGGCTAATAAATGTGCCGCGTTCCTCAAGTCCTTTTAGATAAAAAGACATTTCAGCCACTGAGTGTTAATTCTCATTACCCTAAATGCTTTTTTACGCGCCACCAGAAATGGTTACATTGGATTAGCGAACACAATAGACTCGTAAGCTCCAAAAACTCCAGATAAAACAAAAGACGATGCCGTGTTAATTCTTTGTATATTACTTCAGTGAAAAATTCTATAAACATAAGAATAACTACATATGAAGAGATGGCAGAGCATAAATATTTAGTGGGTAATTAAAAGGGTAAACTGCAAAATGAAACAGATGCTATATAATAAGGACATTCCTCAAGCAGATGAACTTTAAAATGAAACAATTTGTACAAATAAACAATAATCCAAATATGTTGAAACTAATAAAGAAAGGTCCGTTTAAAAAAAATAGCATTTGTTTGGTTATTTTGAATTAGGTCAAAAGGGAGAAAAATATCTTTGCCATGGGAATTATTAGCATACACTATTTGCACTTTTCCAATCATTTTTTATTTTTTTTTACATAGTAGGGTTAAAAAAAATACATATGTCCATCAAGTCTAACCAAGTGATGGGAGGGGATGTGGATAAAGGGAAAGGGTATGGGTAAACTTTACTTTATTTGAAACCCCTATTGATTTGGAGGAAGGTAAAAATCTTTAATGCATTAATCAATCGGCCATAAAAGAAAAAAATCCCCTCCTTATCCCAAGTGGCGATCGGACTGGATCAACATTTAAAACAAGTTATTCTTTACATTTACATATGCATTGATATTATATGGTTCTAAAAAATCATCTAAGCCTTTTTTAAAGCCATCTCCTGTTCCTGTTGTGACCGGCTCCTGAGGTAGGCTTTTCTACAGATTCACAGCTCTTATGGTAAAGAAGGATTGTACCCTCTAGAGAGTAAACCTTTTTCTTCTCCAGATGAAGAGAGTGCCCCCTTGTTTTTGAGAGTATTTAACATGTAACAGATTTTCACCATATTTTTATTATGAGCTATTTATATATTTATACAAGATAAGAATGACCCCCCTTAGATGTCTCTTTTTTAGACTAAATCATTTTTTTTATGTTTCCTCATAACTAAGATTCTCCATACCCCTTATTAGTGAAGTTGCTCTTCATTGTATTTTTTCCAACTCAGGACATCCTTTCTATGAACTGGAGCCCAGAACTGGACTGCATATTCTAGATGAGGCCTCACTAATGCTTTGTAAAGCAGTAATATGTCCCTGTCCCGCGAGTCCATGCCTCTTTTAGTACAGGATAGTATAATGCTAGCTTTAAATCCAGCTGATTGACACTGCATGCTGTTATTTAGTTTATGATCTACAAGTACACCCAGATCCTTCTCAACAAGTGACTTCCCCAGTGTAGCTCCCCCTAGGACATATGATGCATGCAGGTTGTTGGTACCCAGATGCATAACTTTACATTTATCTACATTAAACTTCATTTTCCAGTACATGCTCAAACACTAAGTGTGTCCAAGTCAGATTGTAATTTATGAACATCTTCCATAGACTGAACAATACTACATAGCTTGATGTCATCTGCAAAAATAAAAACAGTACTGTTAATCCCATCCTCTATAACATTAATAAGTCGAATAATAGTGGTCTCAGCACTGAACCATAGGATGAACCACTAACAAATGGGGACCATTCAGAGTAGGAATCATTTACCACAACTCTCTGGAGCAAATTTTTATTCCAATTACAAACTATAATTTATATGATCTGTGTCGTTTCAGGAATCAATATCTGTGATCTGCATACAGAGGAATGTTGAGATAGCATTCCTTTATCACAGCTTTCTCCAGACACAGAAAGCAAAGTAAAAAGAACAAAAAAAACCTAAGAATGAAAATATATTAAAAGTTAAAAAAGTTTACATTATAAATAAAATCAAGTAAAAAAATAAATAATTTTTTTTTCTGTGAAATAAAATGTTTTTCTAAAACGCCAACCTGGTGGAAAAAATACAAAGAAGAGCAAATAAGCTAATAAGGGTCATGGAGAACCTAAGTTATGAGGAAAGATGAAAATCATTAAACCTATTTAGCTTTGAAAAGAGACGACTAAGGGGGGACATGATTAACATATAATTATATGAATGGCACATACAAAAAATATGGTGAAATCCTGTTCCATGTAAAACCCCCTCAAAAAACAAGGGGGCACACGCTCCGTCTGGAGAAGAAAAGGTTCAATCTACAGAGGCGACAAGGCTTCTTTAGGGTATGTTCACATGCAGTGTCCAAAAACGTCTGCAAATACGGAGCTGTTTTCAAGGGAAAATAGCTCCTGATTTTCAGACGTTTTTTAAACCACTCGCGATATTCGCAGCGTTTTTTACGGACGTTTTTGGAGCTGTTTTCAATAGAGTCAATGAAAAATGCCTCCAAAAATGTCCCAAGAAGTGTCCTGCACTTCTTTTGAGTAGCCGTCATTTTACGTGCCGTATTTTGACAGCGACGCGTAAAATAAAGGCTCGTGGGAACAGAACATCGTAATTCCCATTGAAAGCAATGGGCAGATGTTTATAGGCGTAATGGAGCAGTTTTTTCAGGCGTAATTCGAGGCGTAAAACGAATTTCGCCTGAAAACACTGCGTGTGAACATACCCTTAGGGCATGACCAGACGTGGCGGAATTGCTCTGGAATTCCGCTGCGGACAGTCCGCAGCGGAAATCCGTAGCGTACACGTTTCTCCATTGCCTTCCACAGCTTTTTAGTGAGGTTCGTTTACACATTGCGGACAATTCCGCTGCGGAGCATAGGCTGCGGTGCGGAATTTGGTGTCCACAGCATACAATGGTTGTTGCGGACGTGTCGCGGACTTGTTGCGGACTCATTGCGGAATTTCTCCATTGACTTCAATGGAGAGTCAAAATTCTGCAATGAAGTCCGCAGATGTTATGTGTGCTGCGGAGCGTATTGGTTTTACTAACATGACATTTCTTCATTCTGGCTGGACCTACGTATTTCTAGGTTACAGCCAGACTGAGGAAGTCAATGGGGCTCCCGTAATTACGGGTGACTACGTGTGTGCACCCGTAATTACGGGAGCGTTGCTAGGCGACGTCAGTAAATAGTCACTGTCCAGGGTGCTGAAAGAGTTAAGCGATCGGCAGTAACTGTTTCAGAACCCTGGACAGTGACTTCTGATCACAATATACATCAACCTGTAAAAAAAATAGAAGTTCATACTTACCGAGAACTCCCTGATTCTTCCTCCAATCCGGCCTCCCAGGATGACGTTTCAGTCCAAGTGATGGCTGCAGCCAATCACAGGCTACAGCGGTCACATGGACTGCCGCGTCATCCAGGGAGGTCGGGCTGGATGGCGAAAGAGGGACGCGTCACCAAGACAACGGCCGGGTAAGTATGAATTTCTTTTTACTTTTACTAGGGAAAGGGCTGTCCCTTCTCTCTATCCTGCACTGATAGAGAGAAGGGAAGCCCTCTTCCCCTCAATACGCAACGGCTAGTCTGCATCAATTTAATGCCCATTTTAGGCAAAGCCGCAACAGAATCTGCATACCCTAACTGTGAGAACTGTGAATCTATGGAATAGTCTACGGCAGGAGCTGCTCACAGAAGCTGCAGTAGATGGCTTTAAAAAAGGCTTAGATAATTTCCTAGAACAAAAAAATATTATTTCCTATGTCAACGTGTAGAATTTTTTCCCTTCCCTTTTCCCATCCCTTGGTTGAACTTGATGGACATGTGTCTTTTTTCAACCGTACTAACTATGTAACTATGAAACCTACAACCAAACCACCTGCACTATAACAGACTAGATAGTTTTATATGGACTCATTTTAAATGAATGCATATAATAGGGCAACCATATTGCAAAATCTAGGTTATATCAAATCCAATTAAATTATTACCTGTCACTCGTTTTTGTCTCCTTAGCTCCACCCCTATGTGCTCTCATGCCTACAATACAAATTTCTTCACACAGGTACTTTGCGCCAATTTACAGATCTCACATACCAGCTAAAGGCAGGAGTCGCGCTAGAAAATAAGTGTGACCTTTGTTCATAGGCGTTGCAGTTAGTGAGGCAAAGTGTACTTGATATTGTTATACATGGGAGAGTGCAAGGATTATTTGGTGACATAATTTGGTTAAACTACTTATATTAATTTTCAAAATTTTCCCCTATTTTTCCCATTTTATCCTATATAAAAGTGAAATAATGAAAAGATACTGATTTTGTCTAGGTACAACATTAAAGTCGCATCTGTGCCTCCCCCCCCCTTAAAAAAAATAAACATATTAGACCACAGTATAATTATTTTTTTTTTTAAATCACCCAAAGAACTGCATTGCAGAAAGTGACATTTTGCTATGGACATTCAGGATTTGGAAGTTTTTGGTCTTGAAAAGGTCTTTTTCCCCCCTATTTTGAGAAGACATTTTGGGGCTTTTGAAGCCAAGTTACAATGGTTTTAACTATCAATGTTCGTTATGCAACAAATTAATATTGTAGCTTAAGGGATGACTGTATCACTACACTACCCACCTCTGCAGCCCACTCCATTTGTTTATATAGCTGACTAATTCCCCTGTCATGTAGGGGTTCTATAGACTACAACAACAAAGACATTTTCAGTGTCAGCCCCCTTTTGTTGTTTCACCCACAAGGTTTCAACCTCCTCCCAGTCTTCACCCACTATTGCCTCTTTCACATTCGACTTCAGATTTCTTCTAACATACAGACATAGGCCTCATGCACACGACCGCAAAAAAAAAACTTTTTGTGCATCAGTGTGTCATCCGGACTCACAGATCCACAACAATTCACCCGTATTGGTGAATCCACAATTGCGGACCTTAAAATTACTTGTCCTGAGATTTTGCGGTGCGCAATTGCGGCCCCCGCAACAATCGGTGTAAATCAGGGTCGTGTAAAGCAAGTCTTAGGTAGCCTATACCACAACTCCATTTTCATCAGTGTCTCAGGCTGCTACTCTTTCCCTCCCTCATATTTTACATTGTAGCTCGGCATGCTCAGATTGTCAGCTGACTACAACCACAAGGAAGTCAGTACATGTTGAATTAATTTTCCTTAGAGCAGGGACAGAATAATTCTAAAGTAAAAATCATAAGATAATTACCACATATACTGAGCCAAATGAACCTGAGCATAGGAGAAACCTGGATTTTTAGAAAAGTGTGATTTAAATCTAGCCAAGCCGCTGTGCTGCTTTCAGTTCAGGGGCAATTTTGCCTTAATTTTAACTAAGCTGAGACAGACTGGTTGCTATGGAAATGCTGTCAGACAACCAAATTGAAAAAACATTTGGTATTTGTCAGTCTAGACCAGGGGTCTCAAGCACGCGGCCCACGGGCCGCATGCGGTCCCTGGGGCTGTCATCTGCGGCCCGCGGGACACAGAGCCGCTAGTATAGGCTCTGCTCCGAGACTATGGAATTCCCTGACATCGCTGTCCACATATGAACAGCAATGTCTGGGGCTTCCCCAGAGATGGAGTCCCGTGCAGAGCGCTAGTACAGGCTCTGCTCCGGGACTCTGTGGAATTCCCTGACATCGCTGTCCATATATGGACAGTGTGTCAGGGTCTTCCCCAGAGCGGAGTCCTGGGCAGAGCGCTAGTATCGGCTCTGCTCCGGGACTCTGTGGAATTCCCTGACATCGCTGTCCATGTTTGGACACACAATGTCTGGGGCTTCCCCAGAGCCGGAGTCCCGTGCAGAGCGCTAGTACAGGCTCTGCTCCGGGACTCTGTGGAATTCCCTGACATCGCTGTCCATATATGGACAGTGTGTCAGGGTCTTCCCCAGAGCGGAGTCCCGGGCAAAGCGCTAGTATAGGCTCTGCTCCGGGACTCTGTGGAATTCCCTGACATTGCTGTCGGCGTCTTCCCCCAGAGCAGAGACCCGGGCAGGGCGCTAGTACAGGCTCTGCTCCGGGACTCTGTGGAATTCCCTGACATCGGTGTCCATGTTTGGACACACGATGTCTGGGGCTTCCCCAGAGCCGCAGTCCCGGGCAGAGCGCTAGTATAGGCTCTGCTCTTGGACTCTGGGGAAGCCTCTGACATCGCTGTCCATACATCGACAATGATGTCAGGAGCACAGCTGGAGTCCCAGGAAGAGCCTACTAGCGCTCTGACCGGGACTCCAGCTCTGGGGTTGCCCCTGACATCACTGTGGCAGCATCTGCGGAGGGCATTGTGGCAGCATCTGCGGAGGGCACTGTGGCAGCATATATGGAGGGCACTATGGCAGCATCTATGGAGGGCACTGTGGCCGCATCTATGGAGGGCACAATGGCAGCATCTACAGAGGGCACTGTGGCATCTACAGAGGGCACTGTGGCAGCATCTACAGAGGGAACTGTGGCAACATCTACAGAGTGCACTGTGGCAGCATCTATAGAGGGCACTGTGGCAGTATATACAGAGGACACTGTGGCATTATCTAGGGGTATGTTGCATTATCTACAGAGGGCACTGTGGCATTATCTACAGAGGGCACTGTGGCATTATCTAGGGGTGTGTTGCATTATCTACAGAGGGCACTGTGGCATTATCTACAGGGCACTGTGGCAGCATCTACAGAGGACTCTGTGGCAGCATCTACAGAGGGCACTGCGGCAGCATCTACAGAGGGCACTGCGGCAGCATCCACAGAGGGCACAGCGGCAGCATCCACAGAGGGCACAGCGGCAGCATCCACAGAGGGCACAGTGGCAGCATCCACAGAGGGCACAGCGGCAGCATCCACAGAGGGCACAGCGGCAGCATCCACAGAGGGCACAGAGGCAGCATCCACAGAGGGCACTACGGCAGCATCCACCAAGGGCACTGTGGCATCTAAAAAGGGGCTGCCCAATCTTGACGTGTGTCTGTCAAACGCTGCTAACTGAGCCGCCGGACTGCATTTAGCGACACTTAAACTGCAAAACTGGATTGTTGAAATAAGCATGTGGAGAAATATCTCAAATTTTAAACCTAGCGGTATTATTATAGTAATGTAGTATTATTATTATTATTATTATTATAGTAATATAGTGTTATAGTAGTTCAAATAACTAATTGATTAACAATAATTTTGTATTGTATCAAATTTGAAAGTAATGCGGCCCGTCAACTTCCCATTTTATCTATATGCGGCCCACTTACCCGGCCGAGTTTGAGACCCCTGGTCTAGACCTAGCCATCAGACGTTCAGAGATGGCTTAGCTGTTGTGCTCAAAGTTGGATAGGCATGGTGATGACAGCAGGGTAGCGGAAAACTAGCTTGGAAACTGTAAAGT
The DNA here is from genome assembly GCF_050947455.1 of Rhinoderma darwinii. Classification (NCBI taxonomy): domain Eukaryota; kingdom Metazoa; phylum Chordata; class Amphibia; order Anura; family Rhinodermatidae; genus Rhinoderma; species Rhinoderma darwinii. The sequence goes on from NC_134689.1 coordinate 81,783,608, forward strand.
CATGCCATTGCCTTGATCAGATCAAATAGTCATGTATTTAGGTGGAAAACCTGATTTTTACCTAATATTATGGCCTCATACACATGGTAGAGCTGTGTGCAAGAGACTGTATGGTAGACCCTGTGGCCATATCATGGGGTTATTCTCCCCAAGAATGTTACGTACAAATCTGGGAATGTACAGACACATACTACACCCATGTGCATGAGGCCTAACACCTGCTTATTTGTAGTAAAACACCTATTATAGACAACCTTTATATTGGTTAAACATTATTGTAAGTGATTCTAGTATTGGATTAAGAAAAAGTTCAATGTTTATATCTCTGGGATCTAGTACTGTATGTAATAGACAAAAAAAAAATATCTTAGCAATTATACTGCTGTAAGACGTGTGCACTATTTAATGCAAAGGTAATGTAAGACAATTACGTTGTTATATATAAAGACAAAATTATAATGCACTTTGTGAAAACACTACAAGTGAAAAATAGGGAAGACAACAATCTAGGTGTAACACTGGGTTCATACAAAATAGAAGAGGTCCAGGTCTATTTTTCTTCTTTTTTTTTTAATTCGCAACATGTGTTTTTCATATGCATTTTTTCTGACGTCATACCCAGAACAAACAATGTGGTCTAAAATTGAAATAGAAAATGCCTAACAATTTTTTCAGATATCCAATAACATAATCCATAAGCTAAATAAGCATGTAAAATAAACTGACCATAATGTAAATGTAATTTAAACTTCAGGATGTACAGTTGCAAGAAAAAGTATGGTCTGATTGTTATCCAAGTTACAATTCTAAACAAACACAATCTAACTAAACTAATATCACACAAATAGTTATACTGTTCATGTCTTTTATGGCGAACATTAAGTAAAAATCCACCGTTCAGGAAGAAAAAAGTAAGTGAAACGCTATGTTAATGACTTCTCCAAGAACTATTTGGCAAAAGTTGTTTCAATTAAGAAGATGATATTAGAAGTGTGGGTTTCACAGGTGCTTTGCCCATTAAATAAAGGCACACTCATGGTTACTGACAAATCTGTTCTTCTCAAGAAAGATTGGTTAGTGTGAACCATGCCACGGGACTAACAACTTTCAGAAGACCTCAGAAGACGTGTTATAGCGACACATAAAACTGGAAAAGGCCACAAAAGCATTGCTAAAGTCCTGGGTGTACATCAATCCACAGTTAGATAAATTGTTTACAAATGGAGAAAATTCAGAACTGTTGTTACACTTTTTAGCAGTGGGTGTTCTGTTAAGATCACTCCAAGTACACAACGGGCAATCCTGAAAAAGGTGAGAAAGAACCCAAGGGTAACAGCTAAAGAGCTACTGAAGCCTCTACAAATGGCAAAAACCACTGTCAATGTGTCCACTATACGAAAAACACTGAACAAGAATTATGCTTATGGAAGGACACCATGAAAGGGGGAAGCTGATGCTGTCCGACAAAAACATTGTTGCCCAAAACCACCTGAATGTTCCACAATCCTTCTGGGAAAAAGTTTTAGATAATTGTGACTTATGTTACAAACAGAATTCAAATTTCCAGGTAATCCCAAAGGGTTCCACTCATAAATTAGGTGATGAAGATATAACAAGTATACATGGAACATATTAAGAAGACAGCTGATCCAGAGTTCTTGTGATCTTCCTAACAAGAGGGATTACTGTTCCCACTGCTCCTGACTGCCCATAAAAACAGCAGCTGTCAATTTGCTACAGTCAAGATATTGCATATGAGGTATCTGATGATCTGGAGTACACATTCTCTTTGCAACATCTCAAGCTCTTCTATAGAGCCTGACTGAAGCAATAATACTAGAACATAGAAGGCTACTAATGAGTCCTTACTAGTTACAGATGGGCATCCGGCTGGAATTTTTTTTTGGGCGTTATTTTAACATATCTTAGAAACAATGCATAGCATTGTGGCTTATAGATCAAACACCCTTAAAATTGATATATAAAAAATATTGCGCTGAGACTAATGAGTCATAATTAACCCATTTAAGTCATGAAAACGAGAATTAGACTGAAGAAAAAAAAGAAGAATAAAATAGCATACTGCTGCATTCTCACAGCTAGTACAATACTGTACACACAATTGGCAGAAGGCTACAATTCCCTTATGTAAATCAGACTTCTTTATTCACGGGCCTCTGCCTTTCATTATTTTCTCTGTAATCAGCTCCAGCTTCGGTTTCCCCTGTACGATCTCATAATGTAAATGGAGGAGAAATTAATGTTCTTGAGTAATTTATATAACCCAGAAAAAATTGTTTTATGTTGTTGCTAACACAACTACTGTAGGCGTATGCTAGTGTAAGATGACTACATCTTCGTGTCGGGGGAGATAAGAGATGTGACATAGATTAAAACTAATTGTTGATCCATACCAAGGAGAAGCTAGGCAAACAATAGAAGTGAAAGCATAAATGTCAATTTGGGATGATAAAGGATACAATCTAAATGTAATATGAGAGGCCCCCAGACAAAAGCAAGAAATAGCAATTGCACATTATAGAGGAATCAAACAATGATATATCCACCAACGTAGAACGCCAATACTTGGCTTAATGCATTGTAAAGTGTAAAGTAACATCATAAAATGATTGTAATTATGTTATTCTCCTATTATTTGTAAACAGTTATCTTACAATCCCTCCTCCCCCTTCATTTGTTTATGAGCTGTTAGGAGAATCTTGATTACAGCGAGTTATCGGCGCCAATGTCATAATTGCTTCTATTTCTACCTCTGTGTCTTTTGTTATATTATCTTCGAACCCTGAGGATATCTACATTTTCTCCACAGCTGAGGAGCATTGACAAACGCTGACTATTTATCCAGGCAAAAGAAGCAAGGTCATTTCTACAAGGTCATTTAATTTCATCCTCTAGAATTCTCTTGTCCCTGGTGGACCTTCACATCATGGCTCTTTGTCTGATGAGTTAAGAGCTGGAATCTCACTTTAAATCAATTTTGGACTAGTCACATGGTGTCAAGCTTGTTTCTGCACTGGAATCTTCAGTATTACCTTTGCTATTTAGAAGGAAACATTAATTTTGCTTACAGTATATACAGATACATATACTGCAGTGTTTCCACAAAAAAAGATTAACAGTGCATAGCAACTGCCAATATATTTCATTGTGTAGATGGACCAGCAAAAAGTGAGGAATATATCATGTTGTAGACAGCTTTAATGTGGGTTGAAATTGCATCAAATAAAGTAAACTTCTTGCTTTATTAATGGTGTTGTTATTTAATTTTTTATGCATGTTTAGACATTGTGATATTATGATAAATTTGTGTGCATCTCTACAAAGATACCCTATCAATCTTTATCGTTTTCCTAAGAGTATACTTTAATGACAATGACTGAAGTCTCTCAGGGTAGTATATACCGTAATTACTTTGCATTACACAGGTGTCCCAGACTCTTAATTTATCACCTATTCCAATATGACATTAAAGCCAATGCACAACCTTGATCCTATCAATTCATTAACATTTGATTTATTTGCTGTCATCGTTTTTTAATGATTGTTGCATAGAAGGCTAAATATGAGCAAAAAGTTATGGGTATACTTCCAAAGCTGTACAAAAGTATTTGCCCCCTGCCAGAGGTCCTTCATTACATATTTGTCAGACTGATCTTAAAAAAAAAATGTCAACGGGAAGCTGAGTAAACACATTTTTTCATTTTTACTGCATTTATTTAAAGGGGTTTACTCTATTTAGCAAATAACATATATGTTGTATAATGAAAATTTCTGCAATTAGCTAATATATGCTATTTAAGATCTCTTTATGACTTGTAGTCATTGAATGGGAACCTCTATTCTGGTGATGTGACGATTACCCAGGTGCACGGTTTGTTATAAGACAGACCTCTAATAACTATAATTAGCCGTGAACTTGTGTGACCAGGACAAGGTTTTAGATTCTCGAAGTGAACAGTGATGGTTCCTATTCAATGGCTTCAGGCAGAGATCTTGAAATCTGTAAGGACTGATACACAAACTATAGTAGAAAGTATATAACTTTGCATTATACCATGAATGCCCCTTAATAGCTGAAACCTGAAACCCATTTAAAGAAGACAGACGGTCATATGAAAAAATTAACTGACCCATTAAGCTTAATAACTAGTTGTCCATACATTAGCAGTCATGATTTCAACACTTCTTTACATTTTTTATTGGTTTCTTTTTTGTAGAACTGCTTAAATTTTCCACCTTCTGACAACTGATGACCCATCCACCGCACAGATCAGCTGCCTCCATGCACCAGACGTACATGCCAGAAGCAGCTAGCTGCGGCCACGGAATAGCGAATGAGCTGCAGTACTGCAGCACGACCGCTATGCTATATACAGAGCCAACTGCTTACAGCTCTGTACATAGCATTATGTGCCATAACATCCGGTGCGGCTTATCGGTGCGTAGTCCGGGTGTCGGACCCGCACCGATTATATACTGATGACCTATATGGTGGATAGGTCATCAGTTGTCAGGAGGTGGACAACCCCTTTAAGACCTAGCTCACATCTGCATTGGAGGCTCCGCTAGGGGCCACCGTCGCAGATTCTGCCAAGAATACTAGAAACAATAGCGCAGCATGCTGCATAACTGCTTTCGGTAAAACCATAGGCACTCAGATGGAACCCGTTAAAGTCAATGGGATCCATTGGTGCTTCCAGTTATTCTCTTGTTCTGTTTTTCTGACAGAACAGAACAGCGGAATGACCAGTGCAGGTGTGAACATAGCCTAAGAAATTGGTATGCTTTCCTGCTTTAAAAAGTTAATTTAAGGTAATCTCTTTTATGTTCATGACTTTGAATAGCCAAACTTAAACGTTAACTTTGTTTACCCTCAGCCCTTCAGATTTAGACTTTTTTAGGCATTTTTCTGTTTTGGTGCGGAGCAGATATTTTTGTATCCAATATACTATACAAAACCAAAATATACTAGAATTTTTACATAGATCTAATAGCAAATAAACAATATATACAAATAAATATTGTAAAACAACATTATAAATGCTAAATTCTTAAAAAGATTAAATCCCGGCTTTTCAAACTTTTTCATACGGGGCTGACATCAATGCTAGAGCAGGGAAATGTAGAAGTGGTGTTTCAAAATCCATGCCAACCACTGTGGGAGCCAGGATGCCCCAGACACAGCCATCGTGCCCCTCTTCACAACACTTACCCTTTCCATATTCACGCTTCTGCTCCCGCACACTTGTAACTTTACTCTCCTGTGCTGATCCACACAGTCTTCCCAGATTAATCGATCTGTGATAGAGCGCATCTACTGGGATAGAGGCGCCTGGTGCTCTTGGGAGGCATGCCACACCTCACAAGTACTCAAGGGTGTCTGACCTCACAGTTTGAGAAACATTGTACTAGATTGATCCCAGAATACACCCATCAATATAAGCCAAAGCGACAACAGGTAACACTCTAGAAATGCCTTGAACACCTCAATACATAGACCCACACACCCCAAAATGTGTACTGTGCTGTCCAAACAATTCCACTCTGTCTATAGAATGTATAGCAGTGAATTCTGCTTCGCTTCACTACTCTCTGGTGAATCACATTTTACCACAGTCACGTTCTTATTGTGCAGCCATGAACAGTGTCTGCACCCTAGAGGGGCCTGAAGTGGATGGTCATCAGAGATGTTTTGGAACTTTCTGGATGAATTATTGATGTACCAAGAAGGCATTCTTGACAGGATGGACAACTGCTGGGCTGTAAATAATGACTCACTATCATTTCATGGAATATCTGAGTCCTAGAAATAGATTTGTATTCCTTTCCAGATTAATATATTTTGTCAACTTTTTTTTACCCCATAAATTCTGAAATTTCTTTTGATCATGGCATAATCTTGTAGAAACACTTAAGTGACTACTTCATCATCATGATATGCTTGTGATAAGGCTCATTGTAATAAAGCCTGACTGTGTTTAGCCATCTGAAACTGCATACGAGTTAAATTTGGTCAACATATGATTTAGAATAAGGGGGCAGACTTTTTCACATGGGTGATATATGCGTTGATTAAATCTGTTTCTTAAATAAATGCTGAAAAAACACAAGTGCAAACGCAACCTGCATTTTATTACATCAGTATCAAAAAAGTGACACTGAGTGTAAGAGGTTGATATGTGGAGATTATGTATTAGTTTCAACTGTCTGTTCAATTACTATTGCACACAGCAAATTTTTCTCCTAAATTCAGTTGTTTAAAAAAACTATATACAAAAGTTATCGATGCGAGCATCTCTCTGGCTGCCGAGTGATGAGCTAATTGATTTGTCTACTTGGAAGCTCACACATTTGTAGTCTGTCTCCAATCACTTTGCTCCTTCAGCAAGAAATGGCACCTGATCTTGTAATAAAGCCATAGGAGGGTGCGAAATAACATGTGGTTTGTGAAAGTCAATGTTCTGTTTCCATTTTAAAGGAACTGTGCATTTACTCCAATATTGAAAGAATGCTATATAATGCCTCTTATCAAAAATTAAATACATAATAAATATTATAAATTAAGATCAAGCATTAAACGTAGATCCACTTGTCACTCCGCAGCCTCATTCAAGAAGGTTCCTCTACTCTTACATTTAGTGCAGGAATGTATGGTAACCAATAGCTCTACAACAGAGAACTGGAAGGCTAAGCCCCATGGCTCTGGACTGTACCGCAGCAGGGGCAGCACCAAAGTATTTTTTTAAGTACATCAAATGCTTAGTTATTTAAACTTATCAAATGTAAGATATCAACTCCACTGGTCAGCAGATGCGTAGTTTGATTAGCTAGTAAAAGTACTTGAATGTGCAAATTCTGGACCTATGGAAATCACCACCTGTTGTTGGACTCTCTGGGGGGAATTTATTAAGCACTCTATGCCAGTTTTCTTCCATAGAAAACTCAAAATTTTGCAACCTTTGCAATTTTACAGCACATTTATCAAAAAGTGCGTGGCACTTTGCAAAACAGGGTGGGGCCACCGTGGGCCGTTAAATTGACTGTAATTTACAACAGAAAACTGGCGTAAACTATAGCACAAAAGGCAGCTCTTTGTTGGCGTAGATTTTATTTTCCGGCCTCTTAGTAAATTAGGCAAATTTTTTTTCAGCGTTTTTTTATCAAACACCATTTTTAATAAATACCCCCTCAGAGTCCCGGCTTTCCTTCCAAGATGAATCACTCTTGTTATCGTGTAAACAACATTTAATAGAATACTAATTGAAATACAAAGTATGAAAATCTAGTTTTTATTTGTTCCATCATGTGTTTTAGTGTTTAATTAAAAATCACATTGAATGTTCTCGCAACTTATTCTGTAATCACTCAAATTTAATTTCTAAACTTCTCCCATAAAAGAACAACAACTTTTCACAAAGTTGACACATTACATCTGAGGGTATGTTTACACGGCCTATTATCGGCCGTTTTTCGGGCCGTAAACGCCCAAAAGACAGCCGAAAAATTGGAAGCAGCACGCCTCCAAACATCTGCCCATTGATTTCAATGGGAAAAACGGTATTCTGTTCCGATGGGCCATTTTTTTACATGGCCGTTTTGAAAAACGGTCGCGTAAAAAAAAGGCTGCGTAAAAGAAGTGCAGGTCACGTCTTGGGACGTTTTTGGAGCTGTTTTTCATAGACTCTTTTGAAAACAGCTCCAAAAACGGGCATAAAAAAATGCCGCGAAAACGCAGCGAAAAACGCGAGTTGCTCAAAAACAGCTCCGTATTTTCAGATGTTTTTGACTCAGCGTGTGAATATACCCTTACCCTGAGAGGGATCCAACCAGACCCGACTGCCATACTTAGGTGGTGTAGCAATGTGGACAAAATAGACGTGCTAGGGAAACCATTAATCTAGGAAACCTGGTGAACTTTTAGATCAACCTTCAACCCCCTTCCCCTGAAGGCGCTGTGAACAATTTCTCATTCTGCTTCTAGTCTTCTTTACCACCACTAATCTTTACCACCTTCTATGGAACAGTCTTTAAAGTTTACTCATCCTTTTGTTCCCCCATGCCCACTTGAATTTTCTTGGGTACTGCAGTTCCCCTCCACCCTCTGAAAACATACATATAATTTAATTAGCTTCCTGTAAAATTGGCACTTGTGTGTGTTACTTACCAAGAAATTAGATTGTGAATCCTATGAGACGCAAGGACTGATGTAAATAAGAAGTAAGTTATATGTGTACAGTACTGTGGAACCTTTTATCTTAAAGCTTAACTTTTCAGATGACTTAAGAACATAACATGTCATATGTGTGTACATGAGGAATAACACTATTTCTGTCTATTAAATGACTTGTATTCTGTATTACTTAGCAGTTTTCTCCTCTGCAGGCTCTCTCTCTAATTCTCAGTTTTCTCAAATCTAGTGGATGTAGGCCCACTGCTATCATGTCTTCCATACACTACACACATAGAAGAGGAGAATTCTGCTCTCCTATCTGTATCACATATATGAACAGGGATAGGCAACTTTATTGTATGGCATATCTATATAAAAAAAAAAAAATCAATGTTGAAGTACTCAGTGTGCCATGCAGACATGAAAGTCATATCAGACAAACGATTACCACTTGTGTGACATAAAACAATTAATGAGTCGATTGAACTTACATATCAGTGTGCCCCTTGTCTCAGACTTTCTGGGGGGGGGGGGGGGGAGTCACACATAGGTCAGACAGCGGCTACTGAATACCAGCTGGCGGGGGACTGCAAACCGGAGAGAACGCAACTACTGAATACCAGCTTGGGGGCGCTGCACACAGGAGAGAGAGATCGACTACTGAACATGAGCTTGGGGGGGGGGTGCACATAGGAGAGACCATGGCTACTGAATATTAGCTTGGGGGTTTGCACAAAGGAGTGAGAGCTGCCAGCGTTTGTTAACTTTTTCACAACAGTTACTAAACTCTGTCCTTGCAGCGCTGATCACCAGGAGAGAGCAGCCCTTCATTATGCACTTGGTGGCGCTGATCACCAGTAGAGAGAGCAGTAGAGAATTGTATGCCTGTAAAGTGTTCAGCAGTAACAAACACATTGAAGCACTGCTCTCTCTTCTGGTGATTAGTGCCGCCAAGTGCATAATGAAGGGCTGCTCTCTCTCCCTGTGTTCAGTGCCGCCAAGCACACAATGGTGCTGAACACCAGGTGAGCGAAGTGTGGGAGCAAAAAAAATGTCCCATGTGCCGGCTGTGGCACCGGTGCCATAGGTTGATATACCCCCCCAAGATGATATACCCCTAATATATAAGCTGCAGTAGCAGCATGGAGGAGATTATACGGCATTACAGACCAGTGTTGCCGAGAATCCAGCAGTGGGTGAGATTTACATATTACCAGCAGCGTGTCAGTGTGTTTCTCTTTGCTTTTGCTTCCTCCCCCAGCTCACCCCTCCCACCTTTATAGACTTACATGTAGTGTGTGTTGCTTAGTCATATTCTCTCTGTGCTCCCTCCTCCTGCTCCCCCTCCCCTCTCCATAACCTTGTATAGGCAGGCAGTGAAGTGACACACCCACCTTCTGCAGCTTGTCAATTCTACTCTGTAACCAGGGTCGGCCAATGCTTGACAACAGGAGGTGGACAGGAGATTACAGGAATTTAAACACCTGGTGGCAGTAACTTCACACAGAATTTACATGGATAAAACAACTGAATTTTAACAGTAAGTAAATCACAAAGTGATTTTGTTTTATTTTAAATAATAAATCATAAAAAACCTTATCAATTTGGTATCGCCAGATTCATATTGACCAGCAGAATAACATTAACCTGTTGTTTTTACTGAATCACAAGTTTTTTTCCCAAAATTTTTCAGTAGATTAAAAAAACACTAAAAACAAGCCCTCAGACAGCTATGTCAATGTAAAAAAAAATAAAAAATAATGGCTTTTGGTAGACGGAGAAAAAAATAAAAATAATAATAATAATGGATGTAACAGCAAAGGGTTAGTTTTCTGTTACGAACAAGATAAAGTGAGCTGCCTTTATCAAACACAAATTTTGATAATTCGAACCACAGGCATGCCATTTCATAGATAATATCCACAACATACCCTTATATTCTGTAACTGTTGTTGGTTGTAATTGTCACTAATTCACTCTTTCTTGTAACATGAATATGCTGTTGAGAAAACGCCACCAATGCTCTAATAAAAGGGCACAGCTAGGCTAAGTTTAATGACATTCTGCTTTCAGTTGTCTATGATGCCTCATTAAGTTGTAAGAAGTGAATTAATTGATTGTAACGAAACCCTGTCAAGTAAATTCCAATGAAAAGGCTCTGTAAGTTGAACTGGAGGCTAGTTTTTCATTGTACATTGCAAGGCTTTATAACAGAGCGACACATTTCTAAATATGAACCAATACACATTGTAAAAAGATAAGGACCTGCTGAAACCTGAGCAATATAAAGGGCTATTATTTATGAGAGGCAAAACAGGTAATAGCCCAATGCGTTGTCTCTATGATGTGTGCACACTGCAATTTACCCTATTTTGTTTATTTTTTGCAGATTAAACTGCAAAAAGTTGCATTGCGACCAGGAATGAACAATTTTTCAATTGGATGAAAGGGGGTCAATCAGGCTTTTAAATTATTTTTTTTTACTAATGGCTGCAAATGTCTTTAAAAACAAAACAAAAACAATCAGTACTCACCTATCTTTTCGACAGTCATCCAGCGCTCATGCTCAGGTGGCCCTCCCAGTTATTGTTTGCACTAGTAATTTTTGTTATAACAGGTTCTATCATGGAGTAGCTAAAGGCTCATGGGCCCTGGTGCAAGAATTCAGCTTGGGCCCCTCCTACCCCTCCCCAACTTCACCAGACCCCTGTGCACGTCTATGCCCAGCCGCATTGCCCGACAGACCCCATGAATGCCTCCACAGTATAATGCTCCCCATAGCTGCCCCCACACAGTATAATGCCCCCATAGCTGCCCATACACTGTATAATGCCCCCGCATAGCTGCCCCCACACAGTATGATGCTCCCCATAGCTGCCCCCACAGTATATTGCCACCCATAGCTGCCCCATACAGTATAATGCCACCCATAGCTGCCCCATACAGTATAATGCACCCCATACAATATAATGCCCCTATACAATATAATGCCCCCATAGCTGCCCCATACACTATAATGTCCCATATAGTATGATGTCCCCACAGCTGCCACATACAGTATAATGCCCCCATACAGTATAAAGCCCCCCATAGCTGTCCCATACAGTATAATGCCCCCATAGCTGCCCCATACACTATAATGCCCCCCATATAGTATACTGCCCCCATACAGTATAGTGCCCCCATAGCTGCCACATAGAGTATAATGTCCCCCATACAGTATAATGTCCCCCATAGCTGCAACATACAGTATAATGCCCCATACAGTATAAAGCCCCCCGAGCTGTCACATACAGTATAATGCCCCCATACAGTATAATGCCCCCATAGCTGCCCCATACAGTATAATGCCCCCATATAGTATAATGCCCTCCATGTCTGTCACATACAGTATAGTGCCCCCATAGCTGCCCTATACAGTATAATGCCCCCATACAGTATAATGCCCCCCATACAGTATAATGTCCCCATAACTGCCCCATACAGTATAATGCCCCCATGCCTTATAGTGCCCCCATAGCGGCCCCATACAGTATAATGCCCCCATAGCTGCCCCATGCAGTATACTGCCCTCATACAGTATAGTGTCCTTCATAACTTTCCCATACAATATAATGCCCCCCATAGCTGCCCCATACAGTATAATGCTCCCCATACAGTATAATGTCCCATAAAGTATAATGCCCTCCATAGCTACCCCATACAGTATAATGCCCCCATACAGCATAATGCACCCTATAGCTGTCCCATACAGTATAATGCCCCATAACAGTCCCATACAGTATAATGCCCCATAAAGTATAATACCCCCTATAGCTGTCCCATACAGTATAATGCCCCCCACACAGTATAATGCCTCCCTTAGCTGTCCTATACAGAATAATGCTCCCTCAGCAGCTACTATATGAGCCCCCCTCCCATACCCACTATATTGCCCCCATATGTATGTACCTAATAGAAAAACAGTAATATAATTACTCATCTATCCCCATTCCCACGATGGGTGGAGGATCCTTCTCCTCCTCTACACTGTGCTGTGAGTGACTCGGCATAGACAGGCGCGATGACGTCACTACACAGGCTAAAAAAAACGCATGCAAAATCTGAAGCACATCTGCACAGTGGGAATCCAACCTTACACCTCCACTAGATGATAACCAGAAGGCAAAATGAAAGTGAGTGAATTTTTGCCAAAGCTGAAAATAAATGTGATTGTGATTGATACTCGAGGGCTTTGGACAGTCAATCTGATGAAGATGATGTGAAATTCAAAAGTAAAATACAACGTGGTTGTTTTTTATGAATGTTTTATTTTTAAAGCCTGGATAGACACTGACATATGTGAAATTTTGAGGACTATATTGATGCCATTTCCATAAAGCTCTGTATTTTTGTTTCCACAGAAGACTGTGTAGAGTTGGATAACTATTAGGGTATGTGCACACACACTAATTACGTCCGTAATTGACGGACGTATTTCGGCCGCAAGTCCCGGACCGAACACAGTGCAGGGAGCCGGGCTCCTAGCATCATACTTATGTACGATGCTAGGAGTCCCTGCCTCGCTGCAGGACAACTGTCCCGTAGTGTAATCATGTTTACAGTACGGGACAGTTGTCCTGCAGCGAGGCAGGGACTCCTAGCATCGTACATAAGTATAATGCTAGGAGCCCGGCTCCTTGCACTGTGTTCGGTCCGGGACTTGCGGCCGAAATACGTCCGTCAATTACGGACGTAATTAGTGTGTGTGCACATACCCTTACTGCCAAACCAAACATAAAAAAATCTGGAACTTCAAATTTGAGAGCATATAACACAATCCCCCTTTTCTAACTAATAGGGGTTCAGGTAGCTTAGATCCTTGCAGATTTTTGCTATAGGGATAATTTAATTGACCCAGTACCTGTAGTACTAAGTATAAAGAAGTACTGCTGTATTGCATTTTTTATCCTAAATGCTGCAGCATAGGGCAATGGTGAAGGAATACATATCCTTACACGATATCTATATTTCATATGCGCCTAACCTGGAAATGTGGGCTCTATCTGCTATTCTGCCTCCTTTTCCCCAATATCTGCTCTGAGGAAGCAGCTCTCCATTTTGAGCTCACGCAGGCTCATTTTAACAGCCAAAGCCTAAAACTCAATTAGAGCTGAGACTGAGGTTTGTTCCATTTACAGACAACACAGGAGACGCTGGGCGACATGCAAGGTAACACTGATGGCAGAGCAAAACATGCTAAATAGTTGCAGAGACCAGTCACTTAACCTAATAGATAAGAGAAATTTCTGAATTTCATCTATTTTTTAATAAAAATGGTTGCACATGAATATTTTTCAGGTGTCCCACTGCTGTCCAGATATGTTAGAATACATACTTTGACAGCTTTCTACATACTGGGTATGAGCAGGGAATGACATTTACTGCGATTGAACCAATATATATAAATATTGGTCAATGTCCTCGCGAACCACATCTACAAACTCCACACCTATAGACTAGAAACGTTGAAACCTTAAAGGGGTTCCCCCACTATAAAATGTTACTGCAATATAATTCAGCATTAAAAATTAATTTGTTTTGTCATTTACCTTAAGTTACAAAAATTCTCCAGTTGTGAGATATTCCCTTTACTTCATTATAATGGCGCCCCCTGGTGTTCAAACTGTATAGTAATGTGCACCACTCCCCAAGTGTGACCAGCCAATAGCAATGCCTTCTCTGCAGCAGAGAGGACACGCCCCTGAGCTGTCAGCATGAAGAAAATCGTGCAGAGCAATTGGAGCAATAAATGGGGAGATCTCTGTATCCATGTAATATCCAGATACGTTTCTAGCTCTATTAGAAAGTGATTGTCATGCACTATATTATGTCTGATTTTTTTTTTCTCATTATTTCTTGGACAACCCCTTTAAAGGGGTTTCCCACTATTAACATTTATCACCCATCCACAGGATAAATGATGAAGGACCAGTGGGTTTCTGACTACTGGGCTCCCCAAGGATTGCTGAAATGGGGGACTAGCAATCACTGTTTCTTCTTCAATAGATGACTGCCGTGGTGAGTAGTTGTATAGAACTGGCTTGCATGCCCATCCATTGCTCCATATAACCCCTCCCCACTGGGGCCATCCACAGTAGGATGTTCTAGCAACTAGTGGAAGTTCCAGTTGTTGATACATGTTAATAGTAAGAAAACACATTTAAGGGTCTACCTCCATGTCAGTTCTCTTAGTACAGGAGGAGTTGGATCAGCTGAGAACCTCGTATGCAAAAGCAAAGATCTTTCTGTGAACATTCTGCTGTGTAATATATAGTTTCTGTAATTATAGATGCCTTCTGTGCCAATGGAATAAAAAAATCAAATACTCAGAGATCTAATGTGCAGTATACAGGGAAAAATAAATAAATACACGCATATATATATATGTGTAAGCAATAATAAATCTAGAGCAGCATGTGTCAAATACAATATTATACACTATATTTATGTACAATTGAAGAAGTAGTAAAAACATGGAAACCTACAAGTCAGAGCAGTCATATGTTGTTGTAACCCACTGATTTCAGGTCGCCATGCATCTGTGGTTATCTCTACACTGAAAACGACTAATGGCCTGTCCGTTTGGTACATCAGTAAGAGCCCCATCCCAAAGAACCACAGCTAATGTGACCTCCTGACATGTCTAACTGATATGTCACAAGATGCTATCAAGGGAAAACCCCTTTAACAATCAACGTTTCTACTTGTTATATAGACCACATTGTGCTTGCTTTATATCATAAATAATAAAGGAATTAAAATGTGCTCCATTAAAGAGTCTACTAGATACTAGCGCGTGCTTTTGGATGATGGTCATCTCTTAGCATGCCTAAATGTTCAATTCGTTGTGAAATATATATGTGTTCTAAGTAATAGGATTGAATAGTTAAAGAAAACAATAGTAGCAGAGCATTCATCCGAGCTTGTGCTCCAGATCTGCCATTTACTGGTATTAATTGTATCGTGATCAATCTTCATTACTGAACTTTCATGCCAAAATATCCCATGGATGATAAAAGGTGAAACACAACAACCTAACAACGTTACTCCTCTTTTTTAACGTTATCTATTCAGTGTAGCTTTCATAGTTTACATACAAATTCAAGAAATAGAAAAATAACAGTAGTCCCTCCGTGGCAAACAATGTCTAAAGAGAGACAGCAGGGTATTTTTACATGGAGAATCAGTTCTGCGCTACATCAGGTTTGTAGTTTTCATTACAAGGAAAGAGATATACATTTCCTTAGATCTACTTGGACAGATAGACAAACCTAATGGAAAACGTAATTTTAATGTAAATGCCTTACAATTGGTGGACAAAATAGAATTAGTTTTCCACCAGGTGAAACAGTGATGGGTTGCCTGGCGGCGACTTTTCTCATCTGTCTAGCTATAAAATCAAGAGCGAAGGTGTGACAGATGCAGAATTATAGAGGGTCAGCGGCAGCAGCTTTGTGCTGTCCACATCAATACATAGGAATAGGATGCCTTGGCAGATTGAGTTAGAAGTTACAAACAGTGCTACCTATCCATCATGCTGCACTGGAAAACATACGACAGAACGTCTTGTTAACAAGAATCAAATAATCATACATAGGTACAGTACATTTAATATCTTGTATTGGTATGTACCCTAAGATACAAATGTGGCCATCAACAACTCCATTAAACTAAATATTTATATTAAAAGGTCATGCAAGTGGGGGAGAGAAACATAAATGAGCAACAATGTTAAAACATACTTCAAATGTCAATATTTGGTAACCTCAAGAATAACACAACAAACTAAATTGCTTGAAATAATTAGCTAATCTAACTGAAGACATAAATGAGTCAGGTTCAAAATAGCCTTGTAACATGAAGCCGAATTATCTGTACCAGCCAATGTTTCAAATGACTAATACTAAGACACCAGGATGACTTGCGTGGGGTAAGGGCACATCAACTTAGACCTCAAAACAAATAAATCAAGCCATGTATTATTATTATTATCTTACCACCAACATATTCTGCAGAACGGTACAGAGAATGTCACCGTTAACATCTGTCCCTTTCCCTAATAACACTCACAATCTAATGTCCCTATCTTAAACACACACATACACACTTTGGATTGTGTTGGAGGGAACTTGAGTAGGAAACACACGCAAAGAGAATGGGGAGAACATACAAACTCTATTTAGACGTTGCCCTGGTTTCAAACCCTGGATCCCATTGATGCAAGGCAACAGAGCTAACCACTAACCCTTTGACATAAATATCTGGCATATGGTGCATGTGAAAACTTGCATCATTCAATGTATTACTGCCTAACAGAAGTACATTTTCACTCTCCCCCTTCTGGTGGTTGCCAACAGGCAAAATTTTATCATTTGATCATTTGATTTTAGACCTAAAAAATGTTGTTAAAAGATATACATTTACTTTAAGGCTTAATTTACACGACCAGAGAGAGAACCCTATAGAACAAAGCGGACAGCTCTCACATGGACCCTTCCTATGGCCATGTTATTAGAGCCAAAATGCTACATTCATTCCGGCATGAGATCCCTTGCACTTTTGTCGTTATTAACCAAAAACAGGAACAGAGAATACAAAACATTCCCATTCCCTCCACACCTGATGAAAAGGAAAAGATGAAAGTACAACTCTTCTCAACATCTGTATAATTGTAGCCTAACAGAGGCTAATGTGTCCATCTTTATCTAGGCTTCTGGTATGTAATAAAGGAGTTGGTATTTACATACAAGAGAAAATACTTCTATTCAAGTCCCTAAGGGTCCCTTTACACCGGCCAAAATTGGTCGTAAAAATCAGCGCCGATCAACGAGATAGCTAGTTGATCGGCGCTCATTTGCTCCTTTCACAATGTATGGGGACAAGCGATTGTTACTACGATCACTCGTCCCCATGCATTTCCATCATGCCGGCAGCACATCTCCCTGTCTACACATGTGCTACCGACTACGATAATATTTAATGTTGGATAAACTAGCAGATCAGCTAATGAACAAGCATTTGCTCGTTCATCGGCCGATCGTTGACCTGTTTGCCCGATCATTGGTCCGTGTAAAAGGGCCTTAACGCGGCAGTGTCATGATTTTTTTTTATTATTAATTTATGTGTTTTTATTTAATAAAATATTATATTGACTTTATTTATTTTTTCACCCACAATGTTTTTTTTATTAAGACTTTCTTATTTTACTGGGGGCTGCCATGTTTTATTTCATCTGTGTATGTGTCTCTTAACGACACATACACAGATGGAATACGGCAGTTACAGTGCATAGGACACAATGAACTGCTCTCGTTCATTGTATCCTCTGCTTCTGCTATCTCACTCTATACTGCACAGGCGCAGTTCAAAGCGACCCAGAATAGAAGCTGGTTTGTAGCGGGAAAGCCGGCGCCTTTATGAAGACCGGCCGCACTGCAGTTAAGGTGTGTATCTCTGTCTGTCTCTCTCTATCACAGCCCCCTGCATGGCACCCCCCCTGGGCCGCTTATTAGCTGTTTTGAAGAATCAGCATGAGCACCCACACACACACACAAATCCCCCCAAACTGCATTAAGAACTAACGGCTCACTTTCCCATTGATGTAAATGGGAAGCTTAATCAAGCGTTTGATGCTTTTTTTTGAGTGTTTTTTGTCGCATTTTGTGTGTGCTTTTTGGCACATAATTACCATTGACTATGGGAACATTTGGCACATTTTACGTGCAAAGGAATTGACTCGACACTTCTTTATTTACACAATGCGTTTTTAAAAACGCGTGTGTAAAAAAGCGCATTGTATGTACTAACAGCGCACTTTACCAATTATGTAAATGAAAAGCGTAATCAAGCGTTTTTTTATGCATTTTTTGGCACGTAAAATGCGCCAAAAAACCACATCAAATACACGCCATGTGAACCTGTCAATTGAAAAGTCCTTCACTTCACTTTCAGCACTCTTAGGGTATGTGCACGCGTAGTGTTTTCAGCTGTTTTTCGGGCTGTAAACGTCTCGAAAAATGGCTGAAAAATCGGAACCAGAACACCTACAAACATCTGCCCATTGATTTCAATGGGAAATACGGTGTTCTGATCCAATGGGGCATTTTTTTACGCCTCATTTTCAAAAAACGGCACATAAAAATACGCCTGTGAAAAAGAAGTGCATATCACTTCTTGAGACGTTTTTGGAGCCGTTTTTCATTGACTCATTGACTAAGAAAAACAGCTAAAAAAACGGACGTAAAAAACGTAGCGAAAAACGCGAGTTTGATTAAAAAAATGGCTGTTTTCCCTTGAAAACAGCTCCGTATTTTCACACTTTATTTTAGTAAGCGTGTTAACATAACATTAGCCTTTTGGTGTGTCCTACAGCGTCTACCAGCTGCATTGTACAATCACTCCCAAAATGGGAGCCGGACAATGCATAGAAATTTGAAGACACCATTTCCTGGCTTGTAGCCAAAAATAGGGAGGGGGTGAGATTCCCTCCCACAATTACAGCAGCTGTGAGTCAGCTTGCTTTACCCTATTCACCTTGCTGTAATTCTGGGAAGTGCTCCCTCTGGTGGCCAACATATCAAATAATTATTTCATTTTTAATACTTCCCACCATGTGGAAGAAAAAAAAATGCAGCAAAAAATGAAAAAATCTAATAAAAATAAATAACTTACTTTAAAAAAAATTTTTTACATTTGTGACACATTCCCTTTAACACCTCCATAATGGGTGAAACGGTAAATATATAGAAGTGGTGCATTAGGTAAACAATAGACATGATAACTGGAGCCCTAATTGAGACAGTAACTAAAAACAGATAACAATCATCATTGTACTCAGTGCCACATTGAGTTGTAAGGTCAAATGAAGATTGTCTAGTATGTCCCTGGTCTGGGTGGGCACCAGGGCACATAGCAAGGTTGATACAGTACAAGTAATACAACCTATTTACCATTAAAGTACAAGTAATAAAACCTATTTTCCAAGTACCATTTACCTCTGGTGGGCTGTTCTGCAGATCCCCGACTGTCTTCTGCTATTCAAAGCCACAGATAGTCATGATAATAAAGCTTTGCTGTCATACGCCACAAGAGTATAGGAAATACTACAATTGTCAACTGCATCACACATTGACAATGATACCAACTGAGCGGTGCTGTCATGAGATGGATATTGTGCCTATTACATGTATAGACTGACTGGTTACCAGGTCATTGACAGCTCTGAAGAAAGAGACATCAGAATATGCAGAAGACGTCTCTGAGAGGTGAACACAGAAGAAGAGAGCGATGCTTTTAAACAATAACAACCAGCTTAAAAATCCCAACTCTTTTATGCATTATTTGAGATTTAAAAATACATATATAAACCAGTGAGGGGGATAAAAAAGGAAATGAAAATTACATTTACATGAAAATTAGATATTACTAATTACTATGTACATATATATGAATGGACAGAACTAAAATCTGTGTAAAGATCTTTTTATTCCCACTGTTGGCCTGTAACCATGACAAGGGGGCAGCCGCTACATCCAGATAAAAGAAGGCTTCACTATAACCATATATTCGTAACCGTAAGGGCAGTAGACTATGAAACTCTCTGCGATACTAGATTTCTGGAGATGGGACATTGATATATGGATTGATTCATATTTGGACAGAATGTTTCTCCCTAATGAGGGGCAATTGGCAACTGTCTCACAGGTGTTTTTTGGCTTTCCTCTGGATCAACACTGTGGGATTATAAATTGGATTTGAGGGACCTATGTCTTCTTTTAACCTGGGTAATTAACTATATGTAATAAAAACATTTGCATGCTTTTTTTTCCCTTTACGATAAATTAGTTGGAGCTTTAACAAATGCAAATGAATTAACTATAGACGTCCTCTAGATATAGAAAGAAAAGGAACTTTATCTCCATATGTAAGCTCAGTACAGTATATAATTATACATTATTATCGTGGAATACGTCACTTTGGTCCAAAGTTGTACCATGCCTCATAGAAATATAAATTAGTATGCTTTAGCGCAGGTCACACAAGCCAAGCATTCAATTAGCTAGTGTTGCTTTATTATACATTTACATCTATGGGTCGTAAATCACCATAAATTTATAAATATTGGGTCATTAAAATGACTGGCTACGACATCCTGGCTGTTAAATTCACACATCTAGTAGAGCATCTGAGCCATCACCACGTCATAAATAGTTTCCAGCCCTAAGAACAATTTAGGAGTCCAACTAGTAACTTATTTTTAATTTTCACAAATAATGAAAACATCATCATTGATACGTAATCCAACTTTAAATCAGCAAATTAATAAGGCTTCAATGTGTCACGAGGAGCAGATGACCATGTGTCACGAGATTTGTGTCAGTAACACCGGAAAGTGAATACATTTCTACTGATCTTAGTGCATAACAGACAATTGTCGCTGTGATGATCTGGCACAAAGTGGGACAGCTGCAGACAAATCACCGCTATCCCCAACTTATCATCACCACTTTGTTCAAACACCAAAAGACAAAACAGCTCAACCTCAGAAATGGTTCTTTCTGCCCACATCCTGCTGTGTAACATATCATAATCGTAGTAATCATCGCTGCCTTCTGTGCCAGTGCAGAGAAATGTCTTTCAGAAATCTCAAGTCCAGGAAGCAGAAATGAGAAAACATTTCTTCATCTTATCAATGGTAAATCTTCTCAACAGTAGTAAATAGCAAATAAAACATTATTGTGCCTCCTGTATAAAGGCTCACTCAGCATTATACCAAACACAATTGAAGGAGTAAAACGTGTTTATTTGGATCCACTGTAAGTTTTAGTTATTCTGGCAGCAGAGTGGATGAGCAACCAACCTAACCTAAAGGGGCTTTCTGGATCTATCTATCTATCTATCTATCTATCTATCTATCTATCTATCTATCTATCTATCTATCTATCTATCTATCATCTATCTATCTATCTATCTATCTATCTATCTATCTATCTATCTATCTATCTATCTATCTATCTATCTATCTATCTATCTATCTATCTATCTATCTACCTACCTACCTATCTATCTATCTATCTATCTATCTATCTATCTATCTATCTATCTATCTATCTATCTATCTATCTATCTATCTATCTATCTATCTATCTATCCATCATCTATCATCTATCTATCTATCTATCTCATATCTATCTATCTATCTATCTATCTATCTATCTATCTATCTATCTATCTATCTATCTATCTATCTATCTATCTATCTATCTATCTATCTATCTATCTATCTATCTAATCTATCTATTTATCTATCTCTATCTATAATTTTTTTACATAGCCCTTTTCAATTACCTGTTGTTTCCTTTTTTAAAAAGAAACAAAAACCCCCAAAAAAACCTACCTCCCTTCCTACGGCGCCAACAAACTGAGCAACGCTGCATGTAAACTTTTCAGCAGCACTCAGTCTATACATAAATTGTGTTACATTTTATGGGAGTGTGTTTGTGTGTTGTTTATTTATATTAATGTATTATTGTGAGCTGTTGCGATACATAGATTACCCTTTTGGGATTAATAATGTTATCTAATCTAATCTAATAACCTCCTCTCTTCCAGTCTGTGCAATGTACAGGACACCAGTAGATGGCACAGAAAGTCTTTCCACCAATGCAGCTGTGTCATTGTCATCCTCACTGTGTAATGTACAGGTGTCACATACGCCCATGTACTGGGCAACACTGCAATGTTTACATGGGTACCGTAGAGATAGGATTTGTTTTCAAAACAGATAATTCATGGATAAAAAACTTAAGCCTGAAACCCCAATTGAATCGGTTTCTTCTCTACAGTATATGACATAGTTAGGGGCTCATCTCTGGGATCCTCACCTAGTGGGAGGATGCAGGACTTTGACCCATGGTCACCACATCCAAGAGGGGACTGAGCAGGGAGATTATATGTTGCTCGGCTGTTTTCTCAACTTGTATCAATTCCAAGCAGAGAGCAGAACACATGCAAGGCCACCTCTCATTTGGTCTCCTCCGGGATGCGATGGCCGCCAGTAGTCTTGGCTTGCTGAACAGGGGTCAAAAGATTCCCTTTCTCCAAATAGCGGAAACTCCCACCGATCAGACATTTATGGGAAGTAGAATTTGTTGCACTGTGGAGCTGGAAGTTGGAGGTGCCAGCGAGTCAGGGTCTGCGCCTTTATGTAAATCGACAAATTATAACTCAGCACTCTCAAATAAATGCAGTTAAGTTTTAATGGTTCCACACATGAAATACATCACAGGGATCAAGATTTAAAGTAAACAATGGAGACTATGGCTTCTGCGACATCATGATGACGTTATGGACCGTCTTTGGCCTTTTTCACTGTCATGGAAGAAAATTGTAGATAAAATGCTGTATAACGCTGTGGGTATACTGTGTATGGCATATCCTGTGGAACAAATAAGGTAATTGGGGAGTGATCATTTCTGCATACACTAAGCTCTAGTCAGATGTGTACTATTAGCTTGTTCATGTAGACACATTTGATGGCATCCAAATGATCCACAAACTGCAGAAGTTAAAAAAAAATGCTGCTAAGCCTCATAGAACAATGCAGTGTGTGAACTAATAAATTCCCATTTTCTATCATTGCTCATCTGACAGATATTGCAATGGCAAAAATACAAATAACCTACTAGAATGAATCTTTAGGGTATGTGCACACACTAGCTGCCTTTTACGTCTGAAATTACAGACTGTTTTCAGGAGAAAACAGCTCCGTCGTTTCAGACGTAATTGCTCCTCCTCGCATTATGCGAGGCGTCTTTGACGGTGGTAAATTTGAGCTGTTCTTCATTGAATTAAATGAAAACGGCTCAAATTACGTCCAAAGAAGTGTCCTGCACTTCTTTGACGAGGCAGTCATTTTACGCAGTCGTCGTTTGACAGCTGTCAAACGACGACGCGTAATTACAGGTCGTCGGCACAGTACGTCAGCAAACCCATTCAAATGAATGGGCAGATGTTTGCTGACGTATTGTAGCTGTATTTTCAGGCGTAAATCGAGGCATAATACGCCTCGTTTACGCCTGAAAATAGGTTGCGTGAACCCAGCCTTACATAGAGTCTCACATACAATAAAGTTACATACAACATACATGGATAAAATGAACACATAAACATTCAATATAACACACTAAATCAATACAAAGTTGGTACAAGAAAGGTACACCTAGGCCCTATTGACACCTGCATTGTGGCTACCATTTATATTGGAAACCACAATACAGTGCTAGATTGTTTGTACAACGGATACCACCGGCGCTCTGCGGAACCCATCAACCTACAATAGGGTCCGTCGGGGTTCTGCAACGGTGTCCATCATTTTGACAGGAAGAATAGCGCTGCAAGCTGCGCTATGCCTTCCATAAAATCTAATAGGATTTGCAACAAAGGCTCCGAAAGGAGCATCCAAAGCAAATGTGAACAGAGATTAACAGAAACGTTCTTTTAAACAGCAAGCAGTATGCCAGCAATGACCGCACTTGTAAAGGAGCTGTCCAAGTGCTGAAATGTTACACTTAGGGTATGTTCACACACAGTGAGCAAAAACGTCTGACAATACAGAGCTGTTTTAAGACGAAAACAGCTCCTGATTTGCAGACTTTTTTTTAACAACTCACGTTTTTCACTGCGTTTTTTTACGGCCATTTTTTAAGCTGTTTTTCAATGGAGTCAATGAAAAATGCCTCCAAAAACGTCCCAAGAAGTGTCCTGCACTTCTTTTGACGAGCCAGGGTATGTTCACACGCAGTTGTTTCAGACGTAATTCGGGCATTTTACGCCTTGAATTACGCCTGAAAAAACGCCCCTAATACGTCTACAAACATCTGCCCATTGCTTTGAATGGGAATTACGATGTTCTGTTCCCACGAGCCTTTATTTTACGCGTCGCTGTCAAAATACGGCGCGTAAAATGACGGCTCGTCAAAAGAAGTACAGCACACTTCCTGGGACGTTTTTGGAGGCGTTTTTCATTGACTCCATTGAAAAACAGCTCCAAAAACGGCTGTAAAAAACGTGTGAAAAATGCGAGTTGTTAAAAAAACGGCTGAGAATCAGGAGCTGTTTTCGCCTGAAAACAGCTCCATATTTTCAGACGTTTTTGCTCACTGTGTGTGAACATACCCTTACTGTATCTAAGCTTAACAGAACATAAAATCTCACAATATGGGGCAGTGAGCATTAACTAAATGTTTAAACATGGAGAGGGCAGAACACTGCCTGGTTTGTGCAGAACACTCCACATTTTTTCTCTGTACAACAAGTTTCTCATGAACGTCTTAATGGTTTCTATGGGAAACACAGAGGCAGCGCATATTACAAGTGATCTCCTGCCGCGTTGGCAGTTGTGGGCAATGTCAAATAAATGTATTATAGTCTGTGTTAATAATAAAAATTGTTGTAAAACTGGATGAAAGGGTTCCACATCCAGCTAATTTGAAGCTACCTTATGAGACCTAAAACAAGATCCTAACAGGTTTTTCTTTATATCTTTAATACTAATTACACTTAATGTTCCTTGTCACATTCGTGTTCATGGTAATTATATTTCAAAACTTTTGCAATTAGGGTGCAGTTAATATTGTGGAATACGGCAATTATTTTTCATTGTGACACCTTCATTGAAAATTGGTGGCAAAAGTGGTGGTGTAATGTTCACATTGTTCGACTGAATCCAAACTGTAGCATTGTGGCAATTGAACCAATTACAGATTGCTATTTATAATTACAGATTTTCATTTCTTATTCTCTTAGCTATGGGCATTTCCAAAACACAGGTATTTAGCATTATAATTGCAGCATAATGGGGATACTTCCTTAATATGCAAGTTTTTATTACTGGTTTAATTATAACTTCCCTGCGCTTTAAATGGTAAGCAAAATGTGTTTATCATTAATATTAAATTATTTAGTATAAAATACACTTACCGGCTAAGTAACCCCTTAATGAACCCTAGTTAACGCAGCATATTAAGGTGAATCTATCAATTTAATTTACACTGGATTAATTTTAAAGCATCCTTAAAATATTTTATACTTGTCATTTTGCTAAGTAGAGTATGCTGATTCACTTATTAATGTGTCCTTAAGATATCAGTAAAAGATTGGAACATGCTGGATTTTTACAACAACTCGGTCGCTGTTTGGTCTTCTTGTAGAATATATATATATATATACATATATATATATATATATTATATACATACATATACACACACACACACACACACACACACACACACACACACACACACACACACACACACACACACACACATATTTATATATATATATATATATATATATATATATATATATATATATAAATAAAAAAATCTTCTATTATTATTATATTTTTTTCTTATAAGCACAGACATGTATACAAACTGGGGCAATTCGAATTAGTTATCTTGCCTACAGTACAACCATCAATTACATAACACCTATCGTTAACCCATCTTGGAAACAAAGGAAGTAACTCATAGCTATCACTGAATCCCCATACTTCAGCAATGGCCTTCACATTGAATGGTCATAAGAAGACAAGAAAAAAGTCTGACATGGTGTTGTTTTTTCCCCTTACAACAGAATCATCAACAAGGTGTGTGCCAGCATTGATAAATCTCTTCGAATATGTTAACTTTCTGTGTTGATAAGGATATGAGGATACAAAATATATTGCTATTATTTACTGTTGTGTGACATTTATTTTTTATGATTTTTCTCTTTAATAAATGAGATTTATTGTATTTTTCCCCTTCATTTGAACGTGAAATTATGATCAGCATTGCTTAAGAGGTTCAATCAGTGGGAACTGAGGCTTTCATAACAGCCGCCTTCCCATTGAAGATCATGTTGCCACAGCAGCTGTGTATATATGATCACCTGGATGTACATTTACAGATGTGTCCACCCTTACCTTTGTTTGAATTTGGCTAAGGACTCTTATTAAAGAATTTCAATACAATATTGCGACATTCTAACAAAACCGTTGACAGGCTGTAATCCACATCACAACCACTGGGTGGCCACACATAGACATTTATAGCATAGACATCTCATGACAGAGTATCTCAAAATCATGTTGTTTTTTCAAAGCTAGTAATCTCGCGCAACACATCTCAGGATATGTTGAGATATGAGGAAAGGCAATGAAGGAAACATCTGTACATTGGGTTGTGACAACTTCTCAGTAATAAAGTAAATATTCCGCAAGGAATGGGAAGGGGGTTAATTATGCATTTGGCTTTTTAGAAAATATTTATGCTTAACCATGTAGTGACACTAAACATACTTTGAGTAAAATCCTACGACACTTTGGCCCTGATAGTCTTGTCGAGAGCACATATTTGTAGTCCACAAGAACAAACCGTGATAATGTTTGATAATAGTATGGTTTAAGATAACTGTCAAGCAACCAAACAGACTGTGGTAACAGTTAGTGCCTTTTTCAACAAAACGAAAAAATATATTTATTCTGTTTTTTTGACTAAAATAAGAGAAAGTACAAAGAGGAAAAAGAGTCAAGTAAAAGACATATGGATCATGTGAGAGTACCCGAGCCTAGAAATGCTTTCTCAGAGCTAAAATGCATTAGTTACGGCTGGTCCATCTAGAGCCCATTAATAATTGCACCGTAGTGCACCTAATCATCTCTAATGACACGATAATAGATGGAACTATGATAATTCTTTATTTGCAAGCTGATAACTCTAGTACTAATAATACAATTTGTTTTGATGTGAGTAGGTCATATGGACTATTCTGAGCTGAAAAATATGACATTTCTATCAACTAAAATATCCACAAAATAGTCTTCACAAATGATGGATAATTTGAAACCCATCCAATATTCCTAAAAGCATTATTTTTATTTCATCTGCTTCATTCTTCTACAATTCCAACCATTGTGTTTTCACTGCACAACTCAAGTTCAAAAATAAAACATTACAAGTTGATATAAAAGAAAAGGATAAGAATATAACGCTTGCTTAATAATTCTAGGAGAAATTGTCAATCCTTGTTTATTTTTCAAAGGATTCTTGAAGACTATTGGGAAATGAGCCATCTGTAATCCAGTATAGAAGACAGCACATACACTTCTAAAGGTTATGTTAAGGGAGTAGAAATGTTTGTTCACATTAACACTATTTATTGACATTTTCTGTATGTACTAAAGGATGCCTTCAATGGTGATGCTTGACACATCTCCTGCTAAAACTTTACAAGTGATGGTGGGAGATGTGGGAATGTGTGGTCTGGCAAACATACAACATAAAAAGCTTCTTCTGCAAGACTCCATTGCAGGATAGGCTTCCGATGTGGCTGCCTTTGCCAAATCCCCAGTCATTATCATTGGAGGTATTCTTTCATATAGTACCTCACGTGTGTGTTTTCTTCCCACCATAGCAATACTGAATGGCTGCAATGTTACCAAAGCAATAGTAATAGGGCTTATTCTTCCATTTTAAAATATGTTCAGGAAAGTCCACGGCTAGTATCTTATGATCTTTTACAATATATGCTACCAATTTATTCGAACTATAGACTTGAAATAATAACCTCTCAAATTTTAAAACCAAAGAAAACTATTCTTAGAAGTTTGTTTCTGCTATGGTCATAAACTTAAATATGTTCAGGCAAAAGCCAGTTGTAATGTCATACAGTGCTGAAAGATATGTCAAACCCCACAAGACTAAGGTATTAGGGCATGGCCAGATGTGGCGTTTTTCTGTAGACACTGTCCGCATCAATGCCGCACATAATCTGCGCTGCAGATTCTGTTCCGGCTTTGCCTAAAATGTGCAGGAAATTGAATTGATGCGCATTAGCCGTTGCGTATTCAGGTGAAGAGTACTTCCTGCTGTCTTTTAAAACATTTCATCTCAGTCTGGCTATAGACCTCGAAACACATAGGTCCAACCAGAATGAAGAAATATCCTGTTCGTAAAACCAATACGCAACGCAACACACATAACATCTGCGGACTTCATTGCGGAATTTTGAATCTCCATTGAAGTCAATTGAGAAATTTCGCAATAAGTCCGCAACAAGTCCGCTACACGTCCGCAACAGCCAGTGTATGCTGCGGACACCAAATTCCGCACCGCAGCCTATGGGCCGCAGCAGAGTTTTCTGCCACGTGTACACGAACCTAACTAAAAAGGTGTGGAAACTAATGGAGAAAATGTCCGCTGCGGATTTCCGCAACGGACTGGCCGCAGCGGAATTCCAGAGCAATTCCGCCACGTCTGGCCATGCCCTTAGGATTTCATTTGATAGTAGAACTTTAATGGGATGATTTATTGTGCGAGGCAGGATTTAATTCTGAGGAACTCTAAGGGTATGTGCACACGGTAGCAGGCTTTTACGTCTGAAAAGACAGACTGTTTTCAGGAGAAAACAGCTGCCTCGTTTCAGACGTAAATGCTCCTCCTCGCATTTTGCGAGGCTTCTCTGACAGCCGTAAATTTTGAGCTGTGCTTCATTGAATTCAATGAGGAACGGCTCAAATTACGTCTGAAAGAAGTGTCCTGCACTTCTTTTGACGAGGCTGTATTTTTATGCGTCGTCGTTTGACAGCTGTCAAACGACGACGCGTAAATGACAGGTTGTCTGCACAGTACGTCGGCAAACCCATTCAAATGAATGGGCAGATGTTTGCCGACGTATTGTAGCCCTATTTTCAGACGTAAAACGAGGCATAATACGCCTAGTTTACGTCTGAAAATAGGTCGTGTTAACCCATCCTGAGGGTATGTTCACACGACAGCGTCCGTAACGGTTGAAATTACGGGGATGTTTTCAGGAGTCATGTGCAGGCGCTTGAACGCCGCATCCATTACGGACGAAACTGTCGCTGCTTTTCATTGGAGTCAATGAATAACGGCTCCAATTACGCCCCAAGAAGTGACAGATCACTTCTTTGAAGCGGGCGTCTATTTACGCGCCGTCATTTGACAGCGGCGCGTAAATATACGCCTCGTGTGAACAGACAAACGTAAGCCCATTGCTTTCAATGGGCAGATGTTTGTCAACGCTTTCAAGCCGCATTTTTCGGATGTAATTCGGGGCAAAACCGCCCGAATTACGTCCGTAATTAGTGTGTGTGAACGTATTGTATTAAGGGTATGTTCACACACACTAATTACGGACGTAATTCGGGCGTTTTTGCCCCGAATTACGTCCGAAAAATGCGGCTTGAAAACGTTGACAAACATCTGCCAATTGAAAGCAATGGGCTGACGTTTGTCTGTTCACACGAGGCGTATATTTACGCGCCGCTGTCAAAGACGGCGCGTAAATTGACGCCCGCGTCAAAGAAGTGACCTGTCACTTCTTGGGGCGTAATTGGAGCCGTTATTCATTGACTCCAATGAAAAGCAGCGCCAATTATGTCCGTAATGGACGCGGCGTTCAAGCGCCTGCACATGCCGTTACGGCTGAAATTACGGGGATGTTTTCTCCTGAAAACATCCCCGTAATTTCAGCCGTTACGGACGCTGCCGTGTGAACATACCCTAAGAGTCAAAAAGGCTGGATCTAAATCAGAGAAAATAAAAAATAATTGACATATCTACAGTGAGATGCATGCAAAAACTGTGACATACTGGGTCCAACGTAAGTGACGAGTACATATCTTTATTATGTAGCCAAGTAACTTGATACAGTATAATGAACTAAAAGGGAAGTTGTTAATCATATAACATTACACAGTACTCATTGTGAAAGATGCTTGGTTCTGCGTTCAAGATATATATATATATATATATATATATATATATATATATATATACAGTAGCTTGAAATAACATGCTATGCTATATGTATAGGCTTCCCATGTTAATGCAACATGCAGATTTTACCCATCAATCTGATTTTGAGCCAGAGGCAAAAACAACATAAGTGACCTGCGCTCCCTGTGAATAATGTTTTCTCCACTCATCCATATCGGGTGAAGATAACAGCCATTCCTCACTAATGCATACTTCCTACACATGCACACAAAATGATGAATTCTTCTTGCTCAAGTGGATAATGCCTCTTTAAGAGGTCAATAACTGCAGCCAAACATGACTGAGGCAGTTAAGGTTGCTGGAAGCCTTTGTTAACCAATGAAACAGTTGAAAGCACTAATTAGCATTTAGTTAACCAATTCAGCTAGTGTCCATTACTGGTACAGTATCAAGTATAAGTACTGAAAGCCGGCACGACAAGCAAAGCTTTATCATATTACAGCTACATCACCATGGTATTGGGGACAAAGCAATGAGAACCTACCTAGCCGCTGGTTATACCACATAGACTTATTAAAAAGTGCTTTAAACAACTCTCAGCAGTATGTCACCAACATGAATAATAAAAAAAGGATATTAATTAAAAAAAGAATAACACATCATTTACAAATTTCTGATAATCCTTAATACCATCTGTTCATAATCAAATCAGATCAATGGCCCACATTTACTAAGCCAAAGTGAAAGAGGTTTTTGGAGTGATTTGCACGTCATTAAAAAGCGAACATCTATTAATAAATTTGGTGCACCTCTCAAACAGACAGAACATCAAATCTACATGTCAAATCTAGATTTGTGCCAGAAATTTGCGCCATTTTCACTGAATTGACTTGACTCACTTCTTAGGAGTTTACAATGTCATTCTTATTTCCTCTGGTCACTAAGAGATATTGTACCATTAATAAAAGTCCAGGAAGACTAAGATGTTCGGTATTAACCTTGCAGTATCTCTTGACTTACACCATATACACTTGGATATTCTGTATATGTTTAATAAATGTCACGATTAGGCACTAAGATTCAAACACCTCTGCTCTCTGTCGCTCATTACACAGGTTACCTGTTTCTTGTAGAATAAAATTCAAAACTCTCCTACTAGTCTACAAAGTTTTCCACAATTCTGCAGCGTCATACATCTCTGGTATCATATCTGCTTACTAACCCACTCATGTTGTTTACTCAATGGACAACGACTCTTATCCTACCTTATTACAATTTCTCACTCCCATCTGCAGGTCTTCTCCCGTGCTGCACACATTATGTGGAACTCACTGCCCTGGACCACCAGACTTACTCCTAACATTCCCAGTTTTAAGCGTGCCATAAAAACTCAATTCTTCAATGAGGCCTATGTCACATAACAATAGCCCATGGGCTATACACAACCTGACCTGGTCACAAATATTTCCACTCCACTCTGCTATGTCCTCAGCTAGCTACCCTTGTTGTATTACTCTGCACTTTATATCCATGTTGACTCAAATACTGGCTGGGAAACAGGTTCATGCAGTTTTATTCATATTCTCCTTGCCAACACAAGCAGCTGGTCAAATTTAGCACTTGGTGCCAAATGTGTTACTCCTCCCATTCCATTTAGATTGTAAGCTCTTTTGGTCAGGGACCTCTCTCCTTTTGTCTCATTGTTTGTTCATTTGTTTTGAATATTTGTCACTACTTGTATGTTACTTCCCCAATTGTAAAGAATACGTTGACACTATATAAATTAAAAGTCTTAATATTTTTATTAATAGTTGTGATGTGTGCCTTGGATTTGATATGACTGTGTGAAGTCCTCCATAGGTACCTAGAAGTGGTTCTACAGATTGACAGTCAATTGAAATGCACTGACAATCCATATCCAATGCATGTGAATGGGGTTTCCGCAACCCCATTAACATGTTGTGGAAAAGTTCCACACACATTTTCATCCGTAAGGCAAAAAAATTAATCTGCGAGAATAAGTAGCCTTCTATATAGTTCTGTCGATTCCGCATGGAAATTACGGGAGATTTCCAAACATGGATTAGCTCCATTGAATGGGGCTAATCCTTATGCGAATCCGCAGCACATCTTACAGCACATACACAGTAGAAATCCGAAATAAGCCTCAGATTTCTGCAGCGTGCCCTGGAGTTAATACATGCCGGATGTACTTATGGAAAATCTGAGTGAACATGGCCTAAAACTATGTCTCCTGGGAACATATAGAACACATTTGGTGCACGTCACATTTGCCCAAAAAAAAGGTGAAGTAAATGTGGGTCATTAAGTGCTAACTGTTATTAGGAGGTTGGAACACTTCAGTATGGTCTGTCAACTCCACATTCAATAAAGAAGAGGCAGGTGCCTTAAGCCTTCAATATCAGTTTTCTTGTTAATGAAAATACATATATTCCTAAATATAAATATATATATTCCTAAATACATTTAGAAAAGCTGTGCTTGCAGAATGTACCAAAACGATGCCAGTCTTATGCTATATGTGGAGGGCAATGTCAACACATAATACTGCAAGCGTCAAACAGTCTATATCATATCAATACAACACCACATGCCCTATTCTATGTATGAATGAAATATCAAGTATAAATATAGAGACATTTTAATGTGTAATATAAACTGAGAATATTGTAATAAAGGAAAAATGGCGAATGTAGCAAAAGAATGTCTTTGTGAACCAGCCACATATGGATGGTTGCAAGTGAGAATCCCCAGTGTTCTGAAGTGTTTCTGCTGAAGCACACACCAAACATGTTAAAATGCTTCATCATGCGGATGACCGAGAAGCAAACAAATATCTCCCAATAGTTTGTATATTTTCTAATACACATACTGTACTTGGGCTTTCTAAACACTGAATCAATTTCACGGCAGCCCTGCTACGTTAATAATAACTGAGAGCTTATGACACAATCCTGGTATTGTGGAATACTTAAAGGGGTTGTCCAGCATTAGAAAAACATGGCTGCTTTTTTTTTTTTTAAAAACCGTCACACCTGATCACAGTGGTATTGCAACTCAGCCGCATTCATTAAATTGAAGCTGAGATAAAATAACAGACACAACCCATGGAGAGGTGGGGCACTGTTTTTGGAAGAAAGCAGCTATGTTTTTCTAAAGCTGGACAACTCATTTTAAGAAAGTGCCTTCTAAATAATAAATAAACCTATGTAATGGTTTAAAAATACACTGCTCTCTTAATATTTTGATGTCAGAAAACATTTTGGGGCATTAGGGGCCGTATATTGCATATCGGACATGATTCATTGCAGAAATCCAGGGCTTTTCTGTCACGGGTGTGTTGTGGATCTGCAGCAGATCCACACGAAGATTAGACCCATTGTCATTCAATAGTGTTAATCCTCGGCTTTTCCATGCCGAATCCGCAAAATAAGTAGCATGCCGCAGTTTTTTTTCCATGGTGCTGACAAAAATCAGCGCTAAAATTTTCCGTAGCATGTGAACGGATTTGCTGAAACCCTATTTACATGCATTGGATTTGGAATGCCATTGTATTTGACAAAGATTTTGGCCACTAATACTTGTCAAATCCAACATGTGTGATCGGAGCCTTATAAACCAATACAGTCTGGAGGTCTAAAGGCGCTTTTACACAGGGCAATTATCGACCAGACAAACGTTCATAGAACGCTCGATCCCGATAATTGCCATGAGTAAACAGGGCAGCGATCAGCAGATGAACGAGCAAACGGTCGTTCATCTGCTGATCGTATCATTCTCAAAAACTGAAATATTATCGTTCTTGGCAACACATCTCCCTGTGTAAGGGAGACGCGCTGCCAACATGATAGTAATTTATGGGGACGAGCGATTGGAGTAACGACTGCTCGTCCCCATGCATAGCTCATCTTGAAAGGAGCAAACGAGAGCCAATCAATGAGCTGTCTCAATGATCGGTGTTCGTTGCATTGGCCAAAATTTGCCGTGTAATAGGGCCTTTAATCCTGTCCTATAAAGATTACAATGTATTAGTAAGAAATGACAGCCTATCACACCAATAATAATCACATTTATCTTACATGATTCAATACCAACAGACCCTTTTTTGCTTGCTTTGCTAAAGAAAAACTACACAGCAATGAGAAAGAACAAAGAAGTAGATGGGAACATCTTTGTCTTAGTTACAGCCATGTTATTAGTACTGATTGGCAAAATGATCACCATTTGGTTGTTATGTAAACCTGGCAGCACAAACTATTATCATACGTTCCAATTAAGCAGAATGCTAGTATTTATCAGATAACACAAGACTGCAATGTCAAATTAAACCCTATAATGCTTCATGGAAACATGCCAATGGGCTTACAACACAGGCCAATGTAATTGTACGCACACACACCATTAAGAATATAAATTTACAACTACTGTAAAACTTTTAGTTTATTCTTACAAGCAAATTTATGGTTCATATTTCCACTCCATTAAAAAAATGAATGGTTTTGGTGCAGCATAAGAAGGAAACACTTTCACAAATTATTTCCCTTTCTAAACGACGTGGGATATAATCCTTTTTTAGGGTGAAAGACACACTCCAATGATGAAGGCCGAAGTTTCCTATTGTAAATATTATTTAGTGAGTCCTTCAGACACTAATAAATGGGCACTGCAAGTCTAAGATTACCTGAGCAGCAACTGAATGAGTTAGGCGGATGCCAAGTAACCAGAAAAAGTGACCATTCTTGAGCTGTATGATATTGTGTAGCTATTGTAATAGCCACATAACAGACGTATTGACAGTGCTGACACAACCAGCATATTTGTTAGGTGGGGCAATGGGACTGGAAACAATGGGCCAGATTTACTAATGTGTCTGTGCCTGTAATGGGCCAAATACTGTGCCACAATTTGGCGCATTTCATTTTAGAACAGATTTTTGCACCCCTCTAGACACTTAAAAAAAGTGCTGAAAAGGGGCGTGATTTAGCAGGAAAGGGTGTGGCTTAAAATGTGCCAAGGATCTGGCACAAAATTTTGTCACAAAATAAGCCAAATTATGTGGTATAAGGAGGAGAAAAGTGTCTAGCAAGTCTAGCTAGATGCACCAAATATATCATACAGCGTGCGCCACTGTGATCAAATAGGTGCATTTTCTGAATACCTGGTCTAAGTTTACTCTGTCTGAAACTTACGTAGCATAGTAAATCTGCCCCAACGTCTACTTGCCAAAGTTCTTTGAAAAGTCTAGAATAAGAGGAACATGTTTTACGTGAGATGCGAGAGATCAAAGTAACGTGACAGCAAAATGTCATAAAAGTTACTAAACACTAACCAAATAAGTTTGAAGAGGAGCCTCAAAAATGGGGGCATGGGGAGATAAAAAAAAAAAAAGGGCTGAGGATGACTAGGCAGCTCAGTGTATGAAGTAGCTTGGAGGAAGAGGCAGGACTTGCATATTTAGAGATGATATTAGTGATACATTCTTTAGTTATGTTCAGTATGTATAATAGCCAAGGATGTCCTGAGACCTTTGTGGTAAGTGAGGGTTCTAAGAATTACATAGAGGCTGTTAGTTGTCACCATTTTTGTCTGGACGACCATATTTTAAAACAGTCTTTACACAATGTATAGTATTTATCACTATTTTCCCCCTAAAATAAATGAAGCCTATGAATTTAAAAATCCAATTGTAACACTATGCTATTTGATAAAGGCTAAATTATATTTTTCTGCATAAAATCAAGTTAATTTGTTGATCCTTAACATATAAAAACCCCTTTAATAAGAATCCGAATCTGCTAGTTGCAATGTACAGATGTGCTAACACCATTACAATCCATTATTTGTTACACTCCCACACACCCAAGGACATCTAAAACTGTACATATCTCTGGCTTTTATTGAGTATGTCATATAAAAGGTACAAATTGATTCAAGGCCTGAACCAAAAGACCTTGTGTTTTGTTTGTAGTCATAAAACAGAAATGTGAATATTTTATAAAAACGTAGTGCAGAGTATCAGTAATACCTTATGTATTATATGACTTTCTTCCCCTTCATATAAAATGAATATAAACAATAGACACTAGATCAAAAAATGTACAAACAGAAATATAACAAACATTACCAGCATTGGGTTCATGACAATATCTCACACTAGAGTTTTCAGCAACTTTTTTTTTCTGTGTATATAACTTTTTTTCTTTTTTATTATCCTCTAACACAAGAAAGAAAAAAACTTCAAAGTTCTTCAAACCTGGAAACATCAGAACTAGAGGAAAAGTCACAAGAAACAACAATGATTATCAATATACCTCAAGCAGCACGGGCCCTGATTTTTTGCCCTGTAAATTTTTGTTGAATTGCTATTCCTGACCTGAAAGTCAGAAGAACCTGTTAGATGTGTGAGAAGAACTCTGCCAGTAAAGATCACTGCACTTTTATAACCACATGATACCTGGTACAAATACATCAAATAGAATGACTGTCACTGCAGCAGAGAGAGTGAAGTGTGAGCCAGTTTCTTAAGCATCTAGGAGAGAGAGCGGAATGGCATGGCAACCCAGGTAGAAAGGAAAGGTCACAACAATGAAAATAACCCAGGGATCTGGGAACGGCTGTACCATTACCACAGACTGGAAGAAAACATAAGAATCCAATCAGATGGAACAGATTGAAATGCAGCCGCAGCCATCTGTGAATGCCACAGAATGCATTGTGGAAATATTTGGGGATCTGGCACAAAAGAATACGAAGCCCTTTTCCAACTTTGAAATCAGAACATTGAAAAGTAGTCATTTGCAGAGAGCTGATAATTCAGAACTTGGACAAACATTCGCATCTCCAGAGAAAGAGGATGTAACACATGGATCTGGCTGACTGAAAAGAGCTTATGTTTGTGTCAGTAGTCCGCTCTGGGATATTTTACCGGAGGGGAAAAAATTGCATCTTGTATCAATATGGAAGAAGCAGCAGAAGTGAATCATGATATGGATGGGCGGATAGATAAGCAGACAGTCACAGATAGTCGCTTACAGACAGACCCACATATAAAAAAAAACAATGAATCTGTAGCTACTGAATATTTATTTCACTGAGGATCCCGAAGAGAACGAAACTGATGGAAATAATTGCTCCTCTATTAGATAAATTGTGTGTGTTAGACCCACAAACACCAAAATGACAGCAGTTTTTAAATCATTTTTGCACAGAATAACATCTCCTCTCAAACTAGGAGTAAATGTAATTAACTCGCGGATTAACTTTCATATAGACAGCTCAACAGCAAACCACAGTTTTCCATCTCACTCCTGGAGTGCTGAGAAAGCAATTGAAGCCATGTAATGGTTTATGATGGAAAAACAGATGCATCTAGATATAATAGGGCATATCGTGGCGGTTAATATCTGTTTCAAGGCAAGTGGGAATACAGATAGAATATCATCGCCTGTTATCTTCAAACGTGCTTTGTATTACTTTGTGTAATCTATTCTTAAATCGGACATATAGAACATTGTGCCCAATAGAAATAACGTGTTGCCACAAAATAATACTAGAAATGAGCCTGCTGAAAGTTGCAATCTAAGATGCCAACAATAATAATTTCCAGGTGTACTCAGGGGGCGAGCTGTATCATCCTATTGCTTGGGATAGTCAGTGACAAGAAATATTTGTAGATATGATTTATATAAGTGATAAACTTTGAAACTTAGCGAATAGTGGGAATCTCATGACATTTCCGAAAATTCGAATGTTCTCTGTAACTGAAGGTAAACGCTAATGCAACTTTCTATTAATTTCTTTTAAAATTTCTCATCATATTCAAGATGTCTTCATGCTGTGAGAGTAGTGAAATAACTGTTTCATTACAACAGGAAGCAGAAATCTTAAAAAAAAAAAGAGTGAGGAATTGAAAACCCCTTTAAACACCTAGGTACAGAAAATGTGTACTCGGATATTATTGACAGTCCCGTAGAGAATGAATGGAGTGGTAGCGCACATGCATGACCACCGCTATATTTAAACAGAGGACATGTGACCCACGTTCTCGTGATCGCTGGGGGTTCCAAGCACTCGGACCTGTAGCGATTACAGATTTAACACGTATCCCTTGGAATGATTTTTGTGAGACAACCCCTTTAATGCACAAAATAGTAATATTAAAATATAACATTTAGGCTGGGTTCACACACCCTATTTACGGACGTAATTCGGGCGTTTAACCTCGATTAACACCCGAAAATACGGCACCAAAGTGTCGGCAAACATCTGCCCATTCATTTGAATGGGCTTTACGATGTTCTGTGCCGACGGTCATTTTTTTTACGCGCCGCTGTCAAAAGACAGGGCGTAAAAAAGACGCCCGCGTCAAAGTAGTGCATGTGACTTCTTGGGACGTAATTGGAGCCGTTTTCCATTGGCACCATAGAAAAACAGCTCCAATTACGTCCGTAATGGACGCAGCGAAAAACGCCTCTACATGCCATTACATCTGAAATTCCGGAGCTGTTTTCTCCTGAAAACAGCTCCGTGATTTCAGCCGTAATGGACGCTGCCGTGTGAACATACCCTAAATGTGCAATTTCAGATAAGTATGTGTGAATACACATTTAAAAGTACTGCATCCGGCACCATTTAGAGAATGTGTATAATGAAAGTATTTCTGTAGGGACACTGGGGGATGCTCTGCATTTGGCCACTTTCAAATTGTCATATGCAGCTGCATGTAAGCGTCCTCATTATGTCTACAACATCCTGATGTCCCACGGTTCAACTGCAGCCTATGGTGATTTATGTTCGGTTCAGTTGAAGTGTGGGAGGTGCAGGTGTTGCAGCCGTACTATGAAGGCTAAAACGTGGCCACATTACAGCTGCCTGAAAATGACCTAAGGCCCCATGCACACGACAGTATTTTCATCTATCCAGAAATATTGTCCATAAATACGGATCAGTAGGCATCTGTATTTCATCCGTATATACGGAAGGGTGTCCGTAAATATGGTCCGTATTGCATCCGTATTCCATCCGTATATACGGATCCTTACAAAAAGAGAGAGGTTGCAAATGATGT
This sequence comes from Rhinoderma darwinii, assembly GCF_050947455.1. Classification (NCBI taxonomy): domain Eukaryota; kingdom Metazoa; phylum Chordata; class Amphibia; order Anura; family Rhinodermatidae; genus Rhinoderma; species Rhinoderma darwinii. Next base: position 81,822,717 of record NC_134689.1, read on the forward strand.
TATCACGGACGGTTTACAGATGCACATCAGTAGCCGTCCGTATTTACGGAAGCTTCGATAGACTTCTATGGGAGAGTCCTTGCCGTAATTACTGACAAGAATAGGACAGGTTCTATAATTTTTTCAGCACGGACACCAATCAGTAAAAATTCGGAAAGGTGTCCGTGGCCAATAGAAATTAATGGGTCCGTAATTACTGTCAGTATTTACTGTCCGTAATTACTGATGAAAAATACTGTCATGTGCATGGGGCCTTAGGCCCCATGCACACGACCGTGCCCGCAATAACGGCCCGCGATTGCGGGCACGGCCGGCCGCTGACTGACAGCCGCATTTTCGGGCCGTGCTCCCATACAAAGTATGGGAGCACGGCCTGCAAAATGCGAAAGAACGGACATGTTCCATAATTCCCGGAATTATGCTACGGAAAGGTGTCAGTGTTCAATGAAAGTGAATGGCTCCGTTTTTGCGAAAACTGAGGTTGTTTACAGTCGTGTGTATGGGGCCTTAGCCTGAGGTTCAATTATAATGTAGATTGCGCATGTCGTTTTTTGTAGCAAAAACTAGGAATATTCATCCTGTCACTAAATTGGGGTCCCTAGTGTATGATCATGGTCAATAACTGTGACAAAACCCAACATTCTTAAGTGCCTACTGCTCATTGGATCGTTTCAAGGGCTTAGAACCCCCTGCATTTCAAAATTAATCATTATAGGCTTTTATAACCAGGACGTGAGAGTCGCATCTCTGGCTAAGCTCTTTCCTGCTGACACATGACTATCACAACCACGATAGACAGAGGTTTAAATTAGCATAGGCAATACTATTTTAACAGGAGCTTTTTTGTTAATAGCATAAGACAACAAACTGTTCTGTACAACGTTTGCAGATTTTACCACCTGGACTGTATGGCCACATGAATACGAGATGTATTACGTGCGGATTTGCTATGAAGATTTTCCTGTGGCAAATCCGCATCATAATACAGTACCAGTAAAGTAAATGAGATTTCAAGTAATCTCATCTAGATATTGCAGTTTTTCCGCATGTAAATTGCAATGTATATTTAAAAATCTGCAACATGACAATTTATCTTGTATTCCCGTCTCACATTTGTATCTGACAAGTTTATTAAAGCGCACCAAAATCAGATGCATATAATCTGCATTTGTTTCCACACAAAAATGTAAAATCTGCATCTAAAAATGCATAAAAAAAGCAATATTAAGAGCGGATTTTACCTACAAAATTACCTGTATTTATCCAGTTTTGATGCATACTTTCCTATGTTCTACAGGTAAAATCTGCATCAAAATCCAGATGTAATTCTGCATGCAAAAAAAAGAATGCAGATTTATGTTACAGGTTTTGCGGAAATTTTTTTTTGTGGCATGTGAACCCGGCCAAGTCTCATTATGTTTCAGAGTAGGACAAATTAGACTAATTAATGTATAATAGTTTTCAAGGAGAAGATGCTACTAGAAAGTTGGTAAGTAAAACGGAAGGAAGTGATTTATAGTTAGTGACAAAACAAAAGAAAACATTTACTTAATATCTTGCTGCCTCATTCTTCATGCTTCTCTTTGTTTAGAGCTTTTAGGCATTAATTGAATAACAGATTACACTTGCCATGCAGCTACTAATTGATGCTGATCTAAAAGAATCTACGCTAGTAACTGCATTTCCGTAAATTCTGACCAGGTGTCTCTTTAAGAGCTGCTCCGAAAATGGCTAACCAAAAGGAATCAATTAAAAAACAGCAACATAGTCCTCATGCACATTTTCCTCCCGTAAATACTGGCGTAAATACGGGTGCTTTGTCACACGTATTCGACCCATATTCCACCAGTATTTACAGACCCGTGCCCGTAAATACGGGCCCGTTGTCACCAGTATTCCACCCGTATTTACAGACTAGTTTTCTCTGCAAAATTGCACTGCACTAATCGGCAGACCCTTCTCTCTATCAGTGCTGGGCAGAGTTTCCACAGCGGAAGGCAGTGATTGTGAGCCCTGATTTACACGAGCGTGTGCGCTTTGCGCACGCAAAAAACGTGGCATTTTGCGTGCGCAAAAGGCACTTAAAGCTGCGTGTGTCATCAGTGTATGATGCACGGCTGCGAGATTTTCTCGCAGCCGCCATCATTTTGACACTCCGTTTGGATGTTTGTAAACAGAAAAGCACGTGGTGCTTTTCTGTTTACATTCGGAGAATGACAGCTGTTGCGCGAACCACGCAGTTCGCACAGAAGTGCTTCCGTGCGACCTGCGTGGTTTTCACGCACCCATTGACTTCAATGGGTGCGTGATGCGCGAAAAATGGGGAAATATAGAACATGTCGTGAGTTTTACGCAGTGGACTCACGCTGCGCAAAACTCACGAACTGTCTGCACTGCCCCATAGACTTGTATAGGTCCGTGCGACCCGCTTGAAAAGCACGCGCGTCGCACGGACGTATATCACGGTCATGTAAATGATGCCTAAGTAAAAGAAGTTCATACGTACCCTGTCCGTTGTCTTGGTGACGCGTCCCTCTTTTGACATCCAGTCCGACCTCCCTAGTCCATGTGACCGCTGCAGCCTGTGTTTGGCCTGTGATTGGCTGCAGCGGTCACATGGGATGAAACGTCATCCCGGGAGGCCGGACTGGAGGAAGAAGCAGGTAAGTTAACTTTTAATACTATTAACTCCAGCGGTAGTCACTGTCCCGGGTGCTGAAAGAGTTACTGCCGATCAGTTAACTCTTTCAGCACCCTGGACAGTGACTATCCCCTGACGTCGACCTAGCAACACTCCCGTAATTACAGCAGACTTCTATGGGCCTGCCCATGCCGTAATTACGGCCTGAAATAGGACATGTTCCATATCTTTCAACGGCATGGGCACATTCCCGTAAGCAAACGGGAAGGTACCCATGGCCAATAGAACTCTATGGACCCGTAATCACGGGCCGTAATTACGGGCCGTAATTACGGCCGTTTTTACGTTCGTGTGCATAAGCAGGTAACCTCTGCCAGGCAGGCAAAGCAGAATACATCCCTGCAACATTTTTAGTTTATTGTTGAGCATTGAGTATTTTAATATCCTTATCTGCAAATAGCAATAGGAATGCGGCGGCATTTCAGTGTCCATATTATGACCACAATACCTGGACCTTCTGCAGTTCTACTGAACTGAACTTAGAGCACCCTAGAACCCTAAGTCCAGTTTAGAAGAACAATGGGTATTGTGGCCTTATTACGGAAATTAATTCCCTAGTTATAGTATGTTTACTAATGAATGAAATTAAGCAAAAGTCATGTTGTAATTTCTAGTATAACATTTCTGTACATTAACTTTAACAGTATTTAATAAAAAAAAATAATGATAAAATAATCTAACAATAAAACTGAATATTTCCACTCAGTGTTGGTCATGGAAAGAATATTAGCAAATATAAGATTAACATGAATTCTATAAAATATTGGATAGAATTATTGGTATCCCAGTACCTCACATGAATGGAAGCAGAAATTATAGCATATTGACCAGCATTTACTAATGCTGTCTGTAGCGTCCATGGCCACCTGCCGTTGGCTTTACTCACCTCCCGACGCAAGCAGCCATGGATCTGTGAGCGCTGGTCGCCATCTCCTTCCTAGGAGACGCCAGCGCTCACTTCCGCTCCGGTCTGCTGTGTCCCGTAGGGTGCGCACGCACGCTCGTGCCCGGCCTTAAAGGGCCAGCGCGCGCACAAGAGGAAATCATCATCATCAACTGCACATGATTTCCTGGTCTATAAAAAGGCCCAAGCCCTTCTGATCATTGCCTGAGCATTGTTAGTTATCCCTAGTCTGTCTTGCAAATGGTCCCTTAGTGTTTCCCGTTCCAGTTGTTACCCGTGCCCTGTTACCTGTTCCTGTATCCCGTGCTGTTCTTGTTCCTGTATCCCTGTGCCTACTAGTGTCGGAGTCGTGTTACATCCTGTGTCATCTGCCACGTCCAGAGGAATTCGCCACATCTGGCACAACCTGTGGCAACTGTGTCATCCGCCATGTCGAGGAATTCCCCACGTCTGGTGCAACCTGCGGCACCTGTGTCATCCGCCACATTTGGTGTTATTTGCTGCACCCATCTCCATCAGTGCCAGAGCTGTGGCCACTGTCTGGACTATCCAGGTACCTTTGTGCGGGACATTGTATTGCTGGGGTTCCCTGTTGTATGGCCAGCTGCCTCCCCGCTACGGTGGTACGGCCTAGTGGGTCCACAAACCCACAACGTGACACTGTCTAATAGTTAGACAGCGTAAACTTAGACCAGGCAGGCACAAAATGCGCCAAATTTATCAATGTGATACTTTTGATTTGGCTTACTTTGCACCAGAATTTTGTGCCAGCTTTTTTGGTGCATTTTTAGGGCATCTTAAGTCACTGTTTGTTTTTTTTGGCAAACCACAGCACTTTTCCCAATAAGCCACGCCCCTTCACGGAAAACTTTTCAAAAGTGTCTAGTGAGGTGCAAACATTAAAATTGTGCCCAACTGCAGCAATTTGCAAAACAATTTGGCAAATTTTTCGACACTTTCTAGACCCAAACACAGTAATACATCTGCCCCATTGTATGCTAGCATTCTACATTTCAATGGGCTGCATGTGTCTATTTGTTTACAAGGTTACATCAGGTTTTTTGCACCCACAGAGTTTGTGGTGGCCGGAGTTCTCTTCTCTGCAGGCATTGTTGGAAAACTTTTTGATGTCTTAAAAGTGTGGTTCAAAAAGCATGGTAAAGTATAAATCAACGAGGTAAAAAAATCAACCATATGTATATTTTTGTGTGGTCAGAGGCAGACTGTGTGGTCAGAGTCATTGTTTTATTTCGGCAGTAACACTCTTCTTTTTATCTATCTATCATCTATCTATCTATCTATCTATCTATCTATCTATCTATCACAAAATACATCATTATTGTACTGAAATATCTTCAAATCTATGATGCAACATTCTAGACTTCTCTTTATATTATTTCTGGGCTACTAAATTAATACCAAGCATGGAAGTGGATGTCAACAAAACATATAATAATATAGTTTAATCCAGAATACTTTAGATAACAACATTTATAATTAAGAAAATTACCAATAAAGTGACATCCTAGGAAGGAATATATTTAGTATGAAAATGGCATGGCTCAGACTGGTCTTTAATTGTGTTCATGCAGACAGTGCCTTATATGTACAGAAAGAAAATAGTTAAAAGTAAAGCAACTGTTACTTCTAAAACTAGTATTTTGTTATTTCAATGTCTCAATGAGAAAACACATATCGCAATATCAGTATGGGGTTAGGAGAGACCAGTCTTCTCAAGCCAATCAGATCTGCTTCCATGAGGAGAACAATTCTTAAGTGATCTGGCTAAAGCTGCAGTTGCAGTATCTCTAGATTTTGCCAAGGCTTTTTATACTGGCCCACATAAAAGGTTAGTAAAAGAGGTTGTACCAGAATCACAATTTATCACCTATCCAGAAAATAGGTGATAATTGTCTGATTCCTCAAGCAGCCCCCCCCCCCCCCCGCTGGGACCCCCACGGATTGCAAGAACGGGCTCCTCAGTCAGTAGGACATTGAATGAAACAGCTGTCGAGAATGCACGCTGCCGCTCGATTCTAAGTCTGTGGGAATGACCGAAACAGCAGAGTACAGTGCTCGGATGTTTCTGTCATTCACATAGACATTGAATGGAGCAGCGGGCACACGCTTGACGGCCGCTCCATTCAAGCTCCTCCTTACTGCGAGTTTGGAACCCCTATTCTCGCGATCTCTGGGGTTATACTGTGGATAGGTGATATTTGTCAATACAATACCCCTTTAATAAATAAAATTGCTGGGAATGGGTGAAAATGTGGGTATGTGGGTTGTTAAAAAGGCTAAATGACAAAAAAAGAGGGTATAATGAAACATACTTACATTGGATCACAGTTAATAGGGGGTAATTATTATGGCCAATTATTGAGCCCTGTTCTATGAAATATTTATTAACAGCCATTGCAGATGGCTGACAGCGTAAAAATGACTATTTGAAGATGATACTAATATCTGTAGTCTATCAAGGAAGTAAATATTTTATTACAGAGGGAAGCATGGGAAGAGAAGACTGATATAAGGTTATGCACAAGGCGCAAGAAATTTTATTATGTGATAACATTTAATGGCTAGGACTACAAGGCAACATAGAGTTACCCTTAATTCACAGTGAAATTAGTATATAACCGAATGTATTATTTAATTTAAGTACTGTAGCTGTTATTTTGTGAGATGTTATTTTGCGAGAACTAGCCTAATTAGTTGGCTAGGTTAAAACTGTCATTGAAAAGGAGATTGGCAATAGTCAATGGGGCAAACTGCGACAGATAGGGCATGCTTCAGTTTAACACAATGCAGCATGGCCTAATACGCTTTGTTTTCAGATGAAATGTGTGAAAGAGATTTGATAAAATGTAACATTTAGCTGTTGCTGTTTTTCTACAGCAAAACACCATGTGTGAATAAGCGCTAATGCAAATCACTAGTTAGACTGCACGTAGAATATTGTGCACACGTTTACATAGCTTGACCTAATTACTATGTACAAATATATTAATGGTCTCTATTGACGCAATCATGGCCGAAATATATTAGACAGAAATTTTAGATAAGTGTATCTACTGACACTCGCCCAGGAAAGTTATCTAGATCCAAATCATAGGTTACATTGATATATCGGAGAGAAGTAAGAGACACAGAGACAATGCTTGTATACACAAAAATCCTTCTCTGAGCTTTATTTACAAAAGCAATTACAATAATATCTTTCGAGAAAGGAGTAGTTTGATTTCAGCCAAATCATTTACAATGTGCCGATAACTCTGATTCAGCCAATAGCATACAGAACCAATCATAGGCTTAAAAGACTTTTTAAATATAAAACTATGATTTCCCAAAATATACCACGTCATCAAGGCTACAGAGTCAAACTGCCCCCCTCCCCGTTGTACTATACAAAGGCTATGTTCACACCGAGTTTTTTGACAAGTTTTTTGACGCGGAAACCGCGCTGCAAAACTCATCACAAACTACCCTAAAATGCCTCCCATTGATTTCAACGGGAGACGGCGGACATGCCCTATCTTCAGGCATTTAAGCCTCTGACCTCCCATTAACTTCAGTGGGAGGCAGAGAAAGCGTATTTCGCTGCGTTTTATGCCCAAACTGAGTTTTGAGGCAGAAATTCCGCCTGCAAAAAACTCAGTGTGAACATAGCCAAACTGTTTCTTCCAGACAGTAGCAGATAGTAGACTCCTTTTCCCATAATAAAACTGGGTAAATATTTATCTATATTCTCCATAGCAAGAAAGACTAAACATGCAGCTCAGGAACACAAACATATAATTGTTTCAGACAATGCTGACATAGATATATTAGCGTAAAGCGACATGACTTCTTAATCACAAAATGGTTTCTTTAGGCTACAAGATGCCAGATATACAAGATGTAGTCTACACAAAATGGAATCATTTAAAGAGGCTCTGGCACCAGATTATCAAATCCCTATCTCCTATTGCATTTGATCGGCGCTGCAATGTAGATAACAGTAACGTTGTTTTTTGGTTTTTTTTAAAACGAGCATTTTTGGCCAAGTTATGAGCAATTTTATATTTATGCAAATGAGCCTTTCTAATGGACAACTGGGCGTGTTTAATCTTATTTCCAACTGGGCGTGTATTGTGTTTGTTACATCTGGGTGTGTTTACTTGTTTTACTAGCTGGGCGTTGTGAATAGAAGTGTATGATGCTGACATATGATGCTGACAAACACTTCTATTCACAACGCCCAGCTAGTAAAACAAGTAAACACGCCCAGATGTTACAAACACAATACACACCCAGTTGGAAATAAGAGAAAACACACTCCCAGTCCCAGTTGTCCATTAGAAAGGCTAATTTGCATAAATATAAAATTGCTCATAACTTGGCCAAAAATGATCGTTTAAAAAAAAAAAAAATGTTACTGTTATCTACATTGCAGCGCCGATCACATGCAATAGGAGATAGGGATTTGATAATCTGGTGACAGAGCCTCTTTAAACGTATTTTAATCACTTTCACATTTCCCACCTTTTGTTTATTTGAGGACATTTTGTATCCAAGCCAGGTACTTAACCCCTTAATGACCGCCGATAAGCCTTTTCACGGCGGTCATTAGTGGGCTTTATTCTGATGCAATAGCCTTTTCACTGCGCTACATCAGAATAAAGTAAACAGAGCAGGGATCCGTTAAATCTCCCTGCTCTCAGCTGCCAGAGGTAGCTGAGGGCTGGGGGCATCCCTGCTCGACCGTGTGAGATCAATTATTAGTATCGATCTCACCTGTTTAACCCCTCAGATGTGGTGCTCAACAGCGGGCGCCGCATCTGAGTTGTTTTTGAGAGAGGGAGGGAGCTCGAGATCGCCGAGTGTCTGGGTCTCCAATGGCAGCCGGGGGCCTAATAAACGCCCCCAGGTCTGCCTGTAGTGAATGCCTGCTAGGTCAAAAAAGTTAAAAAAAGTTTAATAAAGTTAATAAAAAAAAAGTGAAAAAAAATAATGAAAAACCCACTTTTTCCCCCTTACAAAATGCTTTACTATTAAAAAAAACACAATAAAGAAAAAAAGTTACACATATTTGGTATCGCCGCGACCGTAACGACCCCGACTATAAAACTGTTACATTATTTAACCCGCCCAGTGAATGCGGTAAAAATAAAATAAAAAACTGGAAATGGAAAATTGCTGTTTTCTGTTAATCCTGACTTAAATTTTTCTTAATAAAAAGTGATCTAAAAGTCACATCTACTCTAAAATGGTACCAACAAAAACTACAAGTCGTCCTGCAAAGAAAAGCCCTCATACAACTGCATCGGTGGAATAATAAAAAAGTTACGGCTCTTTAAATATGGAGACACAAAAACAAATAATTTTGAAAAACAAAAAGTGTTTTTACTGTGTAAGTAGTAAAACATACAAAATCTATACAAATTTGGTATCTTTGCAATCATAACAACCTGTGGAATAAAGTTATTGTGTTATTTATACTACACGGTAAACGACGTAGATTTAGGACGCAAAAAAAGAGTGGCAAAACTTCAGTTTTTCTTCTATCCCCCCCAAAAAAAGTCAATAAAAGTTAATAAATAAATTATATGTACCCCAAAATGGTGCTATTAAAAAAGTACAACTTGTCCCGCAAAAAACAAGACCTTATACAGCTATGTCGACGCAAGAATAAAAAAGTTATAGCACTTCGAATGTGACGATGGAAAAACTTAAAAAATGGCTTGGTCAATACGGCCCAGAATACAAGCAGGGGAAAGGGGTTAAAAGAGGGCTTACCCCCCCCCCTTGAGGACTTACCTAACCTTTTCACCACATCCCCTGGGCATATCAACACAAATCCTTCCCATACTCGTTTCACTCATAAAATACGCCCGATATGAGGCGCAGAAGCAAACCCATTATCCATCCCCCAATACCCTTCAGTCAGTTAGAGGCGTTCAGCCATGACAACGAATCTGGCCCTCCCAGGTTCCAATCATCTTTTGAATTGGCTTTCCTAAACTCTTCCTTTATTTTCTTAGCTTGCTCTATGTCATGCTTGACCTTCATAATGCCAAAAAGGTCTATATAATGGCAACATGCTGGGCCAGCTACTTGGCACATGCCCCCTTGGGAAGCTATCAAATAATCTCACACAATGAAATATTAGTTAACTACTAATATTAACCCCTTCCCACATTTTCATACGTAATGGCGATCGTGTGTGCACAGAAACTGTGCCCGCACGGTCACCGCGGTAGCCCAACTGTGACTGACAGTCGGGCTCCTGCTGCAATGGCTGAGGCTTAAGAAACCCTCTATCTCAGCCGTTTATCCCATTAAATGCCACTGTCAATAGCGACCGCGGCATTTAAATCTTTTGACAGAGGGAGGGCGCACCCTCTGTCACCCATCGGCGGCCCACGAACGCCAGCCGCCTACAAGTTGCTATGGCAGCCGGGGGTCTAACAAAGACCCCCAGGGCTGCCCTGGCTATATGCCTATTAGGTCGTGTCAGAGGCATGTCCTAATAGATTGCCTGTCAGTTTTACACGGACATGCAATAATACTAAGTATACCGAAGCATTATATCTGCGATAATGAAAAGTACACATATATGGTATCGCTGCGATCATAACAACACAAAGAATGAAGTTAAAACATTAATTCAACTGTATAGTGGGGCGCTTTATACCTCCATAACTCTTCTGTTTGGACATTTCACTAAGCCTTCAGGACTCATTTATTCACATGGTCTGATGCAATATTCTTTTAATCTGTGTCCATATCTTTGTCATCATTACGTGAGGGTTATTTGAGGTAGGTTCTTTTCTGGGGGAGTTAGTATTGGGCTGCTTATCAGGGCAGTATCTTCTAGTAGAACCAGTTACAGCAGCCATCTGCTTTTTTTAAATGTTTTTATCGTGTTTGTGGAGTAATTTTTGTTAATAAATTTATACGCTTTACTATATATTCTTTGCGTCTATAGACTTTTTGCCATATACATAGCCATGCATGTTCTTTTTCTTTATCCATTGTAGTTTTTAAGGGTATGTGGCAAAATGTATGCGGTACCCGCTGGTGCATTTTTGGCAACTGTATAGTAAACGCCGTACAAAAAAATTGCAAAATCCCTTTTTTCTCCATTTCCCCACCAAAAAAATATAATAAAAGGTAATCAATAAGTCTGCTGCACCCCAAAATAGTAGCGATGAAAACTACACCTTGTCCCGCAAAAATCAAGCCCTTATATGCCAATATCAACAGAAAAATAATAAAGTTATGGCTCTTGGAATGCGGTTATTCAAAAATTTATTATTTTTGTTTAAATGCTTTCTTATTGTACAAACGTAATAAAACATAAAAAACCTATACATATGTGGTATCATCGTAATCGTACTGAGCCATAGAATAAAGGTAACATGTTATTTATGCCGCATAGTGAACGGCGTAAATTTAAAACGTGAAAAACAATGCAGGAAGAGCAATTCCCTCTCTCCAAAAAAGTTAATAAAAGTTAATCAATATAATATATACACCAAAACATGATGTCATTGAAGAACACAACTCGTCCCGCAAAAAACAAGCCCTCATACGCCTATGTCGACTGAAAAATATAAACGTTATAACTCTTGGAATGTGAAGATGAGAAAAATAAAAAAGACTGCTTGGTCATTAAGGCCAAAATAGGCCTGTTCGTTAAGGAGTTAATTGCCTAGCAAATGCAGAAATTCCATTCAAAGCATCAAACACATAATCTGTAACATTGTTAAATGTTATTTCTCTATATAATGTGCATTGTTTACTGCTAAACCTACTAATGTTAGCAATAATCCGAACTTGTCCTGCCACGGCACATGTATTTGTCATAATAATTGGAGATATATGGACGATTTCAATCCCACTACATGTAGATGTAAGAAGCTTTGACTGTCAGCATGAGTGGGGAAGTATTTTTTCCCCCTAATATCTGGATCAACAGATTAGAGTAATTGTTTGGGCTATTTGGACTACATCACTATGAATTGAGTATGCATTAAATTGTTGTACTGTAAATGGAGTTGACCCACAAAGTAATCTGGCGAGCTAGCATTTATAAAAAGGTGTTCCCTACCTCTATAAATGCATTTCACTGTATATTGGTTTTCATTCAAAACTGTTAACTGAGCCCCTTAAAGACACAGCAACATTTTAGGTATATTTCTTCATTCATGCTTAACTGCCTTTTTAAATTCCCCAGCATCTTCATAGCCACTCTCTGCAGCAGAATTGTAATAGAATGGACATTAAAAAATGTGAGCAATTTCTGTGTTCATATCATTATTTTATATTTGTAGCTTAGCACCCTTTAAGGGTATGTTCACACAAGGCGGAATTGCTGTGGAATTCTGCTGTGGACAGTCCGCACTGGAAATCCGCAGCAGTCTGTCCATTGGCTTCCACACATTTTTAGTTATCTTCGTGCAGACGTAGCGGACAACTCCGCTGCGGACCATAGGCTGCGGTGCGGAATTTGGTGTCCGCAGCATACACTGGCTCTTGCAGACTTGTTGCGGACTTGTTGCAGACTTGTGGCGTAATTTCTCCATTGACTTCAATGGAGTTGCAAAATTACGCAAGGAAATCCGCAGATGTTATGTGTGTTGCGTTGCGGATTGCTTTCGCGAACAGGATATTTCATCATTCTGGCTGGACCTATGTGTTTCGATGTCTATAGCCAGACTGAGATGGAATGTTTTAAAAGAGAGCAGGATGTACTCTTCACCTGAATTCGCAAAGACTAATCCGCAGCATTTTCCATCACATTTTAGGCAAAGGCGCAACGGAATCTGCAACGCAGATTATGTGCGGCATTGATGCGGACAGTGTCTGCAGAATTCCGCCACGTGTGAACATGCCCTTAGAGGTGTGAATGCTCTTCCTTAGTTCTACCTCTCAATGATGGTAAACTATGATGGACGGACATATAGGCCTATAAAAGTCATTTTACAATGACATTTGTAAAGATTACAAAAATTCGAACTTCTTGTAAGATCATGACAATTTTACAATAAACATTATTTATTACTAGATTTATTACGTATTTAAATGTAAATTTCAATTAACAGAGCCAGTCAAGATCAGAATTACTATAACATCTAAACTTTGGCCCCAATTGGGTGAAATATATTTTAAATAAATGCTGGGTGTATACTCCTGGAGTAGGTTGATATTATTGTTGCCAATTCAGCAAAATTACAGTAATTTATAATTCTACCGATAATTATATCATGTGCTTATTAATATGAGCATCATACACTTGTTAAATATTCTACTTATTCATATAAAAAACTCATAAAAAAATATAAGGATAAAACGAAAATAAATTGCTACAACAAAAAATGTTTTGCAGTACTCTGAATTTTGCAGCAAGAGGAGAGAAATTAATGATGCAATTAAATTTTTGCAAGTTTTTATTATGTTTGCTTATTGCAAACATTCCCCAAGTTCTATATAAAATATATTTTATGAATTCAATATATCAAGACAACTGACAGTATACTTAGAGAGTACAAAACCAATTCTTGTCTTTAGCTGTATCAACTTTATTTTTATCCATGCTTTACCTTATTATTATTATTATTATTATTAATAATAATAATAATAATAATAATAAAGTAAAAATAAAACTAATAGATCATTTTGTCTATGGGCATTTGACTTACAGGATTTAGGGCCAAGGTTTTGAGTATTTTGTTCTTTGTGAGCCCCAGTTTACTCAGTGATGATCAGATGTCACAGTCAATCAGAAATGGAAGAAATACATGTTAAGCAATTTATTTAAGGTAAAATGTTTTGCAAACTGTTGACAATAGCATAAAATCGCAAAATAATAATATTCACCTTACCAAACCCCTGCTGCTGCTGTGCCAATGCTTCCCTGGACCCTGTTTTTTGCTGTCCCTGCTCTAACGAAATGTAGTCGTCCCAACACGTGACTGCTGCAGTCAGTCACTCACTGTAGCGGTGATGGGTCGACTCTACTGACATAACAGTGATTGTGATTGACAGTGATTGGCTGCAGCAGTGACATATCAAGATGACACATTATCACTGGTGCCGGGTAAACAAAGATCTGCAGGGGACCAGGGATGCAATGGTGCAGGAGCAGTGGCAGATGGGTAAGGTGATTATTACGCCTTTTTGTGTTTTATACCAATGTCAGCCGTTTGTATAAAATTGCATGTAGTTGGAAAACCACTTTAAAGCCAGCAATGGATCCAAAGTATAAAGGAAAGACTAAGGCTTTATTCACACTTGCGCTATGACAGCCCATCAAGCAGCACTATTCTTGTCTTCAAAATGACATAAGCCTCATAGGAACCCCAATCATCCTCATTATAAGTTAAATAAGTCCATCGGGCACTGTCCGAATCTGTTGTACGACGGATCCAGCACAGCTTCTGGCTTCCGTTATAAATGGAAGCCATAGTGCAGATGTGAAAACAGCTTCATATGTCTTGTCTCTTTTGTATCCACTTCTGTTTTTGGATAAAATAAAAACTGCACCAAAAACTGCATGTGTCTAGCCTGAAAGGGATCACTAGAACATGATAAAATATGCATTTGCGAATCCAGCTTAAAGATAAAATTTGGCACTTAGCCCTTCTACAAGCCCAGTGAGCCCCATGCTTACAGCCATTATCGCTTCAATTACAGATTGGCTGAAGTGAAGCAATTGGTACACGCAATACTGCATGTTTTATGTGGTACATATTGAATAAAAGAGATTTAGCGTATATCTGCAATATTGTCAATGTGGAAGTCTTATTGTAGCCAGTGCATATGGTCATAATTCAAGGTTCCTATCATGAGCATCACATCTGTGGGTCACAAGCCACATGTGGCTTCCAAACCACTGGTTGGGGACCCCTGATCTGGGCTATATTCCCAGGTTTTCATAAAACGGATCTGCTGTTTACAGGATGGCAGTCTCTATGCCTTAAATGATTAGCTGTAGCCTAACGATAGATAAAAGAGATTATGACAAAAGGAAATAGAAAGCTCTCACACATATTGTAATTTTCAAAATCTATTTAGCAAACATGAAAATTAAAATCCCTCTATATCAAAATATTCTAATATAATCTACAACTTTAGTCTTCTCCATGTATAAAATAGATAAAACCATACGAAGACTCGGAATCCTAGGTATAAACTTGGTTAGGTTTTTTTTAAACTTCGCTCCTGCTTCAAAAAGAAGATGATTTTTTTGGCTTTATGTTTTGCACTTTGTGTTTACCATTCAGCCTCCAAGTAAGTGATCTAATATAAATAGATTTAACACCAAAACAATTGGTAGCCAATTAAAGATGATTTACATACCATAGAGTTGTAAGTGAACGATTTCTTAATGACAAAGAAGAATCAGGCATTTCCATCTATTTTAATTACATTATGCTTACTCCAACATGATTCTTCATTAGGCATCCCATTAAAGGAAGATCATAGGAGAATGCGCTTCTCCACACTAGTAAAAACTCTATAGTGTCAGTCTTCCATAATGGAAAGGTTGAATTAATTTACTGCGTAGTTCTACCAGTTATGATTGATATTGCTTTTCCAAATGATAAACCAATTATCCAAATGACATAATGTTATTGTAAGAGCGTTTTAATCACCTTTATCTTGAGCTGAGAACTTTGATGATGTTTAGTAAACACTTATGGCAGCTTAAAGGTTTGCATATTATTAAAAACAAAATTATACCTTGTATGACTACTCTCAGGTCTCTTATACTACCCTATATGTGTGAGCCTGTGAGTCCGGATTCCTGCCGATACTGCTGACTGAATCATTACCTTTAAACAGAACATAGTCATACAATAAACTTTGTGGGAAGGGAGCGCAGGACTCATAGGCTCACACTGGGTTCTGGCAGCTTTTCCATGAAAATACGGAATAAAGTTATAGAAAACGATATATCCCCGAGTTCAGTGTCTCCCCCTCTATCTTATGCAAATAAGGTAGCGTAAGAAACCAGAAAAATTGTCTTTTACTCTTTCACAGCCAATGACTAATATAATATGTTATGACTTTTACTTCTTGAAATCATATTATAGGCCAGAATCTTAGCTTTCAAATGATACCAGCCTCAAAGCTCTAGGTCCAATATTCTGGGGTGCAGCGCTCATTTGAAGTCAGGGAGTAGGATGAAAAGCTTTTCTTACTAGTTCTGTATCACTGTAAAAAATGGGTCCGAGGGGAGAATCTACAAGTGAAAGAAACTGTCTGTAACTGCCATATTCCCCACTGTACAGCTTCTACTAGTGCGGGGGATACAGGAACTTTTCTTTGGGTTATCACCCCTCTTACCAATCATTGAAGATATGTGCCCTGCGGGGGCTTTTTTTCCTACTCCAGGGGTGAGAATATGAACAGTTGCACATCGCATGAGTCCCTGTGAATAATCAGGACATTTGTCGAAACTGCGACTCTGATGTTTACTGGCATCTACATCACAGAGACTTTTGGTCTCCTTAGTTTTGAAGATTTTGTGAAGTACATTTAGATATAAGATTGATTGATTGATTGATTGACTGACTGACTGATTGATTGATTGATTGACTGATTGATTGATCCTCACATCTACAGTATATTGCAGTGAGGATATAGAATATACAAGGCATTATATAATAATCAGTTTAGAGGGTGTATATCTAGGTTGGGTGAGTGGGACTTGTTACTCTGCTTACAATAACTGAAAACTATTTTGCTTCATATTCATCATGTTGCTCAATGAAACATTCATTGTATAACATCCCAAGCTCTAGGTAAGGTCTCTGTCTATAAAATTATGGTAATGTTGGCATCTCAAGTATGTGTCTCCTAATGTCACAATAGTATTGTCAATCTTTCCGCACTTTTTGCCACAAGACAATATCAGGAGTGATTTTTTCCAGAGAAACTTGTCAAATGTATCCAAGTTCATAAGACATTTTGTTGCATGTGAGGGCAATGCAGCAGGATAGAACTTTCTAATTGCTGACAACTTGCAGACTCCATCTCATAACGTTGAAAAGAACATTTTGTTTTCTATTTCCAATAAATTTGTTTGCAAATGTTAAAACTGTAGTCTTATTATCTGTTTTCTGACATTAAAACTACAAAAGTGATCTATATACTATGGGGACTCATTCAACACCAAGATGGCCGCTGGCCAAGAACTTTTATACCAGTCACAGATTGCTGATAATTTATAATAATCTAAATAATTTACTGAAAAGCATACATAATTCTCTAAAAAACACATCACAGCTCCTGCAAAATAACTTTTTAATGATTAAGGAGGCTCTGTCACCACCTTATAAGTGGCCTATATTGTACATGATGTGATCGGCGCTGTAATGTAGATTACAGCAGTGTTTTTCATTTAGAAAAACTATCATTTTTGACGGAATTATGACCTATATTAGCTTTATGCTAATGAGTTTCTTAATGACCCACTTTTTGACCATGTGGGCGTTGTGGAGAGAAGTGTATGATGCTGACTAATCAGTGACCAATCAGCGTCATACAATTCTCCCCATTAATTTACTCTGCACATAGCGATATAGCTATATCGCTATGTGCAGACACATACACAAATACTAACGTTACTGCAGTGTCCTGACAATGAATATACATTACCTCCAGCCAGGACGTGATGTGTATTCAGAATCCTAACCACTTCTCTGCACATCTCTGTGGTGTAATTTTTGACCAAGTGGGCGATGTGGAGCGAAGTGTATGACGCTGACCAATCAGTGACCAATCAGCGTCATACACTACTCTCCATTCATTTACTCTGCACATAGCGATATAGCTATATCGCTATGTGCAGCCACATACACAAACACTAACATTACTGCAGTGTCCTGACAATGAATATACATTACCTCCAGCCAGGACGTGATGTGTATTCAGAATCCTGACCACTTCTCTGCACTTCTCTGTGATTTACAGCATAGCAGGCGTAGTCTCGCGTGATTACGTTGTAAGCTGTCATGAATGTAAATGAATGGAGAGAAGTGTATGATGCTGATTGGTCAGCGTCATACACTTCTCTCCACAATGCCCACTTGGTCAAAAAGTGGGTCATTAAGAAACTCATTAGCATAAAGCTAATATAGGTCATAACTCCGTCAAAAATGATTGTTTTTCTAAATAAAAAACACTGCTGTAATCTACATTACAGTGGCGATCACATCATGTGCAATATAGTCACAGAAAGGGGAACCCCCAGCAGAAGCAATCTGATAGACTATAATCAGCACATTCAGACAAAAAATCATGTCAAAAGTAAAAAAGTAATTGAAAACATGACAATGATAAAAGTGTATGCAGATGTACTGTATGTAGAAGAAAACTATTACATAACACAAATACCAGGCATAAAGATACAGCCCATTTCTGCACAGAATCTACAAGGGCCGAGCAGCGGCATTCTCACATAGATGCACCAAGGTAATTTGTCTTGCTATTATAAGCAGGTCCTGATTCTGCTATATAGAGTTAGTTTTACTATTTTTTTTTTATGAATAAATGTGGAGCTTAGTACTTTGTGTTTTACTAAAATAAGTATAATGGCAATTCCTTGATATAATGTTTTCTGTATAAGTGTTCTGATACCATACAGGACGCCAAAGTTTTAGCTGTGACAATGTAAATACCTATTCCAAAGCTTATCTTCTGCATGTACAATGTATTTACTTAGCAATTGGAATTATTTATTATGCACTGTGGGTATCAGATCTCACACTCACTACAGGTTGTTTTGCTAATAAAACACAGGGGGCTATTGTTTTTTATTTCATACTTTACGGAACTATTGAATGTCCCAATCATCCATTAGGAAAAACATAATTAACACAGAACGGCAGTGCTACTACACAAAACAATTCCAAAATAATGAATTCCTTAGATGCCCTGATCAGCTACTGCGAATACCAAAAAACAATCAATACTTCCAGGCACTTCTAATACATCCACAAGGGTATAAGCTTATCCCTAACTAAAATAAATGAGCAAATCAACAAAGCAGCCTCCATGTCTTTACACTAAGTCATTTACTTTGGAAAGTTTCAGCAAGCTCATCGCTCCATAAACCTGGTTCACCCACACAGTGGGGCAGATTTACTAATACTGTCTACGTTTTAGACAGAGTAAACTTAGACAAGGCAGTCAAAAAATGTGCCAAATTGATCAAAGTGGTATAATATATGTAGCGCATCTAGTAGACACTTTTTTCTTTCTTATAAAACCAATAAGTTGGCTAAGTTTGCGCCAGTTTTGTGCCAAAATTGTGGCACATTTTTGGCGCAGTTAAGTCCATGTCTCTTTCCACCAGACAACGCCCCTTTCCCTCTAAAACATGCCCCTTTGACGAGAAAGGCACAAAAAGTGTCTAAAGCAGTTAATAAATATAGCACACAGCATGTACACCAGAATTCTGGCTCAATTTAAAGCATAACTATTTTTTTAGGTGACTTTTCTGAATCAGCTATCATATGTGTGTACATATTGAATAACACTATTTATGACTTGTATGTGGAATTATTTTGCAGTTTTCTCCTATTTTAGCAAGTTCAATTTATTTTATGTTTTATCCAATTTTATTCGCACCAGAACACTTTACCAAGAAAAGCACTCCACCGCTAAACAAATATATTAATGTCTTTCAATCAACAATTATTTTATGTTTATACAGTTTATTTTATGTCAAGGTTCAATTGTTTTAAGTCAGTCTTAATCCGCAAATTGTAATCTGATTTTACACTGGCTTTAATAGTATGGCAACACTGTATGGAAAGCCAAAAGTTAGTCAACTAAGGTTGAGGTACTGCCATCCAGTGCAAGAAAAATAGTCTTTTAATTGGACAATGCGCTGGTGAATGGTCCAGAAGTTGTCCAATGGAGTAAAAAGTGTGCAGAATTCTATTTACTATCATTTGGACAGTCAAGTAATTAGGATTTATAACTAATCTTGATATCACTATTGTTATTTATTTTGAATATATTTTTATTGATTTTTTACAACCAGTATAATATAAGGAACAACTGCAAGCAGGAGGGGTGGTTTACGTCACTTCCCAACAAAACATGCAGGACCTCATATACCTGGATCTGATATATGTGGTTCTGCATGACTTGTTCAGAAGTGACAAATCTCAACTAAAAAGGACTAGCTTAAATCAGAGTCATTTGTAGAGAAAACTCTTTAGACCAGTAAAGGTATTTGGTGAGAGGTAGATTCTAAAGACAGAAGAAGGAGAGAGAGGTCAAACATCACACTTCAAACCTCAGAAGCCTATCCAGGGAATCCATATGAGAAGAAACCTGCTATGGGAGCGTTGCTCCCAGTGAGAGAGCTCTACAAAACTGTAAAGCTGTAAAATATTTCCTTTCATATATTTATTTTGTTCCATTGAGGGATGGTAGGGATTGCTGCAGTCTTCCATTTGGCAGAGACCAGAAGTCTAGCAGCTGCTAAAACCTGGTAAAACAAAAATCCATTTACGCCGATTGGTAGACGAGATATTAGCATGATAGCCAGGTTGACTGTAAGTTGCAAGGTACAAATTTCATTTATTTAGTCAATCAGTAGGGACCAGAAGCTCAGAAGTAGTGAACATTGGCATTATATATGAAAATACATGTGTGGCTCTGGCCTGCATCTCCAGTAGAGGGCGGGGGGGATCCATCTTTATAAAAGTGAGTATATTTATCAGGTGTTATATACCATCTCAGGCGTGGATTCACACTCCCCTTGAACTCTCTCAGAAAATTAAGATTCCATTATGCTATGATTAATATTATGAGTTACTGTTCTGCTACTATGTTTGGGTTTTAACACTGACAAGTGTGAGGGTCATGACTTATCGTTGATAGTCTTTCTGTGATTTTGACGAAAACAATAAGTTCATTATTTAGTATGCAAGATATTGCCACACACAATTCTTTCAGGGCAGATCTTCCCAAATCATTCTTTTCAGCAATGGATATTCACTAATAGTTTTCACTGCTTACACCACAGTAAATATAAATAAAATACTTCATAGTGCATGATACTTGCAGAAAACAGTTACATTTGAGGTGCTCAGAAGTACAATCAATAAACTGCCAGACCAAGAGAACCTTACCTCAATGCTAGTACAGCATTCATAATACAGTGCCTTGATAAAGTATTCCAACTCCCCCCCCCTTTCGTGTTTTTCCTGTTTTGTTTCCTAGAATTAAAATTTATTTTTAATTTGATTTTATGTAAAGGGCATGATAAAATAACTAAAATTGTTACAGTGGAATAATAAAAAAAATAAAACTTGTTTAAAAAGAAAAAAAACCTAAAAACTGAAAAGTTGTAAGTGCATATGTATACACCCCCTTTGCTCAGAACCCCCTAAATAAGGTCTGGTCAAACTATCCACATGATGTCAGTATAAATACACCTGATCTGAAAGGCCCCTGAGTCTGCAAAACCCCTAAGCAAATAACATGAATAACAAGAGCTCTCCAAACAGGTTAGAGACAAAGTTGCGGAGAAGTATAGATCAGGGTTGGGTTCTAAAAAAATATTCTAAACTTTGAACATCCCACGGAGCACCATTATATCCTTTATGACAAAATGGAAAGATTATGGCACAACTAGTCCATCAAAACTCACAGACAGGGCAAGGAGGGCAATAATCAGAGATTTACCAAAGAAACCAAAGATAACACTAAAGGATTTCCAAAGAAAAGGAAGAACATAGAACAACTATAAGCCGTACACTACACAGAGTGGGTTTTTATGGAAGAGTGGCCAGAAAAAAGCCATTGCTTAAGGAATAACATAAGAAAACACGTTTTGAGTTTGCTAAACAGCATGTGGCCAAACACATGGTAGAAGTTTCTTTGGTCAGATGAGAATGAAATTTAACTTTTTGGCTATCATGGGAAATGCAATGTGTAGCGCAAACCAAACACTACCCATCAGCTTAAGAACAAAATTTCCAAAGTGAAGCATGGTTGTGGTGGAGGCATCATTCTATGGGGATGATTTTAATCAACAGGGACTGGCAAATTGGTCAGGATTGCAAAAAAGATGGATGGCAGTAAATACAGGGCAATTCTTGAGGAAAACCTGTTTCAGTCTGCCCGAGATTTGAGGCTGGGACGGAGGTTCACCTTATAGCAGGACATTGACTTTAGAATACTGCTAAAGCTACGCTGTACTGGTTTAAGGGGAAACCTTTAATAGTCTTGGAATTGCCTAGTCAAAGCCCAAACCTCAATCCAATTGAGAATCCGTGACATCACTTGAAATCTGCTGTACACCAACACAACCCATCTAACTTGAAGGAGTTGGAGCAGATTTGCCTGGAAAGGCAAAAGGTGTTTTCACAAGGGGGTGAATACTTATGCACATTAAAGTTCTCTACTTTTTTAGGCTTAATTATTGTCTGTGTCACAGTAAAAAACATGTTGCAAGTATTAGGTATGTTGTGTAAATCAAATGATACAAACCCCCCAAAACTAATTTTCATTTAAGGTTGTAATGTAATAAAACAGGAAAAACACTGAGAGGGAGAAAAACTTTCACAAGGCACTGTACATCTTTCAAATGTGCAGACACCGATCACAGATCTCAGTGCTGAAGACCTGGCCTCTTATTTTAAAGTTAAAATTGACAACACCTGGGATGATATTATCTCGCAGTCCCCTAGTATCATCGATCCCCTTCCCTCCCGCACACTCTCTTCTTCAATTTTAGCATTTGACCCAATAACAGAAGAAGTCACTAAGCTCCTCTCTTCTTCTCGTCCCACTACCTGTCCTAGTGATCCTATCCCCTCACACCTCCTCCAGTCCCTCTCCCCAACTGTCACTAGTAATCTGACTAAATTATTTAACCTCTCTCTTTCATCTGGTATCTTTCCCTCCTTTTTTAAACATGCCATTATAAACCCATTGCTGAAAAAACCCATCCAGCGCTGCTAACTACCAACCAGTCTCTTATCTGCCCTTCATCTCCAAACTCCTGGAACGCTTGGTCTACTCTCGCCTTATCCGCTATCTCTCTGCTAACTCCTTACAATCTGGTTTCCGCACTCTACACTCCACAGAGACTGCCCTTACTAAAGTCACAAATGATCTCTTGGCGGCTAAATCGGACGTTAATTACTCTCTCATAATTCTTCTGGATCTCTCTGCAGCCTTTGACAATGTAGACCACGAACTCCTACTTAACATGCTCCACTCTATTGGCCTTAAAGACACTGCTCTCTTTTGGTTTTCCTCCTATCTCTCTGACCGCTCGTTCAGTGTGTCATTTGCTAGTTCTACTTCTTCACCTCTTCCACTTGCTATCGAGGTTCCTCAGGGATCAGTCCTAGGTCCGCTCCTCTTTTCTCTCTAGACAGCCCCTATTGGACAAACTATCAGCAGATTTGGCTTCCAGTACTATCTCTACGCTGATGATACCCAATTATACGTCTCTTCCTATGACATCACCCCTCCCCTTACAAAACACAGTGATTCTCTGTCCGCTGTCTCAAACATCATGTCCTCTCTCTATCTGAAACGGTAGGTAAAAAGGAACAAAAAACACGGCGCCACATGGTGCAGGTTACTCAGGTAAATTGTAGTAAACTGAATGAAATACTACTAACCTGGTAAAGGATGATAAAAGGCACTTAGTCGTATTTGTGCTGCTGCCAAGACTCAATGACGGTGATCCAAAAGAAGACCGCAAATATTATGCTATAGGTGCAGGAAAAAAGAGAGTCTCCAAGGGGCGCTGCTACACTCAGGTTAATATACAAACCCGTTAACTGTAATAAGTCACGTATAGGATGTAATTGATGAAAAGGTTTATTATAGATAATAGAGGCTACGCGTTTCAATGCCGCACCGGCATATTCATCAGGCCATATTAATATCATATTGCCTGATGAAGATGCCGGTGCGGCATTGAAACGCGTAGCCTCTATTATCTATAATAAACCTTTTCATCAATTACATCCTATACGTGACTTATTACAGTTCACGGGTTTGTATGTTAACCTGAGTGTAGCAGCGCCCCTTGGAGACTCTCTTTTTTCATGCACCTATAGCACTCTATCTGAAACTGAATCTTTCTAAAACGAGCTCCTTGTGTTCCCACCATCTACTAACCTACCTAAACCTGATGTCTCCATCTCAGTGTGTGGCACAACCATAACTCCTTGGCAGCACGCCCGCTGTCTCTGGGTTATTTTTGACTCCAATCTTACCTTTACTCCTCACATTCAATCACTTACATGCTCCTGTCATTTTCACCTCAAAAACATCCCCAGAACCCGCCCTTTTCTTACTGTGGAAACAGCCAAAACTCTCATTGTCGCTCTGATTGCAGCAGTCAGGCTCATCTTTCTGACCAACCGCTAAACCAACGCCTCTACCATGTGCCAGTCACTACACTGGTTGCCCATCCTCTTCAGAATGAAATTCCACCTTATTACTCTCACCCACAAAGCTCTCCACAGTGCTGCACCTTATTACATCCTGTCCCTCAGCTCTGTCTACCACCCTACTCGCGCTTTACGTTCTGCCAACGACCTTAGATTAAAATCCTCGATAATCTGAATCTCCCACTCCCATCTCCGAGATTTTTCTAGTGCTGCACCAGTCCTCTCGAATGCGCTACCCAAGATAATCAGATTAATTCCCAATATCCACAGTTTTAAACGTGCCCTGAAAACACATCTTTTTAGACAGGCCTATAAAATTCCCTATTCTGACTCCTTTCCTTGGCCCCATTAGTCATCAGAATAAGATTCCCTCACACTCCTTCACTTCATGTCCGTCATACACGGATACTGGCTGGTGACCGGCTCATGCCGCTTTATGTTACCACCCATGTGTATAAAAATGGCTGGACTATTGTACAGAACAAACACTGTTACACTTTGTGTCTCCCTTATTTCCTCATATATTGTAGGCTCTTGCGAGCAGGGTCCTCAATTCTCCTGTCTGAATTGTAAATTAGCTTTGTCACTAATGTCTGAAATTGTCTGTTTATGTTCCCTCTAAATTGTAAAGTGCTGCGTAATATGTTGGCGCTATATAAATAAAGATTATTATTATTATTATTATTATTATTATTATTATTATTATATACGTATATAACAGTGCATACACTTGACAGAAATTGTTAAAGAGACACTAGCTTTAAAGCTGAACAACAAAACACAATACAACACAACTGGAGTGATAAAGATGGAAAGGACCAGAGCCTGACGGGCCCTTGTTTTCAGATTTTTAGAAGACTGCTGGATTCAGGAGCTCCTGTAAGAAGATTAACAAATAAGTGTATTGTTTCTTCTTTTTTACTTTATTTCTAAGTTTACAGTCCCTTTCAAAAAACAAGGACAGAGCCCTATCAATAAGGTGTTCTTAGAGACGATAAGCAGATTGCACTGCACCTCCTCATCAATGGACCAAATGTATGGAAAGCTGATAGCAGTCGCACCGAAAAACTAAATAAGAGGATGCCTGTATGGGATTTTCTATTATAATAATATTGTTTCGCCACGAGTCAGATCGTAATAGCTGGAACTCATGCTAAATTATGAGCCAGAGAGGATGCAATGAGAGTGAATGTTATCATAAATAAGTAACAGTTATTGCTATAGACTCTTCATATTGATCATTACTGTGTGGTAGGCTAGACTTTTTTTATTTCTCATGCAACAAGAAATTCTTTTAAATTCAGATATTGTCCTACTGTCTACTAAGAAATAAAAGTCTACAGGAGAGTGTCTAAGACAAATAAAAAATAACTAGCCAGAGCACCATTTCCCGGCCAGCGTGCTGGTAAGGTTCATTTTTTTTACCGTCCACAGTTCTTTACAGCTGTAGGATGGTATATATGGACTATCCATCTACACTCATCTTCCAATAAAACAAAGACCTAATCTCCTCCACGTAGCTTTCCCTTACTTGCTTTTATTTGATATATTGCATTCTTGTTGAGTTATTATTTTACATATATTTAATAGAAGTAGATTATACTGCGTAGTGCATGTTATATACTTCATGGTGAGAATAATCTAGAAATAGACAGTCAATGTAAATGCAAAGCAGCTTGAGAAACTTGAGCTTTATTTTTCAGTACTTGTATAAATATTCTAAGTAGAAATCTTATTTCTGTGCTGGAAGATTTTTTTTGTCATAATGAATGATGATACAGTGGACATAATGGCAGATACATCACACATACAGAAAATACATAGTGGATGATGAGGATTATCTCAGCACATTTCTGGAAAGAGACATAAACAAAAAACAACTAATGATATATCACTTGACAGAAGGTTCTTACCACTGCTGGAAGGCTGTTGGGAGCCTGAGCATGCTCGGAGCAGGTATGAGTTAGGAGAAAACTCCTCATCAGGGTTAGTGTCCATGATCTGATGAGAAGTATTGCTGTCTAGTAGTGGCATCTGGCAGCCTACAGGTGGAGGATTATGGGAGCTGGGCAGTTGTGCAGATGGTAGTAGGCTAGACGAAGATGTAGATGGGATGGGACGACCTGGGAAAGAGCAACAGGGATCAAAGGTCAGCAATGAATGTAATGAACGTGCACACAGAAACATTTACGTATATGTAACATTTCCAGTTGGTTAAAGAAACAAGGAATTATTACATAGGAGAGACATTGGACATATTACAGGCTGTACAGAACATGAGCTTTTACATGGTGACTAGCAGCCTCGACAGGCGGGTTGTGAATTTATTATCTTTAATGAAGTACTATTATTACCATGACTATAATGTTTTTAGATGGCATTGTTTCAATTCAAAATTGCTATTTCGTTGTAATGATTAACGTAATCAAACATCATTTTTTTTATACATCATCTAGGTCTAACTACAATATTAAAAAAAAGTACAGAAACATATTAAACACTCCAACCCCCAAAATGAAGCCAAAATCTTCTTAAGTGTCCTATGGACAACAGTGGGCATTGTCCTGGGCAGCTATCAGAGTATTGTAATTAAAAGACAGTGGAGGAGAATAGAAGTACATGAGGTCAAAACTTTTTTAGTGCTCTGCATTCTGCCATTCTTCTGAAAATGTGTGAAAAAATTTAGAATTGGGCGTTATTATTCCCCATGTCAGTAGGGTGGTGTACCGATGCAATCTGACACTGGCAGCAAAGGACACACCCCACTGAGAAAGTGAATGGTAACACCCAGCTGGGGTGTTGGTAGACACTAAGCATACCTGGAGCACCATGGGACACTAGTGAAGGAGGAAGATTGCTGGACCTGAGAGATCTGGGGCACCAGGCAAAACACTTCGGGCATGTGCCCCTGGTGCCCTGTGCTAGCAACACAATTGTCAATTTATTCATATTTCCAGGAGGAATAACGCAAAGCAGATTGCTAGTATTTCCTAAAACATACATGTCAGGAGAGCTAACATGTCCTGTTAAAATGGGTTGTCTGAGATAAGGAAAAAAATTGTTAAGAGCAGGAAAGTTGATAAAAAAAACAAAAAACAATACTCACCTGTTCAATCCCCACTGCTGCAGCGCTGCTGCTCTGTTGGTCCCTGTTGCTGTTTCTTTACTTGTCCTGCAGTGGTGATGAGCTGATAAAGCAAGTGACCACTGCAGCCAATCAGTGGCCTCGGTGGTCTCATGCTGTACATGCTGACATCACCACTAAGGCCAGTGATTGGCTGCCGCAGTCACGTCCATGAATGGTATCTGATCGCTGCAGGAAAGTCAACCATGACCGGCAGGGACCACTGAAGCAGCGGGGGATTGAAAAAGTGAGAATTGTTATTTTTTTTTACATGGTCAATTTTCCTGCTCTTAGAGAAACATTTTTAAATCCCGGACAACCCCCTTTAAGCTATACAGCGACGTCTAAATGTTAGGTGTGTGTGGGGGGTGAATTTGCTTCAAAGCTTTCTTATAAAGTTCCATAGTAACTCTTGTGTAACCAAAGCTCAGGGTTACAATGTCAGACAACCATTTCATAATCAGAACTGCAAGATTGTGATCTGGCTGTTTTGCATTATCAATGACGGGGTAAAACTAATTTTGGTTGCACTGATAATGCAGGTCAAGCAGTCAAAATCTTTGTAAAACTGACACAAATAATAATTCTAAATAAATATTCTAATTTTTACTCTGAGAATTTTCTCCACCGATTATGATTCATTCTGGAATTAATATATAATTGACATTTTGTGATAAAACACCAGTCACATCAGGTAGGTCATTGTTGACAATACAGGTTTCCCCTTCACCGATTGTATATTGATTATAATGAAATGAATTTGCATGTGAAACATTTTACATTATGTTGTCATTTGATGGTCATTGTCCTCTACATAATAAAGAATAGATGTAGTTGCCTTGATGAATAGCTATAAGTTTGTGACCTACAGAATGAACGAGTCAGCACTCCTTGTTTCACAAATGTGCTAAAGTTAGCAACTTTGCAATCACATAAAAGTTTAAGTTCCTACGGAAACATAAACTGGAGATGAAGTAAAGTAAAACTAATTGACTCCAACACACCACCCTTGACTACTTCATAATAATTTTACTGCTCGCAGAGAAATACATCACTTATACATTCTGTACATTAATATTTGGAATAGTGGATCACCGCAAGCCCTACTAGATATCCCGAAGTATAGATAGTTGTAATGGCATTAGCAAAGTGATAACGTATTGCACCAATTGTGAAAAAGAAAGAATTGTATAAGTGTTTAATTCCTAGAACAGGTTTCTTAAAAACTGGTTCTGAAGTATCCCATGTAAACTCATATATTTAAAGTTTTAACCCATTGAAGTCAGAAAAAAAGCCAAGTCCTTTAAGTGTTACTCTGGGCAAAACCTGAAAATACAGCTATTGCCGGGAGTGGAAGCAGAGCCCAATAGTCTTTCCTTAATGTTCCCACGGTGTCTGTCTTTATGCTCAGTTGCCTGGCAGTAATTGTCATGACCTGTCCAGGGTATAAATGGAATGACTTACCGTAAAGCCTACACATGCGTGCACAATTAGCTTTTTCCTATACAGATTTACTGGGCAGAGCCTAATAACCACTGGCGGGCACCAGAGCATACAGACAGGATGCAGGAGGGGTCTGCCAGAGGGATCTGCCAGAAGACACTTGTGGATGTACTGATTGGCCAAGAGTAGACTATATACTGTAGGAGTCTATGGGGTGGGGGTGGGTACCTCTATTTCAAGCAATGGCTTGCTTTTCCACTTTCTTTAGTCTTACTCTTTCTATTACTTTAAAAATTACAGCTCTCACTAGCAAATTTCATTCACTGAAGGGAACATGTGGCCACCAAGGTGAAGCAAAAATGACAACTACAGTAGTTAAAAAAAAACACAAAAAAAACCTGCTGAAAAATGCCCTACCCCGATACTGGACCATTTCTTCACAAGCTCAACAATGAAGAATAATGAAGAATAATACATTAAGATACATATTGCCATTGTACTGAGGCCCCATGCACATGACCGTAAAAAAACCTCTGTAATTGCGGACCCGGTTCTATTGGCCGCGGACACCTTTTCGTATCGCTACGGAAGGGTGTCCGTGCTGTAGAACCGTGCCGAGAATTACGGAGCATCTCCTACTTTTCGATTTTTACGGGCCGTGCCTCCATACTTCGTATGGGTGCATGGCACAAAAATGTGGCCCACGGCAGCCGGCCGTGCTCGCAATCGCGGGTTATGATTACGGGCACGGCCGTGTGCATGAGGCCTGAAGGTCTGATTTACCAGTTAAAACAACAAAACAAAAGCGCACAATATAGATAAACTGCCATTCTGTCATTTAGAATTGCTCACTGAATGAATCCTTTTGCTCACATACACTACGGTGAAATTCAGAGGTTGTAAACGTGACATGTGGAGAAAGTGCTTCATTTATTTTTCAAAACGCATCACCTTTACATCTGAGCATTGCCCGACTGCAATCTTCTAACCAGGACAGACTGTTTCACCTGAAATTCCCTGGCTTCCTATACAACGTGCATCGTAGAGAGGCGTACGAGTCCAAGTAAGGTCAAAACACAGCAATATTTCATAGCGATGAACAGATTTTCCTAATCCGCACTTGAGGGTACATTACTCTTCTGCGTTAGGGGTATTTGCAAAGAGCAATAAAAACTGGATGACCTATGAGCCCTGAAGGTCGTCGCTGTCTGCAATTGTACGAGTTTATAAAGCTGGAATAAACTAAATTTGACGGTAACGTTGTTGATGTTGCATCTTCAAGAACTTTGGATTTCATCTTCTATAAATTATTATTTTCTTTATTTATGATATGACAGCACAGAGATATCTGCATTTAATTCTCAGTATAAAAAATGGCTTCTCTTTTCAATCCAGCCTGTGCAAAATAGATATTCTGCTGTATATTGATGAAATACATGTCACACAACTCATAAGGAGACGTAAAAATTCTACATAAATAAAGTCTGTGCTGTACGCTGTTAAGAGCAGTTTTCTTGTCATCATTGTAATGTGCAGTTAGGATAAATAAATCTCGACTCTAACTTTTGGAAGGGGAAGAGAAAGAATATATAAAATAAGTGATAGGATAAAAACCTGTGTTCCCATGTTGCTAGCAAATAATAGATATGAACTTCATATTTTATACACTACATTGAAAACAATGCATTTAACAGCAAGATACTGAAGATACATGTAAAATATTTGTATTGATCCTGAACTTTATTGATAATATTTAAACTCCGAATTCCCCTAACATTGGGCACATAGCCTGCCAAGCTGCCAGCAGAAACGCTGCCATCTAGCTTTCCATCCAACATTGCCAGTATCAGTCATACCTACTCTACAAGGTTTAGGGTGGATGATGCTGATTCCACCTGCAATGAAACATTAAGAAATATATAATTTATTATCTAATATAATTTTTCCATGTCATTTTCTGATATAATCATTGGAGGAGTTTTACGAGAATAAAGTTTTATGACCTACTGATAGGAGTAGTCATAAAACATTGATAGGTGTGTGTCCAAACTCCGGGACCTCCACTAATCTCGTGAATGGACTGTTTTAGTCCCACTCACCAGTAGAGGGCACATATTCATTTGCGCTCTCCGCATAGGAATGAAACTGAAGTTGTACTCTTTTATTCAATTATTAGTTTTTAGTGTTTCAATGCATCTAAAGTGCAACTTGGCAAATAATCTTAATTGAATCGATTGTCTGCAGATATATATGGTAGGTTAGCAAGCAGATGAATGGCAATATGACTGCGAGATCCAACTACACAGGGTTTGTTTGTAGTGGGTTACTATGGAAACATAGGTGTGTTGCCATGGAAACATAGGTCCGCATAGGAGCTAAAGATCTTCTCTTCAATGGAAGCTATAGAGTAATGCAGTTACAGTGAAATGACTCGGCAGTCTACATGACTCTCATTTATGTAAAGCAGAAGCGACCCCAAATGTGCTCTCCCAATGCAAAAGAGACTACAACCAGCCTATTCTCCCCGGATCAGTGGGGGACTTTGCAGCTGGACACCCACTGATCATTGTTTTATGACCTAGGTCCTGATGTTGGGGATATAAGTCAGAATACCTCCTTTATCTGTGAATATTCAGGCTTTATCTGAAAGCTCTATTTGTGCATGAGATTGGAAAACTGGGACTGAACAGGGACCACTGATCCAGAATACATTTGGTGTATGAAACTGTGGTCAAGGGTGTACGTACCATAGAGGCAAGACATGCAGTTGTTGGAGAGGGGCACTCAGCTCAGGTTGGCTGCATCCCTTATTTTAATGGGTGGTAAGAACCTGTACAGTAATCTTCTATCACAAGTCCTACAAAGTTAGCAAACTAGAGTGTGGGGAAATGGTTACGCACTATATCTTCCGGTCCGAGGTGTTTCGGAGCATGGAAGGTAACAGGCACCAAAAGGGGGAGGTCTTCTTTTAATCTTTGTGGGATCCCCTTACCTCTATGTACAGTATACCCCAACAGATGATTAACATGTGTATATTCTACTAGACATCGTAATTCTGGAAGCAGGGAATATTTATAAAACAAGATTTTGTGTTTACTTTATGAAAAAAAGGATTAGAATTGTATTGAGAATTTCCCCAAATGAATAAAATGGAAACATTCTGACCTTACATTTTACAATGACATCTATATTAGAAATATCCATATTATTATTAAACAATAGTAGCTCCGGTGTGGATCTCCCGGGATTTGGGTTCTAATAGAGAATTATGCATTTGTGAAAAAAAGAAGTAGGGAAATTATTACATTTATTAAACTGAGCAATTTTAATGTTATTTTGACTTCTGCTTTGTTTAAACTGAAAAGACATGGGGGTGGGGGGAGTTTGTCGAGAATTCTTGCAATTAAGACAATCTTGTCTGTTTCAAATGTAAAAAAGTTTATTTTCTATTTGTATCCACTTATTTTACTTCCTGATTAAAGCAAAGAATCTTAAGCCTTGGCAAATATTCCCAAGCAAAGCTTTGACCTACTCCAGTCAACCTCATTTCTAAGTAGCGAAATGAAAGTCTCCATTGGGAACACTGCATTTCTCCACAAATGTGTTCTGTGCATTCACTTTATGCTGCTGCTTGTCTTTGTGGTATTTAATAGTACTACTTCCTACAAAATAGGTAACAATTAGCACAAGGCATGCAACGGGATCGCTGTAAGATAGCGGTAGGTGGTAAGATCGCACTCTCAGCAAAGCACATGGAAAATGCAGAGTTATCTAGAAATGAAATGTTTCCTCTGCAAGTGATTTTCTTGAAAGGAAACCCGATATAAGTCTACAACAACATTTGTGAATGCCGATAAATACTGTATAACTGCAATGTTTTATTAAAATGATAGTCCCAGATTACATTCCCTATTCCACTATCAATCAAACATGCTTAAGAGTTTTCAGCTTCCTCCTGAAAAAGCAGCAGTGAAGCCGGTGTACTTTATTTCCATTGGTAAATTCATTGCTGTTTGTTCTACTTTTATTATATCCCCACGCTCAACATATCCGATATAAGAAATAAAGCCGGATGTATCGGGACCAGCAGCTTATTTAAAGATTTAAAACAGTCACCGACCTAAACTTACTTCCAAAACATTTAAAGAGTAGCTTCACCTTTGTGGGGGTGATTTACTATTCAAAATGCCCCATTTAAAAACAGTTTTAGACAGTTTTTCGACACACTCCACAAGGGGGCGCTGCTTAGTGGGAACGGGGGGTTCCCTAGTGAAAAGGGGTCATTACTTAAAGTGCAACACGGTGTGCCAAAATTGTGCCAAAATGTTGATGCAAAAAAACTGTCCTAAGCTAAGCCAACTAGTAGGTGGTATAAGAGAGAGAAAAAAAAAAGTTTCTGACATGCCTAGAAAGATGCCCCAAATTTATCATACAGCTGCACCACCTTGATAAATTTGGCGCATTTTCAAACTGCATTGTCTAAGTTTACGCTGTCTAAAACTAAAGAGTATTAGTAAATCTGCCGCTATATCTATATGAGACTGGCCAGGAACCATTATTCATAGTAGCACACATTTTTCTGTGGACACAAACTCTTTATTACTTGATCTTAAAGATTACAATTACTTAGGCCTTTTTCACATAGGAGTACTTTGGTTAGTATTTTGCAGCAGTATTTTTAACCCTTTCCCGCCACAGCCATTTTACAGATTTTCACTTTCGTTTTTCCTCCCCATGTTCTAAAAGCCATAACTTTTTTTATTTTTCCATTAATATTGCCGTATGAGGGCTTGTTTTTTGCGGGACAAGTTATAGATTTTCACTGCACCCTTTATTGTACCATGTAGTGTAGTGGGAAGCTGAAAGAAATATATTTGTGAGGCGGAGTAGGAAAAAAAACGGGATTTCTCAATCTTTTTTTTTTTTTCCGTCGATTGAGCGGTATGAGGGCTTATTTTTTGCCGGACAAGCTTTATTTTCTGTTGGTACCATTTTGGCGTACATGAGACTTTTTGATCACTTTTTCCACTTTTTGTGCGAGATGAATTGACCAAAAAACAGCGACTCTTGCGGTTGAATTTTTTACGGCATTCACCGTGCGGACTAAACAATGATATATTGTAATAGTTCAGACTTTTACGAATGTGTTGATACCAGTTATGTTTTGTTTTTTGTTTTTTTACATTGCGCTTGTGGGAAAATGTGAAAAGTTTTTTTTTTTAACTTTCAATTTTTTTCTTAATTAAAAAATCTCTATCTTACTTTTTTTTACTTGTCCCCCGAGGGGACTTGAACAAGCAATCGTTCGATCACTTGCATGATATACTGCAATACTAATGTATATATTGATACTGACAATCACCTATGAAGCCATGCCGGAGGCATGGCTTCATAGGCGTACAAAGATGGCAGACTTGGGCGCCTTCATCAGGCCACCAGGCTGCCATGCCAACCAACGGTACTCCGCGACCGCATCAAGGGGGGGTCTGTTGCAACGTTACAGGGGGCCACCCCCTGTTTCAAACCATTTCAATGCCACGGTTGCTATTAACTGTGGCATTTAATGGGTTAAATGAGTGGGATCACACTCGAGCAGGATCCCGCTCATTACACTGAAGTGTCGGCTGTAAGATACAGCAGGCACACTTGTTCTATGGAGCGTGCTCAGCCATGAGCACGCTCCATACTCCTCCACCCGATGTGCACCGCATATATATGGCGAATGTCAGGAAGGGGTACAGCCAAAAGGAGTGGCACATATACAGAGAAAAAGTATAAGATTTGTACCTATTTTGGACCCACACCTGGTTTTGGCTTACAAATACTGACCAAAATACTGCTGTGTAAAAGTAGTATAAAAGGGGTTCTCTCACAATAAATATTTATCACTTATCCATCGGCTCTCGACTCGGCTGTTTCTGTATTTCTAATATCGTTTGTAAAGAGCGGTAGTGCACATTCAAAAAAACAAACAAAAAAATGCTAAAAAAGCAAGAATGAACAGAGATACTCTCTAGTAGTGTTATTCAGATACATTACATGTTGCTATGCCCCCCTGCATCCCCTGCTTCATGTAAGCCAGTCACAGCTATTTAACCAATCTGTAATGACAACTCACTTGAATGTTTGACTAAGGATAGAGCAGAACATGATCCTGGTTCATGCTTATCCCATTATTAAGTGTGGAGGACAATATTCTTCATTCCAACCACATCACTTGTAATATCCACCGGGCTTACTGACACAGAGTACTGGCAACATTTCAAGGAACGTCTCAGGGTATGATAGCGTTAATGAAAAATGTTACTATGTGAGTTTAATCTTGTCGTTTCTATTTTACTGCTGGGAACACACAAATCATAAGCAGAAATGTTCATCCCTGGTCCATGTCTATACTGTTAATGCGTTGCCATGCTAAAGGGATATTATGCGGGTCCTTATTCTTTTTTTTCATCTGTTTTATTAGTTGATCTTTAGAACCAGTGCTAACAATATATCCCCTTTCATCACGACTAAAAGTCGTCTGTGACATCCACAACTTCCCTTCCACTGACCCTTCACTATATTGGGAGCTTGTAAAATAATACTCTAGATAATGAGCTGTTGTAAAAAGCCAGAGATGAGGTTATATACGGCACACTTGCCTATGCACCTAAGCAAACAAAATGTATTCCAAGACAGATCGGAGAGATATGTAAATGAACATCTTGCAGCCCATGGGTGGAATATTGTTCTGAAATTAATAGGTTGCTCATGCTCAGTGACAGAAAATGGAGTCTTCCAGAAAGTTGATTTCAATTTGCATTCATAATAAGAAATCTCCTAAACCTTTTCTTTATTATAATAATTATGCCTGACAACAGAAGTATCAATATGTCGGAAAAGGAATCTTAATTTTGTTTATGCAATTAGCTGGTTCTTGACCATAAATGACAAGGATTTAGTCATGAATTAACAAGAACAATTTCCCATCTCAGAAGCTGTCAGTAGAGGCCACTCATGCCAATTTATCTTACTCCAGCACATCCCCGGTACCTGTCATTCATACACGCGATACATTTGGTTGTGATTGCCATTTTTCTATCCACTTCCTTTTGCCTCTCATACCAGGTAATTTACTGCAAGTCAATCAAGGTTGAAGCAGACCTTGTTTAAATAAAGAACTGTTGGCTTCTTTCACACCAACAATTTCAAAAAGACAGAATGTGCTGTATATTTTACATTTACATTTATAGTACTTTTCCATTTTTTTCCCTTTCCTTACTAAAATACAGCAAAAGTTACAAGTCAAAACTAAAGCCATCCAGAGATTTAGTCACAAAAAAAAAACCCTCCAGAAAGAGTAAAGTGAGGGAATATATACATTTCCACTGTCAGAAATTCAATCAGTCTGCAGATATGTCTAACACTGAAAGAGTGCTCAACTATGGGATTGCTTTTTCCACTGTTCTTCCCCTGCAATTTGGAGGAGGGCAGCATAAAAAAAGTACATGCCCCAAATTATCTGACCCTGATAACCCAGGTAAACAATTTCAACTGTTTGCCACTTTCGCTCTTCAATCTGGGACTCGCAGGCTGCAAAGTTGTGGGACAGGGAGCTATTTTGTCTTGCTATAATGAGTTTTGTTGACAGACTTCCATTACATTTTAGATCAGTCACAGTAAAAAGGACAGTAAGTAAAATAATCACAAAGCACTGTGGAACATACATCATAAAGTCTTGGTGTGAAGTATTTAGTGTGCAGATTTTACACTATTGTAATGTATGAGGTATTCCTGAAGGGATCAAAATAAAACCTTAGTTATACCAAAACATTTACTATCATACTAACTGGCAAAAATATTGCCAGAGCAAAGTATGAGCAAAATACTGCACTAAAGACATCCTAAATCCTAACAAATAATCTATGAAGCAGGGTCCAGGGGAGTCCGGCATACATTGGGGGTCCCTGCCATATAGGTTGTCATTTGTTAGAAGGCAGAGGCCAGATGTCACTAGATTAATAGAATAATTTTACTGTCCCCCAATTTTGTCAAATAATCAGCCACTGAGTGAGTCTGGAAGGACATGAGGTGAAGCTAATTCCCGGGTTACTTTGGAAATGATAATAATAATAATAATAATAATAATAATAACAACAATAATAATTATCTTCATTTATATAGCATCAACATTTTCCGCAGCGCTTAAAGTGTAGCTAAATGTTTGACAAACGTTTGACATGTCATAGTGATATGTCAGAAGTTTGGATTGTTGGGGTCCGAGCACTGAGACCCCACCAATCGCTAGAACGAAGCAGCTGAAGCGCTCGTGTGAGTGCTCTGCCACTTTGTGTCTGTTCGGCTTTTTCCGGAAATAAATGAATCGGTGTACAGACTCAATAGAAAGTCTATGAGCCCGTACTCCGATACATCGGCTTTCCGGAAAAAGCCGAACAGACACGAGGCGGCTGAGCGCTCACACGAGCGCTTCAGCTGCTTCGTTCTAGCGATTGGTGGGGGTCTCAGAGCTCGGTCCCCCACCAATCCAAACTTCTGACATGTTTCTATGACATGTCAGAAGTTTGTCAAATGTTTAACTACACTTTAACATCTTTATCATAATATTTTTCATTAAAAGTAAGTAATGGAGTTTAAATGGTTATATTTTAAGCAAATAAAGCTGATTTATTGTATGATCAAAAGTTATACAATTTTCTAATATACTTTCTGTTTATATTCCTCATCTCTTTCAAGATCTCTGCTTGCAGTCATTCTATAGGAACCTACATTGTTTACATGGACAAATTTTCATCCAATAGAAGAACAGTAATGAAGGTTTCCATTGAATAACTTCAAACAAAGATCTTGAAAACAGTAAGGAATTTATACAGAGAGTATATAGCAAAATTGTATCATTTTTCATAACACAATGCACAACCTTTGTTTGCGGAAACTGTAAAGCCCCTTTAATTGCATAACCTTGAATACACTCACTATGTATACATAATTACATTAACATAACACAGCAAATGCCTGCAATGAAAACATACTGTACATGTGAATCATATTTAACAATGGAGGAGCACTTCATCCACATAACAGATTCCTATATATTTGTATATTCCAACTGTATGATTGTAAAGAGTGGAGCAGATGCATCGCTTATTGAGAAAAGTACCTAAAAAAAGGCTTCGATTTACTAGTAAAATACACGGATTATGCAGCAATGGGCAATTAGAGACAGATGCCAGTAGCCGAAGTTTCTTTGGAGTAGATGAGTATTGCTGCGTGATGAATCCTTATCATAATGACTGGAGCAGAAGACTTTTGTAGTGCAGAAAAAATTAATGAAAGCACAAGCTTACTGTACCACGTCAGGTGCTACTTAAACATATTGACATTATTGTTTTGTTTTATTTTCTAAAGCCCACTAATGACATTGACTACTTCTATGCTTTATAATAATGTTTTAAGAACATAATCAGCTACAAAGACGTTCCACTTTGTTTGCTTTTTCAGGATTAAACTGTATTTTCTAGACTCTGTTGCTTTTCATAACCACTCTTTAGAAGAATATATTCTCATACGTTCAAGAAGATTATCAAAGAATATTGTCCTTCTGGTATAATTGCTACATTGCCATCTCTAAAAACAGGGACAATATATCCTGTCTAAGGCCTCATTCAGACGGGCCTATTGTATCTGCGTTTAACAGTTTGTATGTAACCACCAGACCCTTGTGCTTTTACTTAAAAGGAGTCTGTCACGACATTTTAGGCAAACAAACGTCTGGCACCGCTACTTAGTGATATGGTAAAGGAAGATGTACAGACCAATGAGGTGGATCATAGGGCTTGCATCAGGCTAAAAAATAACTTTTATTCCACCGGGCGCCGTATGCTTATTAGGTTGGAGAGTCTGCCGAACCTGGAAGTGTCCGACATCTGGAGCTCCAACCACTCCCGTCCTCTTTGCAGATGCTTGACAGCTCTGCTTGTATGACGATGAAGACAACCAGAGCCGTCGATCAACTACAGAGGAGAGGGGAATGTTTGGAGCACACGCCAACCTAATTATCATACAAAGCGGCAAAATAAAAGTATTTTTTTACCTTGATGCAAGCCCTATGATCAACCTCACTAGTATGTGCAACTTCCGTTACACTATCGCTAAGTAGCGGTGCCAGACGTGCGTTAGACTTAAATGTTCTGACAGACTTCCTTTACCCAAACACACAGCACTACAGATACCTATGGTGTGATTACAGTAAAGCGAAGGGGGGTGCCGGTGTTACATACAGGATTTACAGTGTTAAACACAGGTACAACACTTCCATCTGAATAAGGCCTAAGCCTTCATATAGTGACACCTGTGTCTGCAAACTGTTGCTTTGGGTCGGCTAGTAACGCACAGTTCCATAGTGAGTTCAAACTTGGGAATATAAGGAACTGTGTGAAAATAGAAAATTACAAAGATTTTTATTTCCCCAGAAACAGCACCACTCTGGCTCATGGCCTTTATCTGGTTTTGCAGCTCAGCCCTATTAACCCTTTCAGGACACAGCCTGTTTTGGCCTTGTGGACACAGATGATTTTTTCAAATCTGACATATGTCATTTTATGTAGTAATAACTCCGGAACGCTTTTACCTATCCAAGCGATTCTGAGATTGTTTTCTCGTGACATATTGTACTTTATGTTAGTGAAAAAATTTGGTCGATAAATTCAATATTTATTTGTGAAAAACGTCAAATTTTAGCAAAAATTTGCAAAAATTACCATTTTCCTAAATGTAAATGTGTTTGCTTGTAAAACAGATAGTAATACCACACCCCCCCCCCCCCCCAAAAAAAAAATTATGGTCAAATTATAACCATCTCTGTTTAAAAGGACAAGCTAATTTTCATAAATCTCGCAATATTTTTTTTTATATGTAAATCCTACAGACACTATATAAAGATGTCTAATGCATGGTTGAAAATGAGGAAGCCGACAACGGGGACAACTTGATTAATTTAAAAGTCTTTCCCTAACAATTAGAAAGAGGTTAGACAATTTTTTGCTCTACATTGCTCTTTTCCTCAAGACTATAATAGTGTCTGCTTGAAGAATTCTAAAATATTACAGAGAATAGGAAAGTGACAAAACCCATTTGTGTAGATTTTACATCAGTACTGCCATTGTAATTGTTCTTATTACAGTCAGATTATTTAATTGCTATAAAAAGCAAGGGCATAATTTATCTTAATTAATTCAGCTCCAGATTCATCAGAGAAAATGACATTCAGTAATATTTTCTGTTCTCTCCTTATGCATATATCATATATATTATACAATGATTAGATCTCATAGAGATAATCTATCTTCAGATGATGCTATAATACAAAGGAATTCATTTTATAATATCCAAGCTGAGATCTGGAAGGGAAGCAACTCTCATAGTTTTATACCTTTCATCGTTCTCGTTTATATTATTTATTTTATACATTCCTGTAATACTGCAGAGTATATTAATTTATATTTCATGTAATAATACATAAATAAATGTCCCTTGAAAGATTACGACATATGAAGCAATAAAACTTAAAGGGTGAGTAAAAACCAGAGAATTCGATTTTAATTATTTATTCTGGAGCCATTCAGACTCTCTAAACAAATAACGTTTGGGAGTACATGAATGTGCAGGAATACATTTATTTATTTCCTGTTGCTTCTATAGCAGCAACATATCTACAGTGCAATACAGAGATTGTCATTACTCCCATCGGTGTTACTCACCTCTCCTCGCTCCTGCACCGTGCCCTCGCTGGTGGTCACGGCTCTAGCAGGCATCTACTGTACATCGAGTTGCTATGAACTATGACTGGCGCCCTGCTGTGCGCTGCAGTCTCTCTCTTTCAACGGTGGCTCTCCTGCTCTCTGCTACGGGAGCCTATGATTGCCACGTCAACAATCATTTCCCACCGCAGCCATTTTCGGATTTTCACTTTAGTTTTTTCCTCCCCATCTTCCAAAAGCCATAACTTTTTATTTTTTCCTGATATAGCCGTATGAGGGCTTGTTTTTTTTCAGGAAAAGCTGTCGATTTTCACCATTTATTGTACCATGTAATGTGGTGGGAAACTGAACATTTTTTATCTGTGGGGTGGAATGGGTAAAAGCAGCAATTCCCCCTTTTGGGCGGTTTAGTTTTTGCGGAGGAAAAAGTGCATCTTAACTTTATTCTGCAAGTCCATACCAGCGGCGATACCAACTTTAGATTTAGATTAGTTTTTTTTTATGTTTTAGGCCCTGTTCACACAGAGTTTTTTGAAGGCAGAAAATTCTGCCTGGAAAAATGAGCTCCGGGTATTTTTAAGTGATTTTGCACCACACACGTTTTTTACCGCGATTATTTGCCTCGTTTTTTTTAGCTATTTCTTCAACAGACAGAGGAAATAACCGCGCGCAAAAAACATTTGACAGCTGCGTGTGTCATCCGTGTCTGATGCGCGGCTGCGTGATTTTCGCGCAGCCGCCATCATAGAAATGAGGCTAGTCGACGACTCTTTCAGCACCCTCGACAGTGAATGCCGAACACAATATCGAAAAACCTGTTGAAAAAAAAGAAAAAGTTCGTACTTACCGAGAACTTCCCGACCGTTGCCTTGGTGACGCGTCCTTGGTGATGCGCCTCTCGACATCGGGCCCCACCTCCCTGGATGACGCGCCAGTCCATGTGACCGCTGCAGCCTGTGCTTGGCCTGTGATTGGCTGGAGCTGTCACTTTTTTTTTTTTACAGGTTCATTTATATTGGGATCGGAAGTCACTGTCCATGGTTCTGAAACAGTTTAACTCTTTCAGCACCATGGACAGTGACTATCTCCTGACGTCGCGTACCGATAATTTTTTTGCCGGGTACGGCCAAAATGAGTTCAGCCGAACCCGGTGAAGTTCGGTTCGCTTGTCCGGCTTCGCTCATCGCCAAGACACTCCGTTTGGATGTTCGGAAACAGAAAAGCACGTGGTGCTTTTCTGTTTACATTCATCCTTTTGACAGCTGGTGCGCTGTTTCAGTCGGTTCGCACGGAAGTGCTTCCGTGCAACCTGCGTGGTTTTCACGCACCCATTGACTTCAATGGGTGCGTGCTGCGCGAAATACGCAGAGTTATTGAACCTGTCGCGCTTTTTGCGCAGCAGACAAACGCTGCGCAAAAAGCACGGTACTGTCTGTACTGCCCCATAGACTTGTATTGGTCCATGCGTGCCGCGTGAAAACCACGCGGCCCGCACGGACCGAATACACGCTCGTGTGAATCCCCCCTAACAGTTGTGTTTTTTATATTAGGACATTTGCAGCCATTAGTAAATATGTTAACGCATATAACCCCTTTTAAGATTATAGTGACCTGGGGTATATTCATTCTGACTAAGATAGCATTATGCCCAAGACAAAACCAAAATGACATTTGTGCGTCCCTATAATTATTTATTCATTTTGCTTTGCAAACACAGGATCACTGAAACCATGGTAACATGTTAAGTTATCTGTGCATCTCTGTGTGTCGTACTAGAAAAGAAGAAACATTAGTCCACATTACCTCAAAGTAACTTTACAGGAAACTGCGGAATTGGTGTTTTAATGCTGATACAGATGTAGCCGTCTTTATCTTGACTTTTAACGCATTAAATAAACAATGGCTAGATTTGTTATCTTGACCTTTTTCATAACTTTTCAATGGCTTTTGTTGTGTGATATCACGCTGCAGCGAGTTATCAGAATCAAGGTAAAGATGGCTACATCTGTACATATACTTTTTTATTTCATTAGTAAATGCCCTAAGTCACAGTAATAGTATTAATGCATATACATTAAATTAATAACCTGGGCATATACAGAACTAGAGAAGGTATTGGTTACAAGTAAGCTACGCAAATAAGATTTTAGGGTGTATAAAAAGAGACACAACACAAAAACACAAAAAAGTGCGCTAAGAACCTCACATTTGTAAGTAAACATAGCAGTAATCCAAAATGATCTAGCGTGCATTTGGTCTTAGCGTTCGCAGAGAGCTGTTGCAATATGGGTTTTTTTATATTTAAAAACAGAGATAAAAACCATGTGATTCAAATGTAATATTACCGATCTATAAATGCCTTGTTAAGACCGCATCTTGAATATAGAATTGAGTATTGGGCTCCAAATTGTAAAAAAGATATGGAAACGCTGGTGAGGCGTTTAAAGGCGGGCGACTAAAATATTATATGAGATGGGAGCAGGGCCGGCCTTAGGCTACAGGGTGCCCTGTGCGGAATTGCCCTTTGGTACCCCCCACTCCATTTATCATTGTTATGTATTGTGGGAATTTGGTGCTTTTTGTTTGTACTGTAAGGCCCTGTTCACACGGCGTGCAGTTGTCACGCCGAAAAACGCGTAAAAAATGCTTTAAGCTGCTTTAAATTGTTTAAGCTTCCCATTGACATTAATGGTATAGCGCGCCGTTAGTGCATATGACGCGTTTTGTTTAAAAATGTGTTGCGTAAAAAAAAGAAGCGTCAGGTCAATACTTTGGCATGTAAAACGCACCAAAAATGCACCAAAAATGCGCCAAAAATGTGCCTAATTTCTATAGTCAATAGGAGTTCTGATCGAACAGAAAAAAAACATGCCGAAGGCGTGCAAAAAACTTGATCAATACGTGTCAAAAACGCCTGTAGTTTAAAAAGCGCTTTACAAAAACACTAGTGTTTTTAACACATTTACACGTTGTTATATTTTAGCACAGTGTGAACAAGGCCTATGTTTTGGTAAGGCTGCTTTCACATTACGTCCTGCCTGTCCATTTATCATATGCGGCGGAAAAGCTCCTGGCGCATACACCCGAACTGAGGCTTTTTTTTTTAACTTCCATCAGGTGTATGGGACTGTTTACCATACATTCTGGGAGCTTTCCCGATGCATACATTAAACAGAGGGGCAGGATGTAATATGAAATTACCTTTAGGCTGAGTTCACACGGGGTGGATACCCTGCGTAAAAGCACGCAGTGTATCCGCCTTGTGCGCCACAGGGAATTCCGGGTGAAAAACAGGACCAAACTGTGGGACAGTTTCTCGCCTGGATTGTCCGTTGCAAAAAACTGCAGCGGCGGTAACATGTGATGAAGCGTCATCCCAGGAGGCCGACTCTCTGACATCATCCAGGCTGGCCTCCAGGGATGACGTTTCATACATGTGACCACCACTACAGCCTGTGATTTGCTGCAGCAGTCACATGAGATGAAGTGTCAGCCCAGGAGGATGAAACACAGATTCCTAGGTAAGTATAATATATTGTTTGTTTGCGAACCCGCTGCAAAAAATGCAACAACTGCTATTTGTTGCGGGATTTACCTCCCCATTGAATACAATGGGGAAATCCCGCAACAAATAAGCAGCGTTTACACAAATACAATTGACATGCTGCGGATTAAAACTCTGTACCGTATGTCAATTTTTTCCTCTTATCATTTACGCAGCGTGTGGATGATATTTGTTTTATATTATCCACTTTGCTGCTACTGTATTTGCTGCGGATTCTCCGCAACAATTCCGTTGCGGAAAATCCGCAGTATTTATGCAACGTATGAACTGGCCCTTACTCCGTTTTCTCAAAGGCTATCTTTTGTATAACAGAAAAAAATATTAAAACTGCTGTCGACATGGGTAATGTTGGTACTTTTTATTACTTCTTATTTAACTCACACTGTGAGAGCCGTAAAAAAACTAACTCGCCAAAATTGCTGTTTTCTGCTTACATTAGCGCTAAAATATTTTAATAAAAAGTGATCAAAAAGTTGCATGTACCAAAATATTGTACCAATAAAAGCTACAGCTCGTCCCGCAAAAAATAAATCCACACACCGCTTAATAGACGAAAATATTAAAAAAGTTATGGCTCTCATAATGCGGTGAAACAAAAAATATTTCTTTTTAAGAAATATTTTTCTTAGCAAAGGTAGTGAAATATAAAAACCTATA
This sequence comes from Rhinoderma darwinii, assembly GCF_050947455.1. Classification (NCBI taxonomy): domain Eukaryota; kingdom Metazoa; phylum Chordata; class Amphibia; order Anura; family Rhinodermatidae; genus Rhinoderma; species Rhinoderma darwinii. The sequence continues at coordinate 81,867,299 of NC_134689.1, forward strand.
TAAATTTGGTATCACTGTAATCGTATTGAGCCGCAGAATAAAGTTAAGTTGTCGTTTTTACGGCACGATGAAAGCCGTAAAATCGAAACCCAAAAAACAATGGAGGAATCCGTTTTTCTCCAATTTCAGCCCACAAAGATTTTTTTTCAGTTTCCCAGTACATTATATGGTACTTTAAATGGTGCCAATATAAACTACAACTCATGCCGCTAAAAGTAAGCCCTCACACCCCTCTATTGACGGAAAAATAAAAAAAAGTTATAGCTCTAGGAAGGCGGATAGTGAAAAACGTAAATGAAAAAGCAAAACATTTCTCAGTCCTGAATGGGTTAAAATAAGAAAGCAGCCCATACTTACCTCTCTCTTCCCAGACGTTCCTTAGTTGGGGGCTCCCGTCACCTCTGTTCTCGGTTTGTATACAGAGCGGCTGCAGTGGTGACATCACGTTGACAGTACATCACCGCTACAGCCTATTACTGGTCTCAGCTGAACACCGCTGAGGCCATAAATAGGCTGCAGCCGATGTTACCGCTGCAGCTGCTCTCGATACAAACAGTGAACAGAGGTGACAGGAGCCATCCGCGCAGGAACGTCTGGGAAGAGGGGGGTAAGTATAAGTTCTTTTTTATTTTAACTTCTCCTCTACTGCTTCAACAGACTTTCTTTTTAACCCCTTTAACGTAATGTGCGCATGGTCCCTAAAAAGGCAACAAATGGCAAATGTGCACTATGGAGGAACTGAACAATGTGCCCATCTGCTATTTATTAACAGTGGTGTTGAGTGCCACCTTGGTGCCCATTTTCCACTTATTTCCCCTTTAGTGTCCTTATGTTCAGTGCCCCCTTGATGCCTATTTGCCATTCACTGCCCCTTTAGCACCCTTTGTCACAGAAGAACAATAAATGGGAAATAAATGGCAAATGGGCATCGAAGGGGCACTAAACAGAAGGACACTAAAGGGTCAATAAGTGGCAATTGGGCACCAAGGTGGCACTGAATTCTCAGCCCATTTGCCATTTTTAGACCCCATCAGTGCCCCCATACAACCAAATCCCACAGTCTGACTGACCTGCTGGGCTTCGTATAGTGCACTGTGCCCACTGATGTTGCTGGAGCTGAGCCCTGGGTAAATAGCGGTTCATACCAGACCAAATACTCTCCTCCCTGCCTTGCGTCGTGAGAGATGTCATGATTATCACTCAGAAAGTAAGACGAGGAGGGCGAGCGGGTGAGCGGTAGTCGCGGTGCTGGGCAGCCAGTATTGAGGTCAGTGAGTGACACCTGACCCGCTGGCGCCCTGAGCAGTAACCGCAGCACGGGGCATATTCACCTGCTGGCGCAAGGTTGCCAACCTCCACTTCAGAAATTTCTGGACAACAGAGCTAAAAATCACAGACAGACGGAAAGCAACGATTCCATTAGAATTACCATTGAATTTAATGGTAATTCTTTTGTATCAGTTGCTTTCCGTTTGTCTCCGTTCGCTAGGTTTCCGTTTTTATTGGAACGGAAACAAAAGTGCAGTCTCCGTTCGCTAGGTTTCCGTTTTTTTTGGAACGGAAACAAAAGTGCAGTCTGCAGAACTTTTATTTCCATTCAAAAGAACGTAAACCTAGCGAACGGAGACAAACGGAAAGCAACTGATACAAAAGAATTACCATTAAATTCAATGGTAATTCTAATGGAATCGTTGCTTTCCGTCTGTCTGTGATTTTTAGCTCAGTTGTCCAGTTGCTTTCCGTTTAATGTATTGATCCTCTCCTCCACTGACGGAAGAGAGGTAATCGTATATTAACGCTAGTGTGAACTTAGCCTAATACAATTAACCCCTTAATGAGCAGCCTATTTTCGACCTTAATGACCAAGCCATTTTTTAAGTTTTGCCATCGTCTCATTCAAAGAGCTATAGCCTTTTCATTTTTGCCTCGATATAGCTGTATAAGGTCTTGTTTTTTGCGGGACAAGTTGTAATTTTTAATAACACAATTTTGGGGTACATAGACTTTTTAGATTAACTTTTATTAACTTTTTTTGGGGGGGGGGAATAGAAAAAAAACAGCAATTTGGCAACACTTTTTTTGCGTCCTAAATTTACGCCGTTTACCGTGTGGTATAAATAACACAATAACTTTATTCAGCGGGTTGTTGCGATTGCAACGATACCAAATTTGTATAGTTTTTGTATGTTTTACTACTTTTACACAGTGAAAACACATTTTTTTCAAAATTATTTATTTTTGTGTCTCCATATTTGAAGAGCCGTAATCTTTTTACTTTTTTTGCCGATGCAATTGTAGGAGGGCTTTTATTTTGCGGGACGACTTGTAGTTTTTATCGGTACCATTTTGGAGTAGATGGGACTTTTTATCACATTTTTTTTAAGGCTGGACAGCAATTTTTGCATGTTCTTTTATTTTATTTTTTACGACGTTCACTGTGCGGGTTTAATGATGTAATAACTTTATAGTCGGGGTCGTTACGGACGCGGCGATACCAAATATTTGTAACTTTTTTACTTTATTTTGTTTGTTAATAATAAAGCACTTTGTAAGTGGGAAAAGTGGGTTTTTCATTTTTTTTTTCACTTTTTTTTTCAACTTTTTATTAAACTTTTTTTTTCACTTTTTTACTAGTCCCACTAGAAAACAGCTCCTGAATTTCAGACGTAATTACTCGTACTCGCGTTTTGCGGGGCCTCCATTACGGACGTAATTTGGAGCTGTTCTTCATTGGATTCAATGAAAAACGGCTCCAATTACGTCCCAAGAAGTGTCCTGCACATCTTTGACGAGGCTGTTATTTTACGCGCCGTCTTTTGACCGTGACGCGTAAAATTACAGGTCGTCGGCACAGTACATCGGCAAACCCATTGAAATGAATGGGCAGATGTTTGCCGACGTATTGGAGCCGTGTTTTTAGGCGTAATTCGAGGCGTAAAACGCCTCCATTACGCCTGAAAATAGGTCGTGTGAACCCAGCCTAAGAGTCAGACTGGCTGCCGTTGCTGCTGCATACAGTATGCACTGGGAGTGACTGTGGGACTCACCAGTCACAGCCCCGCTTGTAGCTTTCCCACGCAAATTAAGCACAGGAAAGCTACAAGCGGGGCTGCGTGTGACTAAAGAGTCGGACACTCAATCCACCCCCACTCGCACCCCCCTGCCTGGTCTCTGGACATAAGGTCAGGACCAGGTGACTCACACGTTACTGGTTCTGGCACTGACCCAATGACGGTCTGTGTGTCTCTGACTGAGGTCACCCCAAATCAAAGACAGTCATAGGCTCCTCCTCTGCAGCCGCTCTCCTCCTATTTGCAGGGTGCGCTTACCTTATTTGCACTGCATCTGTAAATGTTGGCGCATGCGCAGTGCAAATCATCGGACGGAACAGAGGAAATCCCGGACAGTGTTTATTTCTGCCGGACGCTACGGACAGCAGAAAAACCACTAGGTTTTTGCAGACTGTCCGTAAATTTACAGACGGTTGGCAACCCAGTGCTGGGGCCCACTTTACAGCATGGCGGCCGGCGCCCTGTTCGACCGCACTGGTCGCATGTAGCTAAGGCCGGCCATGCATGGGAGGACTCTCTTACAATGAAAGGCTAGAAAAATTCGGCATGTTCAGTTTGTAAAAAAGACCCCTTAGAGGTGATCTTATTAGAGGTTATCCGGGGACAACAAAAATAAAAACCCTCAAAAATGTCTAAACATATTTATACACAACTACAACTGCTCTGCCTGCAAAAAAAAATTACTCACCGCTCTCTGATGCAACACTGTAGACTTTTACAAAACTTTCAGGTATTAGACGGTACAAGCAGTATCAGCGTGCTCTGAAAACTACATTCTTTCCCCTCTGATCCTGTTTCCCCAACCCCGCTGGCTATTACAATGCGCATCCGCTGGGAAGTGGGGGCTGGCTTACTTCCTCTGCTTTGTCACAGTGCTAGTCCCATGATGTGCCGACACACTAAGAGATGGAGAGCACTATCGGTCACGTGGATATGTGTCGGCGAATCCTCAAAGCGGAAAAGACTACAGGACTTCCAGGGACACGTTGACCGTGTTTCCAAACAGGGATCGGCGCTATACTGGAACTGCATGTATTAGTAAGTATTTTTATTTTATACATTTATATCATTGAAATAAAATTTTCTGCAGCTGTTGAAAGCCTTTAACATGTATAAGTATATGTGTGGTCAATACAAAGAACTATCACATGATTTATTCTTTCTAAGGACTTTACAATAATAATGGAAGTGCCAAGTCTGTCACATGATGGACAGCAACGGCGCCTGAAGGAACCTATTGACTTTGCAGATGCAGATGCAAATACAACATAAAACATAAAATAAACCCACAGATGTTACCTATACAACTAAGGACATCGGTAGACCAATATAATTTAGTGCACAACTCAAAGTATTTGAAGGTAAAATGGCTCTTCAGTTGCAAACATCCAAACTATACAGCAGTTCAGAGTGCTGGACTACTGAAAGCTGGATATAACTGTACGCATTGGAAACACACAATACTGTACATGCTAGTATGTATTTAAAAGGAAGAAGCAGATTAAATAATTGCATATTATGGTAATTTGAAGGGGAAAAAAAGAACAAATAAATAATGACTGAGAAAAAGTAACAACATGAAAACATCATCTGCAGCAGTATCTACATTAGTATACAAGTAATGGAAGTCACACTTCTGCTATCTCTGCATAACATTAGTCTAAATAAAAACGTGAAATATGATGCAAATCAGCACATTTTGTTTGTAGCACTTTCAAAAATTTTCCTTCGCTTTAAAATATTATAATTAAAACCTTGATGCTGTAAATTGGTGTCATTTATTTTGTTGAAAATAATAGATACAGCTACATGTGTGCTGTCTCATATTCTACAGTAAGGCTTTGTTCACATATCCGTTAGGGCTCTATTCTGACGTTCCGTCGGAGCTTTCCATTAGAATGGAGCCCTGACTGAAACAAACGGAAAACCATAGTCGTTTTGATGGTATTCATTCCATCAAAACGACAGAACCCTTGCAGAACGGAGACAAATGGAAACAATTTGCACCGCATCCGTGACCGTTGAAATCAATGGTGATGGAAATGGAAACCTATGGTTTCCGTTTGTGCCAGTCTGGGCTCCGTTCCGACGAATAGCTCCAACGGAACGGAGCTCTGACACAGATATGAACGCAGCCTAACACCTACTCTGTACAGTAAATAGTTTTTCAGCTCTACTACCTTTTTTCAAATAATATGAAAAAAAAATTTTTCTGAGTAGCCATACCCTGTAGTCTGTTAGTCAGGTTTCTAAAGTCATAGTGTAAAATCTAAACAAAATGACAGGTGTTTGAGAGATAGACTTCTATTGTAAACTGTTCTATTTTATTATAAGAGATTAATAGTGTGATCTATATTATAGTAATATCATTTGTGGCTGGGTTTGCTAAGAGGCAAAGCTTAGAGTGACTAGTCCCTTAAGACTACGTTCACATCTGCATTAAAGGCTCTGTTTGCCACCATCACAGATCACATCAGTTTTGACGGGTAGAATAATGCTGCATGCAGCACTATTTTTTCCATCAAAAAGACAGACCCCATTACAAGTAAATGACGTCCATCTAGCGCCAGTAGTACCCGTCTTACAACAAATCAGGAACTGCGTCCTGGTTTTTGTTATAATCGGAAAAGAGGACAAAGATGTAAAATCCCCTCAAAAACAAGGGGGCACTCCCTCCGTCTGGAGAACAAAGGTTCAACCTGCAGAGGCGACAAGCCTTCTATACTGTGAGAACTGTGAATCTATGGAATAGCCGACCGCAGGAGCTGGTCACAGCAGGGACAGTAGATGGCTTTAAAAAAGGCTTAGATAATTTCCTAGAACAAAAAAATATCATCTCTTATGTCAATGTGTAGAATTTTTGTTTGAATGATGATCCAGTCTTTTCGGTACTTGGGATCAGGAGAAAATTTTTGCTTTTTAGGGAACATTGGTTAATGCCTTATCAGTAGTTTTTATATTTATTTCTTTATTTTTTTAAACCTTCAATGGAATAATAGGGGCAAAACCAAGTTCAATCATTTCTCTCATCCCTTCCATTTCTCCCATCCCTTGGATGAACTTTATGGACATACTATCTATGTAGCTGTGATGTGAGCAAAGCCTCTTGCAGTGGGGGAGGGCTCCCGTGGTAGCCGATTGCCTTATAGCCAGAGAGATATTTGATCTGAAGTTTGTGAGGAGGGAGGAGAGATTGGATGATCTCAAGGGAAACATATACAAGATTTCTTTACATATGTCTCTTCATTGCAATATACATACTAACGCAAGAAAATCTGCTATATTTTTTTACAACGTAATTATTTAGTGTTCCATTATGCTCTTTCATGCTAGAACTCCAAAAGGAACAGTCTGAGTGTGCATTTTATTGATAAACTATGAAGTTGAAATGTTGAACATCTACTCAACCAACAACACAAAGATCTTATAAAAATCACAAAAAATTCTCCTCTCCCATATGAATAGTAGATTAGCAATAACAGATTTGTGAGGGCTAATTTATGTAATTGACAAGTTTTGAAAGGACAGATGTCCACAATATCTTCTAATGTACAGTACGTGGGAAGGTGTATGTGATAAAGAAAAGCATTGGTAAATTACTCTAACAAATGAGACATCTGTTTAAATGGTTTTTACATTGTAGTTGTGCATATATGACACTTATACTCTCAAAAGTATTATAATATTTTCATATTATGTGATTTAGTAATCCTTACATACTGTATACAAACTAGCATGAGTAAAACATCAACCTGAGTTACATTGTAAGTTCTATTTTTATGTGATTTAATGGGTTCTGTCGAGGGATTCTACGTTATATAAGCAAACGCATCTAGTACTGCTGGAATAAAAGTGGTGCACAAATGAAGAAGAAAAATGTGTGTGTAAATACAGCATAATATGCACTTAAACAATATCCATGATACAAAAATCTATACAAATGTATTATTCACGATGCAGAAACATGTCCAAAAAATGTAAAAACATTTAAAAGGCACTGAAATAATGAATAATCATTTCAAAGCTGTATATACAATGCTAAATATCTTCTTAGACTTATTAGCAGAACATAGTAGATCAAGCAAAAACAGATGCATTAAAGGGTAATTATGCAGCTTGTACCAAAATAAGACAAATGACTAGCAGAAATATACATAGTACACCAGTCAATATCAATATCACCAATGTATCATGATTGGAGGAATAGTCCAAAGGGTGACCACGCATATCACCGCAGATTAGGCCTCTTTAGGGGTTATGCTATATAAGCTACACTTAATCACAAATAAATAAAACAATCCTAAAGTTCCCCATTCCCCCATTTATTACCTCCAATACCAGACTATGAAAGATGCCTGCATATCTGGAAAATGAAAAATCCTCATGTATCAAGACTAATTTTGTTATTGAAAGGGAGGACAACATCGATATTAAGGAAATCAATAAAGTCATGTGATGACCAGTGTGAGAGTTCCCTGTTACTTATTGTTCAGGTTTGTAGAATGCACAAATTTCCTTGAAGCTTAAGATGAAGGGCTACATTTTCAGAAAAGAGGAAAATAACTAGCGTTCATATGCCACATACATCATGTTAAACTTAAATTAAACCCCTTTACAAAAGGAAGCTGAACGCCGCATTTCCAGCTTCTCTAACCCCCGATAATCAATTGTTATCTGAAGGGGAAATGTAGCATTACATGATGGCCAATCAAATGAACAGCTGGCCATGTAATGCATAGGGCATATAGATAGAGGTTGTTCTGGTAGGACCCCCCCCCCCTTTAATAGTACGTGTCCCTTCTTTCTTTGTACATTACTTACCACAAACACCACATTTACCCTAAATAATTTTTTCCCCATGAGTTTTCTCTTTTCTATCTATCCCATTTGGTTATTGACTGCTCTCAATACTTTTCTCTTTTTTATATATATTGCATTCATTGTCTTTGATTTTACTTCACCCCTCTTTAATTTAGGTACACTATTCTGTCTACTGTAGCTTGTGTTCACAACTGTATCTGTAATGTTGTCTGTGTACGTGATGGTAAAAGTAAAGATTGTCTTGAATTTGAATTGCACAAGAACAACAACTGTAACCAATGAAAGTTGTCGGTAGATAATGGATTAGCCGTTACTTATGCTTTGCTTGAGTTAGTAAAAAGGTTAAAGGATTGTCCTGTTTTTTGTTGTTGTTATAAAGCTCCCGTAAAAATAACCTGCTTACAGGTTGTTCCCATTGCTGAGACCCCCAACAATCAGCTGTAATCTGCGCTGGAACCCATCAGAAAGTGTTGAATTCTCCTGCAGCATCACTAAAATGGAAATAAAAATCAATAGACTGTCCGTACAATGCATGGCTGTAGCTGCTCTCTACTCTGGCTAATAGAAGTAGGCCCCCGAATGATGGACTACGCTTTATTAATTCAGAATGCCCTAGCAACCCCTATAAATTGGTTAATGTCCTCTTAATTTATTAAGATGTATTTAGTTTAAAGACCATTTCTTATGTAGATACGTAGATACAACACAAGTGAAGTTCTCCAGAAAAAAAAAAAGATTTAGATCTGCACAAAGCCTGATTGTTTTATAAGAAGTATTTCACTACAAAGGAGCAGAGAAAAAATAATAGAATGAACAGCAAGGAATTCTTTTTGTGGTAAGACTGTAGCACTCATGGGTCACAAATACAGTTCTGTTCTTAATTCAATACTAAATATTTTTTTTAGAAACCGCAATGTTGAGAGGTTGACAGCGCAATAAACTTTTCCTTTTTTTAAACAAGAGCGCTCCCTCTATTGTGAATGGGGAAACAAAATGTAAGAAAATGAATAAAGAAATTAAATTATGATTATTAGAATAGGCAATGATACTACCATAAGGTAGTGGGGGTCTTCCTTTTGTTTCTTTTATTTGCTACTAAGGAACTTCGTTACTAAACAAATTACAATATGGAAGTTGCAGAAGAAAATCAAAGTCACAACAGTGGCTATGATAAGAAGTCCCTCCTAATCCCCTTTAAAAGTGTTTCAACAAGCTCAATAAATTCTAAATTATTTTTGTTACATTTGGGTTTTTGTTGGTAAACACTTGAATAAATAAGGCTCTTTGTTAACTCCAACAAGTAATTATGAAATGCAATTAAAAATTCAAATTATGTTAATAGGCCAGAGAAAAATGACTGCAAGATTCAGTGCCAATTACTGGTTGAAATGGATCAAAATTAGACTATGGGGTATGTTTGCTTCTCTACAATCCACTCTTTAAAAGCATAATAAAAGCATAATTGTTAGCCGCTATTAAAAATTACTTCAGAATAATTTAAACGGTTTAAAAATATTTTTTTTTTTATGGGATAAAATTGATTCATTAAAATGTCAAGTTGATGGATATCAATGAAAATATTTCATGCAGATACGGATTAAGATTTTTTTAAATATTTGTCCTATATACAATTGGTTGTGTTGTATACGCAGTTTGACAACAAGTTCTTGATATATGCAACTTTATTCCCTTTAAATAAATACAGGACACAGGTAGCGCACCATCCGCCTCCAGCCAACATTCAGTAGGTATTGTATTCAGTTTATGAAGCTCGCACTGGTAGCTCTACTAGTAGACGTGTGTATGTGCTATTCAAGTATGAAGACGTTGTGGGATTTCTATTTTTCTAGAATAAAGAATATCAATAAATTGGCTCTAGTTTGATATCAAATAAACTTTAATGAGAAGAAGAGCTGGAAATGTTCATCCTTCAGATTGGAGCCCAGTGAACTCTCTCCCTTACCCCCTGACTCTATTCATTAATGCCTCATATTCCACCTTTCATGTAGGACTAGAAAGAGTCCAATAATGAACCAGAAGAATAAGAGTTTTGTCTCCGATTAGCAGATTCTCTGAATTGATTTCTGTCATCTGCAGCTTTTCACAAACAGTTCATGTTATGGGTGTAAACAGGTCACCACTCATTTGTGTGTAATGGCAGAAGCAGATTGTCTACCCAATTATAAGAGGGGCCCAAAATGGTTTTATAGTAGGCTCTTAAGAAATGTATCTTTCCATGCTCACATTATCATCACTTCACTATGACTTAAGTACACATTTAACATTTTCTACTTTAAATTTTTCCCTATCCTGAGTGGAAAAGGAAAGTGGTATTTTATCTTGGCATCGTAATGAGCATACAGCTCTGTGCATGAAAGGCAAGTATTTACCTATGGTTAAAGCAGTGAACTGGCTGCTGGAGAAAATGAAATTCTGACTCACAGAGACTGATTCTTCAGAAGTTTCTTTCTTTTTTTTTTTTTTTTTTACCATTTGTCACGTAGAAGAAACTGCAAGAATAAACTAGCTGGTTACAATGTAATGCTATCAATTAGTATATACTCCTTCATTGTGTGAACTTCAAGAATATAATAGCATTGCATTATACCCATTGTAATATATTTTTACAGTTTATATTTTTCCAAAATAATATGGATTACAATAAAATAATATGAGTGAGGCCCAATTTATAGTACAATAAGGGACCTAAAATGATATCACATAATAACATTTAGATTCTTTGGGATGCTCAGTTTAAAAAAAAAAATATAATAATTACTGTAATGAGGAAAAAAACAAAACCGAACATTAGCACAAAAATGGACTTTCTTTTCTTAGCATTAAATATTTTTAGAGATTTACTGATTAAATATATGCTCACCAACTGCCATATAAACATAAAATAATACTACCATAACAAAATGTAATACATAATAACACTGTCATATAGTACAAACCATATCAGTCCCCATATAACAATGCCAACCACATGTGGCCCACCAAGAAATAATCTGGACCATTGAGTCAGTGGAGCTCATATGTTGGCCACGACTTTATGAAATACTATTCTTGCCTACCACTTTAGCGTTGAGGTGGGGGATTGGTGATAAATATTAAACACATGGCAGACATTGCAGCGGCTGGGTGGGTGTGGAAATGTGTAGAAGGCATATGTATTAAAGGCAGGACGTTCCTCCATTTTGACTAAGATGTTAGCATGGTACCATGTTAGTATGATGTTAGTATAGGCCAGCCTCCAGAAGATCACTGAGTTGTGAAGTCCTGCACATATATTCTGTAGGTCAGTCCCTAAGTTATAAGCCCGGATGAACACAAGAAGGGTTTAGGCATTATCTATGTCACATATTACTTTGACGAAAGTTTTCCAGCATTAGTGAAGCCTAAGCAATCTGTCTAAGCGATGACTATCTACATCTGTACAGATGCATTCATAGCCATACATACTCAGAACTATTACAGATGTAATGAATGTAGCTCAATCCATCACTCAAGACAGACACGAGAAGAAATATAAAGGTAACTGTTCAAATACAACCCAAGGACATTATACTTGTATATTTATATAAAGATAACTGACACATTACTTTGCAAGCTGACAGCTTAAATGCCCCTATTACACTATGTTTACAATCCTACTTCCAGGCATCAGATGCTCTTAATCTCTGTAGCATCTAAAGAAAACCGTGCACTTGACATACCAATTCCAGTCAGAAGTCAAAATAATATATGAATGAGTGACAGACTGCTGTGACAGTCACTGTCCAAAACCCATATTTGCTGTCTACCCACTATACAAATAGCCAACCGCAAAGAATCTGGAAACCCCCATGAATATATTAGTTACAAATTCTTGTTGTTGGAATTAATCTGTTATTTTTAATAAAAAAAACTGATCATGACGGATCCTATTCCATCCTATGGGACTCATATTGATGTTAAAGTCCATCCATTTGTACTGGTCAGTTCAGTCACGGCCAATTTATCATTGCGTTCAATGGGTTGCAAAATAAAAAAAATCTCATCATTTAAAATCAGTTGCACATCAATAAAACATGACACAAAAACGGCAAATATGAACATGGCCAAAGTCCTGCAAACATTGATCATACAGGTCAGGAAATAGCTGTGTATATATATATATATATATATATATATATATATATATATATATATATATATATGAAACTATGTACTGATTAATTTTTTTATAAATCAGTAAAAAAAAAAAAAGTGTAGTTGTTACCTGTTGCTTTCTTGTAAAAGGTAAGTGGAGTTAAAAAAATTAATAAAATCCAAATGTAAAACTGCCAAATGTACAATATGCCAAAAAGACCCACTTTTTGCTTATATCTGCACTATAGTAGCCTATGGTTACATTGCAGTATTACAGTACACTATGTATAATTTATCTGACATAGAACAAGTACAAGGTGTGAACAAAGGCAAAATAATCCATACAATATGTAGTCTTTTCAGGGTGTAACCATGCGGCTGGAGGTGGGCTCACTTAGTTGATGGGCCCCATAACAAGTGCCATGCCTGTTACTCTGGTAATTATACTTGAGTCTTTGGTTTTTCAATGCTGTTAGCGATTGAAAACAGAAATGTCTGATATGTTGTAATTCCCTGGCAGAAATAAAAGTAGCAGGCTATAATTCAGATAAACAAGGGCATGCGTTTTCTTCAGCGCGTACCCAACTACTCTGCCATTTCAAGCTAGAACGGGAAACTTATTTTATCAAAAGTTACATGCATTTGTTTTCCCACTGAATGCTTTGTAGATTGGTGTTATTTTAATCCTGGTTTTGTTTTATTTTGTTCATTGCTCTGAAAAGCTAAGCAGTGGATTTTTCACATCCCTGAATTTATTTAACCAGATGTTCTAATAGAGCTACAGGGATTAATTCCACACTAACAGTTTCAGACCTTCTAAATGCTCCTTAAGTGACAAGTTCTATAAGCAAGCGCTAAGCAGGATGGTCTTCCTATAACTGATTTTTAAGAAATCTTTACAGTATGCAGATAAACTGTGCGTGATTATCATTCATGTTTGCAGGTTGCGTTTCGCTCCACTGCACATCTCGGGTATTAAGCAGAGAAAGCATAAATATGAAAATGTACAAACTCTGCAGATTAAAGTTTAGTATAAAAACTGTCCTTTCTGTCAATCAAAGTTATCAAAATGTCTTTTTTTTCATAATTAGGGACAGAAAGTGCAACAAACTGCTTTAAGTAACTGCATAAAGCTTCTATTTGTAAAAAAAAAAAATCCCTCACATATACGGGGAAAAAATCTATAATAAATGCTTCTGAGATAGTAAAAACACAAAGACGAAGATGTAAAATTTCTCAAAAAATCTTGTAGTCTCCTTTAAAAAGCATAAGCCATCTTTGATATGTGCTAAATTTATTAAAAACGAATATGTTATGAACTAATAAGTGGTTTTAGGACTTATAACAGTTTAGCAAGTTATTATAATTACATGTCATGTGAAAATGTGTTAAGCAAAGCAATACAACATTTTAAAATGACATAAAACATAAGCTTGTAGAGAAAATAGTGTATTATAAGGCCTGTTCAATTGTCCTTGTATTACATTGCAGGGAAGAATACTGCGCCTCATGTATTCCAGACCCAAATGGACTCCATGTGAAGCTTTATAGGGCCTGCGCATGTGGCGATGAATTGTGAATGGACTCTACAGGAAACACCTCCAAAGAAAAATGTCGTTTTATTCTTCCCTTTTCCATCTTACTATTTATATATGTGGGTTGACTATTTCATTTAACAATAAATTGTATTTTTTCACTCTAATTTTATTTTTATAGTATATTTCATATTACTCATTTACTCATTTCTCCCCAAACTCTAAATCTGTTAAAAAATTCAGTAAAAGAAAATAACACATGCAAGGAGCTATCCAGTAAAGTCACAAGCTGTGACAAGTTAAAGAGGGTCCTTAAACACAACAAGATTTCCTGGCCGGTTTCGTGCACCGATTGACAATAATAAGATGTTGATCGGCACTCGTTTGCTCCATTTATATGGATCAATGATTGTGAGTATGGGGATGAACAATCATCACTACGATATTTCATACACATACAGTCTGAATGGGGTTGCTTCTTCAGAATGTATATGGATTTTTACATTCAAACAAATCTGCCATGTGGGATCAAAACTTAATAGGGACTTTTAAAAAATGGAGGAACACTAGTATGAGAAATACAATGAAGTAATATGTGAATTAATTCTTGAGAGAGGATATATACGTAAGCTTCTGTTTACTGTTACGTCAGTTCGAGGTCAATGAAAGTACAAGGAAATAATAGAAGAGAAAAGGAGACCATTTGACTGATTATGATTTAGAAATATGTATATGGAAATATACTATTTCTATCCTGTGTAGAAGTCTAATGCATCCTCTTCCTTTTTAATGATAATGTTATATGGAACAGGATTTTGTCTAGTATGCATTGTCTGTTTCCACAGCTCCGATGACATCCAAGTTAACAGATGAATGCGGTCTGAAACATGCTGACAAGTGTATTTTAGACGAGCGAGAACTAATACAGGAAGAGCCCTATTAGCAATGTTGTTTTGGAAAGAGAGAAAACTGGACCCACATATATTATTTCAATTACAATAGACTTTGACAATTTCTGATGGGGAGGATCACATAACGATATCTGAAATCCATCCCTTAAAACTTTCACTAGCAACTTAGAGCAAAAAATGGTCACATAATCGACACACATTTTTTATCATTTGATTTAATCCATCAGTCACAGTAAAGATGGGGTGGGCCATACTCATTCCACTGGTCACCCTGCAGAACTAATAACAACTAAAATCCTGGTTTTTATGCAAGCCATACCGATTACTGGACCACTGATTAACTTTAATATGCCAACCTCACCAGCTAGTAAAAGAACAGCAGAAACAAACAATAAAATTCTACAACCCACTCAGTTGTACATAACTTAAAGGGGTTGTCCACTACCGGACAACTGATGACCTATCCACTGGATAGGTCATGAGTATATTATTGGTGCAGGTCCAACACCCAGACCCCACACAATCACAGTGTGCAATGTATGGAGCTGGGAAACAGTTGGCTCCGTACATTGCAAAGTGGCCATACTGCAGTTCTGCTCCTATTCACTTGAATAGGAGCAGTACTGCAGCTCGGCCACTATTCCGTGACGAGAGCCAACTGCTTCTGGCATGTACATCTGGGGACTGGAGGCAGCCAGAGAAGCAGATCGGTGCGGGGTCCAGGTGTCGGACCCCCACCGATCATGTACTGATGACCTATCCGGTGGATAGATCATCACTTGTCCGGTAGAGTACAACCCCTTTAAAGTCTAAGTTTAGTGACACAACCTGTTATTTATTCAACAGACACAACATGCCCGTAACATTCTTGCAGCAGACCGAATTGGTGTGGTCATAAATAATAATTCACATATGGACCTGGGAAAGAACAGAACCGGAGGCATGCGTATTTACCACTATAAACTGGAGGTGGCGCCTTGGGGATGGCGCCAGCAGAGGTTATTAAAAATGAAATGAAATGTATTTTATTTTTCAACCCACTCCTGCCTCCCGCCGGTATTGCTAGTTAAACCAGTATCTTTTGGCAGCGGGGTGTTGGGCACACAGCAGGAGATAGGTCAGCAATGCTTTTCCCTCTTCTCTGCAGTGACAAGTAAACACTGATTGGTAGAGAGGCAGTCAGTAGGGGCTTCTGTCTGCTGCTCCACTAATCAGTACACAACAGCACTACACAAAGTCGCACCGCAGAGAATACAATATAACAACAAACAGGGTAGCTTATATATATATATATATTTTTTAAGATTAGAAGCCAATAGCAGATGTATGCAACTATATAGGCATGCAGCTGAATACATTTTCATCCTTATTTTTAGTATATATATAATGCATACACGCGCACACGCACACACACACACACACACACACACACACACACACACACACACACATATATATACATACGCAGGGGCGTGACTAGAGAAGACTGAACCCCATAGCAAGCTTTTGGCTGGGGCCCCCCTCCCTCCACTGGGTATCACAAAACCCGCCTTGTAGATAGTGCCTCCCTATAGATTCTGCCACCCAGCACCCACCAATAGATGGCGCCATAAACAGCCCCCTGTAGATAACGTCATACAGCCCTCGCCCTGTAGATAATGCCATACAGCCCAACCTATAGATAACGCCATACATCCCCCTTTAGATAACGCCATACAGCCCCCCTGTAGATAACGCCATACAGCCCCCTGTAGATAATGCCATACAGACCCCCCCTGTAGATAATGCCATACAGACTCCCGTGTAGATAACACCATACAGCCCTAAACCCCCTGTAGATAACGCCCCCTGTAGATAACGCCATACAGCCCCCCTGTAGATAAATCCATACAGCCCTAAACCCTCCCTGTAGGTAGCGCCATACAGCCATAGACCCTCCCTGTAGGTAACGCCAAAAAGCCCTAAACCCCCCCTGTAGATAACACCATACAGCCCCCAACCCCCCCCAAAAAAAACGGCCTATAGTTTGTGTGATCGCTGGCAGCGATAAGGAGAACAGGGGACCGAAAGTCCCCCGAAGTTCTCCATGAGAAACCTCGGACTTCCGGGATCTGCGCAGTTCAATAAAAATGAAAGCAGCGCTGGTCACGCATGCGCACAAGTGTGACTGGTCTACAATTCATTTCTATGGAGCTGCCGACAGGCCCCAGAAGTGTAAGGTTTGTCATGGAGAACTTCAAGGGACTTTAGGTTCTCCTTATCGCTGGGCGTCCCAGCGATCCCACATGTATCCCCTATCCTGTGGATAGGGGATGCATGTCTTTTGTAGGAACAATCCCTTCAGTGGCGTAGCGCTGTAGCAGCCATAGCGGCTGCTAGCGGAGCCTCCGGCAATGGGGGGGGCGTGCCGGCGGGTGGCACGGGCCCCCTCATGCTGCAGGCCCCGTTGCAGCTGCTACGGCTGCTACAGCAGTAGTTACGCCACTGTACATACATATGCACACATACTATATGGACAAAAGTATTGGGACACACCTCTTTACCCTTTCATGACCAATGATCATTGATACCCCTGTGTCCAGGTCAAATTTTCCATTTCAGTCGTGCACTATTTAAACGATAATGTATTTGCAACCGCTTTGAATATCACAACTATTTTTACTTTGTTTCTTACAAGACTTATCCCGTTCCTGTAAATAGCACTCCTGTAGCCCCTTGTAGGAGTGGAATCCATCTGGCTTGGGATTCCGCTGCTAGGGGGAGCCCCTGATGTCTCTGTCCATATATGGACAGTGAGATTAGGGGCTAACTCTATAGGCGGAATCCCCTGCCTCAGCGTCTAGAGAGAGCCGCTGACATCACTGTTCATATATGGATAGTGATGCCAGGGGCTTCTACAGTAGCGGAATCCCCGTTTGGAGTGTCGGACGGAGAGTTTGCTCCTAGAGAAAGCCCCTGACGGTGGACAGTGATGTCAGGGGCTCTCTCTAGAAGCGGAATCCCCAGCACAGAGTGATCACCAGTGACTCCACTCCTAGTGGGAGTTTAAGTGGCGCTATCTACGGGGGGGTGTTGCTATCTACAGGGGGGCAATATTTACAGCAGGAATGGTGAGACATCGGGGGCTCCCTCAAGGAGGGGAATCCCCGGCCAGAGATTCCGCTCCTACAGGGAGCTTAGGTAGCACTATCTGCAGGGGTTTATGCGCTATCTACAGGGGGTTGTGTGTGGTGCTCTCTACAGTGGGGGTGTAGTCCGGGGCTCTTAAAGCCCCAGCGGACATGGGAGTGCAGCGCTGCTCACATTGAAGCAGCACTGCACTCATTAAACCCTGTTCAAGGCTGTCAACTGTTATACACATGGCAACTGCACGGGTCATCGGCAGTTGCAACGTATATAGCCGTATGACAGTGGTGAAGGGGTTAATCATTGAATTTAGGTATTTCATTTAGTGCCATTGCCAAAGATATATTAAATCAAACATCTAGGCATGCAGTCTGCCTTTAAAAAACATTTGTGAAAGAATCGGTTGTTCTAAAGAGCTCACAGAATTTGAGCGTGGTCCTGTAATTAGATGCAACCTTTGTAACAAGTCAGTTGGTGAAATTTCTTCCATCCTAGATATTCCATGATCAACTGTGGGTGATATTATTGCAAAGTGGAAGAGTTTAGGAACCACAGCAACTCAGCCACGGAGTGGCAGACCACGTGAAGTTAAAGTGCGGTGTCGGCAGCTATGGAGGCGCGTAGTGCATGAAAATCACCAACGCTTTGCTGACTCAATAACTGCAGAGTTACAAACCCCCTCCACCATTAGCATCCACACAAAAACTGTGCACCGAATGCTTCATGGCATGGGTTTCCATGGCCAAGCAGCTGCATGCAAGCCTTACATTACCAAGCACAGTGCCAAGCATTAGATGGAGTGGTGTAAAGCACGCCACCACTGGACTCTGGAGCAGTGGAAACGTTCCATGGAGTGACGAATCACCCTTCTCTATCTGGCAGTCTGATGGACAAATCTGGGATTGGTGAATGCCAGGAGAACATTATCTGCCTGAATGCATTGTGCCAACTATAAAATTTGGTGTAGGTTGGATAATGCTATGTTTTTTTTTTCAGGGGTAGACCTGGGGCCCTTAGGTCCAGTGAAGGGAAATCATAATGCTTCAGCACACCAAGACAATTTGGATATGTTTCCAACTTTGTGGGGACAGTTTGGGGAAGGCCCTTTCCTGTTCCAGCATGACTGTGCCCTAGTGCACACAACAAGGTCAATAAAAGCATGTTTGAGTGAGTTTGGTGTGGAAGAAGTAGTCAGCCCGCGCAGAGCCCTGACCTCAACCCCATCGAACAACTTTGGAACTATAAATGAGATTGCGAGCCAGGCTCTTTTGTCCACCACCCGTGTCTGACCTCACAAATGTTCTTCTGGATGAATGAGCAAAAATACTGACAGGCACACTCCAAAATCTTGTAGGTAGCTCCTGCAGGTGTAATGTGTATGTGTCCTAATACCTTTTTTCCACATAGTATATATATTTATTTCTTTATATTTATAAAAGTTATGTATAACTTTATATGAATTGATCCCCAAAAAAAATTCGGTGAGGTGTGCTCAGTTGTAGGTACAACACAAATTAACTCAGCATAAATAAGAGTGCATTTTGCACATTGCTGAATTGTCATAGTTTTGTCACAAAATTCATAAAACCAGGTAAAAAAAAAAAGATATGTGGTCTTATTAAAAAATTGGGAATGTACCCTAAGCAGCATAATCATGGACAAAAGCAGCACAGGGTCGTAGACTCCTGGCCTAGGGCATTACCCCCTGAAAATACAGCCCTGGCAGGAGGCTCCACATATGAGGCCAGAAGCAGTCATGGAAGATAGTTTCCAAATTGGGAGGTCATGTGTTTGAAATAGTGATTGGAAAGTAGATAAAGGAAGAAAAATAATGTAAGCTGATAACGTAAATACAGTTTCGTTAGGGAAGTTTTTGTAGAGGGAATTAGGCTTTAAGTGCATCTCCTCAGGGCTATTGCTTCCTTGGGAGAGCTTAACTACTATGCTAAAGTTCATAGTTGAATTCATAGTGTTGGTGTGCTGGAGGATTATTCAGTACTCTGCCTAGAATTTATTGAGCATTGCTTCTGGAAATTACCCTCCAAATCTTCCTCATACAAGAACAACTCATTAATTAATTTATACAAAACAAATCTTTCTCTTACATTACTGCTTTTATTTATGGGGTGTACAAAAAAGTTACATCTTAGTGTGTAGCTCATATAAATTTGGGAGTCAGGTAAACTACCCCCTTTAATGAATTTACCATGATCAAATATTAATATGATGTTGTGTGACTTGACAAATAATAAGTTGATTAAATTTCCCAGTAGAGAAGAAACACAAAGTAATGTATATATCAAGTTTCTTCAGATTTTTGCCAAAACCCAAGTGTTTCTTGTTGATGTAATGAACAAAGTGTATTAAAAATAGATAGAAAACAACTTGAAATTTACTGAAACATTAAGCAAAAGTTTCTTGGTTAATAGGATCGTAAATGAAGAATCAGCTCATCCATATTCATGACGATTTGTTTTCTAGATCCCTGCTGTAAAAAATATAATTATATCCATCTCTAATAACTTTGGTACCTTGAGCTGCAGGTGCTGGTACGTTGTATGTTTATTACCATATTTTAAGTCCTTTAAAAAGATTACATTAATTCCTATGGTAATTTTTAAACCCCAGAGCATCTTCAGTTTGGAGTGGATGCTAATCACCAGAGTATGGTTGATTTTCTAGTATACCTACCATGAAGCAAATATCGATTCACACATTCTATTTACAGTCTCAAAATATTCAATTTAGTTTTTCTTGTTGATACTGGGAGAATTATTAATCTCCTGGGTTACTAAATCATAAGATACACACTAAATACTGAGGTAATACTTAGCATTAATATGTATTCCCCCGCACAGCCTGCCGTGGTGCTGCACGGTCTATCGTATCACGCTCGTTGCCGATAAATGACCTGTGTAAACAGGGCAGCGATCAGCAGATGAACGAGCAAACGCTTGATCATCTGCTGATTCTATTGTTTTAAAAAAGTAAAATATTATCGATGTCGGCAGCACATCTCCCTCTGTAAACAGTGAGACGCGCTGCCGACATGATAATAACGTATGGAGAGGAGCGATCGGAGTAACGGCCGCTCGTTCCCATACATAGCTCCGTGTGACAGGAGCCAACGAGCGCCGATCAAAGATGTCTCGTTGATTGGCGCTCGTTCCAGCAGCAGAGTTTCGGCCGGTGTAAAAGGGCCTTTACACAGGCTCTACAGCCGCAAAATGGTAGGAAATTATTGACCATATACAAAGTTGCATAATCTTGTATTTAGGAAACAAATGAACAATAAAAAAAAGTCAGTGCGAAGGGTCCATAACCTTTAACCCTATGCTCTGCAATGGTCTAGAGTGGATGTAGTGGTCTATATCCTAAAAATGTCCCTCCAAACCCTATAAAGATAACATGAACGTTATCAGCCCAGAATGTTTGTGTAGGTGATTTAAGATTTAATCTATAAGGAAAGATGTGCAGATGTGTTTCCAGAAAGAGATGGACTTGTAACTTGTTTGTTACAGATTAGTGAGTAAGCAGCTGTAGCAGAGAGGATCTTAAGCCACACTGGGTGCGATTCTTGCAGTGGCGTAGCTATAGGGGTCGCAGCGGTCGCAGTTGCGATCGGGCCCGAAAGCCTGGGGGTACCGCAGGGCCCTCGTTGCCACGCAGTGCGCTAATACAAAGTTTGTATGTGCCGTGATGCTGGCACTTCCTGGTTACAGGCATGGTTTGTTTAGACGTCACAGTCACATGGTACACTCAGTATACCATGTGACCGTGACGTCACGAGAGGGGGCGTTCCAGCCACTGTGGAAGAGCCGATACGGAAGAGCATGGAAGACTGCAGGTGAGCTGCAGAGGGGGCCCATAATGTATGTGTGTTGTATTGTATTGTACTGTCTGTTGTATTGTACTGTCTGTGTTTGCGGTGGAGAGAGGGGCTTTAAATTACAGGCCCCCCTCTCCTCTCTCCACCGCAAAGACAAACTGCACGACACAATACATTATAAACTGTGGGTCGCACTCCCCCTCGTGGTTGTGTGAAGACCTCCGGGGGGTCGCGAACCACTCACCGAGGTCCTGCTTACAACTGTATTCGTGTCCTCAGGATGCAGATCCAGTTGAATTTAATCCTGGAGCAAGGAGCTGACGGCTCCTTGCTCCAGCATTCACTGCCGTGAGCTATTAGCGGCTCGGCGCAGACAGGCGCGATTTAGTGACATCATCACGCCTGTCTGCGCCGAGTCACTCATAACACAGGGCAAAGGAGAAGAAGGATCTCCTCCTCCACCCATCGTGGGAACGGGGATAGGCAAGTAACTTTATTATTTTTCTATTATGCACATATGGAGGAATTATACTGTATAAGGAGGGGGGCTGATATGGTGGCAGCTATGAGGGGCATTACTGTATGGGGGACTGATATGGTGGCAAATATGAGGGGCATTATACTGTATGGGGGACTGATATGGTGGCAGCTATGAGGGACATTATACCGTACGGGGGCATTATACTGTCGGGGGGCTAATATGGTGGCAGCTATGGGGGCATTACACTGTAGGGAGACAGCTATGGGGGCTTTATACTGTGTGGGGGCAGCTAAAGGGGGCATTATACTATATGGGGCATTATACTGTGTGGGGCAGCTGAGGGCATTATACTGTGTGGGGGCAGCTATGAGGGGCATTATACTGTATGGGGCTGCTATGGGGGCATTATACTGTATGAGGGCATTTATGGGGGCATTATACTATATGGGGCAGCTATGGAGGCATTATACTGTATGGGGCCACTATGGGGGCATCATACTTTATGGGGCATTATACTGTGTGGGGGCAGATATGGGGGGCATTATACTGTATGGGGCTGCTATGGGGGCATTATACTGTATGGGGTCTGCTATGGAGGTCATTATACTGTATGGAGGCATTATACTGTGTGGGGAGGGTAGCTATGGGAGCATTATACTGTATAGGGGCAGTTATGGGGAGCATTATACTGTATGGGGACAGTTACAGGGAGCATTATACTGTATGGGGGCAGCTACGGGGAGCATTATACTGTATGGGGCAGCTACGGGGTGCATTATACTGTGTGGAGCGGCTATGGGGGAAGTATACTGGGGGGGCTGTTGGGCAAGGCTGCTGGCCATAGGCGCGGCAGGGGGGCCCAAGCTGAATTCTTGCACCAGGGCCCATGAGCCTTTAGCTACGCCCCTGGATTCTTGCTGTACAATAGTACACATTAACCCCTATCCGCACCAGGACGTAACTGTACGTCGTTGCGGGAAGTTACTTCCCGCACGAGGACGTACAGTTACTGAGTTAATCCCGGTGCACACTGTCGGCGACAGTGTGCACCGGGAACCAGGAGGTCAGCTGTCGCCGACAGCTGACACTCCCCTCTTGCCGGCCAGCGGTCCTTTGCCGCTGATTTCGGCGCATTAACCCCTTAAATTCGGCGATCGGGTGCAATCGCCGAATTTTAGGGGTTTCTAACATATCGGCAGACCCCCGTCCGAAATCGCGGGGTCTGCCGATAGTTAGTATGGCAAACGGAAGCCAAACAATGGCTTCCGGGTCTGCCATGGACAGAAGCCCATCAGGACCAACCTTCGGCTGGTCCTGATAGGCTTCCTGTCAGAGTGACAGGAAGTCACTGTGTCGTTCCCGATGCACACTGTCGGCGACAGTGTGCATCGGGAACTTGGAGATCAGCTGTCCCCGACAGCGGACACTCTCCAGTGTTGCCGATCAGCGGCTCATCGCCGCTGATTTCGGCAATTAACCCGTTACATGCGGGGCTCGATTGCAATCTCCGCATGTAGCGGGTTTGTAGCGCATCAGCAGCCCCCATGCAATCGTGGGGGCTTCTGATGCTTGTGATGGCACCTGGGGGCCAGACAACGGCCCCCAGGTCTGCCATGTATGTCAGCCTATGAGGATCAGCCTCTGCTGATCCTCGTAGACCAACTGTCAAAGTGACTGTGACGTCACACTGACAGTTGGAATACATTACACTACCTAGGTAGTGTAATGTATTCTAGCAGCGATCAGAGCTGCAGGTCAAAAAAAGAAAGTGTAAAAAGTAAAAAAAAAAGTTAATAAACAAAAATATAAAGTGTAAAAAGTAAAAAAAAGTTAATAAAAATGTTTTATAAAAGTGTAAAAATAAAAGGTTTTGTTTTCCTATAATAAATCATTTATTATAGGGAAAAAATGAAAACGTTAAAAAAAAGTACACATATTTGGTATCGCCGCGTTCGTAACGACCCAATCTATGAAACTATAATGTTAATTTTTCCGCACGGTGAACGCCACAAACAAAATAAACTGAAAACTGTCAGCATCGCTATTTTTTGGTCACCACCCCTCCCAAGATATAGAATAAAAAGTGATCAAAAAGTTGCATTTACCCCAAAATGGTACCAATAAAAACTACAACCCGTCCCGCAAAAAACAAGACCTCCCACAGCTTTTTTGACGAAAAAATAAAAAAGTTACGGCTCAGAATAGCGTGTCCCAGAAAATAAATTATTTTATAGAAACTTCATTTTATTGTGCAAACGCTGCAAAACTTAAAAAAAACTATACACATATGGTATCGGCGTAATCGTACCGACCGGCAGAATAAATTAAAACGTAATTTATTGAGCACGGTGAACGCTGTAATAAATAAAGAATTTAAAGCGCCAAAATCGCTGTTTTTTGGTCACCCTAGCTCTAAAAAACATCCTGAGGGGCCAAAATGCTCACTATACCCCTAGAAAAATTCCTTGAGGGGTGTAGATTCCAAAATAGGGTGACTTTTGGGGGGTTTCCACTGTTTTGGTCCCTCCGGGGCGTTGCAAACCCGACATGGCACTGAAAACCAATCCAGCAAAATCTGCTTCCAAAATCCAAAAGGCGCTCCCTCCCTTCTGAGCCCTGCTGTGGGTCCAAACATCAGTTTACGACCACATATGGGGTATTGCCGTAATCGGGAGAAATTGCTTTACAAATGTTGGGCGGCTTTTTCTCCTTTATTCCTTGTAAAAATGAAAAAATTCTATGTTTCCACAGAAATATAGGTGATTTTCATCTTCACAGACTAATTCCACTAAATTCTGCAAAAAAACTGTGGGGTCAAAATGCTAACTATACCCCTAGAAAAATGCCTTGAGGGGTGTAGTTTCCAAAATGGGGTCACTTTGGGGGGGGGGGTTTCGGCTGTTTAGGTACCACAAGACCTCCTCAAACCTGACATGGTGCCTAAAATATATTCCTAAAAAAAGGAGGCCCCGAAATCCACTAGCTGCTCCTTTGCTTCTGAGGCCTGTGCTTCAGTCCATTAGGACACTAGGGCCACATGTTGGATATTTCTAAAATCTGCAGAATCTGGGCAATAAATATTGAGTTGCGTTTCCCTGGTAAAACCTTCTGTGTTACAATTTTTTTTTATTAGAAATGAATTTCGGCAAAAAAAATGAAATTTGCAAATTTCACCTCTACTTTGCCTTAATTCCTGTGAAACGCCTAAAGGGTTAAAATATTTTCTGAATGTGGTTTTGAATACCTTGAGGGGTACAGTTTTCAAAATGGGGTGATTTATGGGGACTTTCTAATATATAAGGCCCTCAAAGCCACTTCAGAACTGAACTGGTCCCTGAAAAAATAGCCTTTTGAAATTTTATTGAAAATATGAGAAATTGCTGCTAAATTTCTAAGCCTCGTAACGTCCTAGAAAAATAAAAGTACGTGAAAAAAAATGATGCAAACATAAAGTAGACATATAGGAAATGGTAACTAGTAACTATTTTGTGTGGTATTACTATCTGTTTCACAAGCAAATACATTTAAATTTAGAAAAATGCTAATTTTTGCACATTTTTGCTAAAATTTGAAGTTTTTCACAAATAAATATTGAATTTATCGACCAAATTTTTTCACTAACATAAAGTACAATATGTCACGAGAAAACAATCTCAGAATCGCTTGGATAGGTAAAAGCATTCCGGAGTTATTACCACATAAAGTGACACATGTCAGATTTGAAAAAATAGGCTGTGTCCTGAAGGCCAAAACAGGCTGTGTCCTAAAGGGGTTAAAGGATGAAGCAAATGTTTGAAATGAACAAAACAAAAGGTATGTTCCCATAGGCAGGATACGCTTCAGATTTTCCGCAACAGAAAAACTGCAGCAGAATCTTAAAAAAAACAGGTAAATTAATCACAGAAATCTGAAGTAAATCATGCATTTTACCTGCGGATTTAGCATGAGGCATTATAGTAAACTTTATGTGCACCTGCAAATTTCTACTAGTTTTTACTGCATTTCCGCTGTGGAATCTTTGTACAAACTGCAACATAACTTGTGATTTTAAGGACAGAATTGATGGTCCCCATTGAATTCTTTGGACCAAACCCACAACATCTGCAGATTTAAAAGTCTCAACGCAAAACACTTTCCGCACTACATTTCTGTGTTTTTTTTTCCACTTTACTGCTATTGTAAGTGCTGCAGAATTTTTAAACAGAATTTCATTGTGGAAATTCCATCGTTTTTACGCTGTGTGGGAACCCAGCGTTAGACAGTGAAAGTTTTCCCCGTGCAGACAGTCCTCCAGTAATAGCCATTTATTATTGTACTATAGTATTTAGGGTGCTCTACAGGAAATGTTGGGCCATATGGCCTCTAATAGGCAATTAACTTAAATGGTCTCTATAGTTATAGTTCGTGTGTTTTTACAGAGTCAAAACATAAAAAAAATTGTTTAATACTAAAATCATTAAATTGTGAAGTTGTCTATTGAGAGCTTGATATTTTTCTTCTAACACATCTACCAGATACTAATTAAATCGCAAAGCTTTGCTGCTACAGTCAGGTTGTATGTTTTATGTTTACTTGGCAGTGGTGCCTTGAATAATAAAAAAAAATCTCTGCTATTATATATATATTTTTTTCCCATCTTATCATCTGACAGTTACATCTGCTAAACACAGACGGGAGGTCAAAGATTATCTAGGAGAGAGCTGTTCATTGTTAATAACAAGATGTTACATTATGCAAAAGTACATATAAGAAAAAATAACAACTTCAGCATCTAAAGACCAACAAACATTGATTGTGCGGTTTAGATTGGAAACTACCTTAATGTCTCTAAATAGAAGTAACATAGGGTAAATATGGCAATATTGCTTTAAACTAAAACATACTACATAAAAAGATGCATATCCTCTGAATAGCAGATCGATCCTAGGGAATTTGAATGCTGTTCAAAGGTAGCTCTGCTAAAAGAGCAATTCTTGGTGGGTCTTGCTCATGACTTTTAGGGCATGTGCACACACAAAATAAAAAACGTCTGAAAATTTTCAGACGTTTTTTAAGCAAACTTGCGTTTTTCACTGCGTTTTTTACGGCAGTTTTTGGACCTGTTTTTCTATAGAGTCTATGAAAAACGGCTCCAAAAACGGCTGAAGAAGTGACATGCACTTCTTTTTCGTGGCCGTTTTTTTACGCAGCCGTCTTTTAAAAAAACGGCCCGTCGGACCAGAACGCTGTTTCTCCCATTGGAATCAATGGGCAGATGTTTGGAGGCATTCTGCTTCCGATTTTCTGGCCATTTGTCGGGCATTTCCGGCCTGAAAAATGGCCGAAAATAGGCCGTGTGAACATACCCTTAGTGATTATTATCCGTCTTTAAAAATTATTTGCAGATGGTTCAACTGCAGTAAGATTAGTCTCTTACTAATTTACTGTCTGTAGCTGAAATTCCTCTGTAAGCCAGTCTCACATGTAGTCACATGCACATACTCCTGGTGTTTATCTCCTGCTTGTGTGAGGTTTGGTTCTCTGAACACGTGGGTATCTCCACTCTTCTCTTAAACGCTACTGACACTGTTTTCTGACATGGATACTTATCTATTGCATCCACAATAGAAACATTAGCCTGAAATTCCTCTTTATATAAAGAACAAAGACCCCACCCCCATATTTCCTATACAAATATATGTTAATGTACCCCTTTAAATGCACATAAAAAATCAATTACTATACAAGTAAGGCTTCGTTCCCATCTCCGTCGGGCTTCCGTTCATGGGTTCAATTAGACCTTTCCGTCAGGGGAACCCTTGAACGGAAACCAAACGAAAACCATAGCTATTTCAATGATAATGCTTCCGTTGCAAATGGTTTCCGTTTGTCTCTGTTTCGTAAGGTTTCCGTTTAGTTTGCGGAATCAATAGCGTAATCGACTGTGGAACTGAGACAAACGGAAAACATTTGCAAAGGAGCATTACCATTGAAATCAAAAGTAATGCAAACGGAAAGCTATGGTTCCCGTTTGGTTTATGGTCATGGGTTTCCCTGACAGAAAGGTCTAACGGAACCCATGAACGGAAGCCTAACGCAGATGTGAATGGAGCCCTAAGGCTCACATCAGCGTTCGTCTTCCGTTCATTGGTTCCATTCGACCTTTAAATCGGAGGAACCGGTGAACGGAAAGCCGAACAGGAACCATAGTTTCTGTCTGCATTACCAGCCAACCATGCTACTGTTTCCGTGAAAAAAATGGAAACTTTACGGAACGGAACAAAAAGAAACCAACTGCAACGGAAGCATTACCATTGAAATCAATGGTAATGCAAACAGAAGCTATGGTTTCCATTCGGCTTTTCCTTCATCGGTTCCTCCGACGGAAAGTTTGAATGGAACCGATCAATGGAAGCCCAACACTGATGTGAACAGGCCCTAACATTTTCAAATATAAATTCAATTGTGGTTATGAAAAGATTAATATTGTTTGTGTTTAATAAACTGAACAATTTAATTTACAAAACAGGCAATTTTTGTGCAATCTCCAGGATTCCATAACAAGTATTTTCTTCTTTTATAGGCTATAGGATAGCGCCCTATATACAGTATTTGTTTTCCACATAAAAAAATATTGAATATTAAAACATTTTTCTAGTACTTCAATTGAAATATAATTAATTCTTTACAGGAGCTTGTATTTCTAAAGGGAACATTTTGTTTCTGATGCTAAAGGCGAAGAAGCAACATCCAACTTGCAACCTTTGGTTTGTTACAATATTAACAAATTAAATAATATTCTGAAAAGGCCATAAGCTTTTGACAAACAATATGAAAGCGTATACACCAAAACAACATCTACATATACTCAAAGCCTATATTTATTCTCTCAGGTTTACCTAAGTTGGTAATGTGAATTTTTATCTATTTCATACAGCAGATATGACATCTTATTAAAACAAGTAATCATATCAAGTTTACTTACTTCCCCAATATCATTTTTTTCTTCTTCTATTAACGCTTTAACTGCCCCTAATGATGTTATTTATGTAACAGTTTGACTCAAATAAACTTAAAGAGGCTCTGCCACCATTTTAGTAATTCCCTATCTCCTAACTAATCTAATAGGCGCTATCATTCTGATAACTACAGTGTGATTTGTTTTAAAGAAAACGTTTATTATTTTAAAAGTTATGTTCCTTTTTATACATATGGTAATTTGGCTCTAATAGCCAAATAGGAGGTTACATTTTATTTTCACTCTGGGCGGTGTAAAGACAACTGTATGATGCTGCCTAATCTGCATCATACAGGTTTCCTCTTCACAGCCCAGCGTGATCTCAGCTTCAATCATGAGATAACACTCTGTTGTTACTTCCGGCCGCAGGTCCTTCACCACAGCGACTCAGCACCGCTGTGGATGAGAGTCGTCCGTCACGGCTGGAGGTGATGTAGGGACCGTCTTCTTGGAGTACCGCTGAGTCGCTGTGGTGAAGGACCTGCGGCCGGAAGTGACAATACTTTGCGACTGAAGCTGAGATCATGCTGGGCTGTGAAGCGGAGACTTGTATGACGCAGATTGGGCAGCATCATACAGTTGTCTTTACACCGCCCAGAGTGAAAATAAAATGTAACCTCCTATTTGACTATTCGAGCCAAATTAGCATATGTATAAAAATGAACTTAACGTTTAAAATAATGAACATTTTTTAAAACGAAATCACACTATAGTTATCAGATAGGGAATTAATGAACTGGTGACAGATCCTCTTTAACATTAGTACAACATCTATATCTATGCACTTCCTGACAATAACATCTGAATATGTCTGTGAAGTGTGTGTGTGTGTGTGCGTGCGTGTGCGTGCGTGTGCATGTGTGTGTGTGTGTGTGTGTGAACTATAGGGAGCTGAACACCATTTTACAAGACAGGACAGGACACATGCCTACCTTCCACCAACACCATACTTAAAATAGACCCTTTTATGCAGGGTTTCAAACTGTGGCACTGGACCACTGGGTGACTTCAACTGACGTTAGGCAGGACTTGGTACAATGAGCCACTAAGCGACAACTTCATATGTGCCTGGCTGAGGTACACTCAAAAGAGTTATTCCCACCTGGAACCCGTTTCTTTCGGATATTATTTGGCATATCCCATGGATATGCCATAAACGTCTAAGATGGGAATATCCCCTTAAGCTACCCAGTGGTCCTGTGTTGATAACTTGGCCCAAGAGTTACACTACATATAAGAAGCAGACACAAGGTGCCTTCTTGGCCACCCTACCTTCCCCACTTAGAAATGTGTACCCCCATCCCCCTTGCTCCTCTTATTCCTCATCAGCACTGCCTGCAATGTGACCATGATTTATTTATAAGCAAATTCTGTAGTCAGTTAGTTCTGAGTTTGCAGTAAATGCTGTGGTTATGTAACCCACTGTCTGCTGTGCATACCATAGTGCAGTCATTGTTTATACCAAACACTTTCTATATTTAACCCCTTAACCCCTTTTGTGGGACTAGTTGTATTGTTTAATAGCACCATTTCGGGGTAAATATAAGTTATTGTTTAACTATTATTACATTTTTTGGGGTAATGTAAATGAAAAAAAAATTTCCCATTCTTTTTTTCGTCTTAAATATACGCCATTTACCGTGTGATATTAATAACATAATAACTTTATTCAGGGGGTCGTTACGATTTTGGCAATGCCAAATTTATATTGTTTTTTTTATGTTTTACGACTTTTACACACTAGCAATTCCTCCAAAAAAGGACTCAAAAATCACCAATAATTGATCCCACCTGAATAGCAAATCAGATGCTCCTATCACAAAATACAGGCAGGATAACCAGTATAATGCAAAATATAACATCTTTATTAGATACAAGGTAAACTGCAGAATATAACATGGAACGTCAAACCCACGATGTAAGGTTCACCACACGTTAAAACCAAAAACCTCCTATAAAAAATACATGGGTAAATGCAGCAATTTGCGAGTGCCTGAACAATAAATGCAGCAGCCCTATAGTGACAAGTGTCGAGTTAGGGAAAACAATTAAACTAGACAGGCATAAAAAGGAGGACAGAATACAGACCAAAAGAAGGGGACCCTGATCCCCAACATGTGTTTTGCCACCTGCTTCATCCGGGGGTCTACTACTTTTAAACACTAAAAACACTTTTTTTTTTTTTTAATTATTTATTTTTGTGTCGCCATAATTTAAGAGCCATAGGGCTTGTTTTTTTCTGCTGACATAGCTGTAAGATTACTTTTTTTTATGGGTCGACTTATAGTTTTTATTTGAACAACGTTGGCGTGCATACGACTTTTTGATCGCTTTTTATTAAAAATAAATGAAGTACCGAAAACAGCAATTCTGGCATTGTTTTTTTTTTTTTTTACGCCATTCAACGTGAAGGTTAAATAATGTAAATGTAAAATTGTATAGTTGGAGTGGTTACAGATGCAGCGATAGCATGTATGTGTAACTTTTTTAAATTTCTTTTGTTTTTTCATAATAAAGCATTTCGAGGAGGGAAAAAAGTGGGTTTTAAATTTTTTTTCTACTTGAGATTTTTATTCATGTATTATTAACTTTATTAAAGGTTTTGTAATTTTTTTTAGTCCCACTAGAGGACTTCACTATGCAATCATTTGATAGCTTTTATAATACGCTGCTAAACTGCTGTATTACAGTGTATTATTGCCTGTCAGTGTAAAACTGACAGGCATCTGTTGGGCCATCCCTCTGGCATGGCCTAGCAGGCATTCACTAAAGGCAGATCTGCGGGCCTTTGTTAGGCCCCTACCTGCCATAAAAATTGGGACACCCGTGCTCGCATAGCGGGTGTGCTGATGGGGTGAGAGAGTTAGCCCCACTCTAAAACTACTCAACGCGGTGCTCACTATTGACCACCGCATCTAAGGGGGTTAAACAGGTGGGGTCGATGCTGATATCCATCCCGCCCACTTGAGCAGGTCTGCTCCAAGCCCTCAGCTATCTCTGGTAGCTGGAAGCAGGGAGTTCTTACTGCTCCTGGTGGCGCTGCTTTATTCTGATGCAGCGCCGCAAGAAGGCGCATGCATCAGAATAAAGTCCGTTAGTGACATATGTAAAAACACCTATGGGCGGTCACTAACGGATTAACATTAAATGTTTTAAGTAATTAAGTATTTATTTAATTATATTTGATAGTCTGGAGGCCATTATAAATATATAAACAGAGAGAGAGTGAGAGAATAGAAAGAATAGGCGATGAGAGGAAACAGTGATGGTGCAGGCTTTAGAGAGGGAGAAAGTAGATACATTTCGGAAAAAGTGTGGTGCTTTCCTATTTTATTATCCATCAAATTTGGACAAATGGTTGACAAAGGAGAAAAATAAAGAATATGTAGTAGGAAACCACTAAATTGTACATTAACCAATGAGAAAAATTGCAGATATCAATGTATTTATGTCTTAAAATTTAGAAGTTGATACTGAGTAAATTCTTGAGAACCCAAGGTTGCTGTAGATGTCATCCAGAAGAACTCTATGAAACAGACTGCAAGACAGTTTGTACCTCTACTTCTGTTGGATTAAATCCCAGTTTTGGGTGGAATACACGGACGACAAACTCATCACGTGGCAAAAGCTAATGTGTGCCCCTGTCTTCATAAACTATTCAGGCCTACAGTCTATTCACAGCAGGACACTGCTATACACTCAAACTAAGAAAAGAGATATAAGAAAAGACTAATAAGGCTAAAGACTTAAAGGGAAGGTGTCATGAAATCTTTTTTTTTATCATATTGCTTTTAATGTAATATTTTCAAAAAATTTATTAAATTGTGTTCTCATCTTTTACTTTTTAATGTTTTCTGACTTTTACTTCTCTATGGAGGCCGCCATTTTTTTTCCATCTCTGTATGTGTCGATTAAAGACACATACAGAGATGGAATACGGCACATACAACCCCATAGAGAAAGCGAACCATAGCCGTTCCTTTCTTAATTTATGTTAGTTTATGATTTGTGTATTATGTTCGTGTATTACTGTCTGCTGAGCCCTGTATCTAATCCTCTTATACTGTGCAGTCGCTCAGAAAATGGCGGCACACAGTGTAGGAGGTTTGAAGATTTAAACCCTTCCTTCTCCTGGCACTAGCCAGAAGAAGGGAGGGGGGATTGTGTGAGGACACTAGAGGAGAGTGTGTCCACCCCAAATTTGCAGCATACATCAATGAGGTTGCTTTACCACAGTGACCATGCTGCAATTTTGGGAACTGCTCCCTCTAGTGGCCAGCACATGGAAATGTTATAAATTAGAATTTAATTTATAATATTTCCTGACTTGTGAAAAATGTTTAAAAAAATGAAAACAATGTGTAATCACTTAAATACTAATTGTTTAACTGAAAAAAATATATAAAAATTCTAGCGACACATTCCCTTTAAAGGCTAAAACGGTTCTACAGTTTTATAAAATAGGTCTCCTTTAGCACGAATACTGCTATCGGTTTAAAGATATACAAGTAGTCATGATATGGTACCTGTATAGTTTAGATCTCAGGGACCACAACTACAGTTTGGTGCTGTGCTGAATATATATATATATATACAGTTGGGTCCGAAATTATTTGGACAGTGACACAATCTTCATGATTTGGGCTCTGCTGCCACCACATTGGATTTGAAATGAAACAGCTGAGATGCAATTGAAGTGTAGACTTTCAGGTTTAATTCAAGGGGTTGAACAAAAATATCCTGTGAAACGTTTAGGAATTGCAACCATTTTTCTACACAGCCTCCTCATTTCAGGGGCTCAAAAGTAATTGGACAAATTAACATTACCATAAATAGATATATTTTTTTTAATACTTTGTAGAGAATCCTTTGCAGGCAATGACTGCCTGAAATCTGGAACCCATGGACATCACCAAACGCTGGGTTTCCTCATTTGTGATGCTTTGCCAGGCCTTTACTGCTGCGGTCTTCAGTTGTTGCTTGTTTGTGGGTCTTTCTGCCTTAAGTTTTGTCTTAAACAAGTGAAATGCATGCTTGATCGGCTTGAGATCTAGTGATTGACTTGGCCATTGCAGAATATTCCACTGCTTTGCCTTAAAAAAAACTCCCGGGTTGCTTTCGCAGTATGTTTTGGGTCAATGTCCATCTGTATTGTGAAGCGACGTCCAGTCAACCTTGCTGCATTTGGTTGAATCTGAGCAGAAAGTATATCCCTGAACACTTCAGAATTTATCCAGCTGCTTCTGTCTTCAGTTACATCATCAATAATCACTAGTGACCCAGTGCCTTTGGCAGCCATGCATGCCCATGCCATCACACTGCCTCCACCATGTTTTACAGAGGATGTGCTGTGAATTGGATGATGAGCCGTTCCAAGCCTTCTCCATAGTTTTTTCCTCACATCATTCTGGTACAGTTTGTTCTTAGTTTCATCTGTCCAAAGAACGCTGTTCCAGAACTGGGCTAGCTTCTTTAGATGTTGTTTGGCAAAAGTCTAATCTGGCCTTTCTATTTTTGAGGCTGATTAATGGTTTGCACCTTGTGGTGAACCCTCTGTATTTGCTCTCATTAATTTTTCTCTTTATGGTAGACTAAGATACTGATACACCTACTTCCAGGAGAGTGTTCTTCACTTGGGTAGATGTTGTGAAGGTGTTTTTCTTCACCATGGAAATGATTCTGCCATCACTCACCACTGTTGTCTACCGTGGACTTTCAGGCCTTTTGGCGTTCACGAGATCACCAGTGTGCTCTTTTTTTTTTTCAAGAATGTACCAAACTGTTGATTTGGCCTCACCTAACATTTGTGCTATCTCTCTAATGGATTTCTACATTTTTTTCAGCCTAACAATGGTCTGTTTCACTTGCATTGAGAGCTCCTTTGACCTCATGTTGTGGGTTCACAGCAACAGCATCCAAATGCAAATGCCACACCTGGAATCAACTCCAGACCTTTTACCTGCTTAAGTGATGATGGATTAATGAGGGAATAGCCCATTAAATAGCTTTTGAGATAATTGTCCAATTACCTTTGGTCCCTTGAAAAAGAGGCAGCTACATAATAAAGAGCTGTAATTCCTAAACGCTTCCCCAAATTAGGATGTGAATACCCTCAAATTAAAGACAACATTGATTATGTAACTGTATATTCAATATGTTTTGGTAAACAGCTGAAATGCCAAAACTTGTGTCACTGTCCAAATAATTTTGGACCTAACTGTATCTCTATGAAGACTGTTATATGTCAGGAACCAAATCATGACCTGCTGCACATTGCAAGCAATGATACTATTAGTGTAGGACCGCTTCAAGAGTATATAATAACTGTTTGTGCAAAGTATTTTACTATTTTAGCCCTAAGAAACGATATGTGAGGTGTTGCAGCATGCCAGCAGATATCAAGGAATAAACACTTGTGAATTCATAAAGGATAATATTGTGCAATAATCTTTTGAGTAATTTTCACCTTCTGCACTGCATTGTCATCATCACACTTATTAACATTGATTAAAGTTGTGTGCTTGTTATGGAAAGTGATGTATA
Source organism: Rhinoderma darwinii (assembly GCF_050947455.1). Classification (NCBI taxonomy): domain Eukaryota; kingdom Metazoa; phylum Chordata; class Amphibia; order Anura; family Rhinodermatidae; genus Rhinoderma; species Rhinoderma darwinii. The sequence continues at coordinate 81,902,747 of NC_134689.1, forward strand.
GCCTAAGAAACAAATAACGGGCCAAAGCAGTTTACTCTAATTGCAGTGAAACGCAAGAAGAAGCATTAACTACGCCTAAGAGAGGCAGCGAAAATGTTCCTGCCAGTTTAAAGCAATGACAACTGCAGCAGGGTATTATTTTTCACTTGTAGTGTATGAAAAAAAAAATCCTACTGAAAGATAAGAGTGAACATTTATACAAAAAGGCATTTGGGAAGCTAAGTAGAGGGTCAAAATATAGACTTAATGGACGATTTTAAGTGAATGGAAAGTGTGATTCATTCCAGTGGTAGAATGAATCTAAAGGAACACTCTGTATATGAAACTATACCGTTCAGACAGAATGTCGTTGTAATCCAGAACCGAGTACTATTACTTGTAGTGCCGTCACTTCTTTTCACTCGGAGATGTATACCAAACTTAAAATAGATAGTAAATTGCCTGACCTCCATAAAAGGTTTTTTCCCCCAAGTAAATGGAAAGTATAGATAAGAGGCAGCTTTCAATTCTATGTATTGTGCACTGTAGATGACTGAAAACGTAACATTTTGGCTTTCTTTTTCCTATGTGATGTCCAGTTTCCACTTGAATTGAATGCCTAGCAGCCTTTAAAACACAAGTTCAGCCTCTAAGTCAGTTGATATATAATATGTTGGTATTTATTTGTACAAATATTCAAGATTCTTAAAAAACTCTAAATTTCCCTGTCAAATGTGCTTAATTCTAAAGCTTTAAAAGGCTAGTCATGTGGATAGGATTATAATAATATAATCAAAATAATCCTTTTTCCTTATTTAATTACAAATGACTTGACAAAATGGCGAAAATAGAAATTAAGTGTTAAAAATAATATTCTTGCTTCAAATATTCTGCAATATTAAAAATAAATATTTAATTGTCCCATAATACCTAAACAAGGCACATCGTTTTTCTATATTTTATTAATTACAATTAAAATTCCTTTAATCTAGCAATTATTTTCCCTGTCATAGAACGGCAGGATAATTTGGTCTATAACAAGGCCATCAACTTACTTATTTGTATAATTTTTTTTAAAACCCTGGAAAACCTCTAAGACTGAAATAACCATGTCCAGCTACTTTTTACTAACAAATATTCGGTAGGTTCAAAAGAAGTAGGGTACATATCTTAAAGAGCGGGTGGCTGCAGAATAAGTCTATGCAGGATTTGTTTGAATCTGTCTCGAGTCTGAGGTTACAGAAGGAGCGCTCGTGTGACTGTCTTGGAACTAAGATTCGTCAAGAGGGTTCACACAATCTAATTTGCAAGTGGCACGGTGACGTTTATTAGATGCCAGATGACAAGTGTTCTGTAACTCTTTTTGTTTCCTCTGATGCAATCAAAAACTTTCACATAGTATTAGTAAATATATCTGTTTCTAGTAATCAATCTATAATGCATAGAAGTATTTTATATCTTAAAAAGTGGCAATATAATCGATCTTTTCATGCAACATGCACTCATTCAATAATAGCAAAAGCCAAGTCTTTTACGGATTGCCAATAGATCATAGGCAAGTGGGCCATATTCTTTCCTTATCTTATTATGTGTTGGCACAAAAAGAATGGCTGATCATTTATTTTCTGCAATTCGGTAACTCAAACTGCCAACATAAGCTTTGGCATCTTGTTTGCAGAGAAATAATGACTATTATATCCTATAGCAAAGAACTGATTAAATTTATGCTGTGTTTTCCACACCATTCTATATTGTAAACTACAACTCCGGAGACTAAAAATAATGATTGTAGAGTTTCTTATATTTTACACCAATAAAGTGGATGACATAAGAAATACTGGCCTCGCTGTTATTAATTCATATATATTTATTTTCTCTGGCCCCTGCGTATTTCTTAGAATTGATATCTTATAAAAAAAAAAGCTAATTATATTTTTGATAAATGTTTGAAGCAAATAGATCAGCAAACCTATCATTATAATTAAAAAGTCACTATTGGAACATAAATTAAAACAAAACACAACATATATGTATATTTGTCAAAAATTATTGCCCAAATACTTGGTGTAACAAAAATAGGGGTAACATTTTTTTTTTAACATGTTGATAGATATTCTGAACAGTGGAAAACTTGCAACAAATTTGTTTTTATTTATTATTATTATTATTATCACGTGTTACCCTCTTCTATCTGCCGCCTCTTCTACAGTCTGCAGATTAGAAAAAAGAGGGGGCAGAGGGAATGGCGTGCACACAACTGCAGGATTAGATTATACATAGTATTTTTTGTAGTCTGTAAGCATGGAGACACATAGGTCTGCTCCTGTTTGCTATGGATGAGGCTGAAACATCCGAAAGCAATGACTAGGAACTTTAGAACCGCAACAATGAATTGTATCTATAATGTTTTCATCATCTGCCTATGGGTATATATTTTTTTAACATTTCACAAATTTCATTGCCTCATGTCATAGTGTGTGTGTGTGTGTGTGTGTGTGTGTGTGTGTGTGTGTGTGTGTGTGTGTGTGTGTGTGTGTGTGTAAGAAATACATACAGAGGGCCAATTCTTATAAAATCATGTTATTTTGCAAGGGGCATTATCTTCATTATATAATATAGTTTCAACTAATGGCAGGCCTAATTTTATGACATTTTCATCTTTTGTGTTTTACGTGTTGGTGAAAATATATTAGATAGATTTTTTAATAGAAAAAATTTGATTGGATAATTAAGGATTACTTAAAAGGGAAGCTGTAGTTTCAGCAATATTTTGACACGTCACAGTGACATGTCAGAAGGTTTAATCAGTTGACCCCCACCGATTGCTAAAATGAATAGGCAGAACCCGAGAGCTTTTGCCCCTTCGTCTGCAATCAGCAATCCTAGTATGCACAATGACGGGCTCACATAAAAAGTCTAGACTTTGTATGTGAGCCCGTCTTCAGGCATACTAAGATTGCTGATTGCAGCCAAAAGAGGCAAAGCGCTCGGGTGAGCAGTTCTAAACATTCATTTTAGCGATCAGTGTGGGTCTCGGCATCTGGATCCTCATCGATCATAATTTCTGACATATCACTGAGATGTCAAAAGTTTACTGAAACGACAGTTACCTTTTATGGTCCTTTTTTTTTTGTCAATGTATGTTTCTTTCAAACGTTTGAACTAATAAAACCCCTGCATGAGAAACCTCTATGAGCAAGGGTGGAGATCTGACGGCAGAAGCCCTGCTTCTATTACATGGTCAGCATCCATGTGAATGGCTGGAATGATGGGAAATATGTGGCCAGACGAGGTTTTAACATATGATAGCTGGGGTTTAGAGAAGACTGGCTTCTATTTAAAATAGTGTTTTCTTTAGCAATCAAATCCTTAACCCCTTAAGGACACGGCCAATTTTGGCCTTGAGGACGGAACAATTTTTTTATATTTCCCTCTTTGCATCACGACGCTCATAGCTTTTTTATTTTTTGCACGACGTAGTTGTATGAGACTTTGTTTTTCGCAGGACGAGTTGTACTTTATGTAGGTACCATTTTTTTTATACAAATACATTATCGTTTAATTTATATACATTTTTATTTGGGTGAAAATGTAGGAAAAAAGCAGTTCTGCTGCAGTATTAGGCTGGGTTCACACGTGGCGGAATTTCACTAAAATTCCGCTGCGGACACTCCGCAGCGTTAATCCGCAGCGGTGCCGTTTGTCCATTGACTTACACTTTAATTTAGCAGTGTTCGTTTAGACGAGGCGTAAAATTCCGCTGCGGAGCATAGGCTGCGGAGCGGAATTTGGTGTCCGCAGCATGCTCTGTCTGTTGCGGAGCAGTGGCGGACTCATGGCGGAATTTCTCCATTGACTTCAATGGAGAGTCAAAATTCCGCAATGAAGTCCGCAGATCTTATGTGTGCTGCGGAGCGTATTGGTTTTACTACCATGACATTTCTTCATTCTGGCTGGACCTATGTATTTCTAGGTCTACAGCCAGACTGAAGAAGTCAATGGGGCTCCCGTAATGACGGGAGCGTTGCTAGGAGACGTCTGTAAATAGTCACTGTCCAGGGTGCTGAAAGAGTTAAGCGATCGGCAGTAACTGTTTCTGCACCCGGGACAGTGACTACCGATCTCAATATACATGTATCTGTAAAAAAACATATAAGTTCATACTTACCGAGAACTCCCTGCGTCTGTCTCCAGTCCGGCCTCCCAGGATGACGTTTCAGTCTAAGTGACGGCTGCAGCCAATCACAGGCCAAGCACAGGCTGCAGCGGTCACATGGACTGGCGCGTCATCCAGGGAGGTCGGGCTGGATGCCGAAAGAGGGACGCGTCACCAAGACAACGGCCGGTAAGTATGAAAATCGTTTACTTTCACTAGGGAAAGTGCTGTCCCTTCTCTCTATCCTGCACTGATAGGGAGAAGGGAAGCACTTTTCCCGCAGTCCGCAGCAGCTAGTCCGCATCAATGTACTGCACATTTTGTGCAGATCCGCAGCAGAATCTGCAACGCAGATTCTGTGCGGCATTGATGCGGACAGTTGCGGAGGAAATCCGCCACGTGTGGTCATGCCCTTATTATTTTTTTATTTTTTACTCCATACACGATCATCATAAATAATGTTATAAATTTGTTGTTACGCTCATGGCAATACTAAATATGTCTATATTACTTCATGATTTGGGACTTATATTTTAAAAAGTTTATTTATTGTAAAATAAACAATTAGTATTTCTGTGTATTTTTTGTACTATTTTTTTTATTTAAAGAGGCTCTGTCACCAGATTTTGCAGCCCCTAACTGCTATTGCAGCAGATAGGCGCTGCAATGTAGATTACAGTAACGTTTTTATTTTTTAAAAACGAGCATTTTTGGCCAAGTTATGACCATTTTTGTAGTTATGCAAATGAGGCTTGCAAAAGTCCAAGTGGGTGTGTTTAAAAGTAAAAGTCTAAGTGGGCGTGTATTATGTGCGTACATCGGGGCGTTTTTACTACTTTTACTAGCTGGCCGTTCTGATGAGAAGTATCATCCACTTCTCTTCAGAACGCCCAGCTTCTGGCAGTGCAGACACAGCGTGTTCTCGAGAGATCACGCTGTGTCATCACTCACAGGTCCTGCATCGTGTCAGACGAGCGGGGACACATCGGCACCAGAGGCTACAGATGATTCTGCAGCAGCATCGGCGTTTGCAGGTAAGTAGCTACATCGACTTACCTGCTAACGCCGATGCTGCTGCAGAATCAACTGAAGCCTCTGGTGCCGATGTGTCCGACACGATGCAGGACCTGTGAGTGACGTCACAGATCTGCACTGCCAGAAGCTGGGCGTTCTGAAGAGAAGTGGATGATACTTCTCGTCAGAGCGCCCAGCTAGTAAAAGTATTAAAAACGCCCCGATGTACACACATAATACACGCCCAGTTGGACTTTTACTTTTAAACACACCCACTTGGACTTTTGCAAGCCTCATTTGCATAACTACAACAATGGTCATAACTTGGCCAAAAATGCTCGTTTTTTAAAAATAAAAACGTTACTGTAATCTACATTGCAGCGCCTATCTGCTGCAATAGCAGATAGGGGCTGCAAAATCTGGTGACAGAGCCTCTTTAACCTCTTAACGCCGAAGGACAGATATATCCGTCCTCAGCAGCTGCTAGTTCGCGCAGGAGGACGGATATATCCGTCCTGTGATGGCGCAGGTACTGTCACTGTACCCACGCGATCAGCGGCAGGAGCACGGCTGTTCTACACAGCCTGGCTCCTGCTGCAACTGCCGGAATCGAAGCGCGATACGATTCTGGCAGTTTAATCCATTAAATGCCGCTGTCAATAGTGACAGCGGCATCTAATGTGTTTGACAGAGGGAGGGAGCTCCCTCTGTCACCCCATCGGCGCCCCCGCAAAGAAATCGCGGGTCGCCGTCGGGTTTCCTTGGCAGCGGGGGTCTAACAAAGACCCCCAGGTCTGTCTTCAGCATCTGCCTGTTAGGCGATGCCGGAGGCATGACCTAACAGATTGCCTGTCAGTTTTACACTGACAGGCAATAATGCTTTGATATACTAAGTATACCAAAGCATTATATATGCGATCAGCAGATCGCATAGTGAAGTCCCCTGGTGGGACTAAAAAAAAAAATGTCAATCAGTTAAATAAAGTTGGTGAAAAAAAAAATAAAAAAAATTACAGTGAAAATCAAATAAAACTACTTTTTTTGCCCAAAAAGTGGTTTTATTTAGTAAAAGTGTCAAAACAAATCACACATACATATATATGGTATCCCCGCGATCGTAACAACTTGAACAATAAAATTAACACATTAATTAAACCGCCGGATGAAAGGCGTCCAAAAAAAACACAAAAAACAACGGCAAAATTCGATTTTTTCTCCCATTCCCCCCATAAAAAAATGAAATAAAAATTAATTTATAAGTCCTATGTTCCCCAAAATAATACTAATGAAAACTACACATTGGCCCGCAAAAATCAAGCCCACATATGGCCACATTGACGGAAAAATAAAAACGTTACGGCTCTTGGAATGCGGCGATGCAAAAACAAGTAATTTTTTTCTAAAAGGCTTTTTATTGTGCAAACATAGGAAAACATATAAAACCTTTACATATTTGGTATCCCCGTAATCGTGCCGACCCATAGAATAAAGTTAACATGCTATTTATGCTGCACAGTAAATGGCGTAAATTTATAACGTGAAAATCAATGCTGGAATAGCTGCTTATTTTCAATACTATACAATAATAAAGTTAATAAAAGCTAATCAATATATTGTAAGCATATAAAAATGGTACAATTACAAAATACAACTCGTCCCGCAAAAAACAAGCCCTTATAGAGCTATGTCGACAGAATAAAAAAAAAATTACGACTCTTGGAATGCGACCGTGAAAAAACAAAAAATAATCCTTGGTCATTAACGTGCAAAATGGCCCAGTCATTAAGGGGTTAACATAAAAAAACTTTTATTATTATTATTTTTTTAATCCCATAGAGGGATTTTTCATTTTGATTTTTTAACTGTCATGTACTGGCACATATCTAAATTCCTGTGTACTGATTCTACACAAGCAGTTGTTAGGGCATACCTCAGTATTCCCTAACAACAGGAAATATGGTCAGACAGCCCTGTGCTCCTTCAATGGACCCTAGGCTGTCTGGCCATACAAGTTATGGGCTTTGATCGCGTTACTGGGATTTTCTGTGACGCGATCAAAGGCCAGTTCACCCCTCTTATTTACTTTGAATTCCGCGATCAGGTTTGATCACGGCATTCAAGGGGTTAACGGTGGAGAGAAGAGGTTTCTCTTCTCTCTGCCGTTGGAGCAGGGCTGTTGCTGTGTATTACAGCCATTGCCCCTCTCCTGATCGCGTGCAGACACGGCTGTCACACAGAACCTTCGTCCTAAAGCGCGAAGTACCCGCTGCTCAGGACGAGTATTCTCAACCTGTGTTGGCAACTAGTTAAAGGACAGTTCGTGGTCTGTGCTATCAAACTGAACCCTCAATCCTAGGAACGTGACAATAACTGAAATAATCAGTTCCGCTTACTTTAAACTGCAGGACATAACGCTGAAGCAGCTGAATTAACTTTCACATTTGGGTGTTTGCAAGTGAAAGCTGAACTATGTCACATAATTTCCTGTGACAGAGAGGTAGAAGGTGAAAGCTAAGATGACAAGATGTATGTTCCCAGCATTATCGTGCATCTTTTTATCATTACTTACATTACCTTTTTTTATCCCCACAAGCTGCCATTTATTTTTTAAAGAGGTCTGCTCAGTCCTATTTATTTCACAATAACATGTGTGCTAGTGTTGACCAAGCAATAGCATTTTATTGCCGGAGACTGCCATCAGTAAGCACTGTAAAGACAGTCAACGCTGGCCATCTAATCGTGGCAATAAGGGTCATTCCATTCCAATGCTGAATATTTTACCTGCTCTGTGCACTGCGGAACCTCCAATCCTTCTTCGAAATGGCAAAGTTGTGCTATAAATTTAACATAGAATCAAGATGACAAGATTGTAAAGGAGTTCTGCTGATAAAAAAAAGGATAAATTGACCATCTTCCAGTGGTACCGAGGGGGATATAGTAAATGTAGCATCTTTTTATCCTACAACAAAGCATACTGAACCATAAGCAGAACGCTGCAAGAAAATATTATCTCTTAAAGAAAGCAGAGCAATTAATTTGTTGCCTAAAGCCATGAATGGACTGGTCACTTCTGAACAATCGGTTCCATATTTTCTGTGAGCATTAAAAGATTGTATTTAACTGTAGTTCTGCTCAAGCTGTTAATAATAAAACATCATATGTAAAGGAAAGTGGAGGATGTTCTGCCCATAAGCAGATTTTGTTATGAAGCAAGTAAACCCTCAAGCCCTGTATACCACATAGCAAATCTCTAGTGGCCTCCACCCTACCGCATGGTCACGTTCAGACATAAAAACCAGCACGGTGAACGCATTTGTTAGTATATATTTCCAGAGCAATCATGCTGCTTTAGTAATAATGACCTCACTGGCGATCACAAGACACAAGTGAAAACGTTCTGAGGTGACAACTCTGACTCTAATGGTGGCTCATAAAGAAGAGATATAAGCTAAAACCTCCTGTCAAGTTTAGTGTAAGCACGGACACTTTCTCAGACAAATGACTTATTGATCTTTGTTTTCATTTGTTAAATCAGAGAAAGAAGCTCTAAAGATTGTCACACCAGTATACCTTTTTAACTCCTTAAAGAGACTGTAACCTGTTTATCAATTCCCTATCTACTAACTAATCTATTAGGCGCCTTGCTACTATTTATTTTAAAAAACTTTTATTATTTTCAAAGTTATGAGCATTTTTCTAAATATGTAACTGAGCCTTTATTAGACAAGTGGGAGGTAACACCAGCGAATCTCCGGAGGTGGAGCTACCTCACAGCCTCTGACACTGTCCTATCAGCATGAAGCTGCTTCAAACAGTGTGAAACTAAAGCTAGAGGGAAGGGGGATCAATTCAAACAGCCATATCCCAGGCTGTGGACCACCTAGAACAGCGGTTCTGGTGGCATATAAAAGAGGAGATTCTAATCTTTCATATGACACCAGAATCGCAGCCAGGAATATCGCCAGTTGAAAACATAGTCGGGAATGGAAGCAGTGTACTATATGATCACACCATGATACTGGGCAGGGAAGGGGGAGAAGCTGTATGCTGATTGGACAGCGTCATACAGAAAACATTACACCGCCCAGAGTGAAAAGAAAGAGTCACCTCCTATTTGGCTCTTAAAGATACATTAGCATATTTAGAAAAATGTTCATAACTTTGCAAATAATAAACATGCTTTAAAACAAATTTCACTGTAGTTATCAGCAGCAAAGCACCTATTAGACTAGTTAGGAGATAGGGCATTAATAAACTGGTCACAGAGTCCCTTTAAAGGGAATGTTCTTATTGTTTAAATCAAGTTTTTAATGTTAAATATATATTTTGTTAAAACATTCTGTGATTTTGTTTTTAAAATTTTTCATGTTATTATTTTGATTTTAAAATAATCCTGAAATATTGCCGTTTTCAGACTGGCCCCTGAGCCTTAGTAGATTGACATTTCCTGTTTTCTGTAGAGGGTCATTTTTCAGTAGTGCAACACTTTATTATGAGTGGTCAGTATTACAATGAAAGGCAATACCTATATTATAAGTGCCAGATAACACAGGATCCACCTTTTGACAATAGGTGATGGACACAGATACCCGACTCTGCACAAGTCACAGCGTTATGTGGGGACAAACTTGGAAATTGCCCAGGGCCCCCATCCTCCCAGGGCCTCCTGCCCAGTGGCAGCACTATCACTATAGCAGCCATAGCGGCTGCTACGGGGCCCGTGGCATTGGGTGAGCCCGCGAGCCGCCCGGCACATAACATTTATGGACTGGGCGGCACGGTCCTAGGAACTGACGCAGATACAATTGAATACTATTGCGGAGCAGCTCCCTTCTGCGCCATTCACTAGGCTACAAGCCATATTAGGCCTGCAGCCTATAAGATGCAGGGACAGAATCCCTGCGTAGGCCGGCATGATGACGTCACTGGAGCACACCGGACTACACAAGAGGGTCCCGTCTCAGCATCTCGAGGCTGTGCAGCAGCTCTGCCTTTTGCGGGAACAGGGCTAGGTGAGTACAATTTTATTTGTTTGTGGGGCTGCGTGGCAAAATATCTAAATGGGGCTGTGTGGCACTATCTACTTGGGGGGCTGTGTGGCACTATTTACATGTGGGGCTGTGTGGCACTATCTACAAGGAGTGGCTGTATGGCACTACCTACAGTGTGGGTTGTGTGGCACTATCTACAGTGTGGGTTGTGTGGCACTATCTACAAGAGGGGGCTGTGTGGCAATATCTACAGGAGGGGGGCTGTGTGGCACTATCTACAAGAGGGAGTGTGTGGCACTATCTACAAGGAGGGGCTGTGTGGCAATATCTACAAGAGGGGGTGTGTCAATATCTACAGGGGGCTGTGTGTGGCACTATCTACAGGGGGCTGCGTGTGGTGCTATCTACAGAGGACACTGTGGCGCAATCTACAGGAGACACTGTGGCACTATCTACATTGGCACTGTGGCACTATCTACAGGGGGCACAAAGGGGCAATTATTACAGTACAGGGGCACAAATAGGGTACGGTTACTTTTTTTGTGTCGAGCACTAAGGGAACATTATTACCATCTGGGGCACTGTGTATTACTAGTTTGTTTAGAGGATGGGGTATAGGTGGAGAGGGTGCTGGAAATGCAAGAAACCAACATGTCTGTGTGTCAAGGCTGGAATAAGACGAGTCATGGCTGGAATAAGTCGTCACAGTGGTCTGTGAAAAAAAGGGAACGTGAACGACTCTAATCAGAAAAGATGTGTCCTGTGAGTCCCTGGATATAAATGTGCTGTAATCACTTATATCGTCTGCAGAGTTCCTGTGTATAACTGGCATCTACCACTATATGGTCACTGTATGGTGGTAATATTGGTCTTTGTATAGTGCGGTTTATTTATTAACAGTATGGGGTATTATTCAGTCACTATGTGGTTATAGTGTGGCGGTATTGTTTGGAACTTATATTGTGAGATTATTGGTAATATTAGTCTTATAATAGAGAGTTGTGTTCAGTAAGAGTATGCAGGTAATAGTTAATCTGGTATAATGGTTTGAGTTTTAATAATTGTATATAGATAATTTTTTTTGTGTGAGATGGGGGACATATGCTTTGGGGCTTGTAACACTTCTGGACGCACTACAAATCAGCGATGCAGTTCTCTGAACACCGCCTTCTGAATGGACTCAATTATTTATACAATAATTCAGCATTTGGTGCCACACTTTTGACTTTGCCCAGGGCCGCATTTTGTCTAAAACCGGCCGTGGTCCCATAAAAATCAATGGCCAACATTTACTAATGCTGTCTAATAGTTAGACAGTGTAAAACTAGATCAGGCAGGCATAAAATGCGCCAAATTTATCATAGTAGTGCATGTATCATAACGTTTGTGAATCTTGCCTGACCTGTTAGACACTTGTTGCTTTTTTATGCCCATTTTTATTAGGCTTATTTTGTGCCAGAATCTTGTGAAGTATTTTGTGTGCTTGTGTGCTTGTTTTGCCTCAATTTTAGAGAATATTTGCGTATTTACAACATCCCTCCTTTCAGCTAAGCCACATCCCTTTTTAGAGCACTTTTAAAAAGTGTCTAGTTAGGTGCAAACATCAAAATTGTGCCAAACTAAGCCAAAATTTGGTGCATTTTCCATACTTTCTAGACAGAGACACAGTAGTAAATCTGCCCCAATAGGTCATCTCCAGATTAATGTTTCCTATGGTTCATGTGGCTGCTGTAAATAATTACTTATAGAACCCTGGGAACCTGCATGCATCATATGTCCTAGAGGGAGCTATACTGGGAGAGTCACTAGTTGAGAAGGATCTGGGTGTATTTGTAGATCATAGACTAAATAACAGCATGCAATGTCAATCCGCTGCTTCAAAGGCCAGCAAGATATTGTCATGTATTAAAAGAGGCATGGACTCGCGGGACAGGGATGTATTATTACCACTTTACAAAGCATTAGTGCGGATCTGGATTATGCAGTTCCGTTCTGGGCTCCAGTTCATAGAAAGGATGCCCTGGAGTTGGAAAAAATACAAAGAAGAGCAACGAAGCTAATAAGGGGCATGGAGAATCTAAGTTATGAGGAAAGATTAAAAGAACTAAACCTATTTAGCCTAGAATAAAGACGACTAAGGGGGACATGATTAACTTATATAAATATATGCATGGCCCATATGAGAAATATAGTTAAAACCTGTTCAATGTAAAACCCCCTCAAAAGACAAATTACACTCCCTCCGCCTGGAGAAATAAAAGGTTCAATCTCCAGAGGCGACAAGCCTTCTTTACTGTGGAATAGCCTACCGCAGGAGCTGGTCACAGCAGGGACAGTAGATGGCTTTAAAAATGGCTTAAATAATTTCCTAGAATAAAAAAATATCAGCTCCAATATGCATGTGTAGAATTTTTGTTTCATCCCTTCCCTTTTTCCCATTCCTTGTTTGAACTTCATGGACATGTGTTTTTTTTCAACTGTACTAACTATGTAACTATGTATTAACCTATTTTATTTTTAGTCACCCTAGGAGACTTGAACTTGCAATCCTTCAATCACTTCTATAATACATTACATACAATACTAATGTATAGTTAGGTCCAGAATGATTTGGACAGTGACACAATCTTCATGATTTGGGCTCTGCATGCCACCACATTGGATTTGAAATGAAACAACTGAGATTCAATTGAAGTGTAGACTTTCAGGTTTAATTCAAGGGGTTGAACAAAAATATCTTATGAGACATTTAGGAATTGCAACTATTTTTCTACACAGCCCCCTCATTTCAGGGGCTCAAAAGTAATTGGACAAATTAACATTACCATAAATAAAATGGTTTTTTTTTAATACTTTGTTGGGAATCCTTTGCAGGCAATGACTGCCTGAAGTCTGGAACCCATGGACATCCCCAAACGCTGGGTTTCCTCTTGTGATGCTTTGCCAGGCCTTTACTGCAGCTGTCTTCAGTTGTTGCTTGTTGGTGGGTCTTTCTGCCTGAAGTTTGGTCTTAAGCAAGTGAAATGCATGCTCGATCGAGTTAAGATCTGGTGATTGACTTGGCCATTGCAGAACATTCCACTTCTCTGCCTTAAAAAAATCCTGGGTTGCTTTTGCAGTATGTTTTGGCTCATTGTCCATCTGTACTGTGAAGCGACGTCCTATCAACCTTGCTGCATTTGGTTGAATCTGAGTAGAAAGTATATCCCTGAACACTTCAGAATTCATCCGGCTGCTTCTGTCTTCAGTCACAGCATCAATAAACACTAGTGACCCAGTGCCTTTGGCAGCCATGCATGTCCATGCCATCACACTGCCTCCACCATGTTTTACAGAAGATGTGGTATGCTTTGGATCATGAGCCGTTCCAAGCCTTTTCCATAGTTTCTTCCTCCCCTCATTCTGGTACAGGTTGATCTTAGTTTCATGCTGTTCTAGAACTGGGCTGGCTTCTTTAGATGTTGTTTGGCAAAGTCTAATCTGGCCTTTCTATATTTGAGGCGGATTAATGGTTTACCCCTTGTGGTGAACCCTCTGTATTTGCTCTCATGAAGTCTTCTCTTTATGGTAGACCTGGATACTGATACACCTACTTCCAGGAGAGTGTTCTTCACTTGGCTAGATGTTGTGAATGGGTTTTTCTTCACCATGGAAAGGATTCTGCGATCATCCACCACTGTTGTCTTCCGTGGACGTCCTGGCCTTTTGGAGTTCACGAGATCAACAGTGCGCTCTTTTTTTTCAAGAGTGTACCAAACTGTTGATTTGGCCACTCCTAACATTTGTGCTATCTCTCTGATGGATTTATTCATTTTGTTAGCCTAACGATGGTCTGTTTCACTTGCATTGAGATCCCCTTTGACCTCATGTTGTGAGCTCACAGCAACAGCCTCCAAATGCAAATGCCACACCTGGAATCAACTCCAGATCATTTACCTGCTTAATTGATAATGGATTAACGAGGTAATAGCCCATGCAGCCCATTAAATAGCTTTTGAGATAATTGTCCAATTACCATTGGTCCCTTGAAAAAGAGGCAGCTACATATTAAAGAGCTGTAATTCCTAAACCCTTCCTCAAATTAGGATGTGAATACCCTCAAATTAAAGCTGGGAGTCTGCACTTCAAGCCCATATTGATTATATAACTGTATATTCAGTATGTTTTGGTAAACAGCTAAAATGCCAAAACTTGTGTCACTGTCCAAATAATTCTGAACCTAACTATATGTCAGTGTTTCTCCTGCCTGTCAGCGTATCACTAATAGGTTTACAGATATAGCAGGCCTTAGGGTGACAATGTACTGACAGAAGGTGCTGTGGTTGCTATTGCATGTGGCATCTAAGGTGGTTAAACGGCCGAGATTAGCATTACAGTATCTCTGTTCCTGGCCATAATACAGCCAACCCTTACTGCTGATAGCACAGACACAGATGTGTACATGTACTGCATTATGTAGGAACTACCTCATGCCTGTGCCATACATGTACAGTGCGGTGCAGAAAGAGGCTCTTTTAAAAATGTGGTGTTGATGAATAAGGAAGTCCCAAAAATCATGTGTTAAAGAAGCACTCGCACAAAATATTTTATTCTCTGGCCCATTAGAGAGGCACATTATGTAAATTATGGTGAAGGTAATCTTTATATAGGTGGCTGTATTTGTGAGTTATCCACTCCCTTCTGGTTCTCAGCTGTGTCATGTGTCCAACAATAGGACTCTACAACTGCCACATTGTCTCGTGTGGACAGAAATTCAGTTTCTCTATTCATTACTATTACAGCCTCGATGTGAGTCTTATAGGAATAAATGGACTTCCTGTCCACACGAGATGCTGTGGGAGTTGGAGAGTCCTATTCCCGTTCACATGACTCAGCTGAGGACCAGAAGGGAGTGGATAACTCACAAATACAGCCACCGGTAAGAAGATTACCTTCACCACAATTTACATAATGTGCCTTTCCAACGGGTCAGAGAATAAACAATGTGGTGGGCGTGCTTAAAATTTGTAAAATAGCTCTGGATCTCTGAAGTTTAGGAAAATTGTGAAATTATCCTCTACAGATGTCCTTCATTTTGAATACTGACATATTAACAAGCTGAGATTTTTTAGTTATGGCAACTCCTTTGTTATGCTTTTAATTAGTAGTGGGCACAAATTGTTTTTATTAAATGCCCATGTAATACATGGGCAGGCCTGATCCACTACAGCGAGAGCTAATTTTTCTTAGTGGCTCCCTGCTCTGGCTCATAGATGGGGGTTTGAAACAACAGACACCCCTCTATGTCCCATGGTATAAAGACAGGGGTTGCTTTAAGGAGACAACTCCTTTAAAGGGCACCGGTCAGCAATTTCGAGGCCTCAAAAATGCTGACAGAGTAATATAGGGGAGTTAACTTTAAAGGTACCTTTTTTCTCGATCATGCATGTTGCATGACCGAGAAACCCATGTTTGAATTCCCGGGTGCTGCAGTCGCAAGTGCCACTCTCTGCTCTCAGTGACGGCTCAAGTGGCCAATTAGGAGACTGCTAGAGCCGTCATTCAGAGTAGAGGGGCAGGGCTCGCAAAGTGCAGTGCAGGAGCACTTGTACATCAAGTCCCGCCTCGGTGGCACTTGCGATCGGCGATCCAAGGGAATTAAACACTGATGCAAGACCCCCTCCCCTACATCAACCTACCTGCAGATTTGAGACCTCAAAACTGATAAGAGGTTCCCTTTACATATGATGATAAATATGTGTCAAGGCTACGGTGATTTATAACACATTTCTATTCTGTGATAGCTGTAGGCTATATACATAACAAATTGATTCTAAGTGATTTACTCGTCAAAAATCCTAATATATGATAAAAATAAGGTTCTTGATTGCATAACTAATTTTCACAATACAGTGTTAAAGTAAGAAGTGGTGTTGTAAGGTTGTTCGGAGTTGGTAAATGTTACATTTCTAGATGCATTGAAATCTGTTTTATAACAGTGAATTCCTGCAAATCATACATCAATCATCAGCAAATCCAACAAGTAAACTATATATTTTTACCAGCACAAATAATATGTATAGAACATCCTGCAACTGAATGTTGTTTACTACACTTTATTTTACAAGCGCTCATACACCCATCATTTACTGACTGCTAATTACAGTAATTTAGTATGGTGCTAATGACAGATCTCACAGGGAATAGATGGACTATGGCAATATCCCTATTTGCTTTGATGCTGATGTGAAGAGGCAGGAGAACAGAAATGATTTGTTAGGGATCACACAATTTCATGATGGAATGTGGATGGAATCAAAATATTTTCAACAAGGACGTACTGGATATCATAGGCAACATTAAGTTATCTCTACCATGTGCTGATAAATATGTAATAGAAAAAAACCCAATTATAAATATGAATATATTGCCATTATAGGTTATTAGAAATTACTGATGTTTTTCCTTAAAATGTGGGTTCACTTTTTTTAAACATATACAAATAAGTAATTGCATAAATAGCAATTCCAGCTTATATCATTGTGAAATAAGGAAACAGTCAAGAATATTAACTTGGTTGTTTAAAGCTGAATGCACACATTGCGTAATTTGATCCGCATGTATACGCACGTAATTCCACAGCTAAAATAGTTTTTGGACAGGTTTTTAAAGCATGAAAAGAAAATGATCCTGACAGTTGGCGGGAATTTAGGACAATATATACAAAAAACTGTTACCAGCAGGCAAATCCCTATGTCCCAACTATCAAACAATATGGAATTAACTTTATTACGCTTTATTAAGCAATATGGACTCACTACATGTATTGGTTAAAATTATAACATATCCTCCGTTTGAAGAGTTTCACTGAGCAGTGCAAGTGTGATTATATATGCATTTATCAACATCGCCCTGCGGCTGCAGAACGCCAGGCCAATTAGACAGTGTGAAAATAAGAGCCAACGGAGGTACACATTAGATCAAAAATGGAGTGTCAAAGCCCCCCCGACATGTTTCGCTACACGAGGCAGCGTCTTCATGGGTTTAGGGGCTAATGATAGCGCGCCGGGGAAACAGAACTGTGTTATGCTGCACGGAAGGTACAGCTGATTACTAATTGACCAATCGTGGCCCGTCATGCAGGCCGAGCCTCCTATCTAGATTGACCGACGTGTAGGCGGGCCAATCAGAGCGCCGCACCGAAGGCCAATCAAGGCTCGTCGGCACTATCCAATGGTGTTCAGGGGGGAGGAACCCGCCCCCTCATTCTCTCCGACGGACACCCGAGGCAGCCTATAGGAGAGCGGTGATGAGGCAACAATATGTATCCGCCTCCTAAGTATGCGTAGCACACCAGATCTCCATGGCAACGCCACAACATGGGTGAACGGATCAGTACGTCTTAACAGCGGCGATTCATATGTCAGTATGTCAGTCAGGTCTATGGCGATGACAAGAGCCATCGCCATGCATAAAGTAGGAATATTGCAATAACACAAAGACGGCTTGCTGAGCATTAGGACATTATAAAAATAGGTAGTCAGGCATACTAGATATCTATGTCAGTAGGAATGTACTAATTAAAGGGACTCTCAGTCGGGGAAATACGTATTGTATCACAACACGGCCCAAGAGAGATAGTATATAAATAAATAAAACCAAATCAGAGAAAAATCCATCTGTGCATTGTTTTATTTGTGTACTCATTTGCGTTCAATTAGTTGCATTCTTTATTTTATTAAACTAAATGTGTATTTTGGTGCATTTTTCCTTAAAACTAGACATATACAATTCGTAAGCGGGAACGCAAGAGAAATTGACTTGCCGTGGATTTTAAAATACGCACCACAGGTCAATTTGCGTGCAGAAAAAATCTGCACTGTGTAGATGAGATTTCTTGAAATGTAATTTACTTTGCTGATACAGTAATATGCTGCGGATTTGCCGAATGAAAATACACATGGCAAATCTGCAAGTAATACGCATCATGTGCATTCAGTCTTAGGCTATGTTCACATGAGGTCATTACGTCCGTAATTTACGACCGAACACAGTGCAGGGAGCCGGGCTCCTAGCATCATAGTTATGTATGACGCTAGGAGTCCCTGCCATCGCTGCCGGACAACTGTCTCGTACTGAAAATATGATTACAGTACGGGACAGTTGTCCGGCAGCGAGGCAGGGACTCCTAGCGTCGTACATAACTATGATGCTAAGAGCCCGGCTCCCTGCACTGTGTGCGGTCCGGTACTTGCGAACGAAATACGTCCGTCAATTACGGACGTAATGACCTCGTGTGAACATACCCTTAGTGTTTCCATAAGCTTTCAATAGGGATACAGATGTAGCCATCTTTAACTTGATTCTGATAACTTGCTGCAGCGTGATATCACACAACAAAAGCCATTGAAAAAGTCATTGAAAGAGTCAAGATAAGAGATCTAGCCATTGTTTATTTAATGCGTTAAAAGTCAAGGCAAAGACGGCTACATCTGTACGTGCAGCCATATCTTCGCTAAGATCAGAGGGGATCTCAGTGGTATAGTACCCCTAACCATATACTACAAATGTTAATTGTAAGAAACCCCCTTTAAAGAAGTGCATGCTATAATACCACTATATTGGAAAATTTATATTAATGCAACTCAGTTATAGATTTAAGAATGTTCGACAAATGTTGATACAGTGCTCCTACAAGTTACAATATTAATTGGTTCTTGGACGACCATTGTAAGTTATAGATATATATAGTCAGGAATAACTGCTGAAGGCTGTAAATCGATTTCTATGGTTAAGACAGGAGCTTCTGCAGGGTCCTGTATAATACACAGTGTCCCAGAAAAATAACATGGAGCCGTCCTTATCTGGTGTCCAAGAAGCAGCTCATCCCGGTGCTGTTAGATAGCACCGGAGAGCATGTAGTACTGTACTGTAGAGAGGCGCTACTAGACAGCATGCACATCAGTAATACATGTGTTTTACCAGTGAAATACCCATTCTGATTGGCTGGATCTTCCAGACAATCACACATGTCGCAGATCGTCAGTGTCTCTGTGGCATTGTATTTTGGATGTGGTTTCAAGTCACAATTGCCCATGAGAGACCATTGTATGTTGAAAATATTGTTACCTGAGGTCAATGTAACCTAAGGGACCTCTGTATAAACTTGAGGCAAATAAAAGCTTACATCTCATTGTTTATACACTTTTGATTTACAGGAGCCCACATACAAAGCAAACAGATGCTACTAATACCATGTCTATAATATGGTCAGACAAACAACTCCTAAGATGCTTATTGATATCATTAAAGTTGGTTAACTATCGCCTACATGTTATTACCTAAATGAAAGTCCAGCAAACAAACCTCCTCTACAACAATAGGCCTTGAGGAAGAGGATACCCTGATTACTATCACCATAAAGGATACTGCTGGATGTAGTATTTTACATTCCACATTAAGCCGCAAAATGTTTGGTTAATATGACAATTCGTTTTAATCAGTTTTACTATTTCATATACAACTCCCCATTTATGTATCCAATTAAGCCATATGATTTAGCAAATACAAGCCTAAAGTGGTGGCTAAAGAGAAATACCATATAAATATGACTCATAAAGGCTATATTACAGCACAAGTCTTTTGCACAGAAGTCTTAAAATGCTTTCTATGATTTTATGGTGCAGGATAATTTGGCGTAGTGCCAATAGTGTAGTCTAGTTAATCACGCTCTGCGTAGAACACATACTCCGTTTTATGCAGATTCATGATGACGCAGAGTTGAAAAGACATCTTAAATGCATTTTATTAGTATTTCGTTTCCTATCATCTACCAACAGTTGGTACCAAGGAAATAAAAAATATGTGTGAAAATTGCCTGTGGGACTAAGAAAAATCATCTTTATGGATTGTAGATGCATTTAAATGGATTAAAAATCAGTCTTCTTTGATTGGTGCAGATCTTTTATAGTTGATTTTACTGTATATTCTTAAAAGCAAGCTTTGATCCATTCTGTGGTGTTAAAACGCGGTAATGCATTGAAGATGTTAACGCAGAATCACAAAATAACATATTACACTATTTATGGTTTTTATTCATTAGACATTTAAAATATTCCATTCATTATTTCCCAAACCACAATGATTTGTGCATTGGGTTAATAATAAAACTTGTACCAAACAAAATTGACAGAGATTCACATAAGCATTGTTCGCCACAAGTACCAACCCCAAAAAGAGGAGAAAACCAAATCAGAGTAAAAAACTGGTTCTTAAAGAGGTTGTGTTTTTTTTTTTTTTTTTTTAAAGGAACATTATAGGAAAAACTGCCTAGTGCAAGGTATAAAGGGGTGGTGCATGATTTCTATTCTTGGTGTTCTTTTAATCTCTTAGTTATGTACTGCCCTTCCGAGCCCTGCACTAGGCATAACATAGTATATCAGTTTTTTCTGAAATGTTCCTTTTTCCAAATGTACCAAGTAGGTCTGGGAATCTTACTATTTCCTCAAAACTAGTATCAATGGCTGAAACCCTAGGAGTTCCTACAAAACTAATACACACTGCCAGATAAATTACAGATCTTTGATCAAATCATTATAAGTGGACAACATGTAAACTAATGTGGACACTCTAAATACTATAAAACCAAACAATTGTATTATAAAATAATTATAACTTTATCAATATACATTTTTTACAAAAACCTCAATTAATACATATTTATCTATATAAACAAATATATACAGGCAACAGAAATGCAACATGACAACATAACAGGGGGCATGGCCTAGGTTATATAATCATAATAAACATAGATACAAGCCACAGACCTAATTCATACCACTATGCATAAAGCAGGCAAAATACATGGTAATCCAAATTTTTTATATATATATAAGGAAGACATTTGATGTAAGTATAAGCATTATAACAACTAGCACATAACCATAAGTAAGATGGAATACAGTGGGGATACCCAGCCTGTGATCCCACCACTGGCACAAATATATCTAAAATTAAAAATACTGTATGCAATTCAATAAGTGCTAATGTAGCTAGGACTGTCCAAAAATTGTGGGCTGTCCTTCACGAGCCTGTCCACAGATTTAGGGCTCATGCACACAACCGTAAAGGTTTTTACTGTCCGCAAATACGGATCCACAAATATGGATGCACATCCGTAGCTGTCCACAATTGCGGAAGCGCCAATAGACTTTTATGGGTGAGTCCGTGCTATAAATGCGGTCAAGAATAGGACATGTTCTATATTTTGCATATACTTTCTATGGCCCAGACACACCCCCGTAAACATATGGAATAACCTGCTCCGTAATTACGGATGAACACTACAGTCGTGTGCATGGGGCCTAAGACAAGTAATAACTTAGCTTGACTGACATGTCTGTCTAACAATCTGGTTTGAGGGGTACAAACCACTACTCTTTTCAACAAGGTTGTTTGATAGTGCTTACTTAACAAGGCTCAGATTAACCTGGTCTTTAATAACACAGCAGAAAAAAAGGAAAGTATGTTTGGCAGGAGTCATTTTCGATTTCTTAATAATGCCACAGATTCTATGTCTACTCTGATCGGCTGGCATTTTCTATTTAAGGTACCTATAGATTAACCAATAAAGTTCACCAGTTATATATCCATAAAATATTTCAGTTTTAAAATAGACTTTACATGAACATTACATTATTTTATTTGAAGACCACAGTGGAGAGTACATTTTCAAAACCATAAACACAAATATATCTCCTTACCTTCAAAAAAAAGGCGTCACTTCCAGTCCGCCCTGCTATTTTGTGGGTAAAAGAGCCCAGTTTGAGGGAAGCTGGAGATGCTTAAAAATATATATATTTTCGCACCAGTCCTTGTGAAAGCTCATGCTTGCTCTTTGAAAAACATTAAGGGATTTAACAAAGCTAAGGATGGAAGCATATTTCAAAGAAATAAGTATATGAGAACAAGAGGTCATATTCAGAAGCCGAAGTGATTGAAACTCAAGGCTAATTGGAGAAAAGTTACGATGTACGGAAACGATGGTGAATGCATTTAAAAAATCTTACAGCAAAAGTGAAAAACAGAGAAACGCAAAGAAATCACTGCACAAAACGATAAAAATGTTTGTAATTAAATATTTAGGTATTGAAGAATTTAGCTTTGCTTTATGAAACGTAATGGTGAACTTATGCTTGGAGGCTTCCAATTTCAAAAGGTACATCAGCAGCCCAAAAATGTGATAAAATGTTCTTTATACTATTACTGCCTACTACTTATTGGGTGTCAGGCTCACTTTAAATATCTTGAGACAAAATACAGATTGTACTTAAATGAAGATTGAGAAGGCAACCTGAAGCAACTACTGCAAAATGTCTAAAGGGACATATTACTGCTCAGGCATTTTTTCTTTTTGGCTCCGCTCTGCCGAACTAAATAAAATCTCCATGGCTCAGATCTCTAAGAGAACGTCAGCAGTTCTCCCCCAGACAGTGCATTATCTTAAAAACCTTTCTGTTGTTCTTTTTAGTATATATCATTGTCCTTGCTGTCACACTGCATCACTATCCCCTATCTGCTGCTTCCCTTTGTCTTGTCACCAGACTGTCATACAGAAATATAACTTAACCACCTACCCTTGACCTCAAAAACAGACCAATATTTTTATGTTATGCATTCACGAGATCAAACATAGGACAATACAAGGTAACATAAAACACAATGGCAAAGAACACTTGTTCTGCACAGTATTTATAAATCATCTTGAAAACAGAAAATGTTTAAAAAAACAAAATACCAGAGTGGGAAGCCGGGAGGGGAAGTACGGAGCAGGCTCACGGGCTGAGCCCGTTCCATAAATTGCACGTGTTAGCTGTATGTTACAGCTGACACTTCACTGCCATCATAGATTACTATTATCCTGTTTAACCCCTCAGATGCTGAGGTCAATAGTGCCTGAGGCATCTAAGCCATTAGAAAGAGGGGGCAGTCCCCTCGGACTGCCCTTCTCGGCCCCCCAGGGCTTAATAAGTACCCGTAAAAAAACACGATTTACTGCTATACATTAAAAGTTTAGAAAAAAAACAATGCAACATTTTTTATGAACATAACTGGTATCGGCACGTCCGTAAAAGTCCAAACTATTACAATATAACATTATCAAATCTGCACGGTTGACGCAGTAAAAAAACAACATTTGAAATGCCAAAAAACACCAGAAAATGAAAAATACGTGATCAAAAAGACTTATGTACCCCAAAAAGATACCAACATAAAATAGAACTCGCCCTGCAAAAAAGAATCCCTCACACCGCTTAATCAACAGAAAAATAAAAAAGTTATGGCTTTTTAGAATATGGCGACACAAAAAAAATCTTCTCCAGTTTCCCAGTACATTAGATGGTACAATAAATGGTGCCCTGGGAAACTACAACTTGTCCCGCAAAAAAAAACCAAAACCCTCATACTGCTATATCGACAGAAAAATAAAAATGATGTGGCTTTTGGAAAGTTGGGAGAATTAAATGAAAATTAAAAACCGAAAAATGGCTGCGGCAAGAAGGGGTTAATTGTAAGATTACATGCATGACTCTATAGGACATATGAGGGCTATGCAGAACAGTGGTATGGAGCTTAAGGCTAGTTCACCTTAGGAGAGACATTCTTCTAGTGACAAGGACCCTCGATCATGACCCTATGAAAATATGTGAGCAGTATTACTGCAGGGTGATAAACCTTTAATGCCAATAGCACTCATAAGATGAAGATAGATTGAACCATGTATCTCATTTACTTGTCATTCAATGAGTCCAGGCATTGCAGTGTTGTTACTTTTCAGTCAATATTTGTTGTACAAGATGAGTTAAGGGGAACAGACAATGGATTAATGGTGGCTACTTTGCAGTAACATTTAACAGACCTTGCCTAGAATTAAGAAAGGGCTTTCATTTATGCTGCTTTACATATACTTTATATATATAAATAAATAAAAATATATAAATATATACATATATGTATATATATATATATATAGAGAGAGTGAGAGAGAGAGAGAGAGAGAGAGAGAGAGAGAGAGAGAGAGAGAGAGAGAAACACAGCAGAATAAAATGCATGTAAAGGAACAAAAAATGTTACATGCTGCTAAGAAAACAAAAAGGAAACACAAAATTAAAAAATGCATGTATGTGAATAGAACCATAGAAATCTATTTTTTGACACTTTTCATCCAAAAAGCATGGAAGCTGGAGGAATATGGCGTCAATAGAAACAAGCACTGAAAGCACAAACAGCAGGAGATTGAAGTTCATGCCGGCACAGTGAGTGATCTGGCACAGATATGACACATGCTCTCTATAAACAGCTATTGCTGTAACAGGATTCATCCACTATATTTCATATCTTCATTCTTCTCATCTTATACCATATGCTTCATTCTGACAGCTTCTTTACAAGCTTCCCATAGGAGTCCACCATAATGGTAAAATTAGGTACAAAGGGGAGACTGAGCTATATTCCAGTTATTACATTGCGAACATAAATAATAAATGTTAATTAAAATATTTGCTCGCCCTTTTCTGCAGGATCAGTGACTACAAAATATTAATTCCACAGACCTCTCTCATAAATGTTTTCTTGGTAAGACAATCTTATTGCAGTCAATTTTGGCAAGAGGGCTTAACCAGCTGCACGAATACCCAATTTAAATGCATTTTAAATGTATTACTTTATTATTTATTTATTTTTACTAGTTAAAAATATATAAAGAACATTTTTTTTTTCCCATTATAAGCTGTTGTTTTTTTATTATCTAATAAATATATGTTCTGTTTTTCTTTTTCTTATAATGCACTAATGTGGAAGTTATTGAAAAGGTTTGTCTTTACAAAATTTGGGTATCACTGGTAGTCTCTATAAATGTCACCCAAAAAAAAAGATGACTGCAGATAAATATTTACAAAACTAGTACAGTAGGTTGATAGCAGTACAGAACACGTAGTGCAGGTAGAGAGCAGTACAGAACAGGTAGAGTGCAGGACAACACCTGTAGTACAGGTAGAGAGCAGTACAGAACAGGTAGAGTGCAGGACAACACCTGTAGTACAGGTAGAGAGCAATACAGAACAGGTAGAGTGCAGGACAACACCTGTAGTACAGGTAGAGAGCAGTACAGAACAGGTAGAGTGCAGGACAACACCTGTAGTACAGGTAGAGAGCAGTACAGGACATGTAGTACAGGGAAAGAGCAGTACGTACATGTAGTGCAGGTAGAGAGCAGTACAGGACATGTAGTATAGGTAGAAAGCAGTATAGTACATGAAGTATAGGTACATATATAGCAGTGAGAGCAGGGAAGCACAGGTGGGGAACGTACAGCAGATATAGTACCGGTAGATAGCAGTACAATACGTGTGGTACAGTCACCCCCTTTAACCCCTTAAGGACGCAGCCACTTTTGGACCAAATGACAGCCTCATTTTTTAAATCTGACATGTGTCACTTTATGTGGTAATAACTTTGGAATGCTTTTACCTATCCAAGCGATTTTGAGATCGTTTTCTCGTGACATATTGTACTTTAAGTTAGTGAAAAAAATTTGGTCGATATATTCAATATTTTTGTGTGAAAAACACCAAAATTTAGAGAAAATTTGCAAAAAATTTGCATTTTCTAAATTCAAATGTATCTGCTTGTAAGACAGATAGTTATACCACACAAAATAGTTGCTAGCTAACATTTCCCATATGTCTACTTTAGATTGGCATCATTTTTTGAACATCCTTTTATTTTTCTAGGACGTTACAAGGCTTATAAGTTTAGCAGCAATTTCTCAAATTTTCCAGAAAATTTCAAAAGCCTATTTTTTTAGGGACCAGTTCAGTTCTGAAGTGGCTTTGAGGGCCTTATATATTAGTAACCCCAACAAATCACCCCATTTTAAAAACTGCACCCCTTAAAGTATGCAAAACAGCATTTAGAAAGTTTCTTAACCCTTTATGCGTTTCACAGGAATTAAAGCAAAGTGGAAGGGAAATTTGCAAATTTCATTTTTTTTTTTTGCAGAAATTCCATTTGAATTAATTTTTCTTGTAATACTGAAGGTTTTTACCAGAGAAACATAACTGAATATTTATTGCCCTGATTCTGAAGTTTTTAGAAATCTCCCACATGTGGCCCTAGTGCGCTACTGGACTGAAACAAAAGCCCCAGAAGCAAAGGAGCACCTAGAGGAATTTTGGGCCTTCCTTTTCTTAAATTATATTCCAGGCACCATGTCGGGTTAGAAGAGGTCTTGTGGTGCAAAAATAAAGGAAACACCCCAAAAAAGACCCCATTTTGGAAACTACACCGCTTGACTAATTCATCAAAGGGTGTAGTGAGCATTTTTACCCCACAGGTGTTTTATAGATTACATTAGAATTGGGCAGTGAAAATGAAAAATTACATTATTTTCCAATAAGATGTAGCTTTACCTCAAAATGTTTCATTTTTTCAACAAATAAATGAGGAAAAGCACCCCAACATTTGTAAAGCAACTTCTCCAGAGTACATAAATACCAAACATGTGGTCATAAACTGCTGTTTGGGCAAACAGCAGGACTCAGAAGGGAAGGCACGCCATTTAGCTTTTGGTGCGCTGATTTTGCTGGATTCATTTCTCTGAACCATGTCGCATTTGTAAAGCTCCTAAGGTACCACTACAGTGGAAACCCCCCAAAAGTGACTCCATTTAGGAAACTACACCCCTTGAGGAATTCATATAGGGGTGTAGTGAGCATTTTGACCCCATAGGTGTTTCATAGATTTCATTAGAATTAGGCAGTGAAAATGAAAAATGACATTATTTTCCAATAAGATGTAGCTTTACCTCAAAATTTTTATTTTTTTCAACAAATAAATGATAAAAAGCACCCCAACATTTGTAAAGCAACTTCTCCAGAGTACGGAAATACCCAACATGTGGTCATAAACGGCTGTTTGGGGAAGCGGCAGGACTCAGAAGGGAAGGCACGCCATTTAGCTTTTGAAGTACAGATTTTGCTGGTTTGATTTCTCGGCACCATGTCGCATTTGTAAAGCTCCTAAGGTACCAGTACAGTGGAAACCCCCCAAAAGTGACTCCACTTGGGAAACTACACCCCTAGAGGAATTCAACTAGGGGTGTAGTGAGCATTTTGACCCCCCAGGTGTTTCATAGATTTCATTAGAATTGGGCAGTAAACATGAAAAATTTCATTTTTTTCCACTAAGACGTAACTTTAGGTAAAAATGTTTCATTTTCTCATCAAATAAAGAAGAAAAATCACCATATCATTTGTAAAGCAACTTCTCCAGAGTACAGAAATACCCCATATGTCGTAATAAAGTACTGTATGAATACACATCAGGGCTCAGAAGGGAAGGAGCGCCATTTGGAGAGCAGATTTTGCTGGATTGGTTTTTATGCGCCATTTCGCTTTTGCAAAGCCCCTTAGGTAGCAGTACAGTGGAAACTACCCAAAAGTGACTCCATTTGGCAACTACACCCATTGAGGAATTCATCTAGGGGTGTAGTGAGCATTTTGACCCCACAGGTGTCTCATATCTTTTAATAGAAATGGGCAGTGAAAATGAAAAATTACATTATTTTCCAATAAGACATAGAATTAGTTCAAAACTTTTCATTTTCTCAACAAATAAAGGAGAAAAAGCACCATAACATTTGTAAAGCAACTTCTTCAGAGTAGGAAAATACTCCACACGTGGTCATAAACTGCTATTTGGACACACAGCAAGGCTCTAAAGGGAAGGAGCGCCATTTAGTATTTGGAGTGGAGATTTTATAAGATTCGTTTTTTGACACCATGTTGCATTGAGCTATAGTACCAGTACAGTGGTACCCCCGATAAATTACCCCATTTTGGAAACTAGATCCCTCAAATAATTTATCTAGGGGTGTAGTGAGCATTTTGACCGCACAAGTGTTTTGCAAAAATGAGTAAACAAGAGATGTTGCAGATTGAAAATTGCTGTTTTCCACAGATATGCCATTTCAGTGCTCAATGTGTTGTGCCCAGCTTGTACCACCGTAGACACACATCCCATAAATTGTTAAGCGGGTTCTCCAGAATACAGTAATACCCCATATGTGGTCATAAATTGCCGTTTGGGCACACTGCCAGGCTTAGTTGGACCACCATTTGGCTTTTGAAGCGCAGATTTTGCTTGGTGTTTTAGTGGTATTTTATCTTATAATGTGGGGGCATATGTAAGCTGTGCAGAGTACATCAGGGCATATGTAAGCTGTGCGGAGTGCATCAGGGTATATGTAAGCTGTGCAGAGTGCATCAGGGTATATGTAAGCTGTGCAGAGTACATCAGGGTATATGTAATATGTGCGGAGTACATCAGGGTATATGTAATATGTGCGGAGTACATCAGGGTATATGTAATATGCGCGGAGTACATCAGGGAACATGTGATATGTGCGGAGTACATCAGGATATATGTAAGCTGTGCAGAGTACATCAGGGTATATGTAATATGCGCGGAGTACATCAGGGTATATGTAAACTGTGAGGAGTACATCAGGGTATATGTAATATGTGCGGGTACATCAGGCTATATGTAAGCTGTGAGGAGTACATCAGGGTATATGTAAGGTGTGCGGAGTACATCAGCTTATATGTAAGCTGGGCGGAGTGCATCAGGGCATAATAGGATGATGTAATAATGGGGAGAATGAATAATCCATGGATTGGTGTGGTACGCTTTGAACCAATCCTTTATACACAGGCCAGGTTTCCTCATCTCCGCTGCATCTACAAGGTCCACCTGTGGGGTCCAGCAAATGATGATGTGGGGTATTTAGTGAAATTCTACTGGACCTAAAAAAATAGTCTGGGCCGTCATTTTGCATCATTGCGTTTTGAGAGTCATAACGTGTTATTTTTCCGTTGACGGATCTGTGTGAGGGTGCGTTTTTTGTGGAACGAGCTGTAATTTTTCTTGGTTCCATTTTGGGGTACATGCGATTATTTTTTTATCACTATTTATTCCATTTTTTGGGAGATGAGGAAACCAAAAAACAGCAATGCTAGCACGTTTTAAATTTTTTTTTTTTACAGTGTTCACCGTGCAGTATAAACAACATGTTAACTTTATTGTGCGGGTCGATACGATTACAGCGACACCAAATTTATATAGTTTTTTCAAGTTTCACTACGTTCTCACAATAAAAATACTCTTTTCTAAAAAAATCATGTTTTAGTGTTGCCATTTTCTGACAGCCATAACTTTTTTATTTTTTACTTGATATCGCTACGCGAGGACTTGTTTTATGCGTGACGAACTGTAGTTTCTATTGGTACCATTTTGCGTTACTTGCAACTTTTTGACAACTTTTTATTACATTTTTTTTGAGACAAGATGACCAAAAAATAAAATGCTGTCATTGTTTTTTATTAAAAAAATTTACGGTGTTCACCGTGTGGTAAAAATAATGTGACATTTTTATAGATCAGGCCGTTCCGAACGCGGCGATACCTATTATGTATAGTTTTTTTTCATGCTTTAATTTTTTTTATAATAATAAATGAGTTGATCAGGGAAACAGGGCGATTATTGTTTTTATTATTTATTTATTATTTATTTAGTTATTTTTCTTTCAAATTTTTTTTTCATTCTTTACTTTTTCTTTTACACTGACCTGGGGACATGAAGATCTGGTCTTCTGATCCCCGGTACAATACACTGCACTACTTATGTAGTGCAGTGTATTGTAACTGTCATTGATCAACTGACAGTTAGCGTACCTAATAGGCTACCATCGCCACCCACGATCCATCACGGGGGGGGCACAGGGGGTTCAGAGGGAGCTCCTTCGCTCTGTAAACCACTTCAATGCAGCGGACGTCATTGACAGCCGCATTGAAGGGGTTAAATGGCTGCGATTGGCGGTAACAGCCATCACAGCGGCATGTCAGCTGTGTATAACAGCTGACAGCCGCTGAAGATAAAGCGCGCACAGCTCATCACCTTTATTTGTTTATAAATAACGGCTAGTAATACTCACCTCTCCCCATTTCGGCTCCTATCTAGCTTCCGACACTGCCACAATGGGTCCTGACGCTGCCAGTGTCAAAACACTGTGTGCGGCGCCTCCTAAATCTGAAGAGAAGCCAAGAGCGAGAAGAGTTAAATATATAGAGTGATCTTTTCTGGGGTATTATGACTTAAGGGGTCTTGTCTGGGGTCTGAATAAATATAGGGGGTCTGATTAATTTAACAGGGCCTGGTGTGTAAATTTATTTAGGGGTCTGAGGTCTTCATTTATTTAGGGGTTTGGTCAAAAGTAACTTAGGGGTCTGAATTAATTTTGGGGTCTGCTCTCTGGTCTGAATTACTTTATTAGTCCTGTCTGGAGTTTGGATTTATTTATTGATCTGGTCTGAAGTCTGTATTTGTGTAGCTTGTGAGGTTGGGCTGTAGAAGTGAGGGGCCAAAGATTTTGGGAAGCAAACTCTGCAGTCAACAGAAAAAGTTGTCATAGCAGTCTGGGCCAGATTAAGAAGAAAAGGAAAGCGAACTACTCCAATCAGTATGGACGTCTCCTGTGAGTCACTGAATTTAATAGTTTTGTATTCTGCAGGTGTTTAATCAGTATTATATTCTCTTGTATGGTCAGTAGTGTGATGATGATCTGAACACCACCTGTGTAGAACTGTTGTCTGAACATGGGCATAATTAGAATTCATAGGGCCTCATAGCAAAGTCAGGAATGGACCCCGCCACCGAGAATCTGAACCCGTCCTTAGCACACTCATGCACACTCGTGCCGTAATAAGCTTGAGTGAATCAAGTTTTAGTCAGCAATCAATAGATAGTAACACCAGATAGAACATCTTTATCAACAAAAAGGAACTAAAATTATTGCACCTGAGTGCCCCTTATTCTCTGGGGCCCATAGCAGCTGCTATAGCTGTAGTTACGTTAAAGGCTATGTACACCTTTGAAATCATTTTTGGTTATTTTTAATAAAAAATATCTATTAACGTGTTTTCTGCAACTTTGCAATTACATTTTATTAAAAATTATTACTTTTTGAGATACAGCTGCTTTGTATCCTGTATACAGAGCAGCTATATCTATCACTGAAACTTGTATACATCACTGACACAGTGGCACTGACGGGTTTAGTGTCATAGGGTCTTGCATGTCTCTGACAAGAAAGGATCGAGCTGTTACCGATCACATCTAAGTTCATAACTTAGATGTGATCGATAACAGGTGGATCCTGCGTGTCAGTGACACGCAGGGCCTGCTTCTCTGTATACAGGATACAAAGCAGCTGTATCTCAAAATGTAAAAATAATTTTTAATAAAAAGTATTTAGAAAGCTGCACAAAACGAGTTGTGGGGTGTGAGGTGTCAAAGGTGTACATAGCCTTTAATGTATCTGACCACTATATGGCGGTATTATTAGGTATTATTAGTTATATTGATCTTTGTATAACTTGTACCTCACTAATAAAAAATAAAAACATGTACTGACTGTATGCTCAGGTGTTTCTGTGTTCGACTATTATTTTCCTTCTTGTGTTGACGATGTGGCTTACATATTTAGAGAAGTAGCGATTGGCATGACCAAACAAAGCCACCCTTGCTATACAATGATATATATGCAAGTTTTTTTTTTCCATATGGTGAAATACATGTTTGCACCTGCAGTAGCAAGTTTATATGGTCATAGAGGCAGCAGCTTCTATGATCCAGCATCACTGCTCATTTCTTTATAAGTAAACACATTCGTTGGATGCACATTGAAAGCTGGTGAAATGTATTTGGTGATGAAAATGAATTGTGTTCATGTTTTCTTAGATTTGACAGGATTAGACATTTTTAGATAACTGAGGAGATGTGTGTCATGCATTCCCCTGATATCCACTTTCTTATTTCCCCCAGGATGTCAGGATTGCAAATAAATCTCCAATTCATCTCCAACTTTATTTAGACTTTATTTTAGGCTCCCACTTGCCATCCATAAGGAACAGAGAACTGTCATTCTAGTTTTCAGAAAATGAGACCTGACAGCTAGGCACCTTGTTCACACAGGATTAGTTGCACTACAATGAACCTACAGTTACCCAAAGAAATATGCTGCAGTATTTTTGAGAATCTTGACACTACTGGTGTATTAATCCAAGTGACAATAAAATGTTATGCTGACCAAGAAAGCATCTTGAAAATGGTAATGGTAAGGAGAAGGCTGAACTATAAACTTGGCAACGTACAATTACTTTGACTACCTGGTTAAAAAATAATATTTCAATGTAACAGACACTATATCAATACTGCAAATAATAAAAGAACTATTGAAATTAGACCCTTTAATTGTGAAGTTGTGTCAATGGTAATAATAAGAAAAGTGAGATGCTACATTTTACCAAAAGACCTATATAACTTCTTCTAGACAGTTTAAACCATCTTAAGCTGAATTCATAAAGGTGTTAACCACCTATCGATTATCTTCATGTGTTTCCTATTGTAAACTCTGAAAGCCATATATGCAACTGTCACATTGTTGACAGAAGCTAATACAAGCTGCCTGCTTTTATGAATTGTTCAACATCTATCAGGTCTGTTTGGGGGCAATAAAAAAGGTTTGCAGAAAACACCTGAATGTGCATGTGCTTTTCAATGCCCCAAAACTGTAGTGTAGGCAAAACAGTTTTATATTAGATGCGGACTGTACACCCTATGCAGACTCCATATAAAAAACCTGCGTATACTGCTGTAAGAAAATACATGAGCATGCATGCCCTCATTGGAATGCATTAACATTGTATTCAGGATTTGTCATACGGAACCCAAATAGGTCATATGCAATACAGATAGCAGAATGACCTTCGAGAAAAACAAAAACAAAGGAGGTCATCCCATCAAAATGACTAGATGATGTTTGATCAACCTATCATGTTTTCAACCAGTCCCACTGGTAGGTACAACGTCACTGAACAAACCACCACATTGCCTTAACATTGAATTGTAAAATGATGCATGTTACTATTAGGGTATGACCACATGTAGCGGAATTGCTCTGGAATTCCGCTGCGGACAGTCCGCAGCGGAAATCCGCAGCGTACACGTTTTTCCATTGCCTTCCACAGCTTTGTGGTTGGGTTCGTTTACACGTTGCGGACAATTCCGCTGCGTAGCATAGGCTGCGGAGCGGAATTTGGTGTCCGCAGCATACAATGGTTGTTGCGGACGTGTAGCGGACTTGTTGCGGACTCATTGCAGAATTTCTCCATTGACTTCAATGGAGAGTCAAAATTCCGCAATGAAGTCCGCAGATGTTATGTAGATGTTATGTGTGCTGCGGAGCGTATTGGTATTACTAACATGACATTTCTTCATTCTGGCTGGACCTATGTATTTCTAGGTCTACAGCCAGACTGAGGAAGTCAATGGGGCTCCCGTAATTACGGGTGACTACGTGTGTGCACCCGTAATTACGGGAGCGTTGCTAGGTGACGTCAGTAAATAGTCACTATCCAGGGTGCTGAAAGACTTAAGCGATCAGCAGTGAGGCTGGGTTCACACGACCACATTAACGTCCGTAATGGACGGACGTATTTCGGCCGGAAGTCCCGGACCGAACTCAGTGCAGGGAGCCGGGCTCCTAGCATCATAGTTATATACGATGCTAGGAGTCCCTGCCTCTCTGTGGAACTACTGTCCCATACTGAAAACATGATTACAGTACGGGACAGTTGTCCTGCAGAGAGGCAGGGACTCCTAGCGTCGTACATAACTATCATGCTAGGAGCCCGGCTCCCTGCACTGAGTTCGGTCCGGGACTTCCGGCCGAAATACGTCCGTCCATTACGGACGTTAATGTGGTCGTGTGAACCCAGCCTAACTTTTTCTGCACCCTGGACAGTGACTACCGATCACAATATACATCAACCTGTAAAAAAATAGACGTTCATACTTACCGAGAACTCCCTGCTTCTTCCTCCAGTCCGGCCTCCCAGGATGACGTTTCAGTCCAAGTGACGGCTGCAGCCAATCACAGGCCAATCACAGGCTGTAGCGGTCACATGGACTGCCGCGTCATCCAGGGAGGTCGGGCTGGATGCCGAACGAGGGACGCGTCACCAAGACAACGGCCGGGTAAGTATGAATTTATTTTACTTTCACTAGGGAAAGGGCTGCCCTTTCTCTCTATCCTGCACTGATAGAGAGAAGGGAAGTGCTTTCACCTCAATACGCAACGGCTAGTCCGCATCAATTTAATGCCCATTTTGGGCAGAACCGCAACAGAATCTGCAACGCAGATTCGGTGCGGCATTGATGCGGACAGTGGCGGGAGAATTCCGCCACGTCCGGGCATGCCCTTAGAGGTCACTACAAGGGAAATACGTAAAACTGTCCTTCAATCTCTCTCCCAGAATGTTTAAGAAAATAATTATTGTTAACTTTATTCTGCAACTATTCCTTTGCAACCATATTTACCTGTAGGGTTGACCCACCAGTCATGAATGTCCACGAAAGAGGAAAAGGTTTAGGGCATGTTCACACGTGGCGGAATTGCTGTGGAATTCCGCTGCAGACAGTTCGCAGTGGAATTCTCCAGCGGCTGTTTTTTACATATGTTTCAATACATTTTAGACAAGTTAGTTCAGACATTGTGGAAAACTCCGCTGCTGACCATAGGCGGCGGTGCAGAATTTTCCCTCCGCAGCATGCACTGTCTGTTGCGGAGAAGCAGCGGAATTTCACTGTGGATTTCAGCCTTTGCAAAGCAAAAATTGAAATCTGTGGTAAGTCCGCTGTGTTTTCTGCAATGTCTGAATTACCTGTCAAATATGCAAATGTTGGTGCAGATTCGTTGCGTAATTGCCCCAAATCTCCACCAACATTTGCAGCGGAAAAAAACTCCACCACGTGTGAACATGCCCTTACATTGCTTTGCAAGAGGGAGTAGGACCCAAAAATGCAAAGCTTAGTTTTTATCACAGTATAGAATATATTGAAACATTACACATAATAATAAGAATCACCAGGCACAAAAGATTAATAATTAACCATGGCAAATAAAAAATAGCGATTTCTTTCAGCGCACTACACTTACAGGAAAATCCAATATTCCCAAGACGTGAACTGTAACAGATGTGGACATAAAATGTGAAACCAAAGCGAAGGGCAGAATTATTCCCTTGTGCCAACTACCTTCACAGGAGCAATAGGTCTTATCTCTATTTTATTAAGTCCTAAATGAACAGAATGACAAAAATGCTGTTGAGCTCCTGACAATGTATAAAGCACTGAACTTGTTTTGCCATGGAGCAAAATAATTCATAGAGATTGTGAAAACTTTTATTTGTCAGATGTATAAAGTTCAATTGGTCCACTGACACCCATGCAGAAAAATGAAGAAATAAATTCTGAAAAAATAAGTTGGTGTCACTAAGACAGATTATGAGGAACATACCAACAAAAGCCAAATTGCTCACCAATGGACAGCTGCAATAAAATGCTGATTGAGAATGGGTCGATTAAAATGTCACTCATCCTGTCTTCCCATGAGACACCAAAAAATTCAGGTAATAAAGAAGCAGAATCCTAAAAGGTAATATGTGTACGGTGAGCGTGAGAAAAAACACTAAGGCTATGTTCACATATGTTAATATACGTTTACCTCTCTTCCGTCCGTCAGAGGAAGAGAGGATCGAAAGATTAAACAGAAAACGGTTCCGTTAGAATTAACATTGATTTCAATGGTAATTATTTTGTTTCAGTTGCTTTCCGTTTGTCTCAGTTCATTAGGTTTCCGTTCTTTTTTATGCAAGCAAAAGTGCAGTCTGCAGAACTTTTGTTTCCATGAAAAAAAACGGAAACCTAACGAATGGAGACAAACGGAAAGCAACTGAAACAAAGGAACTACCATTGAAATCGATGGTAATTCTAACGGAACCGTTGCTTTCCGTTTAATCTTTCGTTCCTCTCTTCCTCTGATGGAAGAGAGGTAAACGTGTATTAACGGAAATGTGAAAGAAGCCTAAATAGTACAAAGAGTATATGTGACTTTGACTCAATGACTTTTATGCCACATGTGTCAACCCATGGTGCAACCCTAGCTCTGACAGTGCTGTATTAGGAAAAACCTACTGGCAGGCAGTTTTGGCACGTGGGGTAATAACAATGATCCTAAATGGCCTTTTAATAAATTTGGAATTCTGCACTGTGATGTAATTAGGCTAATGACAGAAATCAAAGCTTTGTTTCCTTTATCAGTAATAAGAAGGAGAAGCAGTCTAGCTAAAGAGGACCGGTCAGCTCTGCTGACATGTCTGCTTTAGTAAATACTAGTATTCCCCAGGAAATAATAATTTTGAAGCATCTTTTCTTAAGGTACTTTTACACGGGTGTTTGATCAGGCGAACAAGCACTTGTACGATAGCTCGTTCCCGATTATTAGCCAGTGAAAACAGGGCAGCGATCAGCCGATGAACGAGTAAACACTTGTTTGTCAGCTTATTGGATCTTTTATGCGACCAAAAACCCAACAAACAAGGGATGTGCTGACGACAAGATGCAAATGTATGCGGTTGAACGATCCTGATAAAGGATACCTATTATTACCAATAGGGTATTTGTTTTATTAAAAAAAAAAAAAAAACATTAGCCCCTTAATAAAAAAATATTTTAGTAAATTTCATTCAAATTTTTTTTATTTATCTTTTTAAAAAACAAGTTCCTTACATGACCTGGTTTAAGTTTTTATGATTACCGACATCCCCTGCATCCTCCACAGCAGCCTACATGTTCATAAGATCTCGCTGGTCATTCTGTCTAAAAAAAACTCATCGGTAACTGCTGTGTGAGGGTATGTTCACACACAAACTCAAAAACATCTGAAAATACAGAGCTGTTTTCAAGGGAAAACAGCTCCTGATTTTCAGAAGTTTTTTAAGCCACTCGCGGTTTTCATGACGTTTTTTACGCCCGCTTTGGAGCTTAATTCAATAGTTAATGAAAAACAGCTCCAAAAACCTCCCAAGAAGTGTCCTGCACTTCTTTTTCGTGGCTGTTTTTTTTTACGCGGCCGTTTTTGAAAAACGGCCGCGTAAAAAAAAACGCCCGTCGGAACAATTGAAATCAATGGGCAGTGTGAATATAACCTTAATGCTTATTGATCGGTAACTGCTATATTAATGCTTACTGATCGGTAACCGCTGTATTAATGCTTACTGATCGTGACTGCTGTATTAATGCTTACTGATCGGTAACCGCTGTATTAATGCTTACTGATCGGTAACCGCTGTATTAATGCTTACTGATCGGTAACTGCTGTATTAATGCTTACTGATCGGTAACTGCTGTATTAATGCTTACTGATCGGTAACCGCTGTATTAATGCTTACTGATCGGTAACTGCTATATTAATGCTTACTGATCGGTAACTGCTGTATTAATGCTTACTGATCGGTAACCGCTGTATTAATGCTTACTGATCGTGACTGCTGTATTAATGCTTACTGATCGGTAACTGCTGTATTAATGCTTATTGATCGGTAACTGCTATATTAATGCTTACTGATCGGTAACTGCTGTATTAATGCTTACTGATCGTGACTGCTGTATTAATGCTTACTGACCGGTAACAGCTGTATTAATGCTTACTGATCGTGACTGCTGTATTAATGCTTACTGATCGGTAACTGCTGTATTAATGCTTACTGATCGGTAACTGCTGTATTAATGCTTACTGATCGGTAACTGCTGTATTAATGCTTACTGATCGGTAACCGCTGTATTAATGCTTACTGATCGGTAACTGCTGTATTCATGCTTACTGATCGGTAACAGCTGTATTAATGCTTACTGATCGGTAACTGCTGTATTAATGCTTACTGATCGTGACTGCTGTATTAATGCTTACTGATCGGTAACTGCTGTATTAATGCTTATTGATCGGTAACTGCTGTATTAATGCTTACTGATCGGTAACTGCTGTATTAATGCTTATTGATCGGTAACTGCTGTATTAATGCTTACTGATCGGTAACTGCTGTATTAATGCTTACTGATCGGTAACAGCTGTATTAATGCTTACTGATCGTGACTGCTGTATTAATGCTTACTGATCGGTAACTGCTGTATTAATGCTTACTGATCGGTAACTGCTGTATTAATGCTTACTGACCGGTAACAGCTGTATTAATGCTTACTGATCGGTAACTGCTGTATTAATGCTTACTGATCGGTAACTGCTGTATTAATGCTTACTGATCGTGACTGCTGTATTAATGCTTACTGATCGGTAACTGTGCTGTATTAATGCTTACTGATCGGTAACTGCTGTATTAATGCTTACTGACCGGTAACAGCTGTATTAATGCTTACTGATCGGTAACTGCTGTATTAATGCTTACTGATCGGTAACTGCTGTATTAATGCTTACTGATCGGTAACTGCTGTATTAATGCTTACTGACCGGTAACAGCTGTATTAATGCTTACTGATCGGTAACTGCTGTATTAATGCTTACTGATCGGTAACTGCTGTATTAATGCTTACTGATCGGTAACTGCTGTATTAATGCTTACTGATCGGTAACTGCTGTATTAATGCTTACTGATCGGTAACAGCTGTATTCATGCTTACTGATCGGTAACTGCTGTATTAATGCTTACTGATCGGTAACTGCTGTATTAATGCTTACTGATCGGTAACTGCTGTATTAATGCTTACTGATCGGTAACTGCTGTATTAATGCTTACTGATCGGTAACTGCTGTATTAATGCTTACTGATCGGTAACTGTGCTGTATTAATGCTTACTGATCGGTAACTGCTGTATTAATGCTTACTGATCGGTAACTGTGCTGTATTAATGCTTACTGATCGGTAACTGCTGTATTAATGCTTACTGATCGGTAACTGTGCTGTATTAATGCTTACTGATCGGTAACTGTGCTGTATTAATGCTTACTGATCGGTAACCGCTGTATTAATGCTTACTGATCGGTAACCGCTGTATTAATGCTTACTGATCGGTAACTGCTGTATTAATGCTTACTGATCGGTAACAGCTGTATTAATGCTTACTGATCGGTAACTGCTGTATTAATGCTTACTGATCGGTAACTGCTGTATTAATGCTTACTGATCGGTAACTGTGCTGTATTAATGCTTACTGATCGGTAACTGCTGTATTAATGCTTACTGATCGGTAACTGCTGTATTAATGCTTACTGATCGGTAACTGCTGTATTAATGCTTACTGATCGGTAACTGCTGTATTAATGCAGTAGATAGAGCTCTTTTAGACAGAATGCAAGATCTAGCGATTACCAGCGAGATTTTGTGATCTGAACCTGTATGCTACCGTCGGGGGTTGTGGGGGTTGCCGGATCCTTAGCATATGAAACCAGGCCATGTAAAGGTCTTTTTTTAAACTAATTCTAATTACATGTATTTACTAAAATTGTTTTTTTTATTAGAAAGCTAATGATTTTTTTAAAAACAAACAAACAAACAAACAAACAAACAAACAAACAAACAAACAAACAAACAAACAAGTACCCTATTCGTCATGATAGGTAGTGTTTAATGATCGTTCTTCCCTATACATTCTGTTAATTGTTCTGTTTAAATTGAGCAAACGAGAGCGTAACTTTCTCTATTGTTCCTCCTGGAAATATATAAATAAATTGACAACTGGGTGAAATCATTCTCCACTCCAATTGAGCATCGGGCGTTACCATTCCCCTTGTCAATGGGGTCTGTCCTTTCACAGTCTGACACGGAGTGCGTAAGGACACACCCCATTGACAAGGGGAATTGTAACACCCAGTGCTCAACTTATAAATGTATTTCCTGGAGGAATAATAGAGGAATGGCAGAAGCTTAAATTGAGAAGCTTAAATTGTTTTTTAATGAAAAATTCAAGTATTTACTAAAACTGTTAAGGATCTGCCAGGCACACACTTCTGTGTATACGCCCATAGGTAATCAGTCTGCACCTGCTTCTATGTCTGTGAGACTGACTCCATCTTCCACCACTCAGGATGGCAGGCTTAGGAGTGGGAGAGCCTATCACAGCCTGGCCAGACGGAGCTAGCTCCCGCCCTCTGTCTATTTATACCTGCCTTTCCTGTTCCTCCTTGCTTGTGATTCTTCTGTTTGGTTTCCTAGCCCTGCTGCAGCTTCTGTACTATTTGACCCGGCTTCATATTGACCCTGGCTTACTGACTACTCTCCTGCTCTGCGTTTGGTACCTCGTACACTCCTGGTTTGACTCGGCTTGTTCACTACTCTCCTGCTCTGAGTTTTGTACCTCGCACACTCCTGGTTTGAC
Organism: Rhinoderma darwinii; assembly: GCF_050947455.1. Taxonomy (NCBI): domain Eukaryota; kingdom Metazoa; phylum Chordata; class Amphibia; order Anura; family Rhinodermatidae; genus Rhinoderma; species Rhinoderma darwinii. The sequence continues at coordinate 81,943,214 of NC_134689.1, forward strand.
TCGGCTATTTCACCACTCTTGTTGTTCACGGTGTTGCCGTGGGCAACTGCCCCATTTCTCTTTGCTTCTGTGTACCCTTGTCTGTTTGTCTGTCGTGCACTTATTTAGCGTAGGGACCGTCGCCCAGTTGTACCCCGTCGCCTAGGGCGGGTCGTTGCAAGGTAGATTAGGGCTCACTTGTCTGTTTCCCTACCCCCATCATTACAAAAACAGTAATGTTAGTATGTTATTGGAGCCAACAGGTTCTCTTAAACTGTAGTTAAAAAAACAAGTTTGTATGGGGTAGATGGATGTGAATGCATGGAGGAGTTAAACTGTAACATGGGCAATGTCAATAATGCTGATTGGTCTTAACCATTCCATGGAACATATTGTTCTGTGTGGTTTGTGTCCAGCAATAGAATTGGTATTCAGAAATTAGCATTCTTTGTCAAATAGACTTGATTCTATTAAGTTCTGTTCACACTTCCATGCTGCGCTATTTTATCCAGTAAAAAAAAGCAGAAACCTAATAAGTAAAGGGGATTCGCAGGCTCAGTAACGCAATAAATTGTAGCGGTTCTCTAATATATATAATGGCTCCTGTAACACCAGAAGTAAGAACAGAGCCTTAATATTTTGCTCGTGGCATTTAAAGTCTTTTTGGACTGTGTGGCGTTTTTCCAAATCACACCATGCTCTAGTTGTGGCATTTTTTATTGTTGCCATTTTTAATTGTACCATTTTATTCTACAGACCCCCATTTTGCCACAAGCAACTGCTGTGCAGGCTTTTTTTAAATGACCAAATGTGCAAATGAGACCTTAAGGAGAATCTATCGCCGAAATATTATTTTTCTTTTTAACTTTAGATATTTTTAATTGCTTGTCAAAAAAGTAAAAAAAATAAGCAGGGGACAAATCGAGCTTCTTCTCGGGACGAAGTTTATTGGCGTGGCCACACTTCTTGTGGTGGTTGACAGCACGTGGACGGAGGTGGGCATAGCAATTGAGGCAAATCATCCTATCACATTTCTACTTTTGGGCAAGTTATATAGGAAAGGCTCAATGATACTACCGTGTCTTAATGGCTGCTCATGAAAATTCCTAACCTCTTAGAACACATTTTATCTACATGCTGACAGCTGATTGGCCTGTCATTTAACCTCACATACATTGCTGAGCAACAGCACACGTGATTGGCCAACACCCACAATGAAGTTACATTCTTTACACTCTTTTAGACAGCCAAACCCATTAGACTGTAATATAAAATGTCATGAAAAATGACTGGGTATCTATATTGCAATGTAAGATGGATTGTAAGTAAAAAATCTTGAATAGGTGTTCTCTAAAGGCCCTTGCACCAATTAAGTATGTCTTGAGAGTTGGCAGTGAGTGGGTTTGATCTTCGGCTTTTGGGTGAAGTTGTGATTTTGTCTATATCCTGAAGATATCTATATTTATGTTGTAGCTATCTATATTTATATAAGGATTTTTAACCAATAACTTTAAAGGCTATGGAAACCTTTCATGCCATATTTTTATGGCATGTATGTATTTTGTGAAAATATGCACTTTTCTAATATACCTTTATTACAACTTTGCCTTTGCTTCTGTTCTGCAGCTTCTATGTATCCACTGTACATAGAACCTGCAGAACGCCGCTGTGAGCCGAATCCGTCAGTGAGCTGGACTGATGGCTCGGCTGACAGCGGCTCCTGTGTTCCTCTGACAGCTCATTTAATCCAAAAACTGATAGAATCTAAGCTGATCAACAAAGAAAATAACACAAACGCATATCAATGTTTTGTTAAATTCAATATACGTATATCCAATCCAACTAGTGAGCAAAGAAAAATAAAGCTTTAAGATACTGTAGCATCTACCTTAATGAGCCGATAACTGCTACAGGCTTGTCAACGCAGTCATCTGATGATTCTCAATGTACTGTAAGTGTTATATGCTTAGACTTTAAAAGTAATGCTAAACAGGATCCTAACAATTATTCCATATCGCTTTAACGCTGTTTGTCTTTAACTGTATGCGTTTCTAAAACAAAGTTCAAATAATTGAAAAATTATATAAAAAGGGCACCGGGGAAAAACTTAAATTACCTCTAAAATACAGGCATATGAAAAAAAAGGAAAAGACACTGAACAGAAAGGAAGAAGCTTATCTTCAATAGAAAAGAGCAGCTCACCAACAACATACACACTTATGATATATATATATATATATATATATATATATATATATATATATATATATATATACAGTGAAGGAAATAAGTATTTGATCCCTTGCTGATTTTGTAAGTTTGCCCACTGTCAAAGACATGAACAGTCTAGAATTTTTAGGCTAGATTAATTTTACCAGTGAGAGATAGATTATATTTAAAAAAAAAGAAAATCACATTGTTAAAATTATATATATTTATTTGCATTGTGCACAGAGAAATAAGTATTTGATCCCTTTGGCAAACAAGACTTAATACTTGGTGGCAAAACCCTTGTTGGCAAGCACAGCAGTCAGACGTTTTTTGTAGTTAATGATGAGCTTTGCACACATGTTAGATGGAATTTTGGCCCGCTCTTATTTGCAGATCATCTGTAAATAATTAAAAATACGAGGCTGTCGCTTGGCAACTCGGATCTTCAGCTCCCTCCATAAGTTTTCAATGGGATTAAGGTCTGGAGACTGGCTAGGCCACTCCATGACCTTAATGTGCTTCTTTTTGAGCCACTCCTTTGTTGCCTTGGCTGTATGTTTCGTGTCATAGTCGTGCTGGAAGACTCAGCCACGAGCCATTTTTAATGTCCTGGTGGAGGGAAGGAGGTTGTCACTCAGGATTTGACGGTACATGGCTCCATCCATTTTCCCATTGATGCCGTGAAGTAGTCCTGTGCCCTTAGCAGAGAAACACCCCCAAAACATGTTTCCACCTCCATGCTTGACAGTGGGGACGGTGTTCTTTGGGTCATAGGCAGCATTTCTCTTCCTCCAAACACGGCGAGTTGAGTTAATGCCAAAGAGCTCAATTTTAGTCTCATCTGACCACAGCACCTTCTCCCAATCACTCTCAGAATCGTCCAGATGTTCATTTGCAAACTTCAGACGGGCCTTCTTGAGCAGGGGGACCTTGCGGGCACTGCAAAATTTTAATTAATTACGGCGTAATGTGTTACCAATGGTTTTCTTGGTGACTGTGGTCCCAGCTGTCTTGAGATCATTAACAAGTTCCCCCCGAGTAGTTTTTGGCTAAGCCCTCACCTTCCTCAGGATCAAGGATACCCCACGAGGTGAGATTTTGCATGGAGCCCCAGATCGATGTCGATTGACAGTCATTTTGTATGTCATCCATTTTCTTACTATTGCACCAACAGTTGTCTCCTTCTCACCCAGCGTCTTACTTATGGTTTTATAGCCTATTCCAGCCTTGTGTAGGTCTATGATCTTGTCACTGACATCCTTAGAAAGCTCTTTGGTCTTGCCCATGTTGTAGAGGTTAGAGTCAGACTGATTAATTGAGTCCGTGGACAGGAGTCTTTTATACAGGTGACCATGTAAGACAGCTGTCTTTAATGCAGGCACCAAGTTGATTTGGAGCATGTAACTGGTCTGGAGGAGGCTGAACTCTTAATGGTTGGTAGGGGATCAAATACTTATTTCTGTGTACAATGCAAATAAATATATATCATTTTGACTATGTGATTTTCTTTATTTTTTTTAATATAATCTATCTCTCACTGGTAAAATTAACCTAGCCTAAAAATTCTAGACTGTTGATGTCTTTGACAGTGGGCAAACTTACAAAATCAGCAAGGGATCAAATACTTATTTCCTCCACTGTATATATATATATATAGAATCCAAAAATCAGGCAGCACTCCAAGGTATAAGCAAGGTAGAAAAAGGTGCTTTATTGGTCCATATACACACGACGTTTCAGCTCATCAATAGAAAATGTCACCTCACTCAGGAAAAAAAAAACAGTCACAAAAACTTTTTAGGCAAAAGTCCATGTTGTTTATTTTTGTACAAACAATCAGCCCACCAAAACGCCTACCCAAGTCATAGTATCTCATCTGACGTGGATGACTTACTGTATTTTCCATACCGTATTATATTGTTATAATGCTTAAATTAAATGACAATTGTGTTATTTATCTCTTAATTGGGAAGCAGATTAACATACAGCAATGCTAGCTAGGGCAGATTGAACTGTTGACTTATGTCTGCTCCCTCCAGGCAGGGGGTTGTCTGTACTATGCGTTCATCATTGTCATTACACTACAAATCAGAGGCGCTGCAATAAATGAACATATTTCACATGTTGAGATTCCCCTGAGGAGATACACAGAGGTCCTTCTCACATTGTTTTAGGTCTGCCGAAGCAGCGCTGCTTCCGGTCACAAGACTGTACCAGCCTGACTGCTCTTGGAGTGAGCAAGACTAAGGCTATGTTCACACGCTGTGTTTTCAGTCGTTTTATCGGGCCTCTTTAAAATCCTGAAAAGCCAGAAGCTGAATGCCTCCAAACATCTGCCCATTAATTTCAATGGGTAAAACTGCGTTTTGTTCAGACGGGGCGTTTTCTTACGCGGCCATTTGAAAAAACAGCACGTTATAAAACGGACCGTAAAAAGAAGTGCATGTCACTTCTTGAGCCGTTTTGTGTTAATAGAAAAACAGCTCCAAAAATCACATAAACAAAACATTTGATGCTTTAAAAATGGCTGAAAATCTGAGGCTGTTTTCCCTTGAAAACAGCTCCGTATTTTATAGCCGTTTTTACGTTAGCGTGTGAACATAGCCTTAGGTGCTTTTTTTTCCTCAGTGCTCATGATAACATGAGGCAGCTGTCTTAAGTATTTTTTTCTCTAGGCAGCCATAACCACTTGTAATTTTCTTAAGTGGCTTGACTTTTGAAGAACCACAAACTGGAATTCTAGCGGTCTTAATTTGTAGAAAAAAAAGAAATGGGCCCCATACTTCGACAAGTTCCATCAGGCTTCGTCATGGCAGTCACACCCTGATAGTTGCCCTACTAGCAACAGTAATTCCAGGTTCATTTTTTTTAAGACGTTGGTACAATGTGGATGAACTGACCAGGAGAAATCACACCACCAGCGAGAATCCTCTCAGAAATTCCTACAGCAGATTTTTTTTTTATTGCATTGCTGGTGACAATCATGGAAAATGAATAAATAAATCTTCTGCTGCAAATCTTTACAAGCCTTTTTAGCTGTGTTATTAAACGTCCTCTTTTGACGTGAGTGGATAGAGCTGTATATTTGGGGGAAAAGCATCTGTTCCTGAATATTAGGCTTTTTTCACATCTGTGTTTGGTGTTTCCGTCAGGGTATGTTCACACGTGCACGTCCGATACGCCTGAAATTACGGAACTGTTTTCAGGAGAAAACAGTTCCTGAATTTCAAACGTAATGGCATGTTGCAGGCGTTTTTCGCAGCGTCCATTACGGACGTAATTGGAGCTGTTTTTCTATGGAGTCAATGGAAAACGGCTCCAATTACGTCCCAAGAAGTGACATGTACTTCTTTGACGCCGGCAACTTTTTTACGCGCTGTCTTTTGACAGAGGCGCGTAAAAAAAATGGCCGTCGGCACAGAACATCGTAAAGCCCATTCAAATGAATGGGCAGATGTTTGCCGGCGCATTGGAGCTGTATTTTCTGAGGTTAAAACGCCAGAATTACGTCCGTAAATAGGGTGTGTGAACCCAGCCTTATCCTGTTCCGTTACAGTTGCAGAACAATGAAACCAATGGTACCCAACGGAACACTTTTAATATTATGGGTTCCATTGGGTTTCCGACATGGTGTCCGTCGTCTTACCGGACAAAATACTGCACTATTTTATTTGCCATTTTGACCAGATCTGCAATGGATACTCCTAACAGCCGCCGACGCAGATGTGAACGAAGCCTTAAAGGGAACCTGTCTAGTGATTTAGGCTGCCCTGAGAGGCAGCCATTCCCTATATCAGTGTGTGTCCAGAGAAGGCTGTCAATCGTCCTGTGTGGGCGGGGATAACAAGACTACCATTTTCTCTCCTAGGTAGTCCTGTCAGAATTAGGGTAGGGCCACATGGAGCAGCCCTGACATGGTCGCAACACGGCTAACAACCGCGCCGGCACCATGTTCGGTGCGGCTGTCAAACAGTCTGTTAGTGGCCGCATGTTAACGTGGGTAAACCGTCCCTTTATCTGAAAAATCGTGCGCCCATTAATACACCCTTTATGGCCGCACGAGTTTGAAAATTACAACTTACCCCCTATTCATTCTCTATGGCAGCGCCGAAAAAATTAGAACACTGCACTCTATCTCCGGCGCTCCCATAGAGAAGGAATGGAGCGGCAGCGGACATGTGCATGTAATCGGGATACCCCTTAATGAGGTATTCGACAGCCGCTCTTACATAGTGCCAGCGCGGTTGTTGGCCAAGTTGCAACCGTGTCAGGGCCTCTCCGTGTGGCCGTACCCTTATTCTGCTAGAGCTCAGCTTCTCTCACTCTATCACATGCTGCTCTCAGATAGGACATCATAAATCACCTGACAGGTTACCTTTAAAAGGCTTGACCATTAATAGAAAAACATGGCTGCTTTTTTCCAAAAACAGGGCCATACCTGTCCACAGACTATGAGTGTTATTGTGGCTCAACTACATTCACTTGAATGGACCTGAGCTGCAATATCAGACACAACCAATGGGCAGGTGTGGTGCTGTTTCTGAAAGAAAGAAGCCATGTTATTCTAACCATGGAAAACCCCTTTAAATATATATATTTAAATATATATATATATATATATATATATATATATATATATATTGCACTCTGTTTGCATTTTAATAAGTGCATGTTCTTTCATTTTATTATGCAATTTACTTTGCTTTTTTGTGGCCTCTCTATACAGAATGGATTGCTATTCTCTAGATTTTTAACTATAAATAATGCTCTAACCTCTCACTGATCAGTAATATGTTTATTTGCTTTCACCTAGCTTTATATATTACATTGACTAACCCAGTAATAACATTTTCTAAAGAAGATTTATTGCAATATTTTGCCAGGTGCATCCAATTCTTGAAATGCACTGCGATGCCGACATGTATTGATATATATGGGTAATTTCATGCAGAGGAAATTTTTGATAAAGTAATTTGAGCGCCTTTGAATCTTAAAGGTAAAGTCTTCACATTAAAAAAGGCTGATATTTCTGTACAATTATTCAGTGTACATCTCTTCTCTGTTTAATTCTACACTGTGATGAGGTAAATACTGGGTGTGTATATATATTAAGACAGAATAGCACGGGATACATGCATTATTATAATATAACAGCTTCAGAGGGATCTTTTATCTTTTTATCTATATATTTACACACGCATCTAAACACAATATGTGACCCTTGGAGTGACACAATTTTATGGTCGCTGCACAACTAATAAGAAGGTAAATCTCTATAGACATAGTTATTTATCCTGTTTTATACTTCTGCAACTTCTACACTTTTTTGTTGAACTTGCAGCTGAGATACCAGGATAAATAGTATCCAGGACAAATAACAATTTCATTTTTCATTTCATGTATTGATAGTATCTGCAGACAGAAATGAAGAATGCGAGAGCAGCAGCTGGGTTCTGTGGATGAATTCCTACAACCTGCTGCTGAGAAAAAAACATGACATATGATTTTTAATTAGGAACATTTAATAGCTGTCATTAGGAGCCATTCATTTATTTTTTTACAACAATGCCTAAAAGAGATTACAAGACCACACTTTCTCATGTTAAACAGCCTCATTGACAATTTAAATGAAGATCCATTATATTGTGTGGTCATTCCCAGCTACCACCTAATATATGGAGTTTATATGTATAATTTCTATATATCATTTATTTAGTTAATGTTGTATAGTAGAAAACATATTACAATGCTTATATTTATTACCTTGTAAATCTAGGATTGGATGTTTGTTGCCGGAAAATTGTTAATTATTTTCTGAAGCAATAAAACGGTAATGAAGCAGAGTAAATCGGCAACTAAATTGAAAATTTATAAATTGGGTAAATTCTTCTACTGTACAAGTTTTGTTTTGAGATGACCTGGCATTAGTCCTGTTCAATCATATTGAACTAGCCATGACATCTTCAATTTGAGAAGGCAACAGGCGGTGGAGCACCATTACCCTCAGAAACTGAAGTGTCCATCCCTAAAACTACACCTGGCCAATTTATACACAATGAAACACTTGAAAGATTCAAGTTGATCAAACAAAAAAACTTGAGTTATTTTTACAAAAAGTGCTGATATAAAAACAAAACTATGGAACCTCCTATCCATTATATTCTATAAACTTAGACACGCGAAGCTCTGAGCTGCAAGCCACCAAGACAGGGTTTGCAAGAATGAATGTCGTGAAAGGTAGAAAACATTGGGATAAATGATGGGATTAGGACTAGGTTAGGAAAGGATAAGTAGGTAGTTATATTTAGTTGTATTTAATAATAACATTAAAAAGATCAGAAAATCTATCAATTCCAGAATAGGTCGGGAGGATGCCCTAACTCAAAGTAGTGCTTGATCATAGATACTATAGCAGGGAAAGGATAAGAATATCTATTACATTAATAGGACTTCTGGCAGCAGCGAAGAGGAAACTTGAACAGGTTGAGAGGATATCCAAACTCATAGGAGTGCTTGATCCTGGATACTATAGCAGGGAAAGACCTTGAGGTTAAACATATCTATAATGTGAATAGGACTTTTGGCAGCAGTTATATGGAAACCTATATATATATATATATATATATATATATATATATATACACTAGTCCTTCTCAGTGAATTGGAATATCATCAAAAAGTTAATTTATATCAGTAATTCAATTCAAAAAGTGAAACTCTATATTATGTAGATTAATTACACATAGAAAGATCTATTTCCAGCATTTTTCTTTTAATGTTGATGATTATGGCTAACAGTTAATGAAAACCCAAAATTTAGTCTCTCAGAAAACTTGAATATTGGGTAAAAGGTCAGGATTGTAGACTCAAGGTGTCACATTCTAATCAGCACAAACACCTGCAAAGGTTTCCTAAGCCTTTAAAAGGACTGGCCTGTTGCTCAGTGGTCCAAAGTCCTGTTTTCAGAAAGTAAATTTTGAATTTCATTTGAAAATCAGGGTCCCAGAGTCTGGAGGAAGAGTGGAGAGGTATCAATCCACACATGTGCTGAGGTCATCAGAAGACACAGCTCTGTAACGAGCCGTGCACCTGTGTGTCCATCACATGACCACAGACACAATTTTATCCACTGGAAGTAAACAATGAATGTTCGTACTGAATGACAACAAGCAGAGTTCTTGAAAACCATGAGGAATTTTACAGAAAGTATATTGGAAAATTGTACAACTTATACATATACAAAAAAAAAAATATTTGCTGAAAGCGGACAACCCCTTTCAATAATCAAACCTAATCTAAAAAGCTCATAAACAGAGCATATGCCGTATTTTTTTGGACTATAGGACACACTGGACCATAAGACTAAAAGAGGAGAAAAACGTTTTCTTTTTTTTACTGTACATGTCCTATGGCTAATATTAAAGGGGATTTCCACCTTCTGGCAACTGGTATTCCACTGCATAGGTCATCATTACATGCTCTGTGGGGGTCTGCACAGATCAGCTGATTCGGGGCCTCCGTGCACCAGATGTACATGCCGGAAGCAGTTGGCTCCGGCCACGGAATAACAGCTGAGCTACAGTACTGCAGCTCTGCTCCTATTCAAGTGAATAGAAGCAGACCTGCAGTTCTGTAGCACGTCCGCTATGCTATGTACGGAGCCAACCACTTCCGGGCTCCATACATAGATTTATGTGCCACAACATCCGATGCCCGCAGGCCACCAGAGCGGCTTATCAGTGCGGGGTCCGGGTGTCGGACCCGCACAGATGACATACTGATAACCTATCTGGTGGATAGGTCATCAGTTGTCAGAAGGTGGACAACCCCTTTAAAGAGATACAGTGCCCAACCACAATGCCAGCTATAGTGCCCTAATACAATGCCAGCCACAGTGCCCCATACAATGACAGTCACAGTGTCCCAATACAATCCCAGCCACAATGCCCCAATACAATGCCAGCCACAGTTCCCCGAAACAATGCCAGGCTCGGTGCCCCAATACCAGGCACATTGCCCCAATACAATGACAGCCACAGTGCCCCAATACAATGCCAGACTCAGTGCCCCAATGCCAAGCACAGTGCATCAATACAATAACAGTCACAGTGCCCAAATACAATGACAGCCTCAGTGATAAAACATAATGGCAGCTATAGTGCCCTCATCCTCACCTGAACTCACCAGACATCAGAGGTGTGGAGAGACACGGGTTAATGGTGATGAATCTGCTCTTGCTGCTGCTCATAGGAAGGGGCATTGCTAGGTCATTGCAGATCAGTATCTGCACAAATATACTGTGCAGTGTGTACAAATGTCTGTGTTACTTCCTCACTTAAAAGCAAATGCGATCCAGACAATGCACGGACCGTGGAATCCACCGTCGTGTGCATTGGGCCATAGGATAAACTACGGTCGTGTGCATGATGCCTAAGATGTGACTGTTCATTGAGCAGATAACAGAGATTCTTTACACACAGCACAGGACATGCTGCTTCCATAGCACTGCACTGCAAAATCTTTTTGAATCACAGAGCTCAGTCTCCTGCTACTTCATACGATGGCTGCCTGCAGTCAGACTATTAGACGCACCAGAAGATTACAGCAGTTGTTAGGACAAAAAGTGCATCTAATAGTCCAAAAAATACGGTAGTTTGTTTCACCTTTAGTTTCCTTTTAAAAAACCAAGGATTAAAGTAAAAGACCTAAAAAAAAAACATTTAATAGAGACAGCAAGAAAGGAAGAATAAAGCAGAAGAGCAGTAAAAAAAAGTCTGAAAATGTCAAGTAAACTGTCAGACCAAAATCATGTCTTCTAACAGAGGAGTTTTCTTCTAATAACACAAACACGGAGAAACATTAGCAGAAAGTCAACGCATCTATAATTGGCAAATGGCTTAGACAATATATATTATAGCGACATCTTTGAGTCTGGGCATTTATATAACATAATGCACATGTTTATGTCTATGATGCATATTTTAATGAGATCAGTTATAGATGCACTATTGCATATCATTCATTTTTAGAACAACTCATAAAGTTAATGTTCAGATGGAAGAGTGGCTCATAATCTCTCATGAACTTCTGAAAAGTATCTTGCTGCCCATGTGTGGTCTTTCAGTTATGGAGAATACCACAGACAAATATCTTACAAGTTATTTGCTTTCTTGTATGTACAGTAGTAGTAGCACAAGCCCAGGGACACATTTATTACACGTATAGATATATTATAAAACAATCAGGGACATGACACTTTTCTACTGAAAAACTGAAATGAAACCAAAATTGTATTTCCAATGGGCTTATGATGTCGTACATACATGTCAATAAAATGCAATAGACTGTATGAGAGAATGAAAAAAAACCATCTGGTAGACATCTTAAAAACATGCTTAACTAGATCGAGAACTAGAAATTCTAAAAATTTACATTGCAGGGGAATTAATATATCAGATTTTTTTTCTGCTTTGGTCGGCCCCAGCAAAACACAAACATAAAATTTTTTGGAAATCACATAAAAAAAATATTTTTACATATAATGTAGCACACACCCTTCCATTATGTTAAACACATTTAGGGTAAGTTCGCACGTAGCGTAAATACTGCAGATTTTCCGCAAAATTTTGTTGCGGAAAATCCACAGCATAATACAGTACCAGCAAAGTGGATGAGATATGAACAAACCTCATCCACGCACTGCATAAATGCTGAGCGGAAAAAGCACACAGAAATTGAGCTGAAAAGCAGCGATTCTGTCGCAAAAAAAACCCCAAAAAAACCAACTCAGTAAAAAATAAATCTTATACTTACCCAGAATTCTGTGTGTCTTCATACAGGGATGACCTTTCATCCCATGTGATCGTTGCAGCCAGTCGCAGGCTGCAGCGGTCCCATGGGATGAAACGTCATCCCAGGGCTCCAGAACGTCATGACGTCAGGATGTCGGAGGGACAAGTTGCCATGGTAATTATCCATATTTTTTTCTGTACAGTTTTCAGTAGGGACATTCTAGACGAAAAACTGCACCACAATTTGGTGTTTTTTTTGTCCGGAATTCCCTGCGGCGCACAGAGCTCATACACTATGTGAACATACCTTTAAGGCGTTTGCCCTGACATCATTTGGTGACTGGGATTTCCATGACTTTCAGACTACCATTCTTCTTTAGTGGCAATATAGGGCGAAGCGATAGACTAAGAATGTGCTGAAGCCATTTTTTTGTTTTTTCATCTTTAACATTTCCTACCCGCCTTCCAAAAGCCATAGCCTTTATATTTTTCCTTCGACATAGCAATTTGAGGGCTTATTTTTTTTATGGGACGAGTTGTAGTTTTCAATGGCAGATTTTAATGTAAGATAAGATGTACTTGGAAACATTAAAAAATTATTTTATGGGGTGGAATGGAAAATAACATATCAATTTCGCCATTCTTTTTTGGGTTCGCTTTTACAGTGTTCACCAAGTGGTAAAATGACATATTCTGCGGGTCAGTACGATTCTAAAAATAAAAAATTTATCTTTTTTCGAATGTTTTCCTACTTTTACAAAATAAAAACTATTTTGTAAAAAAAAAAAAACAACTGTTTTTGTGTCGCTGTATTCTGAAAGCCATAACTTTTTATATTTTTCCATTGATGGAGCTGTATAAGGGCATGTTTTTGTTTTGTGTTTTTTGAAGGGTGAGCTGCAGTTTATATTGGTACCATTTTTAGATACATTAAAATTTTTGATCACATTTTATTCACATTTTCTCGGAGGTAAGGTGACCAAAAAACAGCAATTCTGGCGGTTTTTATTTTTTACGGCATACACCCTGCACGTTCAATGATGCTGTGTTGTAATAGTTCAGGATGCAGCGATACCAGTTATTTTTTTATTTTATTTATTGCATTACTTTAGGGCAAAAATGGGTAAGAGTTTTTTTAAAACTTTTAACATTTAACTTTTTTGGTATATTATCAAAGACTCTAAGGGACTTGAACAAGCGCTCATTAGATCGCTGGTATCATACACTGCAATACTTTGGTACTTTTAACGCTTCCAATTAGGCCCCCAGGCTGTCATGACAACCATCTTCACCTCGGGTGGGGTGAGAGAGGGGGTCCCCCTCTGTCTAACGACACATGTGCCTTTTCACTGCAGCATTTAAGTAGTTAAACAGCCGGAATATGAGTTCCCCATAAGAGATGGGTGTCAGCTGTACTACAGAGGCTCAGAGTGGGCTCAGTTTGTGAGCACGCTCCACATCCAACTTCCGCTGTACATATACGGCACATGTTATATTTATGGACTTGTCGATCACTATGTAGTTTTATTGAACATTTTAATATGAACAATTAAATATATATATGTATGCATATATGTACAATAAAATACAGCACCCAGGGAAGTTTTTAAAAATCAAAAATAAATAGCTACCCATTATTTCTCATTTACATATTTAAATTGTATTAACTAAACTGATATTACATTTATGGTACATTAACTTTGAAAAAAACCAAAACATCAGAAAGACCATAAATATGTCTCAGCACATTTATACACTGCTACAACTACTATGTCTGCACAAAATGTACATTTTTGCAATACTCAACACTTCCCAATGTAGCCGCTCACAAAACTTTCAGGTACACGGGACAAGCAGTTTCAGCGCACTCAGAAAACTACGGTTCTCGTCATGCCCTTCTTTTCCTTTTGGATCTATATCCCCGCCCCACTGGCCGTTACAGTGCACATGCACCGGGAAATGCCAGCCCGAGATAAAGCTAAGAAAGGAGAGGCTAGATTACTTCCTCTGCGTCGTCACAGTGCCAACCCCCTAGCAGCCACATTCTTTGATGACGCGTCAACACAATGGAAAATGGAGACCGCTATCGGTCACGTGGGTATGTGTCAGCACGTCATCAAAGCGGAATGAACTACAGGACTTTCAGGGACACTTAACTGGGTTCCCAAACGGGGCACACCTAAATGTATATTGGTAAGTGTCCTTATTTTATGCATTTATAGCATTGAAATACAATCGTCTGGGGCTGGATAATGCCTGTAAGCCTTCCAATGATAATAAGATGATTCTGCTGATCCTGACCCTTTCTCATTATAAACAGCAGAGCTGAAAAGTTATCTAAAGAGAATAGTAAATGTAAGAAAAAACAAAAGCTAAATTATTTTTAAACTATCTTTCTAATAAAAAAGTGATTTGAATAATTTCATTTTCTTTGATACATTAAAACCACAGCACTCCCTATTTTTCACATTTTGAACCGATGAAACCGCAACAGAGAAAAACACATCACATAGAATTATCTTAAAAGCAATTGTAGTAACATTTCCTAAAACTGAAGCTTTGTTCTCTTTTTGTGCAGATGAGGTGAATCTTTGTCCCAAAAAGCCAGATATTCTTATTTTTTATTTCATATAATCCAATCCACTGTAATTAAACCCAACTGGTATCACCAAGCCCATGTACTGATCATTGCAAGTATGTACAGTATCTCTACAATAGGAAAAATGAGGTTTCCGATATTTCAAATAAAAATAAAGATGTTTGATAAACTCGACAGGGATTGTCTAATGAGAGAGCGTGTGGATACGAATGCCTGTAAGAGACTGGCATAAATCCCACATCAGCTCCTTGTGACCTTGGGACAATCATATTGTCATTCCAAAATAAACAAACTAAATGAGGATCCAGTAAAGCTTAAGTCAATAATTTGTCAGCTGCTATATCATAAGTCTTGACTTGAGTCTATCAGTTCTTCTATTCTTTGTAATAAGCCGGAATTTCTAGGCAGTTATCTGCGTTCCAAATCTAAGTCCAAATGTCATCTGTAAACTGACTTGCAATAATTAATCTTCCTTTTAAATAAAAATATATACATTTTCTACAAAACAACAAATATTTCTTCAGGGGATTTAAATTAACGCAATTTAGCTGTTCATTTAAGCAAAGGTAGGAGAAATTAAAAGCTTATATTCCTCGGTGAGAAGATCAAATAGCTACCCAAAAGGCTGCTGTGGGGAATTTTTGTCTCTTTAATTGCTTTCATTTCTGTTTGAATGCTCCCTTGTACTTTTTGTTTTCATACCATTAGTTTCCAAGGACAGAGTCCATCATTAATGCTAAGCAGAATGCAGTGACATGCAAATGTTACAGACGGCGGAAAAAAACATTAATAGCATCCAGAAGTACAAAGTATTTCACCTTAGCTGAGAGATATGTAAGCAATGCATGACCCTCGGCTGGATAAACAGCACAATGAGAGCTAGGGCCAATTTCTATCAACACACAGGCAGACGTTTGGATAATTTTGCTTTGGATGAAATCTCCTATTAATTCCAATGTATAGTTGTACGAAAGCATGGCATTTAAAAGAGAAATAACCTAAAATATGCGTATTTTATAATATAAGGCCTCGTGCACACCCCCTTCACCGTTTTAGCGGCCGTTTTTGGCGGATCCGTGTGCCCGTTTTAGCGGCCGTGTGGTTTCCGTGTGCACTCCGTGTTTCCGAGCATGGTACTGTCCAGGGTGCTGAAAGAGCAGGGTTGTTCAGCGCTAGTCACTGTACAGGGTGCTGAAACAGTTAATGGGCTGCACTGATTGGCGGTAACTCTTTCAGCACCCTGGACAGTGATTAGCGCTGAAGAATGACCATGCTCGGCGCTCGCAAAATACAATTTTAATGAAATAAAAAATAAAAAAATCAGTTCATACTTACCCAGAACTCCCTGCATTTTCCTCCTGTCCGGCCTCCTGGGATGACGTTTCATCCCATGTCACCGCTGCAGCCAATCACAGGCTGTAGTGGCGGTCATGCAAGACTGGATGACGTCAGAAGGCCGGCCTCCAGGGATGACGCTTCATCCCACGTGACCGCCTCTGCGGCCAATCACAGGCTGAAGAGGCCACATGGACTGCCACGTCATACAGAAAGGTCGGACTGGAGGAAGAAGAGGGACTCGTCACCAAGACAACGACCGGGGTACATATGAACTGCTTTTTATTTTATTTTTATCAGCAGCCTCTTCTCTCTATCAGTGATTGATAGAGAGAAGTGGCTACCGATTAGTGTAATATCTCTAATGTACTTCTGCCTGCCCCGGCCGTTGCTAGGCAACGGCTCCGTCACACACAGACGGCTCACGGATGCCTTCCGTGTGCCTTCAGTTTTTTTGACGGCCCCATTGACTTGCATGGGCCTCACGGTCACGGAATCTCGGACCAAAGTAGGACATGCTCTACTTTTGTCGGAACGGAGCAACGGGACTGTCAAAAAAACTGAAGTGTGCATGGCCCCATTGAAATGAATGGGTCAGGGTGCTAGCCATCAGAAAAAAGGCTAGCACCCTGAAGAAAAAGACTGAAGTGGGTATGAAGCCTAAGGAATGCACAGCTGCTAAACTTAAGATAACTTGATGACAGTGGATTGGCAAACACGGCGACATATATCATTGCGCCGAAACACAAATGTGTTCATTTCTGCAATAGTCACAAGGTCCATTACTCCATAGGAATAATAGAAATTGCATTGCGACCTTCATTCCACTTTATGCCACTGTGTAGCCTAAATCGCTATACAAGTACATTAATAATGTAGCTGTTCATGATGTAGCATGAGGAAGTCTGTCCCAGTCGGTTTTCTCCCCAACCTCAGCTGAGTGCACTTGTTTTTAACATTGAGTCGGCAGCTGACTGCAAGGTCTACAGGTGAACATCATGCCCCTCCACTTGTTATTTATAAGAGACGGGCACAACCACATCATGGGTACTGCTTCCTCCTGTAGTCTGTGCAGCCAGCTGATGTATAGTATAGTATTGGACTGGATCGGGATGTAACAGCCTAGAGCCAACTTATATATACATTAGTGGCGTTATTAATCTACTCATCTATCATATTATTGTCATCTGCGAATCAAATGTTTTTGCCTTGAGACCTAAACTTATAATAAGATACAGTAAACTTCTAGTGATTTACTACCATGAAAATGTTCACATATGCTTTTAAAATGTGACAATACAGGAATTAACGTTCATGTTTTTGGGTGTTATCTTCTTTTATAGTGTTCAAAGCGTGCAATTTCTATAACTGGTTAGCATACATAATTTTTATTAAGTGCCATGAATTTTAAGCATGAATTAATTTACACAGGAACACATGTAATGCCAGTTTTCATATAAGGCTCAAACTTTCACACCAGAACACAGATTTCATGTGCTATGTAAGTAAACACATAGTATACACATATATTTATAGAAAAAACAATGTGTTCTTTATAGAGTGCATACATTAAATGAGATTTAGGCTGATTTCAGATGGTCGTAATATGGGTATAACTACCTGGCTTCCTGCGGTTCATCGGAACCGGAGTTAGAGCACAATAGTAGCCTATGGTGCTCTAACTACGGTTCCAATAGACCGTGGGAGGTCCAGGTGTTCCTTTGTAATACGGGTACAAAAAAAACACCTGTATTACGCTTGTCTGAAAGCGTCCTCAGTCATTTTCTTTAGGACAGCACATGTAAACAACTGTTTCAGTCCTACATGGGCAGCACACACAACATATGACATACTAGGGACATAAATTATATTAATTTATACACGCAAGATATTAAGAATGTGACTAACTCTTGTAAGTAATATCGGTCTATACATTGAATTTTGACATAATTTCTTGTTACCAAAGAGACCTCCATTAATATGGAAACCCAACATGTGAGAGCAGAGCATTTTTATTAAAGGCGTACTTTGCTGATCAAAACACAAAATATGGAACAGCACTTGTAGCGTTGTATCAGGCTTGTGTCACATCTATTTAAAAATCTAAAGACTGACAGATGCATTCAGGTTTTGGTGGTGAATAAAAGATGAATGGGCAGTGCAAGTTTTGTGTATAGGTGGATATGCATATTCATAACTGATCATTTCAATTCATTGCAGTTTATAGTATTTTCACTCAAATGGCCACTAACCTTTCAACAATCTTTGCATAAATCAATAGTACAAGCGTCTATAAAAAAACGTTGTAATATATCTTATAAGAGAACAATGCCTCTTTCTCAAGTTATCAGGATCTTTTTCCCACTCCGTCCTAACTGTTCACTCACTCTGAAGTTACTGCTTTCTCCATCTCCTCAAGACAGGATGGAATATAAGTTCACTGAGGGATCAAGTTACAACTGCCCATAAAAGTCTATGGAGAGGGGACATGGGAGAAGGAGAACAAAGTGAGAGAGAAAGGCAAACAGACGCAGACACTGCAGCCACTGCTGTAGTTACTTGCATGTGTTAGAAGTCACCAAGTGCTGTATTTTAATTTACACAACTCATTACTGTTGTGTAATCCTATCCATGCTGCTGCTACTTCTGAGGGTGTGCTACAGAGAAATAGGAGAGCAGCATTCTCCTCTTCTATGTATGCAGTGTATAGAAGACATGATAGTAGTTAGGCTGCACCCACTACTGCAGAGACAACTTAGAATTAGACAGAAAAAGCTGCAAAAAAAATAAATTAAAAAAAATGCAGAATACAAGTCATATAATGACCAGGAATAAGTTGCCGAGTAAACAATTTATGTTAAATAATGAATAGTAACTGTATCTCTTAAGCTGTACAGGAATCTACATGCATATTCTAAACTACATACACAAAGATCGATTAAGTGGTCCTCCACACACTGATGCAATACAGGTCATTCCAAGGCTGTCTGGGTTCAGCTTATTTATCTATGTCAAGAAAATGACTTTGCTTATTGACGTTATTGTAATTGGTCCCCTCTGTGCATGAAGGTGCGGTGTCACATTGCCTTCAAAAATAACAATAGTAATACTCCAAGGACATTCATGTGACTCATAGTCCTGCCTCGAGTGCTGCTAAGTATCTAATCAGGCTGCTAGACCTGGGAATTTTTTTTTTAGATGTAAAGCCAAATAGATATTTTTGGTGGCTCCTTCAGGTTTGTGTTTCCATAGGGTTAATGCAACATTATGTGTGTACCAAACCATGTGATAACATTAAACCCATATTACCCCCCCCCCCCCCCAGATACTAATGGAACACAGTTTCTCCAATCTCGGTGTGTATGTCAGTGTGTGTCTGCAAAGATCATAATGGAAGCTACAAATATATAAATTTACTGTGAGATTTTAAGTGAGTCCACTGACACCTAACTTTGCAGAGGAAGCATGATGAGAGGGACATGAGAGGGATGCGAAGGACTTTGCAAAATTACATGTAAGGCAATGAATGGCATTTACTGGTAGACCTTAAAAGCTTTTTGTACAGGAGGATCAATTTTTAAATAAAATATATTTGCTAATAAATATTGTGTTTAATTTGAAAATTAGTTATATACAACATTATCATCTTCTATGTGAAGTGATGTTTTAAAGTTGGGATTCTACACTTAAAGGGAGTCTGCCAGCACATTTAAGTTTAACACATGTCTGGCACCGCTAGTTAGCGATAGTGTAAAGGAAGATGTACAGGAAGATTGAAGTTATCTTTTACCCTGATGCAAGCCCCAGGATCGACCTCACTGGTATGTACATCTTCTTTTACACTACTGCTAACTAGTGGTGTCAGCCATTTGTTAGACTAAAATGTTTTGATAGACTCCCTTTAATAGCTGAGAAAACCATTCCTATTGACACATTTTTATTTAATTTAGGCAATGTTGTGACAAATGAGTCTTGTGAGATGCTACTGTATGGATATTTTGACAGTGCAGGATTATAGAACATAGCTAGGTCCAGTGTGATTACAGTAATTCATATTGCCGTTTGACATCGTGTTACTATATGGCATGGAGCAGGCTCTATACAGATAGTTACTAATTATTTGTGTGCATACCTATAGTATTATATAAAGGGGGAGATGTATCAAAATTGGTGCAAAGGGCTACTGAAAAATGAGGGGTGGAATTTGATTGGATTCCTTGATCAACTACTTCCCATTTTCTTTGTACCAGTCTTGAAACATTTCCCCCAAAGTGCTAGAGTAACACAGAGGTTTTTTTAAAACATTTTATGCACACCAGATTAAAAGTAAATGTGTATTTTAACAAAAAAGAAAACCGCAGAGTAAAAAAAACCTCTGTCTAACAGCTTAGATACTGCTTTCGCTATTAACCGCAGCATCTAAGTGGTTAAACGGCCGCAACAGAGATATCCGATCCTGGCCGTTAGAGAAAGGTGTCAGCTATAATATACAGCTGGCACCCGGTCAGTATTGGGCTGGCTCAGCTCCTGAGCCCACTCCATACTCCATTCCCTCTGGACTATGACGTACTTGTACGTCAAATGTCTGCGAGGGGTTAAGTTTACTCAGTTTCAAAGTTGTAAAACAATAGCACATACAATGTCAAAGGGGTTGAATACTTTTTCTAGGCATTGTAGTCTGGTGTGAATTGCGATAATGTTTGAAGTAACTTAATGACTATTTTTTCAACTTATACCTAGAAAATAATACATAGGAAACATGTTGTAAACTAGAAAGCCGCAAAAAGTAAATGGAGAATACAGGTCCCCTACCAAACAAGAGTGGCTTGTAGATATGTGGCATGTAGCACATTTTTTATATCTTTCAGCCACATATCTGTAAGACTCCAACTACCTAGTAAAGTACTAACAAATAGATTATTTGGAATATTATAATGCAAAAGAAAATCTGACAGCTATATTTGGAGAGTATATTTAATATTGATTTTGAATACGATCACAAGTGACATGACCTTTTGGAGGGCATAAAATATGGCTGCCACAACATCTGTGCCACATTCCATGCTGTTTCATAATATGCACTAGCAGCATGGGCCTGGCAGTAAACTTAAGCTTTATTACCAAGCAGATCACTCTGTCTTTCTGGCTTCATTAAAATACCACTGTTATGCTATGAAACTGGCTTAGACATCAAGACACATTAATGTTCTCCAGACCAAGCACAGCATAGTTTCAAACAAAACCTAATATAATCAATAGCAAAAAAATAAAACACTTCTGACACTGCCATAACATAATTAGGAAAGATGTTGAGCTTGATATTTTGTAAGGCAATCCCAAGGTTTGTGCTTAAAGGGGAAATCTAGTTAAAATGATGTTCTGATATGTAGATAGAAACATGTAAGTAGATCTTATTGGTAAGTTTGTTTTCACCACAGATTTCCAGAATGAAAGCTCTTTATAGGGAGATTAAACCCATTTGCATTGCTCAGAAGTAACCGTTACACATTTGGGGTTTTTGCATTTCTCTGGATCAACATGTTGGAAGTGATGGACCTGTGTCTTTTTTCAACCTTATCTAATTTGTAACATTCCTAGAGCACTTAGATTTATTTGAATAGCTCTTTGCTTTAGCCCCCTTCACATTGAGTTTTGTCCTTTCCGTCGGAGGTATACACCAGGAGTACTCCCGATGTATACCTCCAATGGAAGGCCAAAATGTATCCCACTCTATGGCATACAGAGGAAAACATGGCCTTGGGACTGGCCCTGGGGAAACTCCTGAATTCCCTGTTGATATATGGACAATGAGGTCTAGAGCTTCCCCGGGGCCGAAGCGCTAGTAGATGTCCCGCCCGGGGACTCTGACCCTGGGAAAGAAACTGACGTCACTGTGTGAGTGACAGATGCCATACAGTGGTAGGTATATGTTAAACAAATATTGACAGTGATGTCAAGAGTTTTTTTTACTAACGGAGTTCTCGGCCAGAGCATCACAAATGCTCTGGCCTGGGACTTCGGTCCATTTATGGACAGTGAAGTCAGGGTGTTCTCCAGGGGAGTAATCTCTGGCCAAAACGCTGCCTATGCTTTGCCCGGGGACTCTGGTCTTGGGAAGCTCCTAACATCACTGACCATATATGTTTAACGTATACCTACCACTGTATAACATCTGTCACTCGTAAGCTCCCATGTTAAAAAAAACTATACCGCGCACCTATACTATAGTATGCCTATACTTTTTTGTGGGTTCCCCCTTTAGGATGGAATAGCATAGTTTACTACAGTAGTCGAGCCTTCAAAAAAAGAAAACAATATAGTGACGTATTCCAGCTGGACGGAGACCAAAAGGACACCGTTTTGGTCTCTCTCAGGCTAATGGAGCCCTATAAAGCCTTTTATTGTGTATGTAGGGAGCATTCCTGACATACACGATAATGTTTTGAGATTTTGTGATAGAGAGCAGAATTCATGGTTCCATCAATTATTCCTGTGATATGAAGCACAATTGGACTTTGCATCAAGACAACAATATAAAGCACAAGAGCACATTCATCTTTGAATGTATCAAAAGTAAAGCAGAACCTTAAAGGCTATGTAAACTTTTGCTGTCATTTTTTTTTAATGTATGATTTTTTTGAATGAAAACACTTTTTTTATAATACATCTTTATTTAAAATGTTGCTTAGTTTTTGACATAAAGCTTCTATGCATCCACTATGCATAGAAGCTAAATCTTGGTGCTATAGCCCGAATCCATGAGTCCAGCTGCGTGATGGAAGTGCTCAGAGAAGATTTTGTGTGTATCTGACACGCAGGATCACCCTACTAGTGATCGAATCTAAGTTGATCAACTTAGATTTAATCATTAGTAGGGTGATCAACTTAGATGTGATCATTAGTAGGGTGATCAACATAGATGTGATCATTAGTAGGGTGATCAACATAGATGTGATCATTAGTAGGGTGATCCTGTGTGTCAGATGCACACAGGATCTGCTCTGAGCACAGCCGTCAGTTAGCTGGATAGACGGGTTTAAGTTGAAGGGCCAGTTTAGATATGTGTTACTTTTATCATGCTCCCCAATATAACTATATGGAGAAAAAGTAGCCACTACTTTTAAAAAAATCGCCCAGAAATCCCAGCCTTGAAAAAAGAAATCAACTAGTTTCTATGCAAAGTGGATGCATAGGAGCTGCATCTGAAAAATTAAGCAAAATCATTAAAAAAGATGCATTAAAAAAATGTTTTTCATGCAAAAATACATACATTAATAAAAATGACAGCAAAGGTTTACATAGCCTTTAAACGTGCAGTTTGTGCTTAAGCCTTGCACTGCAATGTGAACGACTCATCTCCAGTTATTGAAAGCATTTTGTTGTACTGTAGTTACTAAAGGTGGTACAAACAGGTATTAAGTTGAACAGGCAATGACTTTCTCTTCAATAAATAAAATGATTACTGCATTTTGTGTTTGCTCATCTTCATCTCATATTAAAGGGGTTATCCAGTCGCTAAAAATGTATGGCCTATCCTCAGGATAGGCCATCAATAGCTGATGGGTCGGGGTCCGACTCCCGGGAACCCCGCCGATCAGCTGTTTTGAAGGGGGTGCAGCGCTCGTACGCTTAATCTCTACTTGCTCACTGTGATTTTCCGACACGCATTTAGCAGTGATTCACAGGTATTGCAGCCTTCCTCTTTCATTCACTTCAATGGGAGAAAAGCCTGCAATGCCCGTGAATTGCCGCTACATCCTTGTCGGAGAATCAGAGTGAGCAAGTAGGAATGAAGGGGAAGCAGCCCTTTATACGAGCGCTGCATCCCCTTTTAAAACAGCTGATCGGCAAGGGTCCCGGGAGTCGGACCCCAACCCATCAGTTATTGATGGCCTATCCTGATTATAGGACATCAATTTTTAGCGACTGGATAACCCCTTTAAATTTGGTATGAGGTACTGAAGCAAAAATGTGTGTCAAACATGCAAAAGTAGAAGAAATCTGTGAGGGACAAATTTTCACAGCACTTTACCAGTAGAATATGACAATGTAGAAGCAGTCAAGGCTGTAGAAGATGATCAAGGACAGGTAATGTTCCTATAAATCAGTTTAGATATTTGTTACTTTTATCATGCTCCCCAATATAACTATATGGAGAAAAAGTACAGTAGCCACTACTTTTTTAAAAATCGCCCAGAAATCCCAGACTTGAAAAAAGAAATCGACTAGTTTGATAATACTCAGTGCTTTTCTATGGACAGCGACTTCAGCGCGATTAGTAGTGTTCAATACAAAGTCTAGGTGTAGCACTAACCTTTAGGTTATATAATGTATCTTTAAATATTAATAGAATTAATCTTGTTATAGGAAATGTTTATTCATCTAATTTCAAATCTTAACATTACATTTTAGGAATAAGTGCTCTTTATTATCCAACATTTCATTGGACATAGTCATGTCTTTTTCCTTGTTGCAGTTATCTACATATTTTAGAAAAGCCTGAGACTGCATGCCAGTTAACAATACCCTTATGTCGGCTCCG
Organism: Rhinoderma darwinii; assembly: GCF_050947455.1. Classification (NCBI taxonomy): domain Eukaryota; kingdom Metazoa; phylum Chordata; class Amphibia; order Anura; family Rhinodermatidae; genus Rhinoderma; species Rhinoderma darwinii. Next base: position 81,967,671 of record NC_134689.1, read on the forward strand.
ATTTTATTCTACAAGTAACTTTAAACAGTGGCTAAATTTAGGTTCTCATTTACTCAAATAGTTACAGGACAAAAGAATAAATGGGTTCTTTCGTGGATCCAATTTTAGGAGTCAAAAGTAAAACTGACGATACATTTATAAAGGGAATAGTATTCTTGGTAACAATAGGTAGTCACAAGCTGTCTGAAGCAGACGGGTAAAAAAAGCATATTACACCTGATGGAAATGTAAGTGGTATAGTCTTATAAACCATTACAATCAATTCACAAAGTGTTATGATATAAGAGAAGATATTTCCAGGCACTGTACATTATGTATTAGTGACAACTGCTTCAAGGTTGTATAATCCTCATTACAATAAACTAAGTGACCTATATATCCAACCCAGAACATGGAAAGACTTTCGGTATGTCTTCTGTAAGTTAAGAACCAAAATCTAGATGGATATTTGTGACTTTAATTATCAGAAAATAAAATATACAATGTTTACATTTGTTAATGCTTACATCTTATCTTGAAAAATAAATCCTAAAGGTGTGTTAAGGATTATTATATAGGATTGGCTGTGCATTGCATATACTATAAACAACGGAAAGGGTTAAAGTGAATGTCTACTCTTGAACATCATTTTGTTATTTGTTTAAGTAAATAGGTACAAAATTCTGTATAAATTCCTTTCCTTAACCCCTTCCCGCACCTTGGCGTAAATGCACGTCCAGGTGAGCAGTAACTTCGTGCACCTGGGAGTGCAGTTACGTCCGCGCTTTAACAGTTAACCGCCGCGCGGCGCTACACCGCAGCCCTGCTCCCCCCGTTGCCGATCAGCGGCCTGTCGCCGCTGAAATCGTCAATTAACCCCTTCGATGCGGTGGTCAATTGCGATCACCACATCGAAGAGGTTTACAGCGGATCGGCAGCCCCCCACATGTATTTGCGGGGGCTGGCGATCCTTATCATGGCAACCAGAGGCCAGACAATGACCTCCGGGTTGCCATGTATGGAAGCCTCGGAGGATCAGCCTCTGGCCGGTCCTCCGATGCTTCCTGTTACGTCACAATGACAGTTAGAACACATTACACTACGTGTGTAGTGTAATGTGTTCCAGCAGCAATCAGAGATGCAAGTCTAAGTGTCCCCTAGTGGGACAAGTAAAAAAAGTAAAAAAAAGATAATAAAAATGTTTTTAAAAAGTGTAAAAATCAAAGTTAGAAGTGACATAAACAAAGAATGCTTTTTTTCCTATAATAAGTCTTTTATTATAGGAAAAAAATGAACACGTTAAAAAAAGTACACATATTTGGTATCACCGCGTTCGTAACGACCCCAACTATAAAACTATAATATTATTTTTCCCGCACGGTGAACACCGCGAAAAAAATAAACGAAAAACAGTGCCCGAATCACAATTTTTTGGTTACCAACCCTCCCAAAATATACAATAAAAAGTGATCAAAAAGTCGCATGTACGCCAAAATGGTACTAATACAAACTACATCCCGTCCCGCAAAAAACAAACCCTTACACCGCTTTTTTGACTGAAAAATAAAAACGTTATGGCTCTCAGAATATGGTGACACAAAAATTTATTTATTTTATAAATAAGTGATTTTATTGCACAAACGCTGCAAAACATCAAAAAATGATATACATCTGGTATCGCTGTAATCGCATCGACCCGCAGAATAAAGTATAATGGTCATTTATAGCCAAGGGTGAAGGCCATAAAAAAAAGAATAAAAAACATTGTCAGAATTGATGTTTTTTGGTCACCTTGCTTGCCAAAAAATGGAATAAAATGTGATCAAAAAAAATTCTGGTACCCCAAAATGGTACCAATGAAAACTACAGATTGTCCCGCAAAGAATAAACCTTCACACGGCTCCGGTGGAGAAAAAATAAAACAGTTCAGGCTCTCAGAATATGGCGATGCAAAACGTGCAGAGTGTTCCAAAAGCAGATGAGATCGGGCGCCATTTATCAGTGCGACACCGGCCACATATCTGCAGATTATTATTTATTTACTGCATTATTATACCCTCTTATTATGCCCTGATGTACCCCGCATTACATATGCCCCCACATTATAAACAGAACAACTACCAAGCTACATCTGCGCCCCAAAAGCCAAATGGCGTCCCTCCATTCTGAGCCCTGCAGCGTGCCTAAACACCAATTTACGTCCACAGATATGGCATCGCCATACCTGGGAGAACCCGGTTAATATTTTATGAGGTATTTGTCTTCAGTGGCACAGACTGGGCACAACATATAGTGCACTAAAATGGCATATGAGTGGAAAATTTTAATTTTCACTCCGCACCATGCGCTGCGCATTAACCCCTTCGCGCACCACAACATAGCATGTCTTAGTGTGGGGGGTGATGTATGGAGCGTCTCATGTGAAAAATAAAGAATTTAAAACTGCAAAATCGCTGTTTTTTTGGTCACCTTGGCTCTACCTAAAAATTTAATAAAAAGTGCTAAAAAAGTTGTATGTACCAAAAAATGGTACCAATAAAAACGAACGCTCGTCCCTCAATAAATAAGCCCTCACACCGCTCTATTGACGGAAAAAATAAAAAAGTTGTGGCTCTTGGAACGCGGGGAGGAAAAAACTAAAAAGGAAAAGAAAAAAATGGATCAGTCCAGAAAGGGTTAATTACTTTCTAATGAAAAACCATTTATGACCACACGTGGGGTATTGCCGTACTCGGGAGAAATTGCTTTACAAATGTTGGGGTGCTTTTTCCCCCTTTATCCTTTGTGAAATTGAAAAAAATGCAACATTTTAGTGGAAGAAATGTTGATATTCATTTTCATGGCCCAATTCTAATAAATCCTGCAAAAGACATGTGGGGTCTAAATGCCCACTATATCCCTAGATAGATTCTTTAAGTGGTGTAATTTCCACTTTTGGGGGTTTCCACTGTTTTGGCCTCTCAGGGGCTTTGCAAATGCGACATGGCACCCAAAAACCATTTCAGCTAAATTTGAGCTCCAAAAGCCAAATAGCGCTCCTTGCCTTCTAAGCCCCGCTGTGGGTCCAAACAGCAGTTTATTACCACATATGGCATATTTCCGTAATCGGGAGAAATTGTTTTACAAATGTTAGGGTGCTTTTTCTCCTTTATTCCTTGAAAAAATTAAAAATTTCTATGTTTTTTCAGAAAAAAAAGTAGATTTTCATCTTCACAAACTAATTCAAATAAATTTAGCAAAGAAACTGTGGGTTCAAAATGCTAACTATACCACTAGATAAATTCCCTGAGGAGTGTAGTTTCCAAAATGAGGTCACTTGTGGGGGTCTTTATTGTTTTGGCCCCACAAGACCTCTTCAAACCTGACATGGTACCTAAAATATATGCTAAAAAAAAGGAGGCCCCAAAATCCACTGGGTACTCCTTTGCTTCTGAGGCCTGTGTTTCAGTCCATGACAGCACTAGGGCCACATGTGGGGTATTTCTAAAAACTGCAGAATCTGGCCAATAAATAATAAGTTACATTTCTCGGGTAAAACCTTCTGTGGTATAGAAAAAAATGTATTACAAATGAATTTTGTAAAAAAAAAATGAAATTTATAACTTTCACCTCTACTTTGCTTTAATTCCTGTGAAACGCCTAAAGGGTTAATACACTTTCTGAATGCTGTTTTGAATACTTTGAGGGGTGCAGTTTTCAAAATGGGGTGATTTATGGGGACTTTCTAATATATAAGGCTCTCAAAGCAACTTCAGAACTGAACTTGTCCTTGTAAAAATCGCCTTTTGAAATTTTCTTGAAAATATGAGAAATCGCTGCTAAAGTTGTAAGTCTTGTAACGTCCTAGAAAAATAAAAGAATGTTCAAAAAACGATGCCAAACTAAAGTAGACATATGGGTGATGTTAACTAGTAACTATTTTGTGTGGTAATACAATCTGTTTTACAAGCAGATACATTTAAATTTAGAAAAATGCAAATTTTTGCTAATTTTCTCCAAATCTTGGTGTTTTTTACAAATAAATATTGAATTTATGAACCAAATTTTTTCACTAACATAAAGTACAATATGTCATGAGAAAACAATCTCAGAATCGCTTGGATAGGTAAAAGCATTCCCAAGCTATTACCACATAAAGCATAAAGTGACACATGTCAGATTTGAAAAATCGGCTTCGTCCTGAAGGCCAAAACCGGCTCAGTCCTGAAGGGGTTAATACATCTTTATGGCAGTGTGACCTCTGTTTTTCTGTTATAGAGATCCAAATTTCCTACATAATCAGAGATAAATTAGAAAATTCTGTTTGCCTGCAATTACCACTAGGGGGAGCTTAGCAGGTTACTCCATACTGTCCTACTATTGAGTTTAACATATAAATAGTATGCAGTAAGCTCCCCCAGTGGTAACTGCAGGCTGCTAGTAATTTATAATGAAACTGTATGCCTATGCAGGAGATTTGCATTTCTATATCAGAAAATGAAAGCCCACACAGCTGTAAAGATATATTTCGAAATGAATTGGCACAGAATGTTTAACCTAAAAATTACATTGTGTTGGACATTCATTATAAATATATCCATAATGGACAAACTACTATATTACTACTTAAATGACACTAATGCTATAAACAAAATAAAAACTGTACTTACTGCTTATTTCTGCATGTAAAACTTCTTATACAAAAGAAAAGAAACTGTTTTATAGAAATGATAGGACTGTCATCAAAGATTTACTGTAGCGCATATTCCATATAGCAATATAATCGGCAATTTTGCTAGCATGTATCATTTTACTCCCAACAGGGCTTATTTCCAGGATATCTACTTGAGAAGTGGAACTGATCAATCATAGCCCCAGTGACTAAAAGGTATCTAAATATAATGAGACACACTGTGAAGCTATGTGTTGGTGTATGACTTAGTTTAAAATATTCTCCTACCTGGAAAAGTCTAAGATCTTCTCTGCTTCGCATGGTGGCTGACCAGGTATTGATGTATGTGAGGCTACAGACCATATATTACACCATAAAGCTAAAACAATATACAAGTTAATGTTCTGAATATAATGTTGCCTAGCTCACATGATAAAAAAACTATTAAAAACGAACACATATTTAGGTGCGGTGTGGCCTGATTCCATTATTTATTCATGGTATGGTAGAACCCTAGTTGCTCTCCATATGTGAAGAAAGCTGATATTTGTTTAAATGCAGGAGGAAATTAAGGGAGTGAATAAATAAAGAGACTAAAGGTGCTTTTACATGGCCCGATACCGGAAAAACGAGCGGCAATCAGAAAAATGTGCTGATGACTAGCAATCATTTTTTGGGCTGCATAAAAGATCTGATCAGCTGATAAACAAGCGTTTGTTTCGGCTGATCATTGCACTGTTTAAATAGGGCAATGATTGTCCGATCATTGGCCAATGTAAATGTCCTTTACTGTGAAACATTTATCCAAGTATAGCAGGGGGGGGGGGGATTTGTTAGGACTGGCTTTTCAGACACCAGTCTTACTCTGGAGTACGCACATGCCTCTTAATAAATTAGGCGCATAACTGTCTGTGCTGGAGTAGACCTGTGCTATAATTTGTGCCAGTTTCTGATGTAAATATGATGTAAATATCAGAAGTGGTGCAAATGCTGCAAAAGTTGCTATTTTTCTATTGCAAATTACAACTTTTGATGCATTTGCTACTTTTATAAGCCAGAAATTGAGAGAGGGTGTCCATTCCATGCAGCGTCGGACTGTGGTTCCATGGGCCCACCAGAGGCGATGATTCTGATGGTCCACCCTCCATCTACATAGAACATGTACATGTCCCGTTTTTATTTAACCCCTTCACGACCAGCCCACGTAGATTAACGGGCTGCCGTGCTGGGCTTTTGTCCTGCAGCCCGTTAATCCACGGGCTGTCAGAACAGAGTGCACAGCGCTCTCCCTGTGCTCTGAATCTCTCAGCACACGCTGCTACCAGCAGCCTAAGTGCTGAGAGAAGACATCAGGACCGGAATGATGCTGGTCCCGATGACGTGAACACCATGATAACGGTGTTCACAGCAAAGTTTGTTGCAGCAACAAACTTACGTGCTGTTTGTTACAATGTTTCTCCTCCCTCCCTGTCAGATCGTTCTGAGACAGTGGGTGACAAGAAGCTGTGCCGAGCAGCTGCTGTGTGTCTCCTATAAAGACACAATGAATGTGAAACACACAAAAACATCCACATAGATAGTTTAGTGTAGGCAGCTAGTTATAGTTCAGGTAGTCTGTTAGGTAGATAGTACTCAGATTAGGACAATTAATTAGTTAATTAATAATCAATTAGGGCTTATAATGTGTGTGTATATATATATATATATATATATATATATATATAAATATATATATATATATATATATATATATAAATCATATAGATATATATAAAAAATCATATAGATATATATATATATTTATATACTGTGTGTGTATATGTGTGTATATATATATATATATATATATATATATATATACACGTCTATATTATATATATATATATATATATATATATATACGTCTATATTATATATATATATATATACACGTCTATATTATATATATATATATATATATATATATATATATATATATATATATATATATATATGTATATAGACACACATATACACACACACACACACACACACACACACACACATAATATATATTATATATAGACATATATTTTAAATTTGTTAATACTAAAAATCAATAATTACGGATGCTATATCTATAACATCATATAGATATATACGTACATGTAATACATACGTATACACACATATACTTATATAAATCCCTTCATATATTTTACACGTCTGTAAATTCTAAATACATTGATTCATTGTTATGCTGTGTTCACACAGAGTTTTTTGCAGGAGGAAAATTCCTCCTGCAAAAACTGCTCCAGACGTTTTTTGCACAGTGGTTTGACAAAAACTCGTCAAAACACTCGTCGAGGTGTTTTTTTACCCTTCTGACTGATTGAAATGGGGTTTTGGAGGCGGAAACCGCCTCAAGATAGGTCATGTCGCTTCTTTTTACCGCAATGCGTTTTTTTTGCTCACGGTAAAAAAGCTCGTCCAACTCCCATTGAAATCAATCGGAGACATTTTCGGCCAGTTTTTGACGAGTTTTGCGGAGCGGTTTCCACGCCGAAAAACTCGGAAAAAAACTCAGTGTGAACAGGGCCTTAGGGTTGTTCATAAATTTATTGATCAATGGATTAGTGGACTTTTTCTTTGTTACTTTTATTAAAACTGTTAGAAAAAATAATTTAAAAAAAAAATACGTAAAAAAATGGCAGGCAAGTTATATACCACTGAAGAGGCATTTGCTCTCTTGGATTCCGATAGTGAATGGGGTCACTTTTGGGGGGTTTTCGCTGTTTTGGTCCCTCCAGGGCGTTGCAAATGGGACATGGCACCGAAAACCATTATAGCAAAATTTGAGCTCCAAAACCCAAATGGCGCTCCTTCCCTTCTGAGGGCTGTAATGTGTTCAAATATAAGTTTATGACCACATATGGGGTATTGCCGTAATCAGGATAAATTTCTTTACAAATGTTGGGGCGCTTTTTCTCCTTTATTCCTTGCAAAAATTAAAAATGTCTATGTTTCTTCAGAAGAAATGTAGATTTTCATTTTCACAGACTAACGCCAATAAATTCAGCAAAAAAACTGTGGGGTTAAAATGCTCACAATACAACTAGATCAATTCCTTGCTTGAGAGGTGTAGTTTCCAAAATGGGGTCACTTTTTGGGGGTTTCCACTGATTAGGTACCACAAGACCTCTTCAAACCAGACATGCAGCCTAAAATATATTGTAATAAAAAGGAGGCTTCAAAATCTCTAGGTGCTCCTTTGCTTCTGAGGCCGGTGTTTCAGTCCATTACCGCACTAGGGCCACATGTGGGATATTTCCAAAAGCGGCAGAATCTGGGCAATAAATATTGAGTTGCATTTCTCGGGTAAAACCTTCTGTGTTACAGAAATGTTTCTATTACAAATGAATTTCTGCAAAAAAAAAAATTACATTTGTAAATTACACCTCTACTTTGCTTTAATTCCTGTGAAACGCCTAAAGGGTTAAGAAACTTTCTGAATGCTGTTTTGAATACTTTGAGGGGTGAAGTTTTTAAAATGGGGTGATTTATGGGGAGTTTCTAATATATAAGGCCCCCAAAGCCACTTCAGAAATGAACTGGTCCATGAAAAAATAGGTTAATTGGAAATTTCTTGAAAATGTGAGAAATTGTTGCTAAAGATCTAATCCTTGTAACGTCCTAGAAAAATAAAAGGACGTTCAAAAAACGATGCAAACATAAAGTAGACATATGGGGGATGTTAACTAGTAACTATTGTGTGTGGTATTAATATTTGTTTTGCAAGCAGATACATTCAAATTTAGAAAAAATGTTCACAAATAAATACTGAATTTATCGACCAAATTTTTCCACAGACGTAAAGTACAATATGTCACGAGAAAACAATCTCAGAATCGCTTGGATAGGTAAAAGCATTCCCAAGCTATTGCCACATAAACTAACACATGTCAGATTTGAAAAAATCGCCTGCGTCCGCAAGGCCAAAACAGGCTGTGTCCTGAAGGGGTTAATCATAATCCTTCTTGTTTATATTGTACACACAGGATATATCATCAATAAGGTCTAATAGGTATTTTGTGAATGATCCCAGAAGAAATAGACACTAGTGGCAAGTGATTGGCTCCAAAGAGCTCCAAATGAGGTTGTCTTCTGCTGGACCTTTAAGGCCCATTATTATGTTAGAGCCTGGGCCCACCGGAGGATCCTCTAGTTCTCTGGTGGGCCAGAGTACTCTGTCTTCGTTTTCATGGGTGGTGAGAACCTGCATAATGTTGTCTCCAAAGCAGGGTTGCCAAATGTCCGTAAATTCACTGACAGTCCGCAAAAAGGTGTTTTTTTTCCTGCTGTCTGTAGTGTCCGGCAGAAAAAATCACTGTCCGTGAATTAATTTTTTCCCTGAATGTTTGCACTGCGCATGCGCCAAACTTATACGTGCAGTGCAAACAAGAAAGTATGTGACACCACTACACTAGAAGGCAGAGCGCAGGCTCCACCCCCACTACCGCTAAGACTGTGCTCTGCTTTCTGCATATTTTCAGATTCCGCTGTCTGGCATCCTATTGGTCCACAGCATTATGCGTCCTCAATGCCCGGCGAAGTACAGTGCCCACGGATGATGGAGGTAACATACAGAGATGCTAGGTGGGTTAAATACACGTATTATGGGGGTTATATACAGAGTTGAGGGGGTAATATATGGGGATGGGGGATATATACAAGGATGATGGGGGTCCCTGTATATAACCCCCTTCATCCCTGTACATAACTGTCATTATCCCTGTAAATAACCGCCATTATCCCTGTATAGAACCTCCATTATCCCTGTGCATAACCCCCATCATCATTTTATATAACTCCCATCATCCCTGTACATAACCGCCATCATTCCTGTATGGAATCCCCATCATCCCTGTGTATAACCCCCATTATTCCTATATATAAACCCCAACACCGATGTATATAACTCCCATCATCTCTGTATACAGGGTTGATGGGGTAATATACAGGGATGATGGGGGCTATATACTGAAAATATGGAGGTTATATATGGGGATGATGGCGGTTATATACAGGAATGATGGGGGTTATATACAGGGATAATGGGAGTTATATACAGGGATGATGGGGGTTTTATACTGGGATGATGGCTATTATATACAGCTATGATGGCAGTTATATACAAGGATGATGGGGTTATATACAGCTCACATACATATATAAGTCCTATCATCCCTGTATATTACTCCAATTATTCTTGTATATACCAGCCAGCCATCATCCCTATATCAAACCCCATTATTCCTGCATATAACCCCCATTATTCCTGTATATAACCCTCATCATTCCAGTATACAGCCTCCATCATTCCTGTATATAACCCCCATCATCCCTGTATATAGCCCCCATCACATATACAGCAGTGTTAACAAACAAAGTAGAAAATGTACTTGAGACATAAAAATGGGATGGGGGTACCAAGACCTCCTGTTGCAGGTTGTTAGGAGCATAGTGATGTCAGGCAGCTCCTGAAAGGGAGGCTTTATTTTTACAGTATCAGTTTGCTATGCGGCTACCAATCTTCTCATGTAGGTCACTGTATGTGGATATTTTGGATATGTGGAAATTCGAAAATTAACAATATACAAATATAAATGTAATTGATTTGTGATTTCCACTAAATATATATTTAACAGCCTCTGAAATTGGTAGATAGTGGTTCAGAATGCACTAGACCAAAGAAGGTGCACGAATAGGGTCCCAACCAAATCGTATTCTTTAGATTTATTATATTCAATGCCAGTGGCTTGGTGCGTGCAACGTTTCGGTTTATATATATATATATATATATATATATATATATATATATATATATATATATATAAAGGGGGAATTTCATTGATTTGTTAGGTGTTTTGGGGAAGAAAATGTAAAGCTCCACTTGCTGTTTTTACAGCTTTATGTGAAATGGATTAAACATATGCCAATGTGATTAGAAGGTTGAGCTTCAATGTATCCTTCCGTGTTCCTCTTCTTGCATTTCACAAAGCTATGTATGCAGTCCAATTGCATAATGTTCTCCTGCCTTTCCATCAAACGCCTGGCATTTCTGAATCAATTAAGGATCACAGACAGCCATGTCGTTAAAGCTCTGAGAGAGGATTTGTTATTATCCAGTTACTGTATCTGAACTCCTAGTTTAGCTGCCCAGTCAGGCTTTAGACTTTAAGTGGCATATCCTAAAAAACAACAGGATTAGTCTACATTGTGTCCAAATACCTGTCCTGTGGACAAATATGCTGATGTGGTCTTATTGCCAGCAACCTTTGATGCAATCAGAACACGAAAAATAATCAGAAAAATTGCCAACGTAAACAAGCTTGGATTACATTGCTCTTGCTTTCTCAGATGAGGCAGGATTGAGAGATAATCTAATTATATGAATATTAGGAGCCACTAAGCATCTTTTTGTTGCAATTACCAAGCTTTCACACATAAGAGAGGGCATTTTCTTTAGCACTGGGCTAATCCATTCACTGTTTAGCTTCAAAGGAAAATTTTGGAAAAAAAAGCAATGAGTGAAGTGGGCTTATAAAGGACTGATACATTTTTTATTATTATTGAACTTCAGAGAATTGCTTTGAACTTTAAAATAAACTGAGACGATGGTAAAATACTAAATATATTTTTTCTTTTCTTCAAAAATACATTTGGAAATTAGTATTCATCTTCAATACTGATCTACATAAATAAATGCATTGTCATCCATTGTATGTGTCTGAATGCTCGACATTCATTTCATGTCTCACAACAATAATATCGAACACTTCCTCCTGCAACTATAGTTGCGGAAACTGCATTTATAGCAATTCCCCAATACAAGTTAGTAACAATTCAGTCAATAAAGGCTAACAGGCACGATAAATGAACAACTTAAAGAGATATTTTCAGATTAGACACTTATCACCTGATAAGTGTCTGATCGCTGGGGGACCCACCATTAACTAGAACAGGAGTCCCGAGTCCCCCATTCCTCCTCACTGAAACACCCCACACTAAGAAGGTGTGTAAATGGAGCTGAGGAAGAGCATGTGCCCTGCCGATCCATTCAATGTCTGGGAATGATGGAAACATCCAAGCACTATACTCGTCTGTCTCTGTCAGTTCCATAAATTTTGAATGGACCGTCACCGCACATGCTCATCCTCCGCTCTATTCAAAGTTCTCCTCACTTCAGTCTATCCTGTTGATAGGTGATAATTGTCTATTCTGCAAATACCCCTTTAACATAAAAAGGGGTTTGGTTCTTAATGACCAGACACTACATTGTAAACAGCAATTTTGAGCATGTGAAAGAAGGATTCAACAAATAGAAATACATTAGTGAATGTCACGATCTGTGGGTATGTGGACCCACTGGGCTGTACCGCTGTAGCGGTATAGCAGCTGGAAAACAGGATACCAAGTCAATGTCAATAGTTAGAATATGGGTACCTGTGGTAATTCAGACAGTAGCGATGGTTAGGCTCGGATGGGACCTTGGCAGCAGGAAGACACCAGGCGCGGTGTAACACAGCAGGCATAGTAAATGGCACCACACGACTCCAACTCTCTGCGACACAGGAACAAGGTAGCACGGGATACAGGGTACAGGTAGCAGGTACGGGAACATTGGGAACTGGAAAACACTAAGGGACCATTTGCAAAGACTAACACGGGTAAATACAACAACGCTCAGGCAATGTAGGAAGGGGCAGAGCCCTTCTTATAGTCCAGGGTGATATTGAAGCAATCAGTCAAATCTAAAACATGTGTGTGCTCTGGCCTTTTAATGTCGGGAATGAGCTCGAGTGCGCACCCTAGTGGTCACTGAAGGACAGGACGGCCGCATCTGCTGGCATTTCGGGGGGAGGAAGACGTCTGCAGGATGATAGGAGTCTGCGGTTTGCGACCGCGGACGTTACAGTGAAATATTGTACATAAGATTTCCCTAATATATAGGAAAAGATACACATTGCTTTACTTATTTTATGTTTAATGATGAATATGTTCTTCATGAGCAGCAGGCAGTAGCTGCATCATAATTTGCATACTCGTGATGGTGATCGCGCAGGCACTGCTACTGTGCTTTAATGCACAGCCGTAGCCCCACTCTAACGGTGGAGATCAGAGACACCTCAGATCTTCGTCGCTTCACCCTTGTATGCCGCAATCAATGCTGAAGATTTAGGGGGGACCCCCTCTGACAGCGTCACAGAGAAAAATGGCAGTATTATGGGGTACTATAAATTTATAACATTTCTGATGATCAGTGTATCGCGTATAAAATGTATAATTAAAACTGCAGCAAAAAATTGATATAAGTTAAATGCTAATGCATATGTACCAAAAAATGGCATATAAATAAAGTACAACTTGTCCTGCAAATGACAAAGCATCATACAGCTATGTCAAACAAAAAATGTAAAAGCTTGACCGTCGGAAAGCAAAGAGCCAACATCAAAAAATGTTTCAGGTCTTCAAGGACAAAATTGTCCTGGTCCTTTAAGGGGTTCAGGACTGGATAATAACTACGAAGATGCTCTGCATGTTATTAATGCCATGAAGTATCTTTACTGACCATCCAGCACATAGCAAACCATTAAATTTTTTGAAATTATTGAAAATGTATTTCCATATGCCTATAAAATTAATTGGTCAGTGACTATAAAAAAAAATTGGACAGGGTCTGGTATAATAGGCCCTGCTAATAGAACATTGTTGTTAAGATAATTGAAGATCTCAGTGTAATGTCATAAATGGGAGATATTCAGGCTCTGTTCACGCCATGTTTCTGGTGAGTGTTGGGGTATTTATCGAGAAATGTTCCTGACTTATACCACAAATGTGTTTATAATGTGCCCTTTTGGCATACATTAAGGAACATTCATCACTATATTGAAAATAAAAATCGACTATGCTTTTCAATACAAGGGGATCAGACAAGAAAATTTAAACAATTCTTACAATGGGAGTCAATGGGCGACATATGTAACTGTATGGCATGCAGCTGCCTAAGTTGGGGCAATTTGCTCAACGTTTACACCAAGAAAGGCTCGTAGTTGAATGTGAACAAGAAACAATATCTGAAAAGAGCCTTAGTCGTATAAAAACTGCTGTGGAAAGTCAGGTAACATTAAGACATTTACAGACATTAAACATTTGATCTCCAATTGCTTCATCATCACCAGTGAATCATACATTATGTAATCACATAAATAGCTGTTACCCAATATATGTATAGTATTAAAATCGGGTCTTTTTTCCCTCCTATCCGACGTCCCAAACAACCCCTTTAACATAGTTGGATTCATTGATAGTTAAATAGTGAAGCACACATGTTACAAATCATAATAAACATGCTAAAGTTAACATCAGTGGCTGCTACTTTAGACGCCAACTAGCACATCTCTTGGGCTACAATATAATTATTCACATATGCTAATGAGCATATGTGGTGGCCCTCAGTGAGCATCTCCGACAAACCACGTGTCGCATAAATCTCAGTCGTCCTGATTCACCTTTGATTGACCATGTTCATGTTGTGGCATCTGATCTATTTGAGGGTCGGATAGATGCATAGCTTAATCCCAGTATTGCATTGTTCTATTATTAGCTTTCTGAGAAGTAAAATAGTTAAAGTATGTATCAGCAGAGGCTGCACTGTGATAATGTTACTAAGTTAGACACAAAGGGTCCTCTTACACGGCCCGACGGGGCCGTGTGAACAATCGCCGATCACTGAGACAGCTCGTTGATTGCTGATCATTTGCTCCTTTCACAAGGAGCTAGCATGGGGACGAGCGCACGTTACTACAATCGCTCATCGCCGTACATTTTTATTGTGTAAGCAGCACGTCACCCTGTTTACACAGAGATGTGCTGCCAACAAAGAATTATCTTTTCGGCTGCATAAACGATGCAATCAGCCGATGAACAAGCGTTTGCTCATTCATCGGCTCATCATTGCCCTGTTTACACAGGGCAATGATCGGGAATGAGTGTTCTGTGAACGCTCGAATTCCTGATTGTTGGCCAGTGTAAAAGGGCCTTAAAGCTGGTTATAGATTAGGGATTTCATACGGCTGTTTTCTGAATCACTTATCGTTCATTGTCGAACTGTAAAGGTTGCCATTCTGGACACCACAAGTAGACAAATCTCTGATTGATATCTGCCTTGATCTTTGCCCTGGTCTGGGCTTCTACTGATGGGATGCAGATCTGTAATTTGGCATGAACCACTTTATAAAACTGCGCCCGACAACGACCAAAAAAATTCAACATGGCAGATGAAATTTTCAACATCTTCTTTCAGACTAAATCAGCCTTTTTTGCTGTTCAAAATATCTAGTATATGCTATCTCCAGGGGCGTAACTACTAAAGACTGGGCCCCATAGCAAACTTTTGACTGGGGCCCCCCCTCCCCTGGGTGTCACACAACCCCCCCTTGTAGATAGTGCCTTTTTTACAGCCCCCCCTGTAGATAACGCCATACAGCCCCCTCTGTAGATAGCGCCATACAGCCCCCCTGTAGATAACGCCATACAGCCCCCCTGTAGATAACGCCATACATCCCCCTCTAGATAACGCCATACAGACCCCACTGTAGATAACGCCATACATCACCCTGTAGATAACGCGATGCAGCCCCCTTTGTAGATATCTACAGAGTGGGCTGTATGGCGTTATCTACAAAGGGGGCTGTATGGCGTTATCTACAGAGGGGGCTGTATGGCGTTATCTACAAAGGGGGCTGTATGGCGCTATCTACAGGGGGGACTCTGTATGGCGTTTATCTACAGTGGGGGCTGTATGGCGTTATCTACAGGGGGACTGTATGGCGCTATCTACAGGGGGGGTTCTGCATGGCATTATCTACAGGGGGGTTCTGTATGGCGTTATCTACAGGGGGGTCTAAATGGCGCTATCTACAGGGGGGTCTGTATGGCGCTATCTACAGAGGGGGCTGTATGGCGTTATCTACAGAGGGGGCTGTATGGCGTTACCTACAGAGGGGGCTGTATGGCGTTCTCTACAGTGGGGATTGTATGGCGTTGTCTACAGGGGGGCTGTATGGCGTTGTCTACAGGGGGCGCCATACAGCCCCCCCCTGTGGGGAACGCCATACAGCCCCCCCCTGTGGGGAACGCCACACAGCGTCCCCCCTCCCAAAAAAATGCGACCTACAGTGTGTCCTACAGAAGACATGTATCCCCTATCCACAGGATAGGCGATACATGTGTGATCGCTGGCATTCATAGGGAGAACGGGGGACTGAAAGTCCCCCGAAGTTCTCCATGACTAACCTCTGACTTCTGGCGTCTGCGCAGCTCAATAAAAATGAAAGGAACGCTGGTCACGCATGCGCACAAGCGCAACCGGCGCTCCATTCATTTCTACGGAGCTGCCGACACAGACCCCGGAAGTCCGAGGTTTGTGATGGAGAACTTCAGGGGCTTTCAGTCCCCCGTTCTCCCTATCAATGCCAGCGATCACACATGTATCCCCTATCCACAGGATAGGGGATACATGTCTTTTGTTTAATGGCAGAGCGGGGAGATACCTCCCTGCTCTGCCGTAGTGTTCAGTGGCGTCGCGCTGTAGCATCCATAGCGGCTGCTAGCGGAGCCTCCGGCCATGGTGGGGGCCCGTGCCGGCGGGTGACACGGGCCCCCTCATGCCGCGGGCCCCGTAGCAGCCGCTATGGCTGCTACGGCGGTAGTTACGCCACTGGCTATCTCAGTAAACAAGGATTAAGTTCCGTGGCTCAGATAATTATACAGTGTACACACACAATATAGTGTATATACACCCACACACATACATATTGATCTAAACACCAACGCTTGTACTTTCATCCTTTTTACAAGCAGCCATTATTTTGTAGACCTCCACTTGAAAAAAAACAAGGTGATTTGGTTCATCTGCATAACTATTAAAATGTGCATATCTATCACTGATGAAAAGTCCTAGAGTCTTCTTGACAGGTCTTTACTCTGACACGCTGAATTAATATTTGTTAAAGGATCAAGAAATGCACATTCAAACATTATTCATCTCCCGGCATCTGGTAATGGATTAACAGAGATTGGGTCAATTTTGTTTTGTCATTTAAATATAGAATCAAGAAGCTCTAGTGGTAAATGGGTATTTAACATTCCTTTAACCTTTTCAGGTATGAAAAGTCCAACGGGTGGGCATGGTAGGCAGACAAGCTATAGAGAAGCTAAATAATTAATTCTAGTCTGGCTAACACATAGTTGTCATCGCCATAGGATCTGCCATTCAATCTTAACCTTTAACTTAATCAACTGCCAATGTTGCTTAATGATGGAGACCTGAGCCATACAGATAAGCCCTAAAGGACAGACGCGCGGCTGATCGATGGCTCTTTTAGCTATGCACTTCATTTCTTAAGCTAAGCTGTGGTAGCTGTATAATATAGCAGGTTGCACAGTAGGGAGTTCTTTTGCAAGCAGCTAAATGTAATTACATATTTGTTAATTTATTTCCATGCCCATTACCAGAGCCCTTGTTATATTCTTTGACTATAAATGCTACTAAAATGACACAGGAAACTGCTAGTATTTAGGCTTTAGCTTTCTAACAAGAGAAAAAAAAATACTTTCTTAAATAGAGCACAAATACACCATGTACTGTATGAAAATAGCCAGTACACTATAGCTTTATAAAATGTAAACTAATGCAGAATATGTTTAATCTACATATTCGAGTATATACATTAATGTACCAAAATCATTGAATGGAAATTTTAAGAAAATTATCCACTGCTGCCTCCTGAAAAGGTGCTTGGTCAGATTTGATTTGTTTCTGCCATTAATTGTCTGCAATGATATGTGTTTGATATAATCGGCTGACCACGACTGATCGTTTGCCATGTTGTGATTGTGCATGATGGATTTTTCCCAAAAATTGTGTGAAAATTTTTCCACCTGATTGGAAGTTTCAGTCTGGCATGGGAATATTGTTCATATGAACAATCCGATGTATCAGTTAGCATTGCGGACAATAACTATACACCCCTGTTCTTCACCTATTATATTATATCATATCAATTTTTACTATATGTAAACAATCAAACATTAAACAGTAAAAAGTGTTTTTGTCTTTTTTGACAACGATCTCTTAAATTAAATAGCTTGTGATTTTTATAACAATGATACGATTAGACTACACTCCCCAGAATGCAAACGACAAGAGAAAGTTCTGTGCAGACATTGCTCCAGCAAGGAATGGCGGGACTATGGCCTCCTTCACATCTTGTTTTTTCCTTCTGTCAGAGTTATACTTTGGGAGGACTCCCGACATATAACTCCGATGGAAGGCTGCAACGTATTCCACTGTAAAGGCATACCGTGGGATATGTCAGTTAACCCCCCCCCGGACAGTGACGTCAGGAGCTTTACAATGCCGGGGTCCACAGTTAGAGCTTCGGAGGCACTCTGGCCAGCAAATCCAGCCCTGGTGAAGTTCACGATGTCACTGTCCATATATGAACAGTGACCTCAGGAGTTTGCCCAGGGCTGGAAACTGGAAATTCCCAGGGAGAGCGCTACATGATGCTTTTCCTGGGCCTTTGGCCCTGGGTAAGCTTTTCAACATATACGTTTAATGTATACCTTTGACGAATGCCATATAGTGAAATCTGTCAACTATAGGCTTCCAAGTAAAAAAAGAAAACGTATATATCGTGTGGTATACTTTTTTTGCAGGATCCCTCAAGGTGGAATAGCAGAGTCTACTGTGCTATTCCATCTTTAAAAAAAAAAAGGATACTGAAGTATAATAGCCCAACAGATGCTAAAAGAACACTCTTTTGACCTACGTCGGGCTAATGGAGCCCTATGGACATGTGTACGTGGGGAGCTTTCCCGACATATACGCTTAACGTAGGGTATAAACATGATGTGAAGGGGGCCTATAATACATGCTGTAATTCAGGAAAATGCAAGATAACTAGAATTTATTTACTAAAGTTATGTTTACATAAAAAAAATGAAATATTCCAAGTGTATACGTTTAACGTATACACTAATGACGTAAAAGGAAATATGGCAATTTTATCTTCTGCCTGCAATTTTTTTTTATGTATACATTAATTGTATTAAAATAAAAAAAAACATATTTTTGTTTTAAGTAAATGGACCATTTGTCCATTTTTGGGGCACCTGTAGTGCTGAATGGGTCATAGGGGAAGGTGAAAACATCTCCCCCTCCCCACTTCATATGTAGTGTTTTGACGTATGCAAAATTAGTCTTACATTTGCATACGTCATCTATTCACTATGATGCAAAAAAAAAGTTACGCTATATATACCATTTTTTTTATATGGAGGGAAGCATAGCGTGGTAGACGACTTAATTCTGTGTAACAACAGTATGCTGACATTAAGTATGTCAAATGTAGTCCAAAGGATACTTTTTGGGCATTCGTTTGAAGTTTAAATACTTTTATTTTCATATTCTAAAGTATATTCTCGGAATATGCAAGAGACTTAAAGTTACCAGGGCTTACATATCAAGATAGGGGCTTTATTGAGGAAAAGATACAAATAGTCAAGCAAAAGCACTGATAATTTTTCCTACATCTGTAAATAAGATTGAAATTGTGCTTTTAGATGGACTGGTCCATATGTTCTAAGACGGCTTATCACCCCAAACAGTAACATTACTGTATTGTAAATCCGTTATTTTCAAAAGCAAAAGCTGAAAAGAGAATCATACATAGATGCACTCTGGCATGATTAGAATGCAGTTCACGCTTTCACCGGGTTGAAATCATGCCAGTAACTAGCAATTATTTTGTGATTTTAAAGCAGCAGCTTGTTGATCTCCTTCAAAAGTGAACATACTGCATTGCATATCGATGATGAACCTATCTATACATTTTTACTTTCACACAATGTCACTGGGAAAATCCTGAAAAAGCTACAATTTATTGTGCTTTTCTATCCTTGAATGCTGATTTTATACTGCATCGGTAATAACTATACAAAAATAATCTTGCCTTAAATAGCTTGTACACTCAAGGTTGAAAACAACTTCAGGGCCGTGTTAGGAACCTAGCTGGAATACTGCAGAGGATTTTGTACATATTTTAGATGTGCAGTCAAATAGTTTCTATTCACTTGTCTCCTATGTTTTACCAAACTTACTTTTAATTAGAACGACGATGCTTAAAATCAGAATATAAAAATATGTCTAAGATATGTTTGTGTTCTTAAAATTTTTATCACCTCAAGACTATCTGTCTTATGTGCACACAATATTTGTACAAATATTTGATTATTAACTGATCTTTTTCCACAGCAATCCAGTATTTTTTTCTTGTCTTATGCTTTCTATAACACGTTCAGTTTAGCTAAAGGGTATAATGTTTTCATGACATAAAGGAGATAAGTGGTTACCAGCCTAGGAACTATTTATCTCGGGAAAACAAAAGAAATGGAGAAGTCCAACCTGTCCATCCCGACTTCCCTTATATAAGAACAGGCATATAATTGTCCACAGATGCCACAAACAATCAAATCTCATGTCTATGCCCAGCTTTATTAGATATTTCCTGACATGTATGTCCGACGGAAGTCTGCAACATATGCCAATGTACAGGCATACAGTGGCAAACGTCACCCGTTGACTACCATTGTAAAAAAAAACATATACCGCAAAATCTTTCCACAGCTCGTGTATGGTACTGCCGCTGAGCCACATTCTCTTAAACGGAGCAGGGCTGAACCAACCTTTGGACAGAAGAAGTACTGTTTCTGAGGAAAAAAAGCCCTTTTTTCTAATTCTGGGGAAAAAAAAAAGTAGAGCAGGGAAAAGGTGTAATAGGCATTGCCGGAGCTCTGCACGATAAGCACTGATGCTATACTATTTTGGAAATATTAACCCCTTATTGCTGCAGTTTTGACCTTCCTGACAGTCTCATTTTTTAAATCTGACATAAGCTTTTGGAATGCTTTCACCTATCCAAGCAATTCTGAGACTATTTTCATGTGATATATTGTACTTTATGTTAGTGGTAAAATTTGGTCAATAAATTCATTTTTTATTTGTGAAAAACATCACAATTTTGGAAATTCAAATTTAATTAAAAAAAATTCTGTAACACAGCAGGTGTTAACTGAGAAATGCAACTCAATATTTATTACCCACCAGATTTTAACGTTTTTAGAATTATCCCTAGTGTGCTACTGTACTGAAACACAGGCCTCACAAAGGAAGGAGCACCTTGTGGATTTTGGGGTCTCCTTTCTATTATCCCTATTTTAGGCACTGTGTCAGGTTTTAAGAGGAAACTACACCCCTCAATGAATTTATCTAGGGACATAATGAGCATTTACCCCACAGGTGTGTCATAGATTTTATTTTCCAGAAATTAGAACAGCAGATGTGCCAAGTAAAATTGCAATTTCTCCACATATACACTATTTCAGTACTGATTATGTTGGTAGTGATGGGTGCTCTCTTAGACTACCTTTAAACTGTAATGAAAAACTCAAGCACTCTTTTGGTTGAAATATGCAAAATAGGTTTATTTTAAATAAGGAAATATAAGAGAAAAGGTGTAACGTTTTGGCCAGTGTAAAATCTGCACTGCAGCCTAATTTCCGCACATTTATTTTTCGCAACGTCTTAACTACGTTTCCTAAAAATGTATAGAAACAAATGTAAAAAAAACGGCTGCGGCAAAATTCCACTGCGGACTGTCCGCAGCGGAATTCAACAGCAATTCTGCCACATAGGGATGTCATTGGCTGCTATAGGCAACAGTGAAATTTTTTTTAGAACAGTTTTTATATATGAGGCCCAGTGTTTGACTTTAGAATGGAGTTAATGAGGGAAATTTATATAAGAAATTGCGTCAAAAAGTGGCATACATGGCGTGCTCCAAATTAATTATCTGTTTTAGACATTTTGCACCTTCCACAATAGTATAGGAAAAGGTGTGTGGCTATTTTTTGGGCTTAAAATACTGGTATTAAAGTACAACAGCCAAAAGATGGTATAAGATGGTATAAGAAAGAGAAATGTGTCCAGCTAGTTGCACCAGATTCATCAAAAAGCAGGCGCCACTGTGATAAATTTAATGCCGTTTCTGGCTCTCTGGTGTAGTTTTAACCTAAGTTTAGGACACAATTAATAAATCTGCGATAATGAATATTATGATAATATTGGAAACCCTATTAATAAGTAGAGAAAAAAAAGTAATGTAAAATAGGAAGAGAATTTTTTTTTATAAAAACCAATAAATAAGATAACATCTGACACATTTTAAGTAGGTGAACACCAAACAACATTTGGCCGAGTTACTTTGGAAATTTACAAGAGCTTCCAGTGATTATAGCAAGTCAAACCAAGACTTCAAGAACAATGAATTCCTTGGGCTAGCCCCAAGCAGAATGAGTCAATCCACCTGTTGCCTTGCTTTGCAGTATGCAAAATCGTTTGTGTGTGTTGTTTTCATTTTAATGTGCACAAAAACACATCCCATACCCGCTATTATGTTTAGAATGCCTTGGCATTTATGTGCTATCTTTTAATTTCTCACAGCGGATTTTCTTTATTTATTTTTTTAAATAGAGATCTATGTTTTAATATATGTATATAAACATGGATATCGATTATGTACACACATTGGGATATGTTCTAGTGCAATTCAGCCAAAGGTGTATGGAAAGTAATAGGATCTCACAGCGGATTTTTATCTTTAATTTCAAAAATGAATGTTCAGCAACCTTTAAATAGCATAAGCCACATATGTAGACACATCAAATAAAATAACTCCACATCATATAACATTAAGATAACCCCTACTGTAGGATGACAAAGGGTTCATGCTGTATGAGTATGCCCCTCAGGTAAAAGTAAAGGCTAAAGTAGTATGAATACCCTGTGCAGGTGCCTAAATCAAGTCAGCCTCTGCATTGGTACAATTTGGGTACAGTCACACGCGGCAGATTTTATTGCAGAAATTAATGAACCTTTATTTTTTGGAACTTTGGAATTTTGCGTGATGCGCAAAAAACGCACAAGAATAGCACATGCAGTGAGTTTCACGCAGCGGACACACGCTGCATGAAGAACACTGAATGTCTGAATGGCCCCATTGAATTGCATAGGTCCGTGTGACGTTCGTTGTTTTAACGCGCGTAACACAGACGTGAAATATGCTCGTGTGAATAAGGCCTAAGGGTAGGAACATACACGGCGTATTCAGGGCGGATACACCGCGTCAAGTTGCCCAGGATATCCACCCTGAACGCTGCAGGGAATACCGTTCTAAATTACCCCCTCCCTCCTCTGATGTCTGCTCCGGCCTCCCTGGATGACGTTACAGGCCATGTGACCGCTGCAGCCCGTGATTAGCTGCAGCGGTCACATGGTCTTCTATGTCATCCTGGGAGTCCGGACTGGAGAAGAAGCGGGGAACTCTGGGTAAGTATAACTTGTTTTTTTCTTACTTGCGATTTTTGCGGAGGAATCACTGTGATTCCGCCGCAAATATCGAAAAACACGCCACTTTGTTGCAGGTTTAAGCACTCCAGTGAATTCAATGGGAAAACCCGCAACAGAAGAGCTGTGATACCGCAGCATTAATTGACATGCTGCGGTTGAAGATACCGCACCGCAAGTCAATTTATATGCGTTTTTTTCGGCAGAATTTTTCCGCAGTGTGGGGACGAGATTTGTTGAAATCTCCCCCACACTACTGCTACTGTAATATACTGTGGATTTTCCGGAATGAATCGTCCCCCGCTGCGAGCGTACCGACAGGGTTAAATAGCCCTGCGTCGGTACGCTCAGCAGCTGAAGACGACCTCACTACTCCACCAACGAGGAGCAGCTGAAGACGACTGCCTGCCTTCCACACCACCACGAACCAGCTCACCTCTCCTGCCCTGTCTCTCTCCTCCAACGACCTGCTGCTGTCTCCTGCTACGGCTCCTGCTTCTGCCTCTGCTTCTGCTCCACCAACGAGTCACGCTAAGTATCAAGTGTAGCAATAGCTACAATTAACCCTGTCTCTCCCTGTCTCCTGCTGTAATCCTTGCTTCCCTTAGTTAACCCCTTGCTCTCCCTGAGTAAGTTAACCCTTGCGTCCCTGAGTTAACCCCTTGCTCTCGCTGAGTACTGTCCCTACTCTCCCTGAGGACTGTCAAGTTAACCCCTGCTTCCCTGAGTCTCTGAGTTAACCCCTTGCTCTCCCTGAGTAAGTTAACCCTTGCTTCCCTGAGTCCCTGAGTTAACCCCTTGCTCTCCCTGAGTAAGTTAACACTTGCTTCCCTGAGTCCCTGAGTTAACCCGTTGCTCTCCCTGAGTAAGTTAACCCTTGCTTCCCTGAGTTAACACCTACTCTCCCTGAGTACTGTCACTAAGTTAACCCTTGCTTCCCTGTGTAACCCTTGATGCCCCTGCTGTCCCTGAAATTCCCTGAGTTAACCCCTTGCTGAACCCTGTTTACCTTTGCTGCCCTAAGTACCCTGCAGTGACCCTTGACATCCCCAGGTACACAGTAACCCATTCCCCTTGTTCCTCCTTATCCCGTATTCACCCTTAGTGTATAGGGAAAGTTATATTAGGAGGGAGTGGGACAGAGATAGTGAGCGTGTGAGAATTACAAGTAACTTATGTGTATTGTGTTGTAACATAACTGTATACATATGTATGTTTAGGTAAGTGGGTGGCGATATAATTAGGATTGTGATACCGTGTTTATACTGTACTGTGATTAGTTACTGTATTTTATATATGAGTGACTACTGTATGTTAATAAATATTATCTTTATTTACTGTACGGTCTTATTCCCATGAGTAGCAGCAAAAGCAATTAGATCGACGTTAGTATAAGAAAAGGTAGAGGAACTAGGCATAACCCTAGTGACTCTGATTATAAAGGAGGTAGTAATAGTGGGTGACACTAGCCAGTGAATCCCGCTATTACCCCACCCCCTTTAACATTAGTCATAGTTTGGAATGTAATAATGTAGATGAACGGAAGTCAGACTTTTTTCAATAAACCCTAAGCTAAAATCCTATAATATACATTAAATAAAATATTAGCATGTACTTGTGTATCAGCACTCAAGATCATACCTAATACTAATGCTTTAAGTTTTGCCATATGATTCTGTTTCATCAAGAGTCTAACACTGAGTGGAAACCATTACAAAATTTGGATCACATGTTTTGCCAACATCACACATTTACTATTATAAACAGTGCTGAAGGTCAATGGAGCTTGCGGAAAGCAACCAGAAGCTGCAATTTATACAAAAAGATGCAAAATTTATGCAATGTATCCAGATTTGACATTTAAGAGAATATGCTGCTAATGCCTTGGAGGACCTACTGCACAATTTAATTTTGTATTAATTTAGTTTGGGGGGAAATAATCATATGATTCATGAACATGCTATAATGAAAAAGTGAGTCCTTTGTAATGAATCAAAAAGCCTGTGACTTGACACCACAGAAAAACAGAATGGGAGTCGTGTGCAATAATCAGCATAGCAGATGTGGCTAATGAATAACAAAGCTGTCCTTTTTACCAAAAAATGCAATTCTTCTAGGGTCATCTAAATTACTGTTATATTAATTTGTTCTGTCTAAGGAATGCTATTAATCCACTTCTATGTAAGTGAAAGCTTAAAAAGTGTAGGACAATTTAAAAGGATAATTATAAATAAAATACATTATATTTATCTGCAAAGTGGAAATTTACTGCTGTAAGTTTCAAGACCCACTAGCCCTAAATCAGTGATACAAGGCTGGCAGTCCACGAAAGTTGGCTGTAATGCACAGGGCCAGGGGAAAAGCACGTACATAGGGTGTTGCTGCCTTTTGTAGGATAATGATCAGGCTGGAATGGTATACACAATCATGGAGAACAGAGGGACTGTTCTCTCACAATTAGGTCGGGTTCACATGTAGTGTAAATATTGTGGATTTTCCGCAATGGATTTTATTGTGGAAAATCTGCAGCGTATTATAGTAGCAGCAGAGTGGGTGAGATTTGAACATATCTCATCCACACGCTGCGTAAAAATCGGCCTCATGACAATTTATGCTGCATCATCGCTGCTTTTCTATTGCGGGTTTCCTCCATTGAATTCAATGGAGAGCTAAAAACTGCAACAAATTGCAACTTAAAAAAAAAAAAATTATACTTACCCTCAACTCTCTGCTTCTATGTCCAGCCCAGACTTTAGGGATGACGTTTCACCTCATGTGACTGCTGCAGCCAATCACAGGCTGCAGCCGTCACATGGGATGAAACTTCATCCCAGGAGGCCGGGCAGCAGGACGTCAGAGGGATGTGTCGCCATGGCTACGGTTAAGTATAACTTTTGTTTTTTTTACATGCTATTTTCCATAGCTGACATTCCAGCCGAAAAACTGCACCACAACTTGTTGGGGTATGTGCACATGATGAGAGGCTTTTACGTCTGAAAAACAGACTGTTTTCAGGAGAAAACAGCTGCGTCGTTTCAGACGTAAATGCTGCTCCTCGTATTATGCGAGGCGTCTTTGATGCCTGTAATCTTGAGCTGCTCTTCATTGACTTCAATGAAGAACGGCTCAAATTACGTTGCAAAGAAGTGTCCTGCACTTCTTTGCCGAGGCAGTCAATTTACGTGTCGTAGTTTGGCAGCTGTCAAACGACGACGCGTAAATTGCAGGTCGTCTGCACAGTACGTCGGCAAACCCATTCAAATGAATGGGCAGATGTTTGCCGACGTATTGTAGCCCTATTTTCAGGCATAAATCGAGGCATAATACGCCTCGTTTACGCCTGAAAATAGGTCGTGTGTACCCAGCCTTGCTGTTTTTCGTCCAGAATTCCCTGCGGTGTCCAGGGCGGATACACTATGTACTTTTACACAATGTATCCTCCTTGTGTGAACATACCCTACGGGCTCATGTACACAGCAGTTTTATAACATATACCCAATACGTACAAAACATACAAAAAAAAATCCATGCTCCATCCAGGTATTCTCCTCTAGAAGAATTGTTTCCCATCCACTGCCATACATGCTCCATGCCCATGTGCATAATCCCTTATATAGCAGAAAGGGCAATTTAGCAGCTTAAAAATGTTCACTTTGTGGCTCGCACTGTTATAGGGAAAACTGTGGGGCTGTATGAATTCTATTTTAAACATCTTAAAGGAGCGATACAGGCAAGACTGTTACTGTCTAATGCCTCGTTCAGACTGTGACTGGTATTCTTTCTGGTGCTCTTTGAATTCCTGTGTCATGCACCACCCCATCAGACTCTGCCCTAGGCATAACACAGGGGTAATCCCATCTGAGACATTTATGGCACATCCACAAGATATACCATAAATATCTGATAGGTTAGTCACGCCAAAGAGGAGAAGAGTTTGAGAGACGGCCGCACATAAATGCGCCTTGCTCCATAGTAGTTTATGAGAGTTGTGAAATGCTCAGTGGTTTCCTTAACTCCTATCAATTACAATGGGCATAGTCTCTTCTCTTCTCTTGAGTGCCAAATAGGAAAGCGGGGAACCCATAAATATCTGATAGGTGGTATCAGATATTTATGACGTGAACTGTCAATATGCTAAAAAAAAGTCTCCAATAGAAATACCATTTTAAGTTTTATTGCATCGCTTTAGAGTGATAAAATCTGACAATGTGGCCCTCAAAACAGAAAAAGGTTGCACACCCCTGCCTTAGGCCTTATGCACACGACCGTAGGGGTTTTTACTGTTCGCAAATACGGATCCGACGGCTACGGATACACATCCATAGCCGTCCACAATTGCGGAAGCTCCCATACACTGCCCGCAATTGTGGACAAGAATAGGACATGTTTTATATTTTGCAGATGACTAAAAGTGACTACCAATATGTCTTGACTCCTGCTGTCAATTTTGCAAATATGGTCATCGTGACAAAATGGAAATATTCCAATATTTTACAATGCGATCAGTTCCTATTATCAGAGCTAGATATATGGCTTCAATGTGGAGCCATTATACAGTCGCCTAAATAGGGTTTTACAGTCATAAAACAAAATAGTTAGAAACCCGCTTTAACAAAATTGGACTTAGGTAAATAAGAAAACTTAATTGCATATTCATACATGAGTCATTATTGACGATCTTTACAGGATATTAGTATTTTCAAGATGACCGCAGTCTGTTGCAAATTGCAATTTGCTATGCTGGATTACATTATTAACCAGTATTATCTACTAAAGCCATAGTCAGTTATCTCAAAAAAGCACATCTAATGGGGAAAATACATTTTAATGTAAGTCAGGTCCCAATAATTATCCACTTGCACCCGGCCTCTGCATTTCATTTATTTTTGAAATGTCGAAACATGGGGGTCAAAGGAAGGTTAAAGTCAATAATTTAGTCTCATTAGCGATCATCAGCCTTCCATGCTGCTAAACACTGCTCATTGTGACTATCGAGCATCAGAAACATATTATGGTAATATTAATGGGCTTTCAAAAATGTAGAGGGGAAAATAGAGAATGATTTAAGTTTACCTTTTCCCCATATCCGTTATCAAGCTTCCCGAGATGTTTACAACTTTTGTTAATAAGTTTTTCTGCTTCTCTAAATTACTTTTACAATAGCACATCAGCAGTATTCATTACCTATGGCTGGCAATGTTAATTACTTTTGTACGACTAGAACTGATAGCTTTTTATTGTAGATACAGACTGTGAACCTAAAAATAGATTATCATAAAAACCTTAATAAGATTACAATTTGATGTGTAGAAACACGCAGAAAAATAATATCACAACATTACGTTGTCTATTGACTCAAACTATGTTAAATACTGTTTAAGTCGACATGGATATTCTTCAAATACTATGTTTTTAAAATTACCATTACCATCATGAAATTAACACTATGGGGGGAATTTATGAAGCCCTCCACGTCAGTTTTCTTTAGATTTTTAAGCTGTCTCTGCCACTTTCAAAAAAAGTTGGGGGGTGGATTAGCATGAGGGGGAGCCACTGAGGCCCAATAAATTCACTAAAGTTTACATCAATAAGTTGTCATAAATTATAGTGCAAATTTACTCCAGCTCATAGCTGGAGAAAAATTTGTTGTTCTGGCGCATGGACTATCAGACATGTGTCCAATTTACTAAGAGGTGTGCACTGAGATTGACAAAGCTGCAGTGATGATATGTTTGTATACCCAAATGATTGGCTGCAGCGATCATGTGGGTATACAGGCACATAACTGCAGCTATGTCAATAAACAACGACGAGGAGGACTGGAGGGACGGCCCTGGATCCCTCCTACCCCTGACACTTTTTGGAATAATCCAGAATAGCCTACCTCAGAAATTATGCCCACAAATCCATCCTGAAAATCTGTGGCAATCCTGCCACATGGGAATGTAGTCTAAAGGTAAAATCAATAATAGGCCTGAAGAGTTTTAAGGGGAAGTGTAATTCCCTGCCATTTGTTTGCAGCCACCTTAAGAAAAATACTAGAATGGATAAGATGGGACCTACACAGTAACTTTCATCAATAGCCAAGATGCAACACACTTGAATTGGAACATCACATGTTTTTCTAACAATGACAAAACACTCTATTACATCAAGTTGTAGGCTACCGTGTCCCTCAACCACCAAAGGAAGGAAAACCTAAAACAATGATGGGGTAGCCCTATTGGAATAAGACGTGTCACTGTTTAAATAGGAGTGAAAAAAGTCTCACTTTGTAACCTCTTTCTAAATTAAATGGACAAAAATGTGCGAAATTTGTAATGTTACAATTGTTAGTAAGAGTTAAATCTTTTTATTTTAATATTATTTAAGACCAGAATGTGCTGTACCAGGACCTTGTAGCGATCAATGTACGTACATATAATAGATTTTTCTAGTAGAACAGAATAAAGGTAGAAAATTCAGAAAAGCGACTAAACATTTGGTAACATGACATGTACGCTAACTAATAAGACAGGGAGAATTTTTACAATGTGCAGAACAGGTCAGTACCAAGTACATGCCCTGATATTACAAGTTCATCTCATTTAAATTTTCATCTTAACAAAATCATAAGGAAAAATAATTCCACTGCCAAGTGATACTTCATCAGATTTAAAATAAATAAAACAGGAGAGATAAGACATAATGAGATATAATTTCATTGTATTTAAGATAAGTTTGTATTAGTGACTAATGTGTGCCGGCAGATGCTAATGAGATATTTTTTTTCTTTTGGATCTTATATTATGTTATGTCCTTGCTAAATTAGATTTTAGCTGCAGAATATTATTGGCACACATATTTTATCCCTCATCTATCAGGAAAAATAACAAGACCGACCAAATTATTTTTTTTTTTTTTACATTTGGCAGTCTTAACAAAGAGGTACTGAGTGGTGGGAGAACTCCTGCTGTCATCAAAATGCCAACCACATGCCTGGTCTGTGTATTACATCTGACATTTCTGAATCACACATAGAACTATATCATGGGCAAGCAGTGTGACTAAAGATGTGATTAAAGATGTACACTTTCTTAAGCAGGCAACAGCTAATTGCATTTAACAGGTATGAGTGCATGCACATCTATCTATACGCAGTCGTTGCACCCCAATTGTGACACCTTGCTGGGACGAAAGATGCAACACATTTATTAAAGAGGATCTGTCACCAGTTTATTAATACTCTATCTCCTAAATAATCGAATAGGCGCTATGATGCTGATAACTACAGTGTGATTTTTGTCTCTCATACTGTGTGTGAAGCAGCTTCATGCTGATAGGACAGCGTCAGAGGCTGTGAGGTAGCTCCACCTCCGGAGAATCGCTGCTGTTACCTCCCAGTTGTTTAATAAAGGCTCATTTACATATTTGGAAAAAAGCTCATTACTTTTAAAATAATAAACGTTTTGGGAAACAATTTTCACTAGCATTTTCAGTGTGACGGTGCCTATCAGATTAGCAAGGAGATTGGGCATTACCTCTTAATAAATGTGTCACACTTTACGCCGATTTTATTTTCTATTAGACTGCCATATGAAACGCTAGTCTTAATAAATTTCCCCCATTGCCTCAATCTAACAATACAGTCATGGCTTACTCTCTTCCATTTGCTTCCTCTCCTATCTGTAGGTTAGAAAGAAAAAAGGGCAGAGGAAAGCGAGTAATACCGGACTCAAGGATCTGACTACAACTAGGGTTGGTATATAGTTTGCTACCATGGAGACGCATAGATCTTCATAGGAGCTGTAAAGACATAGGTAGGGTTTTTTAAGTAAGGGTGCATTGGAGCAATAAAACAGGGTGCACAAGTGTATAAATACAAGCACAACAGTCAAATTAGTGAATGCAAATATATAAATTTAGACATATTTAGGTCAGATTTTATTTATGCACTTCCAAAATATGTGCCATCCTAAAGGCATTTTGTCTTTTCTTCATCATTGATGTCAATAAATAAAATCTGAACTGTAACGAAAAAAAAACAAAACTGCCTTAATAAATTATTGGTATCTAGATAAGACTTCACTGTAACTTTTGGTTGCCCGCACATCAATGTGACCTGACTTAACTGTTTTCCTGTGACCCCTCACAACCGAGGAAAGTAAGTGTCAATGCTGCAGAAACAAAGTAGTAGTGTACTCAGCTTTGCTATCACCTAAAGGAGGTTTTACACAGGACGATTATCAGGCAGACGAGCACTCATATAACGCTCGTTGCAGATAATTGCCCTGTGTAAAAAGGGCAGCGATTAGCAGTTGAACGAGCTCGATCCTCTGCTGGTCGTATCTTTTTAAAAAAGTCAAAGATTATCGTTGTCGGCAGCACCTCTCCCTGTGTAAACAGGGAGACGTGCTGCAGACATGATAATAATGTATGAGGACGAGCAATTGGAGTAAAGAAAGCTCATCCCCATCCATAGCTCCGCGTGATAGGAGCAAGCGAGCGCCGATCAATGATGTCTTGTTGATCGGCGCTCGCTGCAGCGGCCGAGTGTCAGCCAGTGTAAAAGGGCCTTAACACCAAAGTCCAGAGAATACAATACTACTTTATATATGAATTAATGAAAGATTATATTAAGGGGTCACCACTATTTAATTGGTTTAGGAGCCAAATTAGTAAACATGACAGTCACATGGCTAGGTGTTGTCCGCTAATAGCTGGTTAGCGGCTGATACAGTGGAATATTTATTTTTCTAATACTGAAAGAAGTTATTAGGTTCTTCCTAATCAGGTAGATTATCTATATAATATAGATAATATAGACAAATCACAGACAATGCATGTTTTATCTATTTGGATTATAAAATATATTAACAGTGCGAAAATAAGAAGCAATGTGAAAAAAATAGTGGCACTTTTAGCCTGCCTTACTAGTATAGTAAGTTAAGAAAAAGAACCTTACTAGAATATGCAGTTCAGTTCTGGGCTCCAGTTCATAGAAAGGATGCCCTGGAACAAGGGGGCAGTCCCTCCGTCTGGAAAAAGAAAGGTTCAACCTGCAGAGGCGACAAGCCTTCTTTACTGTGAGAACTGTGAATCTATGGAATAGACTACCGCAGGAGCTGGTCACAGCAGGGGCAGTAGATGGCTTTAAAAAAGGCTTATATAATTTCCTAGAATCCAAAAATATCAGCTCCTATGTCAATGTGTAGAAGTTTTGTTTCATCCCTTCCCTTTTTCCCGTCCCTTGGTTGAACTTGATGGACATATGTCTTTTTTCGATACGTACTATGTAACTATGTAACCTATAAAAAAAGTCAATAATAAAGTGAAAATAAGTAGCATCTTAAAAATCAGCTAGTTCTGACAATGTTAAATTTCCTTTATGAAACAGATCTCTATTGCCCATTACTCATCAACTGAAAAACCATTGTGCCAAATTTACTATTCAAAATATGCAATAATTCTGGTTAAATTGCGACAGAATTCTGCGATACATCCGATGTGCCACAATTATTAACTGTTTTAGACACTTTTTGCGCTGCGCTCGACAAGAAGGCGTAGTTTAGTTCAAAAGTGGTCTATTGGAAAGGAGTCGTAGTATAAAACACAACATCGTGCACAAAAATTGCACCAAACATTTGAAGGAAAGAGCTGGTATAAACTAAGCCAACCAAAAGGTGGTAAGTAAGAGAACGTCTAGCAAGAGGCACCAAATTTATCATATAGCATGCACAACTTTAATACATTTGGCAAATTTTTGGACTTCCTTGTCTAAATTGATGCTGTCTAAAGCTTAGACAGTACTAATAAATCTGCCCATCAATTACAGCAAGGATTCTCTAGGGCTCCCTTAAAATGAATACCTTCAGAACCATATACTATTAATAGACAAAGGAAATAACACAAAATGTCATAATCCATCATCAAAATAAAAATACCCATGAACATTGTGGAAAAAGCCTAAAGTAGATGGAAAAATTACATTGTGTCTGTGTGAAAACCAGCCTATTTATCAGTAAATGACCTTGCCAATTTAAAGCGATCTAGTCATGTTCAGATTATATTTGATTTCAGCAGTATAACTCACTCTTTCTTAACAGCTTTAGGTGTCCTAGAGCTACTGCACCACAAATTGGATTTATGGCGAGTTCCAGTGTTTTAAGTTAACAGAGACTTTCCTTCTTGGTGGTTTCTCACTAAAAGGACTATCACTTAATAGCTTTACAAACAGTTTTGTCCTACAAAACAAAGGTATGAAACTCATATAAACTGGGGCACCATTCCCCTATGACAATGGCACAGTCAGAATTCTATTTCCGTACACATAGGGGGGAAATACTCTAGTTACTATTAACCAAAATGTATACAATTGAAAAAAAAAATGAATAAAAGATCTCTATATTAAAACAGACTGTTAAAATAGGAAATTCAAGCGTGTGCTTTAAATTCTAAATTTAGTATGAATTCCTGTTTAAATAAATTATGCTGTGGAAATAGACCTCTTCAAGTTAGAATATCTATAAGATGTAAGATAAACGTGTCAGCGACTTCACCGGAAGGCTGCAAAGAAAAATCCAAGACCCACTTAAAAGACAAAATGTAACTTCATCATAAGTGCTGACACTCCCATGGTGAGAAGAGCATGAGGGCAGTATTTAAGAGGTCTCCGGTAGTAGGTACTTATGTTTATAGACGACTGACCATTGCACTTTAGCTAAGTATGGCTCAATTTGTCTGAGCACTCTGTGGCAGTGGTGTGACATTATCTGTGTCACTATCCAGACAATGTATGTGCTATTTATCTGGCTAATGAATGTCATAGTAACATAGTTATATAGTTAGCACGGTTGACAAAAGACACATGTCCATCAAGTTTAACCAAGAAATGGGACAAAGGGAAGGGATGGGAGAAATTATAGAACTCTGTTTTATCCCTATTGGTTCTCTACAATGACATAGGTGGCAATTATTTTTTTCGATCTAGGAAATGATCTACTGTCCCTGCTGTGACCAGCTCCTGCAGTAGACTATTCCATAAATTCACCGTTCTCACAGTAAAGAAGGCTTGTCGCCTCTGCAGGTTGAACCTTTTTTTCTCCAGACGGAGGGGGTGCCCCCTTGTCTTTTAAGGGGATTTTACATAGAACAGGTTTTCACCATATTTTGTGTATGTGCCATTCATATATTTATACAAATTAATTATGCCCCCCCCCACCTTAGTCGTCTCTTTTCAAGGCTAAATAGGTTTAATTATTTTAATCTTTCCTCTTAGATTCTCCATGTCCCTTATTAGCTTCGTTGCTCTTCTTTGTATTTTTTCCAACTCCTGGGCATCCTTTCTATGAACTGGAGCCCACAGCTGAACTGCATATTCTAGATGAGGCCTCACTAATGCTTTGTAAAGTGGTAATATTATATCCCTGTCCCGCGAGTCCATGCCTCTTTTAATACACGACAATATTCTGCTGGCCTTTGAAGTAGCTGATTGACATTGCATGCTGTTATTTAGTTTATGATTTACAAGTACACCCAGATCCTTCTCAACAAGTGACTCACCCAGTGTAGCTCCCCCTAGGACATATGATGCATGGAGGTTGTTCGTACCCAGGTGCATAACTTCACATTTATCTACATTAAATCTCATTGTATGTGCATTTGTGTCAAATCAGCGGAATACATGTACTATTAATTTTGCACTGTATGGTACTAATAATTAGAATTGCATTGTCCATTAATGAACTATTTATCCAGGCACTATTTGGCATTATCTTATTAATGTAGGTATTTTGTCAAGGGGAGTCTGCATTTAACTATTGTATTTATCTAGGAACTGTATGACACTATGAAGTTCTTATGTTCCAGTATCTAGGCTCAACATGTTATTTTTTTTTGCACTGAGTGGTACTTTCTACACTATTTATCTGGGCACTGCATGACGACATCTGAGCCATGCATTTACTGTACAGCATTATTTAATTTTGCATTATTGCAGTAATTGTGGGTAGATGATCGACGGATTGATAGCCATCAATATGTTGATATCACTTCTTAATCTACATAATGTCTTATTCATTTTTTAAGAAACCCAACGGATAAAATGTATTTTATGAGGCATATACAATTAATCTATAAGAGTAACCAATTTATCTTAAATACCATATATGTTGATTTTATTTAATTCACATGCAATTACAGCAAATTAAACCACAATGTGCATCAAATTGCCTGCCATCAGAACCTAAACTCATTGTCGTGTCATTAGTTTAACCTCTTTTGTAGTCATTTTGAGGGAGTAGTAGGCGTTACTTTACAATGAAAAGATTACCTTTTAAATGAACCTCAATTTTACTTTTATGTAGCTGTGGCTGATTTGCATGTATGCTGTAGCATTTTATGTTTTTGTAATGAAAGTTTTTCAAATGCTGTGAGAAGAGCTAATTTCAATTTCCTCTGTTTCATGTAATTGCAAATAGCTCTTTTAGTAGCATGTTAAAACCAATGTCCTGTGTCCTACGTGAATCTTGAAAACTAAAGTTCTTTTTAAGTTAAAAATCGAATTTCTTACCGGCATTTGCAACCTTGTACTCAGCTCTATAGAGATCACAATAAGAAATGACAGACATCAATGCTGGCTTCTTTTAAATAAGGATTTAATAATTCTCTGGGATTATATAAATAATACTTATTATACCGACTATTACAGAGAACAGGGTAGTAAAGTTTGTATCTCACATTAATACCTGGGTACTGATCTTGGGGATCTACAGGGGCTGATGTATTTCCTTATATATTTTATGCACTAGGCATACATGCATAGATCACTAACTATATATTCCTTTTCTAAGGACATACAGCATGTAGTTAAACATAGCTCTGTACACAGCGTACTTTGGAACCTAACTGAGACATTGATTAGAACAAAGTTAAATATGTAATGTGCTCTGTTTAATGAAATCCTAGAGGTCCATTTTATGCTTTATTCTCATAAAAGCATTCTGACCCTGGTAAATTCTGTGCAACAACTTTTAAGTGCAACTTTAAACATGTCCTAGTAGAAATTAGACCAGAATGTCACATTATGGAACATACCATGCTCCCATCTCCACTATCTGACCTGATCCTCCATTCTCTCATCCACAGGTATATCTCAAACCTGACGGCACCACAAACCACAGCATACTTCAAGCAACACACCATTGTCCATTTATCACTTTTTACTGTCTTTACTGGTATGTCTCAGCCCTGATGGCAACACAAAACCCAGCATACTTTTAGCAGCACACTATTGATCCATTTACACATTTTTGCTGTCTTTACTGATTTGTGTCAACCCTGACAGCACGTCCCTTAAGGTCCTTTTAAACAGCCATCATAGGCTGATCGGCCCATGTAAAAGGGCCTGGCTATCAGCTGATAAACAAGCAAATGCTCATTTGTCTGCTGATCGCATCTTTTATGTGGCAGTAAAATAATCGGAAGCACATCTCCCCGTGTAAACAGGGCATGTGCTGCTGACAATGATGCAAACTGTATGGGGACGATCCATCGTCCATATAAAACACAATGATTACTCCATGTAAATTGAGATAAACTAGCTATTTTGGAAATCGGCACTCGTGTATTGGCAGAAATCAGTGTAGAACTACCCTTATAGATGTGTCCACTCTTACCTTTGCTTGAATTTGGTTAAGGCCTTCAATTTCTCATAAAACCAATTCAATACAATTTTGTGACATATTAGCAAAACCCTTGACAGGCTGCAACTCACATCACGACCACTGGGTGGACACACATATACACAAACAACATAGAAATCTTGTCACAGAATACCGCAAAATCATGTCGTCTCGCACCACACATCTGGATATGTTACAATAAGAGGAAAGGTAAGGAAGAATACATCTGTAGTTTTATCTTGTAATAACTGTGAGCAGCAATCACCTACTGCTGTTTACAGAGCAAGCCTGTTTATATTCCCGATATCACTTTTTTTTGGCTTTCTTACTTTGATTCCCTCATTACCTTTCATGTGCCGCAATACGGTCCGCAATTACGAAGCCATTGAGTTCTATTGGCCGCGGACACATTTATGTATCGCTATGGATGGGTGTCTGTGCCGTAGAAATGTTCAGAAAATTATGGAAAATGTCCGTTCTTTTGCACTTTACAGGCCATACTCCCATACTTTGTATGGGAGCTGGCCCAAAAATGCGGGCGGCCGGCCGTGCTTGCAATCGTGGGCCGTGATTACGGGCACGGTCATGTGCATAGGGCCTAACAAATCCCAATTATTGCTCCCCTAGCCCTAAAACTCTTTTATGTCCCACACCTCCCTGAACCTAGCAAAGAACTGTTTATCTCTCCCTATCTTCTACCCACTCACCTAACTTCTTCTGCAAGGCACCAGCTAAACATTAACTCCTAGGCGCCGCAGCCAGTTTTATTTTCTTTTTAATCTGACATTTTTCTGTCGACATAGCCGTTTGACTACTTGTTTTTAACGAGTTGTATTTTTCAATAGCACCATTTAATATACCATATAATGTATTATTATTGTAAACTTGTACAATACACTGCAAGACTTATGTATTGCAGTGTATTGTTTTTTTAATAGAGTTGGAAATACCTCCTATGGGGTCTTTTACACTCCTAATAAAGGGAAAAGGGAATGTGGAAAAGAAAAAAGTAGGGCAAGAAGTGATTGGATCAAATAGATCTCTAATTAATAAATCAGTACTAGTAGATATGGATAACCTAGCAGGGATAGGGTGAGCGGTCCCTTTTTTCTTAAAACACTCTACAGATGTAGCCGTCTTTATCTTGACTTTTAACGCATTAAAGGGATTATCCGGGGACCAAAAATTGCATTGTGATAATATATTTATGTGAAACAAAGTAACTTACTAATATACTTTAGTTTAAAATTCTGTACTAAATCGTGCAGTTCAAACCTCGTGAATTGTTCCCGGAAGTCCTGGAGCTTTTCTAATAAAGATCACACTCCGACACGGCCCCCCGTGACTGAGCTCTTGCTTCATGTGCTGTTCGTGAACATGACCGCAAGGGGCTGTCACATTGCCTATTGCTTGAGTCCCGAGAAGAGCATCAGCTAGCGCTTTGCTTGGGACTCCAGCACAGCTCCCGACATCCATATTTGGTAAATTCAGGGGTTTCCTCTGGAGTTCTCTAGCTGATGCTCTGGCTGGGGACTCCACAACTTCTGCCGACATCACTTTCACTGTCCATATATGGACAATGATGTCGGCAGCAGTACTGGAGTCCCCGAGAAAAACATCAGCAGATGCTCTGCCTTTGGACTCTCGCACTTCTACCCAAGTCATGGACAGTGACGGTGGCAGAAGTGCTGTAGTTCCCAGGCAGAGCATCAGCTGATGCTCTGCTTGGGAACTCCAGCGATAGGAAACCCCTGAATTGACCAAATATGGACATTGGGAGCAGTGCTGGAGTGCCGAGCCAAGCGCTAGCTAATGCTCTGCT
The DNA here is from genome assembly GCF_050947455.1 of Rhinoderma darwinii. Lineage (NCBI taxonomy): Eukaryota > Metazoa > Chordata > Amphibia > Anura > Rhinodermatidae > Rhinoderma > Rhinoderma darwinii. The sequence goes on from NC_134689.1 coordinate 82,006,295, forward strand.
CGGGACTCAAGAAATAGGCAATGTGACAGCCCCTTGCGGTCATGTTCACGAACAGAACATAAAGCAAGCCCTCAGTCACGTGGGACCGTGCTGGAGGGTCATCATTATTAGAAAAGCTCCAGGATTTCTGGGAACAATTCACAAGGTTCACCATTTAGTACAGAATTTTAAATTAAAGTACATTAGTAAGTAACTTTGTTTCACATAAATAGATTATTGCAATGCGATTTTTGGTTCCACGGATAACTCCTTTAACTCCTTGATGACTGCTATACGGCTATATATTTTTTTGCATTTTTAAAGTTATAGTTTGAAAATAATAGTAAAAAAATATGCTTTTTTACTTTTCAGCTCATTTTTTCTGGTAATAATATAGTGTTAACCTAAAATATACCTTTTTTGTGATTGTCATTGTCTACCATAAATTTAGATATATTACATGTCTATTTTAGGTTAATTGGGTCAGGGCAAGAGTTATGAAAATGATTGGCAGGGGAAGCATTTATTTTGAAAAAGTATTTTATGTGTAGTTTTTATTTAATTTATGTATTTATTCATCCACTTTTATTTTTTATTATTATGGTTTGTTCTCTCAAATGTCAGAAAAGACCTTTGGGGGACCTTATTATTTAATTAGATTTTTTTTTACATTATACTTTTCCACTGTAATTGGCGCTGAACAGCAAACCCAGTTACAGGAGAAATCAGCCCTGTTATATTGTCACCTATAGGGCTGTGCTGGGTCTAGATAGACCAATCGCTTGGGCAGCAAGCTTAAACCCGCGCTGCATATATATATATATATATATATATATATATATATATATATACAGTGAGCGGTCCTCATCTGCTTAGCATTATTTTATTTTTCCCTCCCTCTTGCATGGCCTATAGGAGTAATAAAACAGCAGAACTGGAAGCCTCCTGAGCTCCTTACATACCTCACTAACATTGTCAAGGAGTTAAAATCTGACTCGCCTATGTTCCAAATGCCCCCCCACCACCACAAGACTGGGACTGTAATTCTGCATTGAAAATCCACAGCAATTTCATCCCGTGTGCTGGGTGCCTAATTTCATGATTTTCACGCATCAGACTCCCTTCTACCACTATCTTCAATTTCATTACTTCATGATGGAGAAGCCCCCGCTGTTTTCTATAACACCTTATTAGCTTCAGTTCTCAACTCAGTCGCTGTTCTCACACACAACAGAACTCGACAAATCAGTAGGCAGCCCTAGCACACCAATCTGACAAAAAACAAAAGGGGCAAACTTCCAGGGTTGCAGAGCGGCATGGAAAGAAATTCCACTCCAAGGAAGAATTTGCAACATACAAAGAAGCACTTCTCAACTTCAAATCCACACTAATTTTTTCTCAACACACCTATTTCTCTAGTTCTCTAATGTCATATCTTCTCTGCCCCACAACCCCAAACAATTATTTAACACTTTTAACTCCATACTCCGTCCACCAGGGCCCCCTTTTACATCACTAATATCTGCTGAGGATTTTGCAACATATTTCAGACACAAGACTGACACCATTAGAAATAGCTTCAACCTACAGTCCCCACAACCCCTTTATACAACTGCTCAGTGCTCTTCCTCTACAACCTGCTTCTCCACATTTACTAATGAAAAGCTTTCCCCCCTACTCTCCAAATCCCACCTCACCACCTGTGCACTTAACCCAAAGCCATCCTATCTAATCCCCAACCATACTACTGTCTTTATCCCAGCCCTAACCTATCACTTACCACTGTGCCTTCCCTTATTTGTTTATACATTCAACTATTACACCCATCCTCAAGAAGCTGTCCTTTGACCCCCCCCCCATCTCATTACTCCAATTTTCCTCAAATCTCCTTGAGCAACATGTCCACCTTGATTTATGCCAATGACACACAAATAAAACTCTCTAGCCCTGTTGTTGCCTTTCGGCTATCCATTGTTCCAACTATCTTCTCCTTTTTCTCCTTCTGCTTCCTAAAGCTCAACTTGGAGAAAACGGAATTCATCATCTTTTCCCTACCTCCGTTCACCCACCTACCAGAACTATCAATAACATTTATTGGCTCTGCACTTTCCCAGTCTCACAAGTCTGCTGCCTCGAGATAACCTTTGATTTTGCCCTATCCTTTAGACCACTCATCCAAACCCTGCTGACTGCACCTTAAAAAATATTTTCACTGAAGCACAACCTACTTAGATTTTCCATAAATGGCTCCCCTACTGCCGGGGCAAGCTCTTCAAAAGGTTTCGGGAAGTTTTTTCAAAATGCATCCCATCATCATTGATGCTTACAGGGCAGAGCTTAAAGGAAGTATGGGGCCCATTTAGCAACTGCAGAAGATAGAGGTTTCATACCAAAACTTGGCTTAATTATATAATACTCGTTAAATCATTAAAACTAACTATTGTACCATAAAACATGACGCATGAAGACAAGTTAGTTTCATATACTGCAAGAAAACCCTCCTCCATCCTCTTTCAATCCCATTCAAGCATAATGAATCTAGAGGACAATAACATTCTATTGAACAAGCCACAATTTTTTTCCTGTTAAATTCATGTGCCTCCGTTTGAAATCAGAGACATACAGAGATGCAGTTAGGCCGAATAGAATTATATAGGCTCCGTATTATGTTTCCGAACAAATCAGCTGTTTTACAAAGCCATAATGTTCAGATGTGTATACCCACCTATGGCATTTTCTCTCCCTGTACAATATATCCCTTGTGTATGTGTAATCTACTCCAATTTTAAAATATATATATTTTTTTTTTTAATAAACACTCATTTTTCTCCTCCTACATATTGGTGACACCATCTGTCTTGTTTATTGTAGGGGAAGAAATCTAAAATGTATCTGTCAAGATAATACATAAACATTTAGAAGTATGATAAAATACCTGAAATACGATTAAAATAATCTAACAACATGTTAATAAGAAAGATGTCTTTTTTATTTGTATCCTGTGTCTTTTTATAATCAAGTGTCAATTCAATGAAATCGAAGTCTTGTGTGTTGTCAGTTCTGGTACATCTAGCATCATTCGTAAATCTGGATGACTGTGTTAAAGCATCACTGTTCATCATTAAATAAAGTTTCCCAGGAACCTCCAAGTAGTATATGTCATATGTGTTTGTCAGAAAACCATCTGAGTACAATAAAGCAACCTGTCACTACATGTCATTAATGAGAAGCTCCTGAGTTTTCAGTCATCCAATCATAAAAGTCAATAATGATAAAGTAGCAAGAAAATTGAAACTTTATAATATTTTTAAATTAGTATATACATAGATATTTTAAAATTATAACTTTCACCACAATGAGAGAATCTTACATTTTAGGAAATATTTTAAGACAATGCTAAAACAATTTTAATTGATTCAAAGGTTTGAAGAAAAAATGTAACCGTGCCTTAGGGCTTGTTCACATCACGCTTTTTACTTATTATACGAAGAGTCCCGACGTATACCTACGACAGAATGCACCGACGAAAATCACGCGCACCACAAGGAAGCACTTCCGTGGGACGAGCGTGATTCGCGCAACAGCTGTCAAACTATGAATGAAAACAGAAAAGCTTTTCTGTTTACAAACATCCTAACGGAGTGTCATAAAGATGGCGGCTGCGCGAAAATCCCGCAGCCACACATCATATGGTGATGACACACGGAGCTGTAAGGGTATGTTCACACGTACACGTCCGATACGCCTGAAATTACGGAGCTGTTTTCAGGAGAAAACAGCTCCGGAATTTCAGACGTAAAGGCAAGTGCAGGCGTTTTTCGCAGCGTCCATTACGGACGTAATTGGAGATGTTTTTCTATGGAGTCAATGGAATTCGGCTCCAATTACGTCCCAAGAAGTGACATGCACTTCTTTGACGCGAGCGTCTTTTTTCCGTCTTTTGACAGCGGCGCGTAAAAAAAATGACCGTCGGCACAGAACATCAGAAAGCCCATTCAAATGAATGGGCAGATGTTTGCCGGCGCATTGGAGCCGTATTTTCGGACGTAATTCGATGTTAAAACGCCCGAATTACGTCCGTAAATAGGGTGTGTGAACCCAGCCTTAAGTGCCTTTTATGCACGCAAAACGCTGCGTTCTTTGCGTGCGCAAAATGCACACGCTCGTGTGAATCCAGCCTTAGGGTATGTTCACACGCAGTGTTTTCAGGCATATTTCGGGGCGTATACGCCGCGAAAAACGCCTGAAAAAACGGATGCTAAACGCCTACAAACATCTGCCCATTGAAATCAATGGGAAAAACAGCATTTAGTTCATACGGGGCTTCTTTTTACGCCGCTGTTTTAAAAAACGGAGCGTAAAAAGATGCTCCATAAAATGAAGTCAATGTCATTTCTTGAGGCGTTTTTTGGAGCTGATTTTCCATTGAACACTATGAAATACGCCTCAATAAACGCCTCAAAAGAAGCCTGAAAAGAGGTAGCAAAATACGTCTGAAATTATGAAGCTGTTTTCGGCTGAAAACAGCTCCTGATTTTCAGACATTTTTGTAACTACTCGCGTTTTTCGCGGCATATTTTACGGACATTATTGGAGCTGTTTTTCAATGGAGTCAATGAAAAACGGCTCCAAAAACGTCATAATAAGTGACATGCACTTCTTTTTTGCGTGCGTCTTCTTACGTGCCGTCTTTGGACAGCAACGTGTTAAATAAGGGTATGTTCACACGGAAACGCCAATTACGTCTGCAATTACGGAGCTGTTTTCAGGCAAAAACAGCTCCTGAATTTCAGACGTTTTAACAAGTGCACGCGTTTTTCGCGGTGTCTTTTACAGACGTAATTGGAGCTGGTTTTCATTGGAGTCAATGAAAAATGGCTCCAATTACGTCCCAAGAAGTGACATGCACTTCTTTGAGGCGGGCGTCACAGAACACCGTAAGACCTGTTGAATTCAATGGGCAGATAATTGCAGACGGTTTGGAGCCGTTTTTTCAGGCGTAATTCGAGGCGTAAAATGCCTGAATTACATCTGTAAATAGGGCGTGTGAACATACCCTTACATCTCGTGGGAACAGAACATCGTAAAACCCATTGAAAGCAATGGGCAGATGTTTGTAGGCGTAATGGAGCCGTTTTTTCAGGTGTAATTCGAGACGTAACATGCCCGAATTACGTCTGAAAACAGTGTGTCTGAACATACCCTAAGGGTATGTGCACACGATAGCAGGCATTTACGTCTGAAAAGACAGACTGTTTTCAGGAGAAAACAGCTGCCTCGTTTCAGACGTAAATGCTCCTCCTCGCATTTTCCGAGGCTTCTCTGACAGCCGTAAATTTTGAGCTGTGCTTCATTCAGTTCAATGAAGAACGGCTCAAATTACGTCTCAAAGAAGTGTCCTGCACTTCTTTTGACTAGGCTGTATTTTTACGCGTCGTCGTTTGACAGCTGTCAAACGACGACGCATAAATGACAGGTTGTCTGCACAGTACATCGGCAAACCCATTCAAATGAATGGGCAGATGTTTGCCGACGTATTGTAGCGCTATTTTCAGGCGTAAATCGAGGCATAATACGCCTCGTTTACGTCTGAAAATAGGTCATGTGAACCCAGCCTAAGGGTATGTGCACACGCTAGCTTCCTTTTATGTCTGAAAAGACTGACTGTTTTCAGAAGAAAACAGCTGCGTAGTTTCAGACGTAAAAGCTCCTCCTCGCATTTTGCGAGGCGTCATTGTCGCCCGTAATCTTGAGCTGTTCTTTATTGACTTCAATGAAAAACGGCTCAAAATACGTTGCAAAGAAGTGTCCTGCACTTCTTTGACGAGGCCATCATTTTACGCGTCGTCGTTTGACAGCTGTCAAACGATGACGCGTAAATTACTGGTCATCGGCACAGTACGTTGGCAAACCCATTCAAATGAATGGGCAGATGTTTGCCGACGTACTGTAGCCGTTTTTTCAGGCGTAAATCGAGGCATAATACGCCTCGTTTACGCCTGAAAATAGGTCGTGTGAACCCAGCCTTAAAGAAGCTTTCTTCTCAGCTTCAGAAATGCCTGAAAATCAGAGGCTGTATTCTCTGAAAACAGCTCCGTAATTATCAGCCGTTTTTGACTCAGCGTGTGCACATACCCTTAGGGCATGGGCGTAACTAGGAAAGACTGGGCCCCATAGCAAACTTTTGACTGGGGCCCCCCTCCCCTGGGTGTCACACAACCCCCCCTTGTAGATAGTGCCTTTCTTACAGCCCCCCTGTAGATAACGCCATACAGCCCCCCTGTAGAAAACGCCATACATCCCCCTGTAGATAATGCCATACAGCCCCCTATAGATAACGCCATACATCCCCCTGTAGATAACACCATACAGCCGCCCTGTAGATAATGCCATACAGCCCCCTGTAGATAACGCCATACATCCCCCTGTAGATAACGCCATACAGCCCCCCTGTAGATAACGCCATACAGCCCCCTGTAGATAGCAGGGGGGCTGTATGGCGTTATCTACAGGGGGGGCTGTAAAAAAGGCACTATCTACAAGGGGGGGTTGTTTGATGCCCAGGGGAGGGGGGGCCCCAGTCAAAAGTTTGCTATGGGGCCCAGTCTTTCCTAGTTACGCCCCTGCCCTAAGGGTATGTGCACACGCTGAGTCAAAAACAGCTGAAAATTACGGAGCTGTTTTCAGAGAAAAGAAAGCTACTTTAATGCTGGGTTCACACGACCTATTTTCAGGCGTATTATGCCTCGATTTACGCCTGAAAATACGGCTACAATACGGCCTTTGTTTTGTCAGGCGTATTTCTGAGCGTAAACGCCTTGAAATACGCCTGCAAAAACTCTAGTAAAATACCTACAAACAGCTTCCCATTGAATTCAATGGGAAATACACTGTGCTGTTTACATGAGGTGTTTTTTTACGCTGCTTATTAAAAAAACTTTTGTATAAAGAAGTAGCAACACTATTGACACCATGAAAAACGCCTGGAAAAAACGCCTCAAAAAAAGCCTGAAATTAAGCTTCAAATGAAAAAAAAGCTTCATTTTCAGCGTCAAAAACGCCTTGAAAACAGAACCTGTTTTATCAGCTCTATAGTTTTCAGTAACTTCTTTTTGTACGTGTCAACATACCCTTAGGCCTTATTCACACGAACGTGTTATACGTCCGTGATACGCGGGTGATTTTCACGCGCGTCGCACGGACCTATGTTAGTGAATGGGGCCGTTCAGACTGTCATTGATTGTCACGCAGCGTATGTGTGCTGCATAAAACTCATGACATGTCCTATACTTGTCCGTCTTTCGTGCAGCACGCACCCATTGAAGTCAGTGGGTGAGTGCAAATCGCCCACGGCACACGGAAGCACTTCCGGGTGCTGCGCGTGATGCGCGCTACAGTAGTAAAATAAATTAATGAAAACAGAAAAGCACCTCCTGCTTTTCTGTTTGTAAAAATAAAACCAGAGTGTCATAATGATGTCTGCTGCGCGAAAATCACGCAGCCACGCACCATATGCTGATGACACATGGACCTTTTGCGCGCGCAAAATGGACACGTCCGTGTGAATAAGGCCTTAGGCTGGTTTCACACAGAGTTTTTTGCAGGAGGAAATTCTGCCTCAAAATCCCGTTGGGAATTTTGAGGCAGATTTTGCTCTGCCTGCATGCCGATTTTCGCGGCGTTTTTCGCCGTGAAATACGCTTCTTCTGCCTCCCATTGATGTCAATTGGAGGTCAGAAGCGTAAATGCCCAAAGATAGGGCATGTCCCTTCTTTTTCCCGCGGGCCGGTTTTTCCGCTCGCCGGAAAAAACGCCTCCGCCTCCCATTGAAATCAATGGGGGGAATTTTCGGACGTTCTTTGGCGCGTTTTCCGACGTGGTTTCCGCGTCAAAAACACGTGTCAAGGAACTCTGTGTGAACTGGCCCTAAGAACACACACAAAAAAATCATGGTTTTCAGCTGCGCTGTTTTTACAGGTGAGACGTATTTATTTTAAAAGTTTCACCTGTAAAAACCACACAGACAAAAAACGCATCTCAAATCTTGGTAAAACTGTGTGCGGTTTTTCCACCATCTTTGATGCGTTTTTTACCGCGCTGCCAAAATACGACTCATCTGCATTCACTCTGCACGTAATACGGCCTAAGGCCATGTTCAGATGTGGCGGAATTTTTCCGCTGTAAATGTTGGTTCAGATTTGGGGCAATTACGAAACTAATCTGCAGCAATATTTGCATATTTGACAGGTAATTTAGACGTTGCAGATATCACAGCGGACTTACCACAGATTTCAGTTTTTGCATTGCAAAGGCTGAAATATGCAGTGAAATTCCGCTTCTTCTCCGCAATGTAATGTTCATGCTGCGGAGGGAATATTCTGCACCGCAGCCTGATTTCGGCAGTTATTTTCTGCAACGTCTGAACTAAGTTTCCTAAAAATGTATAGAAACAAATGAAAAAAACGGCTGCTGCAGAATTCCACAGCGGACTGTCCGCAGCGGAATTCAACAGCAATTCCACCATGTCTGAATGTGCCCTTAGGGTCCTATTACACGGCCTGACATGGGCAGTGTAAACGATCACCGATCAACGAGACAGCTCTTTTCACCCAGAGCAATGATTGCTTATGTAAAGAAATGAGGAATCATTACTCCCATCGTTCGTTCCCATACATTTTCATCATGTCGGCAGCGCATCCCCCTGTTTATCCATCGCAATACCGCACCATATTGCTGCGATTCCGCCGCAAAAGTCGCAACTCTTGGTTTTCTGTTGCGAGTTTTGTACCCAGTTGAATTCACTGGAGAAAACCGCAACAGAAAAGCCACAAAAACATAGCATAAATTGACATGCTGCCAAATTAAATTTCGAACCGCAGGTCAATTTATTAACGTTATGGCTGCAAGTTTTTTCCGCAGCGTGGGCAGGAGATTTTCTCATCCACTTTGCTACTACTGTAAATGTTGCAGAATTTCCACCCAGAATTCTGCAGCGTTTACGTTACATGGGAACCCGACATACGTAGCGTAAACGGTGCGTAATTTCCACAACGGAATTGTGTGCGGAAATTCTATAGCATTTACAGTACCAGCAAAGTGGATGAGATTTAGAAAATCTCATGCCCACAATGCGGGAAAAAAATGCATTGTAAAGGTTAATAAATTGACCTGCGGTACGGAATTTAATTCCACAGCATGTCAATTTGTGCTGCGTTTTTGTTGATTTTCTGTTGAGAGTTTTTCCCATTGAATTCAATGGGGAAGCAAAACCCGCAACAGAAAGCCAAGTGTGGCGACTTTTGCTCCATAATCGCAGCGATTACACCGCAAAAATTGCAACTTCGGGAAAAAAAATATACTTACCCAGAACGCCTTCCTTCTTCCTGCAGTCCGGCCTCCTGGGATGACGTTTCATCCCATTTGACCGCTGCAACCAATCACAGACTGCAGCATCACATGGCCTCCAACGTCATCGCAGGAGGCCAGACTACGCACAGAGAAGACGGAGGGGGAAAGTATGAGCGCTTTCTTCCGCAGCGTAAATTATGTTCGAAAAACGGCACCACATTTTGGTGCGATTTTTTTAACGCAGTTCATCCGACCCGTAGAAACCCGACCTAAGGCTGGGCTCCCACGTAGCCTAAACGCTGCGGAATTTCAGCAATGGAATTATGTGCGGAAATTCAACAGCATTTACAGTAGCAGCAAAGTGAATGAGATTTAGAAAGTCTCATGCCCAGGCTGTGGGAAAAAAACCGCACAAAAGTCATGCGGAAAGTGTTCTGTGGTGTGTTTTTCAATTCCGTAACATGTCACTTTATGCTGCGTGTTCTGTGCGGAGATGTTTTTGTGTTTGGCCCATAGACTTCAACGACGAGCAGAATTTCCGCAACAGATTTATGTTGTTGATGTTTTTACAACGTTTACACACTAAACGCTGCAGAATTTCAGCAATGGAATTATGTGCGGAAATTCAACAGCATTTACAGTAGCAACAAAGTGAATGAGATTTAGAAATTATCATGCCCAGGTTGTGGGAAAAAAAACGCACAAAAGTCCACACGGTGCAGTCACGGTGCATTTATGTTGCGTTTTTAAACTGCAGCAAGTAATTTTTCAATAGAAGTCAATGGTGAAATGTTTGTTATGGACAGACTGCTGCTATTATATTACAATGTGTTTTTTGTGCGGTTGGCCGCATCTTCATAATGTCCGACCGCATGCAGTTAATGACCGCGCTGCCAAAGTTGTTGCTGAACTGCTTGTGTTTTTGCTAAGGGTATGTTCACATGACCTATTTTCAGACGTAATTCGGGCGTTTTACGCCTCGGATTACGCCTGAAAAGACGGCTCCATTACGCCTGCAAATATCTGCCCAGTACTTGCAAAAACGTCTGAAATTCAGGAGTTGTTTTCGCCTGAAAACAGCTTAGTAATTTCAGACGTATTTTGCGTTTGCGTGTGAACATACCATCACAGTCTGCAATGCATTGCAATGAACTATATACAGGAAGCACCTAAGAAACTTCAACACGGGTGAAAACTATGTCCATCAATTATTCCCTTTAAAAACGCAACCAAACTGCAGCATTAGGGCATGACCACACGTGGCGGATTTCCTCCGCAACTGTCCGCATCAATGCCGCACAGAATCTGCGTTGCAGATTCTGCTGCGGATCTGCACAATATGTGCAGAAAATTGATGCGGACTAGCTGCTGCGGACTGCGGGAAAAGTGCTTCCCTTCTCCCTATCAGTGCAGGATAGAGAGAAGGGACAGCACTTTCCCTAGTGAAAGTAAACGAATTTCATACTTACCGGCCGTTGTCTTGGTGACGCGTCCCTCTTTCGGCATCCAGCCCGACCTCCCTGGATGACGCGGCAGTCCATGTGACCGCTGCAGCCTGTGCTTGGCCTGTGATTGGCTGCAGCTGTCACTTAGACTGAAACGTCATCCTGGGAGGCCGGACTGGAGACAGAAGCAGGGAGTTCTCGGTAAGTATGAACTTCTATTTTTTTACAGGTTGCTGTATATTGGGATCGGTAGTCACTGTCCCGGGTGCAGAAACAGTTACTGCCGATCGCTTAACTCTTTCAGCACCCTGGACAGTGACTATTTACAGACGTCTCCTAGCAACGCTCCCGTCATTACGGGAGCCCCATTGACTTCCTCAGTCTGGCTGTAGACCTAGAAATACATAGGTCCTGCCAGAATGAAGAAATGTCAAGTTAAAAAAGCAAGACGCATCCGCAGCACACATAACATGTGCATGACAGCTGCGGACTTCATTGCGGAAATTAGAATCTCCATTGAAGTCAATGGAGAAATTCCGCCATGAGTCCGCCACTGCTCCGCAACAGACAGAGCATGCTGCGGACACCAAATTCCGCTCCGCAGCCTATGCTCCGCAGCGGAATTTTACGCATCGTCTAAACGAACACTGCTAAATTAAAGTGAAAGTCAATGGACAAACGGCTCCGCTGCGGATTAACGCTGCGGAGTGTCTGCAGCGGAATTTAAGTGAAATTCCGCCACGTGTGAACCCAGCCTTACAGACAAAAAACGCATGCAGTTGTTTTCAAACGCAACAAAACCGCGTCAATGACGCACCGTGTGGCCTTACCCTTAGGCCGGATTCACATGAGCATGTGCGTTTGCGCGCGCCAAAAACGCGGCGTTTTGCACGCGCAAAAGGCACTTGACAGCTGCGTGTGTCAGCCCCGTATGATGCGCGGCTGAGTGCTTTTCGCGCAGCCGCCATCATTATGACACTCTGTTTGGATGTTTGTAAACAGAAAAGCATGTGGTGCTTTTCTGTTTTCATTCACCCTTTTCACAGCTGTTGCGCGAATCACACTTGTCCCACGGAAGTGCTTCCGTGTCGCATGCGTGATTTTCACGCACCCATTGACTTCAATGGGTGCGTGAGGCGAGAAAAACGCTCAAAGAACGGACATGTCGTGACTTTGACGCAGCGGACCAATACTGCGTAAAAATCACGCACATGTCTGCACGGCCCAATAGACTAATATAGGTCAGTGCGACGCGTGTGAAAATCACGCGCGTTGCACGGACGTGTATCCCATTCGTCTGAATAAGCCCTTACCTGAATGGAACTTGCTGAAATCCATACACCTGCTGCAGAAACAAAATCATTCAAAAGATTGCTGTGTTGTCAAAGCATACCCAAAATTACCCTGCACTCCTGTGCCCTGCTCTGCACATTTCTAGACTCTAGCTTCTCAATGAACATTTATAAGGCCTTATTCACACGAACGTGAAAATCACGCGCGTCGCACGGACCTATGTTAGTGAATGGGGCCGTTCAGACTGTCAGTGAATTTCACGCAGCGTATGTCCGCTGCGTAAAACTCACGACATGTCCTATATTTGGCCGTGTTTTGCGCAGCACGCACCTATTGGTCAATGGGTGCGTGCAAATCGCGCTCGGCACACGGAAGCACTTCCGGGTACCGCGCGTGATGCGCGCTACAGTAGTAAAATAAATGAATGAAAACAGAAAAGCACCATGTGCTTTTCTGTTTGTAAACATAAAACCAGTGTCATAATGATGGCGGCTGCGCGAAAATCACGCAGCCACGCACCATATGCTGATGCCACACGGACCTTCTGCGCGCGCAAAACGCAACGATTTTTGCGCCCCCAAAATGGACATGTCCATGTGAATCAGGCCTAAAGATGTGTGCGAGTGAAAAAACAAACTTGATTTATTGTAAAACAGTTTTTGCTTGCACAAAGGGGTGAACTCACAATTCTGCAAAATCGCATCAAAATTTTGTAATTTTGCTAGTTTTATTGCAAATCTCTGCAAAAACGCGATTTTTTTTTTTCGTGAAGTGTGAACTCAGATCCTCTGTACAAGCAAATTGCTTTCTCCGCCCACTGCTTCCCCTGCTGCTCTAATGTATGCAGTCGAGAGCTCTGTGTGACGAACAGCTTACAGTATATGCTGGTCAGATGACTAAGAGAAGGATGGCAAGGCCAAAGATGCAGAGAGAGCCAGCATTCCTGCACAGGCGCAGAATCACCAGTGGGCTGTAAGCGCAGCAGGGGAAACGAGACAAGGAATCCTGTCTGCGCATGTGTGGCCACGGAAATTATCACCCATTTGTATCCATATACCTTTTCAATAGGATAGAGCATTAGGGATTATTCAGACGAACGTGATATACGTCCGTGCAACGCGCGTGATTTTCACGCGCCTCGCACGGACCTATTGTATGTTAGTCAATGGGGCCGTTCAGATAGTCAGTGATTTTTACGCAGCGTGTGTCCGCTGCGTAAAACTCACGACATGTCCTATATTTGTGCGTTTTTCGCACATCACGCACCCATTGAAGTCAATGGGTGAGTGAAAATCATGCGCAGCACACGGAAGCACTTCTGTGTGACGCGCGTGATTCGCGCAACAGCAGTAAAAACTATGAATGAAAACAGAAAAGCACCACGTGCTTTTCGGTTTACAAACATAAAAACAGAGTGTCATAATGATGGCTGCGCGAAAATCACGCAGCCACGCATCATACGCTGCTGACACACGGAGCTGTGATGTACCTTTTGTGCGCCAAAATGCAGCGTGTTTTGCGCGCGCAAAACGCACACGCTTGTGTAAATCCGGCCTCTCAGACGTTAATTTTTATTTAAATGGATACTTTATTTTCAAACAACTTATGCTAATCTAATAGTGTGCCTGATATATATAATTTACTTACTGTAAAATGTTGTTGTTTTACCCATGCAAATTCTGTGTGAAGTTACTGCCACTAGCTGTCTCTCTTCCTGTAACTTGCTGTCCACAACCCTGTTGTCAAGCAAACTCAGTCCCTAGTTACAGAGGAAAGAGCCGGACTACCGGAAGTAGGGGGGGTTGTCGCTTTCACTACCTGCCTATACAAGTCTATGAAGAAGGGAGATGGGAGCAGGAGGAGGGAGCAGTAGCAGACAGAGGAAACAGAGACATTCTGCTCATTGAAGTCTATAGAGAGAGAGTGTAGGGGGGAACAGGAGCAGAGTGAAAAAAAATTCACACAGATGTGCTGTAGGTTGCTAGTAAGTGTTTTATCTCACCCCAGTGCCGGATTCCCAGCTGCACTACTCATTACTGCTGTCTAATCTCGTCCATACTGCTGCAGGTTCTATATACAGCACCATTTCACAACAGCGACTTAGGTTTACTACCAATTGTTCCTATTATTACTATACATTGGTGTGGAAGCCTACTAATGCAATCAGAAGAAATAAAGAGTGCTGAGGGATTTGAACATAAACCTATAAATATGGGATAGATAGAAATAGGAGATTCTCCTCTACCCTATTTGTGCAGTGTATAGAAGACATGATAGCAGCTAGGCTCCGCCCACCAGCTCAGAGAAAACAGAGAATTAGAGATAGGGCCTACACAGTGGAAAACTGATAAAAAAAATAATGCTATATACAGTTATACAAATGCCAGAAATAATGAATATTTCTCAAGTACACACACATGACAGCTTATTCTGAATAGTCACCTGAAAAGATAGGTATGCTCTAAGATCTTCAGCGGATAATGACAGCCATTACAGCTCCTGAATGAGTTATCTATTTTATCAAGGTCCTACAGTATAAATGCACAACCAGACAGATTTATCATTCCAGGAGGCTGGAAAAAGGTGATAACCTCTATAGGAGCTGTAATGGCTTCCACTTTCTGTTGAAATTTTTAGGAAAATTTAGGCATAATAACTAAGGAATGGCTGAAGTGAAGGACAACAACAACAACAACAACAACAACAACAACAACAACAACTCAAAGTCCTATATTTACTTTCTATCTTTTAATTTTGGATGGAAATGCTCTTTAAAGGGAACCTGTCGTGTTGAACATGCAGACCAATCTTCAGCCATGATGCTACAGAGCAGGAGGAGCTGAGCAGATTGACATATATTTTTATAGCAAAATATTCAGTATAACCTGTCATTTATTTATTTAAACAACTGCTTATTTTGGGCTTAGGAGTCCAGTGGGCGGTCCTACTCAGTGATTGACAGCTTTCTCTGTATTCACACATGAACAGGGAAGTCAATTGGTCATTGTGTAGCCCAGAATAAGCAGACGTTTAAATGAATAAGATACAGTTTTACATTATCTTTTGCTACATAAATATATATCAATCTGCTCACCTACTTCTCCTGTATAACATGCTGCCGAACACAAGACAGGTCCCCTTTAAGTTTTAGTGTAACATTCTACCATTTGAGAACTATGGCAGGTTTTCTTCCATTGTATATATAAGCTGACTAGCCAAATACTTTTATGCGCATGTACACATAGAAACATTTTCCAGTATTGGAACTAATTATAGTTCTCATTAGTAAAAATCAGAAATGTTACTTTTTGCAATTATTTGTGAAAGGTAAAATGTAGTCAAATTAAAACGTATTCATGTGATAACTTACAAGAGTATACAGTGAGGGTTTCTGTCCAGATATAGGCAGATTAGCTCTACAGGAGCTGTGAGTCCTCCACTTCACACAAGCAACAATGTAGAATAGTTATACAAATCACTACAAAGTCATAGGCCAGTCCGTCACACAGTTTTTGATTTGAAGTTGGACAGGGAGCAAGTGAATGCCTTTGAGGAAACTAAAATAGGATTCTTAAATGACTCTTCAAAGAAATGAATTGATTCATTTCCCAGTCTTCGAGATTGTAATTTAGAGAGGTTAGAAGTTTCATTTTTGAAGTCGCATATGTTTAAAGAGACAAATGCTTCATTTATGTTGTCACTTTACTACAGTTATATTTAAAGAAATAAGAACGGTGCTTTATACTAATTATTGGTACGAGTCAATGCAAAATCCTGCGATCAGCGTCATTCTTCTTCAACCAAGTTGACTTTAGCCAAATTAAATTGCTTAAAGGGAACCTTTCACTAAATTTTAGGGCACTCAAACACCAGCATGTTGCTATACTGATTGGGAAATAGCATTCTAAAAATGCCCTTCTCAAAATTGTCCATTTTAGCATTTTGCTAAGGGTATGTTCACACGGCAGCGTCCGTAACGGCTGAAATTACGGGGCTATTTTCAGGAGAAATCAGCTCCGTAATTTCAGCCGTCATGGCATGTTGAGGCGCTTTGCGCTGCGTCCATTACGGACATAATTGGAGCTGCTTTTCCATCGAGTCAATGGAAAACGGCTCCATTTACGTCTGAAAAAGTGACAGGCACTTCTTTGACGCGGGCGTCTTTTTTACAAAATGACCGTGTGCACAGAACATCGTAAGACCCATTCAAATGAATGGGCAGATGTTTGCCAACGCTATCGAGGCGCATTTTCGGATGTAAATCAAGGCGTAAAACGCCCGAATTACGTCTGTAAATAAGCCATGTGAACATACCCTTAGTGCTAAAACGGACAGATTTGAGAGGGCCATGTTTAGAGCCCCAGCAGTATAACGACAAGCTGATGGTTTAGTGCCCTGAAATCTAGTGACAGTTTGCCTTAGGGGTCCATTCACATGTTGCGGTTGAGGGGCGGTTAGAGCCACATCAAAAAAACGCATCCGAAAAATTACATGCGTTTTTACCACAATTTGGTTATGGTAAAAAATGCAACCACATTTTGAAAAGCGCGATTTTCCGATGCATTTTATAACCTCACCTCAATTGCAACATGTTAATGGACCTTATAGTAACAAAACTCTCGATCGCATAAGGGTCCATTCACACGTTGTGGTGCGGTAAGAACTGCATCTGAAAAATGCATGAGTTTTTACCACGATGTGGTGCATTTCTTGATGTGTTTTTCAAAATGCTCACCAAAGCATCTGATATTCGGATGCGACTTTTCAGTGAATTTTTAACCAAAACTTGTTAATGACACTGCCACTCCATCAGCACCCTGCAAAGTGATCATGGGGCACCAATATGGGGCAATGACAGCCGGGGCCTAAAAAAGGATAGTTATTTGCCTTTTTGTCAGTTTATCACTGACAGGCAATGAAGCTTTGGTATACTGTACTGAGTGTACCAAAGAATTATAAAATCAATCAGTAGATCGCATTGTAAAGTCTCCTAGTGGGACTAAACAGACTTTAATTGAAAAAAGTATGAAAAAAAGTGAAAAAAAAAAAAGTTCTAGTGCTAAAAAGAAATACACATATATGGTATCGCTGCAAACGTAATGACTCATATAATAAAGGTAACATGTTATTTAAACCACTTTTTGAACCACGTAAAAAAACGTAACGAATACAATGACAAACATTTTAATAAAATGTAATCGAAAATGTATATATACCCAATATTGCTCTTATATGACTAATCCCGCAAAAAACAAGCCCATATACGACTACAGTGACGACATATACGACGAAGAAATGTTATGGCTCTCGGAATCTGGCGATGCAAAAACAAAAGAATTCTGCCAAAATAGGCTCATTAAAAAAGGAAGGTAAACGCTCCAGTAATGAAGTGGTTTAACACAACAAAGATTTGGTGCCAACATCTTGTTGCCCACAAAACAAGTATAAATACATTCTGACTCAAAATGCTCTTTAATGTGTAGGTTCATTTCTACTGAGAGTTACATCTAAAATATTCCATTTATATACCACTAAGTATACTGAAATTATATACACAGGGTGGATACCAGGGAATTCCGGCCGAAAAAAACAAACCAAATTGGGTGCAGTTTTTCATCCAGAATGTCCGCTGTGGAAAACAGCAGGTAAAAAAAAAAGCTTATACATACCCGTAGTCATGGCAACGTGTCCCTCTGATGTCCTGCAGCCCGGCCTCCTGGGATCACGTTACACCCCATGTGACCGCTGCAGACTGTGATTGGCTGCAGCAGTCATATGGGATGAAACATCATCAATGGAGGCCGGGCTGGACGCAGAAGCAGAGAGATCTGAGTAAGTATAAACTTTGTTTTTCTGAGTTGTGATTACCACCCGCAACAGAAAAACAGCGATTCGGCAGCATAAATTGACATGCTGCAGATTAAAAAACCGCGCCACAGGGCAATTTATGAACTTTTTTTGGCTGATTTTTTTACTCAGCATGTGCATGAGATTTGTTCAAATCTTATCCACACTGCTGCTACTGTATTATGCTGCGGATATTCCGCAATGAAATATATTGTGGAAAATCCGCAGTATTTACACTACATATGGACATTCCCTTAGGATGTTCACATATCTCGATTTGATGCAGATTTTTGAGCCAAAGCCAGTACTGGTTTCAAAAAGAATGGGAATGTAAAGGAAGAACTTTTACTTCTTCCTCCTGTATTCACTTTTGACTTTGGCTCAAAAATCAGCAACAAAATTTGCGCAAGCAAACTTACTTTAATTATGGGTTTTGCACACAATTTATACCCGAGTATATACAGTAAGTACTAAATGTCCATCCAATATGCAATCTGAATTGCGGTAATCATTACATTGGACTGTCATATCTCAGTGCTAAGAAATAAGCAATGCATAACGTAACGCATGATAAAACAAGCTTGCATAACTTGTGAAACTGAAAAAGTAACAGTAAAAATATATACGATATTTGTCAACCTGTCTTCAGTGTTGCACATGTAATTGTATCCAATATTTCTTAGATTTAGCATGTCACCATTCCAGCTCAAATGCATTACCATGTATATAGCCAACTGGATCCTGTCTATATTGAAGGATGTTGTTCATAAAGTAAGGAACTGGATATAGAGAATGGAGGAAATAACAGAAGAAAAATAATCAGCACTGAAACCCATATTTTTGTTTTGACAGCCACATTAGATGAGGTGACTTGTATTAACTATTTCGAGAATATCCTAAATAATCATATTCACACGCTTTCTTTGTACTAATTGTATAGATCAGTGCTTCTCAAACTATGAGGCGGGTCCCACTGGTGAGGTGCCCATCCGTTCAAGGTGAGGTGCCCACCCGTTCAAGGTGAGGAGCAGCTGGGTAGACAGTTTTGACAGAAGTACATAAATGCTGCACAAATCTCTTGTTTAGCAACATAACAGACTTCTTTTGTGTTTATTTAAAAGTGTAGCTAAACGTTCAACAAACTTCTGACATGTCATAGTGACATGTCAGAAGTTTTGATCGCTGTGGGTTTGACCACTGAGACCCCCACCAATCGCTAAAACGAAGCCACAGAAGCGCTGTTTCTGTTTGGCTTTTCTAGGAGAGCAGATGTAGCGGTGTACGGGCTCATAGACTTTCTATTGAGTCCAAACACCAACTGCTCGGCTTTCCAACAAAAGCCGATCAGAAAGCAAGTGGCTCAACGCTCACACAAGCCCTTCGTTTTAGCGATCAGTGGGGTTCTCAGTGCTCAGACCCCTCTGACATGTCTCTGTGACATGTCAGAAGTATGTTCAACATTTAGTTAACCTTTAATGTTTATACTGGGTTCGGTAGACAACAATTTGTCCAACACTGTAATACCAAGACCGGTCGCTACTAAAAGCACAAAGCTGTGCCTGGTATACAATAAAGGGGACACTTTGGCAATTCATCGGTGGGGATGCCGAGAGTTGGACCCCCACCGATCTAATATTGATGGCCTGTTCTAAAAATAGGCCGTCAATTTTAAAGAACTAGATAACCCATGTAAATGCATCCACTTTTCTGTCACATTTGGATTCATCTTGTTGTACACTTTATTAAATGAAAGAACATTAGGCACTGCAACAAAGGCAGTAGGGAATTTAGGAGGGTTTACCTTCAGAGTAGAGATCCAAATGGCACGGAGTTTTCGGATACCTATTGTTTGTATGGTTTCCCAACTTTGTCACCCCACCACTTTCAGAATAACAGCATTTGGAGTTTGGACTTTCCTTCCCTAAAGAGAGAGAAAAAAATAACCAGTAATTAGATTTTTTTTAAAAATACAATCTCAGAGTAAATGTCACTACACACATGATGAGTACTGGGATCATAACATCAAGTTTCCCAGTATTTAAACAAACGTCATGAATGTTTTACCTATTTCAATGATAATCTATGGTTAGGGGATCTTATGTGGCAGCTGACTTTCAACTGATAAGGCCTTATTCACACGAGCGTATTTCATGTCCGTGTTAGGCGCGTTAAAACAGCGGACGGAACACGGACCTATGCAATTCAATGGGGCTATTCAGACATTCAGTTTTTTTCACGCAGCGTGTAACTTACTGCATGTCCTATACTTGTGCGTTTTTTGCGCATCATGCACCCATTGAAGTCAATGGGTGCGTGAAAATCAAGGACAGCACACGGACGCACATCCGTGTCCAATGCATTTTTCATGCAACAGTTGCTAAATTAATGATGAGAAAATAAAAACGCCTCCTTCAGTTTATTTTGTTGACGTAAAAAACGCGTGACATACGGATGACATACGCGCATAAAAAAACGCAAACACGCGCTCTACACGGATGTCACACGGAACTGCAACGCAAGAAAAATGCTGCGTTTTTTACGCGTGCAAAATGGACACGTTCATGTGAATAAGGCCTAATTCTGAGAAAAATTCCAAACTAAAAGGTTAGCTGTTAGGGTAAGTTCACTCATAGTGTAAATACTACGGAATTTCCGCAATGGAATGCATTGCGGAAAATCCAGAGCATATTACAGTAGCAGCAAAGTGGATGAGATTTGAACAAATGATGAGCGGAAAAAGACGCTCAGAAGTTGACCTGCGGTGCGTTTTTTTAATCCGCAGCATGTCAGTTGTATTTTCACAATCACTGCTTTTTTGTTGAGGGTTTTCCCCATTGAATACAAAGCCTACAACAAATAGCAGATGTTGCGTTTTTTGTGACGGAAAAGCAGCGATTCTTCTTTCTTCATCCATCTCTGTGTTTCTTCATCCATGCCGGCCTCCTGGGATGACGTTTCATCCCATGTGACCGCTGCAGCCAATCCCGGGCTTCAGTGGTCACATGGGATAAAACGTCATTCCAGGACGCCTGCTGGCAGGCAGAGGGACACGTCGCCATGGCTACATAAGTATTTACCTAAGTATTTTTTATGTGCAGTTTTCCGCAGCGGATATTCCGGACGAAAAACTGCACCACAATTTGGTGCGTTTTTTTGGGCTGGAATTCCCTATGGCCACCAGGGTGGATACGCTGCACACTTTTACGCAGTGTACTGTCCCGTGTGAACATATAATCTTACAATATCAGTGTTTACTATGAATGCGCTTGCAAATCACGCAATGGCTGCATTTTACCTGTACATTCATATGTCTATCTAACGGAGATCATTTGAGCTAGATGACAGATAATAAAACGGATCTGGTGGTGTAAACCAGCTTTTTCTTAAACAGCCAATTAGACTCTACTGTCATTTTTAGGAGCAGGTGATGATTCCGTTCACGAGCTGTGAATTAAATTGTATGTAACCTGACAGGCGTCAATGCAGTTTTTATTTTACATATTTTGTAATAAATGAATTAAAATGCATCAGAGGACATGAACGTCCTACATCTGCAAATCAGACATGTAACAAATGAGCAACATATCGACGACCCGCTCTCGTATTGCCACCTGAAATGACACATGACACTGTCTGTAGTACACTGCCGGAACTTCACAATCCAACGTCAGGGACACAAGTCCATTGTTTTATCCTGAGAATACTACAGCATTTCAATGTTTCCCCTATGTGATAATGGGGCCTTGTTTCAGGTGGACATTATTGAGACGGTAGCTCACAATGCTAAAACGTAGCGTTCTCACATACGACACCTACTATATGCAGAATTTTTCATTTCTTGAAAAGCCTACATTGACTCGGGTAGCAGGGGCACTTTTATATTAATATTTACAACATATGAACAAGTCATATCGCCCTGAAACACTGCGGCAATGGGAAAGTCAGGCAATAAAAATGTGACAAAAAAAGAAACCAAATCCATGAAAATGAGGTTAACCACTAATAACCTGTATTAATAATAAGTCTAGAATTACCAAGTACCTTAATACACATTAATATCCGTTTACTTCTTAAAATCTACGGCATTGTGGATGAATCTTCTACCTGGTTACATTCGGTACATTTGTCATACTTGAAGGCACATGCTAAGTACACATTTCTTGTCTCATTACTAGAGATGAGCGAACCGGGACAACCGAACCCGGTTTCGGTCCGAACTTCCGGTAAAGTTCGGTTCGCAGCGAATCCGAACTTCACCGGGTTCGGCCGAACCCGTTTTGACCGAACCCGGTCAAAAACATTATACAAATCGGGAGCCACTTATCTCTATCAATCACTGATAGAGAAAAGAGGCTGCTGATTAAAAATAAAATAAAAAGCATTTCATACGTACCCGGTCGTTGTCTTGTTGACGAGTCCCTCTTCTTCCTCCAGTCCGACCTTTTCTGACGCGGCAGCCTGTGATTGGCTGCAGAGGCCTCTGCAGCCTGTGATTGGCTGCAGAGGCCGCGGCAGCCTGTGATTGGCTGCAGCGCTCACAAGGCTGCATCGTCATCAAGGAATGTCGGGCCGGATGTCGAGAGGGACGCGTCACCAAGGCAACGGCCAGGAGACCGGACTGGAGGAAGCAGAAAGTTCTCGGTAAGTATGAACGTCTTTTTTTTTACAGGTACTGTGATCGGTAGTCACTGTCCAGGGTACTGAAACAGTTACTGCCGATCAGTTAACTCTTTCAGCACCCTGAACAGTGACTATTTAGTGTATGTGCACACACACTAATTACGTCCGTAAATGACGGACGTATTTCGGCCGCAAGTACCGGACCGAACACAGTGCAGGGAGCCGGGCTCCTAGCATCATACTTATGTACGATGCTAGGAGTCCCTGCCTCTCTGCAGGACAACTGTCCCGTACTGTAATCATGTTTTCAGTACGGGACAGTAGTTCCACGGAGAGGCAGGGACTCCTAGCATCGTACATAAATATGATGCTAGGAGCCCGGCTCCCTGCAGGGTGTTCGGTCCGGTACTTGCGGCCGAAATACGTCCGTCAATTACGGACGTAATTAGTGTGTGTGCACATACCCTTACTGACGTCGCCTAGCAACGCTGCCGTAATGACGGGTGCACACCTGTAGCCACCCATCATTACGGGGCCTCATGCACACGACCATAAAAACACCCGTTATCACGGGTCGTAATTACGACCCGAAATAGCGGGCCCATAGACTTCTGTTAGCCACGGGTACCTTCCCGTTTTCTCACGGGAAGGTGCCCGTGCCGTTAAAAAGATAGAACATGTTCTATTTTTTTATTTTACGGGCCGTGCTCGTAATTACGACTCGTAAGTACGAGCACGGCCGGCCGGCCACGGGCAGCTGGCCGCTTTTGCGAACCGTGCTGTCATTATAATTATAGCAGCACGGCCCGTAAAATAGAACATGTTCTATTTTTTTAACGGCACGGGCACCTTCCCGTGAGAATACGGAAAGGTACCCGTGGGTAACAGAAGTCTATGAGCCCGTTATTGCGGGTCGTAATTACGACCCGCAATAACGGGTGTTTTTACGGTCGTGTGCATGATGGGAGCACGGCTCGGAAAAACGAACGGCTGCCCGTGCTCATCTCCTGAAATAATCTGTGCTGCCTTAAACTCTGTGGACAGGTCAGGATCCTGTTTCTTTTAAATGCTGCTAGGGAACCCGCTCGATCCACTATATAAGGCTACGCTACAGTGCAGCATTTAAAAGAAACAGGATCCTGACCTGTCCACAGAGTTTAAGGCAGCACAGAGTATTTCAGGAGATGAGCGTGCAGATTCAGTGCTGTTGTGAACTCTGCTCTTACCATTACGTAGCTCTCAGTCTGTTATCTCTCCTCCACTCCTGTCCTCAAGAACACCTTCACATGATTGGCAAGTCACCACGTAATGGTAAGAGCAGAGTTCACAGCAGCACAGAGTATTTCAGGAGATGAGCGTGCGGATCTTGTGCGTGGTGGTGACTTGCCAATCATGTGAACGTGTTATAGAGGACAGGAGTGGAGGAGATGTAACAGACTGAGCTACGTAATGGTAAGAACAGAGTTCACAGCAGCACAGAGTATTTCAGGAGAGGAGCGTGCAGATTCAGTGCTGCTGTGAACTCTGCTCTTACCATTACGTAGCTCAGTCTGTTACCTCTCCTCCACTCCTGTCCTCAATAACACCTTCACGTGATTGGCAAGTCACCACCCCGCACAAGATCCGCACGCTCATCTCCTGAAATACTCTGTGCTGCTGTGAACTCTGCTCTTACCATTACGTGGTGACTTGCCAATCATGTGAAGGTGTTCTGGAGGACAGGAGTGGAGGAGAGGTAACAGACTGAGAGCTACGTAATGGTAAGAGCAGAGTTCGCAGCAGCACTGAATCTGCACGCTCATCTCCTGAAATACTCTGTGCTGCCTTAAACTCTATGGACAGGTCAGGATCCTGTTTCTTTTAAATGCTGCACTGTAGCGCAGCCGTATATAGTGGATCGAGCGGGTTCCCCAGCAGCATTTAAAAGAAACCGTGTTTGTGTATGTGTGTGTTTGTGTATATATGTGTGTTTGGGTATGTGACTTTGTCTGTTTTTGTTTTTATATGTGTGTGTGTATATATGGGTGTGTTTGTGTATATGTGTTTTGTGTATATGTTTGTGTATATATGGGTGTATTTGTGTATATGTTTGTGTGTAGATGTTTGTGTGTGTTTTTGTATATGTGTATATGTGTGTATATGGGTGTGTGTTTGTGTGTATATATGGGTGTGTTTGTGTATATGTGTTTGTGTATATGGGTGTGTGTTTGTGTGTATATATGGGTGTGTTTGTGTATATGTGTTTGTGTATATGTGTGTTTGGGTATGTGTGTTTTTGTTTGTATATGTGTTCGTGTATGTGTGTATAACTGTGTGTGTGTGTGTTTGGATATGTGTGTTTTTGTTTGTATATGTGTGAGTTCGTGTATATGTGTGTGTTTGTCTGTTTATGTGTGTGTGTATATCTTGTTGTGTTTGTGTATATATGTGTGTGTCTGTGTATGGTTGTTTGTTTGTGTGTGCGTGTATATATGTGTGTAGGTGAGTAGAAGTATTGGTATTGTTCACATTGATAACTGTTTTTTTATGTTGTTGCAGATTTTGATGTACCGATTGGACTACATCTACGATTCGTTGGACTACTGCGTAGATCTGCGTTTTTTCAAATTTTAATAAAATGGTTAACGAGGGTTTTGTTGGGGATTTCTTATTTCAATAAAAAAGAATTGTCTTTGTGTTTTTTTTTTCAAACTTTATTAGTGCCTAGATAATGGCAGTTGGCTGATTGACAGCGTCCATTATTAAGGCGGTACTTAGTGTTAGCCGGTGCAGAGGCTAGCACTAACCACCCATTATTACCCCGGTACCCACCACCACCAGGGGTGCCGGGAAGAGCTTGGTACGATCCAGTACCCAACCATCTGTTGTGATGGTCGGGTACTGGGGCGGCCGTAGGCTGGTATTATGAGGCTGGGAAGGGCCAAAATCAGTGGACCTTCCCACCCTTGTAATGCTAGGCTGCTGCTGCTGTGTTGTATCGGGCTGGTTATAAAAATGGGGGGGACCCCCACGTCGTTTTTTTTTGGAATTTAACAAATTTAGCAATAGACGGGTCCCCCACATTTTTAATAACCAGCCATATACAAGGCCGCAGCAGTCTGGCATTACATGGGTGGGAAGGGCCACTGGTTTTGTCCATTCCCAGGCTAATAACACTGTGTTGTATGTGGCTGGTTATGATAAATTGGGTGGAACCCCATGTCTTTTTTAAAAAAAAAATGTAAATAAATAAATAATTTAAAAAAATGACGTGGGGTCCCCCCCCACTTTTATAACCAGCCAGATACAACACAGCAGCAGCAGCCTAGCATTACAAGGGTGGGAAGGTCCACTGTTTTTGGCCCTTCCCAGCCTCATAATACCAGCCTGCGGCCGCCCCAGGGCCCGACCATCACAACAGATGGTCGGGTACTGGATGGTACCTGGCTCTTCCCGGCACCCCTGGTGGTTTTGGGTACCGGGGTAATAATGGTGGTTAGTGTTAGCCTCTGCACCGGCTAACACTAAGCCTCGCATTAGTAATGGATGTTGTCACTCAGACAGCGGCCATTACTAAAGTGGTAATAATAAAATTTGAAAAGAAAAAGACAAAGATATAGATAAAATATTTTATTGAAATAAAGCACCCCCAACACAACCCTCATTAACCATTTTATTGTAGAAAAAAAACCGTCATCGAAGTAGTCCTCGAAACCGACGTAGTCCAAACACCAAACCTGTAAAAAAATAAAATAATGAAATAAAACATGTTGTAGGCTTAGATTCAGTTTAATGTGTGATACTGACTGTTATACCATGTATAGAAGCCTGCCGCGAAGTTGACTTAGATACAGGGCGCCAGCAGACAGTATCATACATGGCCATACAGACATATATACATGCAAACTATCATACATACATGCATACACACACACATGAAAACATACATACATACAAACAAACATGCAAAGATACATACATACATATATACAAGCATGCACAAATATACATGCAAACATAAATACATGCAAACATAATTACATACATGCACATATATAAACATACATGCAAACATACATGCAAAAATAAAAACATGCAAACATACATACATGCACATATATACATACATACATGACAACATACATACAAACATACATGACAACATACATACATGCAAACATACATACATGCAAACATACATACACACATGCAAACATATATACATGCAAATATACATACAAACATGCACATGTATACATACATGCCAACATACATGCAAACATACATGCACATATATACATACATACATGACAACATACATACATGCAAATATACATACATACACACATGCACATATATACATACCAACATACATGCACATATATACATACATGACAACATACATACATACATGACAACATACATACATATATATATATATATATACACACATGCAAATATACATACATTCATGCAAACATACATGCAAACATACATACAAATATACATACACACATGCACATATATACATACATGACTACATACATACATACATACATGACAACATACATGCAAAAATACATACATGCAAATATATACATGCAAATATACATACAAACATGCACATATATACATACATGCCAACATACATGCAAACATACATGCACAGATATACATACATACATACATGCCAACATACATACATGCCAAAAAATAATAATAATACGTTCATACTTACTTTCCTCCTGTCCGGCCTCCAGCGATGACGTTTCATTCATGTCGCCGCTGCAGCCTGTGATTGGCTGCAGAGGCGGTCACGTGGGATGAAGCGTCATCCTGACGTGCGTGACCGCCACTACAGCCTGTGATTGGCTGCAGCGGCGAAAGGGATGAAACGTCATCGCTGGAGGCCGGACAGGAGGAAAGTAAGTACGAACGTATAATTTTTATTTTTTTATTACATTTAAATGGTATTTTCCGCGCGCCGAGCATGTACTGTGAAGGTTGCTGAAAGAGTTAGTGCAGCCCATTAACTCTATCAGCACCCTGGACAGTAGCATGCTCGGCGCACGTAAGTGACAGGTTCGGTCAGAACTAGTTCGGTCCGAACCGAACTTTTTTGTGAAATTCGGCGAACTAGCCGAACCGAACTTTTGATAAGTTCGCTCATCTCTACTCATTACACGTTCCCTTGGGCTTCATTGTAACAGCTACACCTCCTAAAATATATATTCTTTTCTTTCTGAGAAACAGGAGCTTGAGATAGCTGAATGGTGATAATGCGGGATGCGATATACGTGGCTTATCTGCTTATTGTACTGATATGCAGAAATTATTCTTTCAAGAAAATATCAAGCTCTAATCATCCAGTGAATCGCGGCAACATGTTTGCTGACACCAGTAATTGTCTGTCTATAAGAAATCCCTGCCCTGCGGGCGAGATGGAAATAAAATGGGAGAGAGAGAAACATGGCTATACCGAAACTTTCAAGAGACCCAAAAAGTCATACCCTGTGCTTCAAATGACTACAACTTTCTCCATAGGAGAGGAACAGAGTGTACGAGGTTTTATTAAGACTTCCGTGGATCCAATCTATTTAGGGAGCGCGAAGCACAACAGGGGTTTTACACTGCGTGATGATCACTGGTAACACTAATAATACTGATGTCTCCAGGCTATTCTGTTCTAATGTGTAACAGGTTAACTCTCCACCACAGCGCTAAGCCACAAAGTCTGCAATGTATTCTGTAGAATAATACGTTTTTATTGACGTACACGGAAGACAAGTTAAAATTGGCAAGAGAAAGGGAAAAAACTGTGAATGCTTGGTGATGATAATATTATATCATAGACCATACATAGATTGCTTATTGCAAGGGCTGCCAATTTTACAGGCTTCCCTACCAACTTTGTGGTTCAGGTAATACAGTAGGATTTTAAGAGTGTATTCAGACGCCGAGGTGCATTTAAAACTGCATTGAAAAAAAGAATCTTAAAACCATATGCATTTTTAATGCGATGTGATGCATTTTCGCTGATTTTGCGATTAAAAACAAATGCATAGAAAAGAACATCAAATCGAAGTAAAAACGCATGTGATTTTCAGATGTGTTTTTTACAATGTGGTCCTTATTGCACCTCAACCGCAAAGACTGGATACAACCTAAGGCCTGATTTACACGAGCGTGTGCGTTTTGCGCACGCAAAAAAACGCAGCGTTTTGCGTGCGCAAAAGGCACTTGACAGCTCCGTGTGTATGATGCGCATCTGCGTGATTTTCGCACAGCCGCCATCATAGAGATGAGGCTAGTCGACGTCAGTCACTGTCCAGGGTGCTGAAAGAGTTAACTGATCGGCAGTAACTCTTTCAGCACCATCGACAGTGAATTCCGATCACCATATCGAGTAACCTGTTTAAAAAAAAAGAGGTTCGTACTTACCGAGAACTTCCCGGCCGTTGCCTTGGTGACGCGTCCTTGGTGACGCGTCCTTGGTGACGCGCCTCTCTTGACATCTGGCCCCACCTCCCTGGATGACGCGGCAGTCCATGTGACCGCTGCAGCCTGTGCTTGGCTTGTGATTGGCTGCAGCTGTCACTTGGACTGAATTGTCATCCCGGGAGGTCAGACTGGAGGAAGAAGCCGGGAGTTATCGGTAAGTCAGAACTTTTTTTTTTTTTTTACACGTTCACGTATATTGGGATCGGAAGTCACTGTCCAGGGTGCTGAACCAGTTTAACTCTTTCAGCACCCTGGACAGTGACTGTCTCCTGCCGGGTTCGGTCAAAACGAGTTCGGCCGAACCCGGTGAAGTTCGGTTCGCTCATCTCTAAGACACTCCGTTCGGATGTTTATAAACAGAAAAGCACGTGGTGCTTTTCTGTTTACATTCAGTTTGACAGCTCTTGCGCGAATCACGCAGTTCGTACGGAAGTGCTTCCGTGCGGCATGCGTGGTTTTCACGCACCCATTGACTTCAATGGGTGCGTGATGCGCGAAAAACGCACGATTATAGAACATGTCGTGAGTTTTACGCAACGCACTCGCACTGCGCAAAATTCACGCATTGTCTGCACTGCCCCATAGAGTAATATAGGTGCGTACGACACGCGTGAAAAGCACGCGCGTCGCACGCGCGTATATTACACTCGTGTAAATGAGGCCTAAGTCATGTGTTTAGGAAAAATCTGGAATCACACATGCCGTTTTTGTGGCAATTTTGTAGGCTATGTTCACGTCTATGTCGAATATACCGTTTATGTGTTCCGTCATAGGAACAGAAAAATGAAAACAATGAAAGGGTCGGAACTGTCACTTTTTAATAGTGCATTTGCTGATACAGATAATGAATCCATTGTCTTTACGAGGTTTTAACCCACAATTAGACAGTGCATGGACACAGTGTAATGATGGGGATAGGGAAACAGACAAGTGAGCCCTAATCTACCCGCCACTCAGTCCCTGCCTACTTGCAACGACCCGCCCTAGGCGACAGGGTACAACTGGGCGACGGTCCCTACACTCAATAGGTGCACGACAGACAAAAAGACAAGGGTACAAAGAAGGAAGGGACATGGGGAAGTTGCCCACGGAACACCGTGAGCAACAAGCGAGGTGAATGAGCCAAGTCAAACCAGGAGATGAGCGAGGTACAAAAACGCAGAGCAGAAGAGTGGTCAGTAAAGCCAAAGTCAATCACAAGCAGAGGATAAGAGTTCAAGAAGCTGCAGCAGGGCCAGGAAACCAAACGAGAAGAATCACAAGCAAAGAGGAACAGGAAAGGCAGGTATAAATAGACAGAGGGCGGGAGCTAGCTCCGTCTGGCCAGGCTGTGATAGGCTCTCCCACTCCTAAGCCTGCCATCCTGAGTGGTGGAAGATGGAGTCAGTCTCACAGACATACAAGCAGGTGCAGACTGATTACCTATGGGCGTTGACACAGAAGCTGTGCCTGGCAGATCCTTTACACACAGGCAATAGATTCACTATCTATAAAGGTTTTGATAAGTTATGACATTTTCGAAGAAAGACATTTCTATATCAATTCGTTGTATTCTTCAAGATCTTTGCAAACAGTCATTGAATATAAACCTTTATGGTTTACTTCCAGTAGATAAATATCTATTCTGGTCATGTCATGGACACACAGTCATTTCACTATTGCCGCATTGTGAGAGCCATAACATTTTATTTTTTCTGTCAAAGTAGCCGAATGAGAGCTTGAGATTTGAGGGACAGGTTTTATATTATTTTTGTGTCATTATATAGGGTACATATAATTTATTTACTAATTTTCAAAATACTTTTTTTGGGGGGAAATGGAAAAAAAACCAGGACATCCACCATCAAACATTAGCCAATAAGGTATGTCTGTAAAATCTGGAGTCCGGCAGTTTACATTTACTAGCTTCACACATTCTTTAAAACTGATGAATTAACAAATCTATGACTTAGATATCATATTTTGACTGCATGAATAATATAATTTACAGTAAACTATTTATCTGTCAATTTTATTCTTGTGTTATGTCATTATTGATAATCGTATTGTCTATTATCATAGGACATGCATAGTATACAGAACCCAAATTATGTTAACACGGCTGAGTGAAACACCAGAAACATACTAACAAAATAGAAACAAGTCATTGATTGCCCTGAATTTACCTTAAATGGATTTAAATGCACATATTTTTGAAGCTATGTCAAGGATTGGGGACAACTTTGGTGACCTTACCAGCTTTATTACATTCCATAAAGAACTACCTGGGTTTTTTATGCTTAGGCATTTGCCCATCTCCATTTTAACACAATAAAGCAGAAGAGACAGAACCTATTTGTAAACTAATGTGTTCCTAATTCCATCTCCCTTCCAAGAGAATAACAAATAGCAGTTGTCAAAATGAACTATTATATGGATTGAAGGCTTGAGGCTATTTGTATGAGCATGCAGAGTGCCAGTAGACATCTATGTAAACTACTCGCTGTCGAATAACATGGCATCATAGAAGCTCAAGAAGGGTAATTGGAATAGTTTTGGTGAAATAACATTGTAATAAGCTTTTGACTGACACGTGTCAAGTTCTCATCAAGGTAATTTGAGCAAGAGCCAAGATTAAGTGTAATGAGGAAACCTTCTATGGAGTCATCGGTTTCATTACGAATGGTGGGGAAAGGAGAATTAGCATTGACCAGCCAGATAATGAAAACTTGGAAAGTTTTAACTCTCTATGTAATAGATGATTGATGAACATTAATGAACATTAAGTTTCTATTTATTATGGTAAGTTGAATAAAGAAATTGGCCTGCAAATGATTTCCCAGAAAATTAAGCAATCAAGGAGCTATTAAGGAGGGATTTATTGTATGAAATTTAAAATGACAATTTCCCCAATGAATCCTCAAAGTAATCTACGTCTTTTGCCACGGTGGCCTGTCTAAGTAATATCAAATTACATAAACTGCAATCCATTCCATTGTTTTTGCAAGTAAATTATAGATATGAAGCATAACTAATTCAGGGTGCAAGCATAATAATGACAATAATGTACTTGAAAAAAAAATGACAGGATCAAATACTGTGTAATTGTCCTAAAGCCATGTATCAAAACTTTCCAAAGACAATGAAGGTCTCTTGGGAAGCAAAACTATCATCACAAAATTTCTTGAAAGTCATTGTCTTTTTAATATTTACGGTTACTCAAATTTAACTATGGTTGGTAAGCAAATTCCACTAATGCAAATACAATTTTCATATAGGGTTCATGATACTGCTCATAAGTTTCCAAGTATTTTAAAAATGGAAACCAGAATAAAATAAACAGGATTTTTTTTTCCTGTCAGAGCAACACCAGTGTCTCTAGAGTATTGTCGAGATTGATGATTTATCACACATTATAACCCTAATACCGATCACATTTAAGCTCATGAAATTATGATATGCTTGCTATTATTGTTATCTTGCGTGTTAGAGGCACACAGGAGCAGCTTCCATGCAGATTCTATGTATAGTGGATACACAGAAGCTGCATCGCAAAAAGTAAATAACATTTTTGAAAAAATTTAAATTTGAATTTTTTTTAAAAACACATACATTTCATTCAAGAAAAGACTACAAAGGTTTACATAGCCTTTAAGTAGAAAATCGGGCAGCATGTCCCTGCCCTTGCATTAAATTCAGACTAATGGGAAGAACAGGACATGTCACCTAGTAGTTGCCTCTTGCCAATGCATTACTAGGCAGTGACCCTAATATATGTTTGCTGTTGTTTCATAAACAAATATTTATTAGGTAATCTGAAGGACTCTTATAAATAATTACAATGGGCGACTCTATGGCCCGATGCCAACAAACGTAAAAATGCCCGTACTTACGGGCCATAGACTTCTATTGGCCACGGGTACCTTCCCGTTTGCTTGAAAAAGATAGAACATGTCCTATTTTTTTATTTTACGGGCCGTGCTACTATACTTTATAATGGGAGCACGGCCCGCAAAAACGGCCGGCTGCCCGTGCCTGTAATTATGGGCATGGTCGTGTGCATGAGGCCTATCACTGTAGATTCCCTTCAATGGAAACATACCAGAATTGTTTTTTAAGAAGCTGCAAAAAAAATCTCTTCATAGATTTTACAGAGATTCCTGACTGACATTCTAAAGCCGATCATACACAAGATTATTTGTCCGATAGCTGTCTTGACTTCACCATAAACATGCATGCTTGGCTCAGCCATATATGTTAATTTCAATGGGGAGAGGGGAATAAGCTGAAGACAGACATGGACAGTTTTATTGACCAGGAGATACAAATCATCCTTCTGTAACTAACTTGGCAGTCCAAATATGTAAGATTAAAGTATAGATGTGTCCTTCCTTAACATATCCTGAAATATATGGTGTGAGACGTTAAAAAAACATGTAAAAAAGGTATATCTCAGACAGATGCCATCTATTGGTCATACGTCGCCTAAAGACTCCCATGTTTTAAAAAAAAATACATATATGTTTAAGATATGGGATTTTTTTACTAAATGGCGTGAGATTGTATTAAATCGGTTTCAGTGCAAATGTATTAACTTAATGCAATTCAAGAAAAATTTAGGGTGGATACAACTGTAAATGTATCAGAAGCTGTTCAACAGATCGTCGTACACAGACAATGCAAAATAATCTTAAAATCTTTTTTAAGGTAAGGTAAAATATTGAGGTGACATTTTGTATTGTTATTGGCGAGTTACCTTATCTATCTATTGTGTCACTTCTACATGCAGATTGGCAGTGTCTATCAGCATCGAGTAACCTGTTATAACCCCTGTTTGCTCAAAGTAATCTTTTGGACATATGTTGAAAATTGCCAATTTGTCTGAAAAATAGAGGGACTGAGGGGAAGTGTCTTTCGCCTTTGTGAGCGAGAGCCTCAAGCGGCACGAAAGAAATCTCTGTATGTGCCTGGGCTGAAACACATTTGATCTCCACAATCAGATGTCATCAACAGAGATGCCGAAATCTAAAGCCAGAAATACTTTCTTCTATTTGATAAAGAAAATGCTTACAGAACAGCAAAGCTTCTAGTTATGTGCTAATGGATCTCAGAAAAACTCTATTAGAAGATTGTAAACTGAAACCTTGTCAAAAACAAGTGAATGTATCCTGAAAGTGAGATACATAGTGTACCATGAACCATTCTCATAGAAAAGATGCATGGATGTCTCCAAGGTCTGGTAGAGAAAACCAAGTTGTAAACAAAGGCAATTCTTGTCTTTTTTTGACAGAATATTATGAATTCTTCACAGGACCGGCAATCTAAAAGAACCATACGATTATAAAATACAAAAACTTCCGTGGAGTGCTCACTTTTTGCCTGGTTCTCCAGTTATAAAGATATAGCCTTGGTTTACAGTAGTAAACTGTATGAAGCCGCCATTTCAAATTAGATTACATTTCAATTTTTTGCTTCTATTCAGGTACACTACAAGCTGGATACAAATTAGTTAAGTAATTTTAGTATATAGTTGATACCACCAATCACACAACGATTCTTTAAGCAACGATTCTCTAGCATAAAAGCATTTACAGCTTTATGACGAGATAATACTATATTTAACTTGCAACTCTTTATTGGAAATACAATGGTAACAAATAAAAGAAAGTATCATCATCATTTTCTTAATCTAGAGTAGGTGCAATGGAGAACATTTATAAGTTTTTACCATTCTTAAATAGGACCTGTCACCAGGATTACATTGTCTGTTTTAATTGAGAAATTGTTAGACCCCAGAAAAATAATAATAATTATGTAAATATAACTAATTAAAAAAACAAAAAATGTAAAAACAAATGTTATATAGGTCGCATGCACACTATGTAAATGACCCGACGCAGATATATTGTACAGCTGCAAGATCTGACTAAAAGAGCGCTATCTATAGCATTTACAGTATATAGCAGAATAAAAAATTGTGAAATTGTTTTAAGGGGAGAATAATTTCGTAATACGACACAGTACAAAGTAGCAAAAAATGACACATGGAGTGCCTACAGCCTGTAGTACGGAGCCATGTGAACTCTGTGTGCCTCCGTACAGTTGCCTGCAAAGCTGTAGACCGGGAATACAAACAATATTGCTTCATGTATAACATGGTTAGCAGAGCTTCCTTGTAGCTCTAGGTGCCATGATCACTAAGTGTATCATTATTTGTATGTTGTTTCTATGCACGGTAATTTGGATTCTGTATGATCAAAAAATATATATATATATCAGTGGGTCAACAGACTTTTTATCAAAATTTGCGATCTAATTTAAAACACACATAATGAAAAGAACTAGAGGTGAATAATATGAACCAAAACTAGAACATGGACTGAGCAACTGTTACTACTTGTATGTTTATTAAATATCTATTTTCTACTTGGCTACCGACAGGGAACTACACCTTTAAATCTAGATTACCAAAGATCACACTGTATTACTTTCATTAAATTGCCTTCTTGGTTAGATATAGGCTCTAATTACACATCTCCCGGAATGAACTTTACATCCTTTCCTATTGAGCATCTCTATTTTCGCTTGCTCTCCTATGTCTTCCTGCTAATGAGTTTATAAATCTTACAGCTTTCGTAACTGTTAGAAATAGAACTTGGCTTTATTTTTCTTCAGTTTGGTTTAGAACTACTATACCTGAATTTTTAGATTTAATTTAAAAATCTTTCTTTTTGCAGGTTTTTTAATAATATACATTTTTGCCCAATATTAGTTTTTGCTGTGTCGCCATTTATCAGGAGTCAGCACAAGTTTAGCAGAGAACTCTCTCATTTAATGTTGCATAGAAGTCTTTCATCGGGCAAGCTTTATTAAAACTATGAATATACTTGCCAGACTTAATGCTGAATATTTGCATTAAAGTGTCTGTTTGGTTGTTACCTTGGGGTGATTTAAGTTATGTTCTTGTAGAGGGTATAAAAAATGCATCAGTATCTTACAATCACATCCTCCTATTTACATTTTCCTAACATATAAAACAGGAAAATGCCTGTGGAAAAAGCATCAGGTTGTAGCACAATGCTGACCTTAATTCATTGAAATGCCATATAAAAAGTGCCAGAAGCAAAGATGATACGTCCTGATAAGGTATTTATTTTATAACTGTTCTCTTATCGAAGTTTTGGGGATAATTTGTTATGCAGCAAACACCCTCTAAGGTATAAGGATTTTTTCCCCCTCTGCGGTATATGTAAATATAATAATAAAAAAGAGGTATTACATGGCACATCACAATCGCCTGGTTTGCTTAATCTTTAATAGTAGTTTGTTTAGAAACAGACCTGTGAACAAACCTTGGCCATTAGCCGCAAACCCCCTGAGGACGCGGTTCGTTGGCGAAACATGTAGAGGAATGTTCATCATTTTATTTACTGGTCCTCCTAGCTAGTATAAGGTGGATTTTCATGGGACAGAAATGTTGCCAATTTCTCCAGCAAAATCCACACGTTATATGAAGGTTTCACTGCGGATTTTGGTGTGATATTTACTCCTTCTACATTGAAGGGGGTGAAAACCACAGTGAACAAGAACAAATTTGAAATCCACAGCATGCTCTGAGTTCCGTCCAGAAAATGTTCAGCGGTATGTGGATGAGATTTGTTTGTCACATGGAAAATCGGCAACAATTCTATCCTTTGTGGGATCAAGCCTGTTAGGGCTAGCATACTGCAAATACCGAGCACTAGTGAAGACCTAGGAGCTATCAGTAATGAAGGCTTAGCACAAAGCGGCGACAAATAGAAACAGTGGGGGATATTTATCAACCTATTGATGCCAGTTTTCTGGTGTATAAAATTTAGAATTTTGGTCTTTTTACAATGCTCTTACCAATTTTCTGAAAAGGGGTGGGGCTTCCTAAAAGGGTACGAGGCCGCAGCGGGCCGACAAATCTAATATTATTTAGGCCTCTATGGGACATAGCAATGTAGAAGCCCCATATCTTGCCCGCCCCACCGAACAAATAAATAAAATAAAAATAATAATGCTCACCTCACCGCTCTTCTTCTAGCCTCTGGCTCCCCTCAGCATGCTGTGGCTAATACTACGTACTGACGCCGGGCATCTTCAGGATGTTGTATGTGATGCAACAGTGATGACGTTGAGTGCTGCATGAGGCCCTGACACTGTTCAGCATTCTGAGGGAACCTGAAGTGGAGCCGTATGGTGAGGCGAGTATGCTTCTTTTTATTTTATGGCCGATGGAAGGGTCTTTGCGCCTCAATTATGGCGCACAGCCGGCTAAAAGATGCAAAACATTTATTAAAGGCGTTCAACACTTACTGAGTGTGTCGCATCTTACCCCAACTTTCTTTTTATTAACCAGTTGAGGCCTGCCCTCTGTATTTATACGGTGCAGGGTTTGAACTTACTGCCCGAGCGATTGGGCAGCTGAAATCCAGGTCCTCGACAATCAGAGACTGCCAGGGACCCTGGAGAGAAGACAAAAGTGGTTTAATCTCTATCTTCTATACCGACATACACAGCACTCAATGAGTGCTGTGTACACAGTAGAGGCAGTAGCAGCTATTTGTAGAGGCAGTAGCATCTATTGGTCCCAGAGATCATATGACTGGTCACATGATTTAAGCGATGACAGTAGTAGAGTGCTGATTTCCCCTTTAACTGGGGTTGCTGTGGAGCACCAGTTATAGTGGACAAGTATAGTGCAAAAAAAAAAAATAAATAGTCCCCCAAAAGTATTTTCTGAGTTTTGAAAAACAGGTCATAATACTTAAAAAAGTAAAAAACAACTTTAAAAAAAACGCTCCCTCCCCCCTGCCAATCATTGTCGTAAAGCTAGCCCTGAGCCAATTACCCTAAAACAGACATGTAATATACTGTATCAAAATTATTGGTAATGATGTTCACAAAAAAAATATATATTTTAGGATAACATGGATAAATATGAAAAAATTGACTAACATGTAAAAAAAGCATATATTTTTTTTCAACCTGCATTCATCACGAAAAAACATTGCAAAAATCACAGTGCTAGCCCAACAAATAAAAAAGTTATAGCTGTTTAACGAACGCGTACAAAAAATGGTTATATGGTGCCTGGTCCTCAACTGGTAAAGATTTTCGTATGAAACATCCGTCTTAATAAATTCCCCCCAGTAACTTGAGCTGATTCACTGTTGCACTTTGAACATTCACTGTATGAATGATCAGGGGTGAATATGTTACAATATTAAGAAACTTTATAAATGATTAATCCAACCAGGAACAGAAATTTTACATGGTTTCTTAATAATTTGAAAGTGTTAATCCAAGTATTAACATTTATTAATAAAAATTATATTTTAAACAGAAAATAATTGGTGAATCAGTAGCAAAGGGGTTTCTTGTGCCCTCTGGGCAAGTGTTTATTGACCCTGTGAACAAAGTCGCAAAAATAAATATGGGCAGTTAAATGTTGAATAAATGAGTATTTCTGCATAATCACTATTATCTGACCTAACAATGTTGCAATAATATAGTGAACTCTGACATCACATGGGCTAATAATACACATCAGTGCCGGTCTGCCCCCTTGCCCACCGGGTTATCTCTTTCTCTGCTGCTAGTCACTGATGATCAGGTCTCCCCTTCTTCTTCTGCCCTATGTTCTCCTATTCCTTAGACTCTCCTATTTCTCTACTTTATTCTGCTGAATTTTTGAGAAAGGGGCTATCCGTCATTTCTCCCACTAACTTAACAACGTGGTTCTGAAGCAGCGCTACACTACACTAGATTTACCTAGCTTCAGTAAAACCCTCATCCAGAGGGGCTCGCCTTAGGGCAAGACCAGACGTGGCGTATTTCTTCCGCCACTGTCCGCATCAATGCCGCACAAAATCTGCGTTGCAGATTCTGTTGCGGCTTTGCCTAAAATGTGCAGTAAATTGATGCGGACTAGCCGTTGCGTATTGAGGGGAAAGTACTTTGATTCTCTCTATCAGTGCAGGATAGAGAGAAGGGACAGCCCTTTCCCTAGTAAAAGTAAAAGAAATTCATACTTACCCGGCCGTTGTCTTGGTGACGCGTCTCTCTTTCGGCATCCAGCCCGACCTCCCTGGATGACGCCGCAGTCCATGTGACCGCTGCAGCCTGTGATTGGCTGCAGACGTCACTTGGACTGAAACGTCATCCCGGGAGGCCGGACTGGAGGAAGAAGCAGGGAGTTCTCGGTAAGTAGAAACTTCTATTTTTTTTACAGGTTGATGTATATTTTGATCGGAAGTCACTGTCCAGGGTGCTGAAACAGTTACTGCAGATCGTTTTACTCTTTCAGCACCCTGGACAGTGACTATTTACTGATGTCGCCTAGCAACGCTCCCGTAATTACGGGTGCACACACGTAGTCACCCGTAATTACGGGAGCCCCATTGACTTCCTCAGTCTGGCTGTAGAACTAGAAATACATAGGTCCAGCCAAAATGAAGAAATGTCATGTTCGTAAAACAAATACGCTACGCAATACACATAACATCTGCGGACTTCATTCAGGGTGGGCTGCTGACAGTATTTCTCAGCCATTTCTGTAGTTAGAGGAGATGTGCCGCATAGTAGGATTTTTCAAGAAGTCTGCGCCCATGGATACGAGTGGCACAGTTCATGGAAAAAAAAACATATAAACAAATATATATATATAATTATTTTTTTTTAAACCAATTTCTTGCATGGGCTGCAATTGAAAATAATATACACATTAGTGTCCGCAGGGTGTTGCTGTATACTTGTTTGCTTTGAATTGCAGTTACAGCGGATTAGCATCTGCCCAAGTCTTCCTCTTTGTTAGGAGGTGCTTACCAACTTTTTCTTTTGCGTTATAGAGATACCAAATATGTATTATTTACTGTTCTGTGACATTCAATTATTAAATTTTATTATCAAAATGTCTTTATTAATTTATTATTAACTATTATTTTTATTTTCTATAGCAGCTGCCTTGCCATTGGTCTTAATCTGCTATTATGAGGCGATACATAAAATAATTTAATAGAATCTTGTTAAAAATAGTATCATTTGTATACATTTTACAGCACTTTACAATAGCATTTAACAATCTGCCACATATAAAACAGAACAGCCCAGAAACAAACCTGAGTAGCATATCAGCCTTAAAGCTCTTTACTGTCACCGTAATCTTTTTATCTCCTTGAAATAATGTTCTTACCACCTTGATGTTCTCATAAGAGAGATGGCAGGAATACTTAGATAATTTAGATAAGCAGACCAATTATATGTCATGGTACTACTATGAGTCTGGGGGAATGTAGGTCCTAAAGAATCACTTAAACTTACTTTGAGAAAAAGTGTGAAAATTTTTTGATCCAGATGGCGAGCTGTTGGATACATATCTGCATTACACATTAGTCTGCAAGGCTCGTGCTGCTTCCTTATGGCACCACTAACACACTAAGGTGTAATGTACTTCTTAAACTTTCTATTGACAAAATGGTGATGTAACAGACATTTCATTATCTGCAAAATAATTTCATTGTTTCCTATTTTTAATAAAGCAGATGTAGCTGAACAATCTCCTAGTAATAAAATACTTATTATCATTAATAGTTACATAGGCCTGATAGTTGGAACATAATTTCTATAAAAAGCCTTACATTTATTTATTTTTTAAATATATTTATATATTTCGACGTTTGGAGATGAAGGAAATAAAACGTGTCTAGAAATTCTAATTTGTATTTCTAATTTTATTCCAAAACATTTCATAATGTGGGGACTAAACTCCAGTCAAAGATGGAAGCCAGTTATAGAGAATTGGACAGACAATTGAAATTCCATTATTCCATGTGTTTTTATAAAAATACAGCATTATTGAAATACAAATAAGACATAGCATAAGACCTGTATATATATTATATTTAAAAGGGGTTTCCCAGGATTTTACATTTAGGACTTATATATGATCAGTGGGGAACCCAGAGGTTCTCGTTGCTGCACAGTGACCTTTTCACTGTAGTACCCAGCACAGAGACAACAAAAACCCACTTTTATTATACCATAATATCACTCCCATATGTCGCCTATCTTGAAAAAAAAAAAATCTAGGATAACGAAATCCACAAAAGCTGGATTATAGCACTGGAATAAATATAGGCAATTTAGACACAGGGAAGACACAATAATGCGGATACAAAAAATAAGCCCACGTTATCATCATCGAGGATATGTACTCTCTATCGGTAAGGCAAATTTTTCCCGTGCTACACTTGGCTTGTTCCATTTGAACAGGAACAGCTTTATAGCTTTTTGTCTCTTTTCAGAGACAACAGTACATCAGTGAATTCCTAGGTATTGCATTTCTGAACAACAGGCATTTGTACTTGAAACACGCATGAAAAATATATCTCGTGTCAGAAAACCATTCATCTGCAAAGAGATATAATACCAGTTTCTAAGACTGATCCTTGGATTTGTGCTAGAGAGAGGAAAACACTGAAGAGTGTATAAATCCTCTGCAAATCTCCTTTCCTATTGCAGTAGAAGGCAAAGAATTACAATTCCACTTTCATTGTTATTTTAGGAATACCAATGTTTGAAAAGTTTTATTTTGGAAAACAGTATCAAACCCCAGCACTGCTATATTCATATTTGTTAACACAGCATTATATGCATGCTCTTGAAAGAAATTATTTATACACCAATGACAGGGGTGTATTTCTTCACAAGGTAGCGGATATCAGCAGTTTTCCTCAGAAATAAAGCACTACCTTCTCTCAGGACAAATGCATTGTCTCTTGGAAATTTGATATTTGCGATGGTCTTGTTATTACGTTCAAATCAAGTAGTGTATTGAGCAGGACATGAATTTTTAACTGATGCAATGCAAAAATATGCCCTCAGCTAGAGAATGCTGGACGGCCTATATGATTAATACCCACAATGTATACATAATGGATGACAAATTCTCTGCAACTTTCCCCAGATTCGCTTTGGAAGACTGAAAAGGTTTTGACTGCCTTAAATTTTCTATATACCCAGTGGCCTCATATAAATATTCTGTTCTGAGAGACAAATGAGGATATATAAAGAGATATAAATTATTTACTTTCCAAAACGCGCCAGATTTATTAACTACGTTTATCCATGCTTTTTTGCATTATCCAAAATTCACTTCGGGAGGAATGAACACAAGTTTTTGGCAAACACTTTAAAGTTAACCTTTAGAACCCTGTAACCTGAGGGTATGTTCACACGGCAGAGTCCGTAACGGCTGAAATTACGGGGCTGTTTTCAGGAGAAAACAGCTCCGTAATTTCAGCCGTAATGGCATGTTGAGGCGCTTTTTGCTGCGTCTATTACGGACGTTAAATGGAGCTGGTTTTCCATGGAGTCCATGGAAAACGGCTCCATTTACGTCTGAAGAAGTGACAGGCACTTCTTTGACGCGGGCGTCTTTTTTACGCCCCGCCTTTTGACAGCGGGGCGTAAAAAAAATGACCGTGTGCACAGAACATCGTAAGACCCATTCTAATGAATGGGCAGATGTTTGCCAACGCTATCGAGGCGCATTTTCGACGTAAATCGAGGCGTAAAACACCCGAATTACGTCCGTAAATAAGCCGTGTGAACATACCCTAAGGGTGCAGTCACACACACGGCAAATTTAGTTGCAAAAAAATCCACACACCTGCTGCAGAAACAACCCCATGTGACTGCCCCCTCACCATGCTTACTGCTCCTTTCTGAAATATTTGCCTTGAGAAAACAATTCTGAAGGTGAAACCTTCCAAGTGTACAAATGATCCACAATGTTAACAATTGTCAGTTCTTTCATTCTTATGTAAATTTCTGAAATCTAAAGCATTCAAGGACACATTCACACAGGAGCTTGTTCTGCATTTAACAGTGTGTGCGCTGAAATATCACGTACTATACTTCAAAGTTAAAATGTTTCTCAGTTATAGCCATTGGACTAGGAAGTATGTCCGTCATGTAAAAAAAAAAGCCCATCAGTAGTTGCCAGCTCTGACCTACTTAGATGTATTTTGCAACTATTCATTAGTCTTGAGTCTTATTTCACTTGTGGCCATTTGTATTTAAGAGCTTTTTATGTTCATACCATTAATGTTAAATGTCGGAAAACCCATTTAATTACACACTATAAACTGGACCACCAGAAAGAGCTGCAACAATTTGTGCTAAATGGAAAAAAGTCAGAATTTTAGGAAATATTTTATGAATCATATCCCACTGTGTAAACTGACAGCCACTTTAATGGCTCAAGGTCTATCATTTAAATATCACTTTTAAAAGAAAAATAATAGCCATATGTTATACAGTAGGTTCTTATTTTGTGGAAATAAGAACCTTGCCATGAGACCCTTCTGTTATTTTTATATACAACATTTACTCAATTTTATCTAAGAAAACTTTTAAAACTTTTGTGATACAATCTACAAAATCTGTCAACTTGTCTTTAATAATTTCTAATTTTGCAACTGATAATTTCACATACTAGATATGAATATCTGGTAAAAATGTACTCCTTGTAAATGTAAAAACTTGTGCTCAGGTAATAAAAGAAAAGTAAGAGAAAAGGAGGAGAATATTCATGGCTAAATGTATATTGTCTCCATAGAACAATTATTCCAGTAAGATGTGAAATCTTTCTTGCCCATTCTTGAGCTTACATTGCAATATTATAGGCATTCTAGACATAATATATTATGGTTAATTTCTGTCAAGATCATTACTCAATGGGTGGAGATAGTAGGTAGAGGAGAAGAAAAGAAAGAGAAGCTATTTTGGATACTATTTTTTTTGGTTTATTATCATCTAGAGAATAATATCAACAGTAATAAAATTTCATTTTTTTTTTTATATACTCCAAAAACCCCTTTAAAACATCAGTTTGTTTTTTTTCTTTCTCAATTAAAAACAGTTTTGTCCTAAATGTATATAATTAATAAATATCTTAATGGGTCAATTAGGTTTCCAGTGCAATACAATGCTAAACATCTTAATTGGTTAATTTCCCATTAATTAGTGA
Source organism: Rhinoderma darwinii (assembly GCF_050947455.1). Taxonomy (NCBI): domain Eukaryota; kingdom Metazoa; phylum Chordata; class Amphibia; order Anura; family Rhinodermatidae; genus Rhinoderma; species Rhinoderma darwinii. Next base: position 82,050,344 of record NC_134689.1, read on the forward strand.
GATCCCAAGTCACAAGTCTATCAGTTGCCCTTAAGGACCAATCTGTGAACTTGCGGTATAGATGATGATGGTGATGTGGTGGTAATTAATTAAAGTGAGTAATTACTTAAATTCTCATGAAGTCAGGAGTAGTCCCTATACATGTGGTCAGTGGTGACCCTCAAATCGCTAAATGACAACGGAACTTTGAGATGGTATCTGGCTTAGTTTTTAGTCAGATAAGTGACATTAATTGTAACATGATTAAAGTCAGACGCGAATTGCAGTTTATAAGACAGTTTCATTGCACAACTGAGCTTCAAACCAATGTGCACACCAGAGACAGACTGGAATTCTGTAAAGAGCAGATCACAACGTCACTATAAGTACTTAAATATGCTGACTGGATTATTCTTGTTTATCGGGTGGTAACGCAACAATTTAATAGTAAAATTGTTACACTAAATAAACTATTCAATTTCTATGAATCAGTCACAATTCTCTATTATGCTATTCATACAAAGGCTTGGAAAGAAAGAGATAACTCAGCCAGCAAGTGATTTATTGCCCGGTAAACGAGCGCTGAACGACAATACAGCATGTCGATCGGCGCTCTTTTGTGCTGCCGATAAGCGACCATTTATTGGGCCGGATAAAAGATTAGATCAGCCGACAAATGAGTGTTTGCTCGTTTGTCATCTGATCGCTGCCCTGTTTATAAAAGGGAATGATCGTTTGCCCGATCATTAGCTCGTGCAGAAGCTTTTTTACACTAGTACACATTCGCCTGGTAAACATGTAAACATAGAATGTCAATTGGTGCTAGTTTGCTCTATTTAAACGGAGCACTGATCAGAATGTATGAAGGCAATGATCGTTAAATAGTCTCTATACATTTAAATTTATACTTCGCAAAGCTTACATATGCCCCCAAATGTTAAAATTAAATACCAGTAAAATGTTAAACAAAATGATCAAGCAGAATTCGCACTCCAAAAAGCCAAATGGCGGTCCTTCTGAGCCTACCAACCTTGTGGTTTTTTTCTCTTGCAACAGTGTCAAGTGTGAACTGAGAATGGTGTGATTGAGGAAAAATATCCAGGGAAAGGGGATCCTATGGACGTTAACGACTTGTTGACGAAAGAATTCAGAGGAGGATGTAAAGAAACGTTTGTACAAACAGGCGGTGCATAGTCATGCAAATTGCAGTCGAATACAATGCTGGTGCTCCAAGTAACGTGTCCGAACAGACAACTCGCCGATCCTTCGCATGAATGGGCTATAACAGCAGACGGCCTGTTCGAGTGCCATTGCCGTCTAAGGGTATGTGCACACGTAGTGTTGTCAGGCAGATTTCGGGGAGTTTACGCCTCAAGCATCTGCCCATTGATTTCAATGGGAAATACGGTGTTCTGTTCCGTCAGGGAGTTATTTTACGTCTCTTTTTTTAAAAACGGCGTGTAAAAAGACACCCATGAAAAAGAAGTGCATGTCTCTTCTTGAGCTGTTTTTGGAGCCATTTTTCATTGACTCTATAGAAAAACAGCTCCAAAAACGGCCATAAAAAATGCAATGAAAACCGTGAGTGGCTTAAAAAACTTCTGAAAACCAGGAGCTGTTTTACCTTGAAAACAGCTCCGTATTGTCAGACTTTTTTGCTATGCATGTGAACATAGCCTAAGGGAATCAGAAGGCAAGATTCCAATGATCAAAAGAGTGCAAAAACATTGTCTGGTATAATGAATCCAGATTTCTGTTGCACCATGCTGATGAAAGGGTCAGAATTTGGCGCAAGCAGCGTGAATCAATGAACCCTTCTTGTCAGGTGTCAACAGTTTAGGATGCTGGAGGTGGTGTAATGTTGTGGGGACTGTTTTCTTGGCACACCCTGGCTCTTCTGATACCTATGGATAAACGTTTGAACATTTAAACAGTAGGGCTTACCTAAGAATTGTGGCCGATCAAGTTCATCCCTTCTATTATAGAAGGACACTTTAGCGGCAACAGCTACAAGCTATCCTATCCGCATGGGCCAATATTCCTGCAGAATAATTTCAACAGCTAATGGAATCTATGTCAAGACAAATTGCTGCGGTTCTGACAGCCAAAGGAGGTCCAAAGCGCTACCAGATGGGTGTCTTTAAAAAAGTGGCCACTCAGTGTATGTATCCGTCGTAACTGCTCCTATAAAAAGTTTTGCTTTTTAAAGAAAAATAGTGATTTTCAGTGTTTTAAACTTGAGGTTTGCACGGACTGGATGTGTTCATAATTTGTTCTGATTGTTAAACTGCTAATGCATAGAGTTTTTGTTGCACTTAGTAAAATGATGGGGTTTATTCACCTCCTGTTCTATATGCATGTATTACTACTGACTTTTTATAAGTGATATTCAGTTTTTAAGTAATAAAACGGAAATGGCAGCAATGCTACTGTACCTGCAGAAAAAGCAACCATCTGGCACTGATAAGAGCTGAATACTACATCTGTTTTAGGATAGAGTTGCTTTTTTCCAACGTCTTTTTATTACAAGTTTACAGTTGAAGTTTTCTGATATATTTCTGCCCCCCCCCCCCTTTGTAATTAACCCCTGTTTAATGCCGTTCATTAACAGACAATTTTAATTTTCTCTCTGCTTTCTATTAAATCAAAATAACTATTATCCTTAGATTCTTTTATTAAGAAAAAGTCCCCAGGCTAAGTTTATACAGTGCTTTTATGGTGACCTTCTTGTCTTTAAAAGTCGGTATCATCATTAGTATCATACTGAATTCTAATTACATTTAATGGGGTATTCCTATATCTCAGAAACTTATGGCAAATCCACAGGATATGCTATAAATGTTTGAAAGACAAGTGTCTCACCTTCAAGACCCATACTAATCTCTAGAATGGAACCCCCTGACCTACCTTCTGCCTCTGGTGTCCAGCCAATGATTAACGAGGCGGCCGTGAGTACGTAAACAGTCGAGCGCATTTTACTACACTGTTTCCGGAACTCCCATAGAAGTGAATGACAGTTATGGAAACAGTGAGCTACGCTGTTTCCATAACGTCCATTAAATTCTAGGGTGGTGACGGAAACTGTGTAGCAAAATGTACTAGACTTTTTCGAGAAAACTGAGTCACCTCGTAACTCAGCGACAGCAGCAGAAAGCAGGACGTGATCAGGGGACTCCATTCTAGGAATAGTTGCAGGTCCCAGATGTGGGACCTGTATCTATCAGACATTTATGACATATGCGGTTGGTAGGTCATAAAAGTCAGAGATGGAAATGTACATCCACCTCTCCTTCTCTGTTGCTATCTCTAAGGGCTTATTCACACTGCATACACTGTATACATCTGACGTAAAACTAGGCATACAGATATATGTGAACCCGCTTAGACTTCCATTGTAAAAAAAACAAAACAATGCATAACGTGTGGTAGACTTTTTTTTTACTGGATACCTCTGTATGGAATAGCGCAGTTTACTATGCTATTCCATACAGTGAAATAAAAGGTATAGCAACATGACCGATGCCAAATCTTTTGGCATCCGTTGGGTGAATGCGGGTCCATGGATACATTTGGCATATGCGCTGGGAGCTTTCCCAATGCATACGCCGAACAGACATTGCAAACGCAATGTGAATAGGCCCTAACACTGAAAGAAGAGCAGAGAGCCAACACAGTCAGGAGCAGCTGTCCGGTCTATGAAATAAACAGCAAGACAACTAGCTATGTGATGGGGTTAAGCAAACTACAGCAGCAAAATAGGACACTTTTAATAAAGACTATTTACAAAGTTACTTAATTTTGCATTAGAAAACAAATGAATAATAAAAAGAATTGAGTGCAAAGATGCTCATTGCCTTTATTCCTTTCCCGCCCACACTATGTAAATGAACGAGCTAATAGACTGGTCCGTGTGCCAGGCGCCCATTCATTTACTTTTAGTCTATGATGTCACTGCATGCTCCTACACGCAGTGCCATTGGCCGGATCGGGCTGTCACATTGACTTTGATAATAATTGATTTCTGCAAATCTGATTCCGTTCAGATAGGACAGCTACAGAAATGTTGCAATAAATCTGCCACGTGTGAATGTAACCCTAATATTTGGCTACCAAATTTGATGCACGGCCATAATTACTTTTGGCCATTCCCATTTTAGCACCGTTTTCTAAAACTTTAGGAGCCTTTGCTTCTCATAAAAAACAGGGAAAGTGGTTAAAAAATTTGGCCTATGTAAATTGCTTCATTTTTTTTTGTGTGCATACCAGACCACGTTTCTGCTGCACTTTATTTTGATAAATGTTCCGAACTGTGTGAAAATGCACCATAAAGTTGTTATTGGTCAACCGCAGAAACGACGGTGTGTACAGTGCGTATTGCCGATATTAAACATATCAGTCACATCATTGCTTTGATATATAGATCATAACAGATAAACTCCTGCTGATATATTTTCTTACATACATGACTATCATCCCACAGTTACATGGTTTGTGCAATAGCGTTAAAGTAATTATATGCATTACTGCCTCCAGAAGAAAAATAAATTATACATCGGATGTATTCTTTTGTTCTTTAGATGAATTTGAAGCGGTTTCAAGTAATTCTTAAATCATCTTTGCAGCTGGTAAATAAATGCCCTTGCAAGAATAAGTGTTTGAATACACAATTTACTGTTATATACAGAAAATCCAAGCACTCCATTAGGTGCCTCTATTGATATGATCGGTAAGGAAAGTGGTACAGTATATAAGGTACATTGAACACCGTTACTTAACAGATGCGCCTTTATTTTTCCTGTTTCTTTCTTCATGAAGAAAACACATGGGAAAATCGATTAGCATAAAATGTGTCAAAAATTGTAAATGTAACATTTGTACCAATATAGTCAGATTTTTTTCAATGGTAATTTTCCAGGGGTTTCTGACACTTGATTTAAAGATCCAGTCCATTTTGACCTGGGCAACCACTTCTCATAAGGAAGTTGCTCTGGTATATGTCACCAGGAATCACCACATTTTGTGTGAAATGTTGCATTATATTGTACCCATTCAAAAGTGTGGGCACTCATGTAATAATACATAGTCCTCTAGAGCAGGAGCTGCCCCTTGCAGCGCTTTAGCTAATAAACCCTTTCACGACCTGAGGAATGATTCTCTTCTGCCTCCCCTTATAACATTTTCTATTCTACATCGATGTAGCCCGAATAATGACTTGATTTTTAATATATAAGTTAAATAGTTTTTCATCTATATATTAATTATTACTATGAGGGAATAAAAAGAAAAGCAATTCTGCCATTTTTCTATTTTTTTTTTGTTAATCAACGTAAAATTAGGAATACAATATTGTTACAGTTATGGTGATACAAAATATGTTTTTGGGCATTGTTGAAGTCTGTTGGCTGCCTGTAACAAGGAGTGAGAACTAGATATTGAGATGTTTGGGGTTAAACACAACAAAAGGGTTAAACAGAAGCACTGTAACCGGCGTCAATAGAACAAAAATATACATCACTGGGTGGGGACTAGCTTCCCCCACTGACCACAGCAAGTATCCTATAGTAACTTATTTTCTTCCAAGTACAGAGTAAACACAGACTAAATAATATCCTATCCTGGGGAGACAAGTTTAGTTGATTAATGCTCAAAAACTTATTTCAGCTTATAAAAAGAGTAGTGCCAATATGTATAGTACAGTATATGAAATAAAAAAAAAGGCATTTAACGAAATCACAACAGTTTTGGCACAAATGTTCTATGGTGTCCTTCGAAATCCCTACCCTGTTTAGGAAATATTTGTTTTTCTCTAATCAACATGTTGTGACTCCGCAGTCCTCAGACTCAAGTGACTTGATGTCTTGGCACAAGAATTTGAAAATTTGCAGCCTGCTATTGTAAAAATCAATGCTGGAACACCAGGCTATAAAAAAAAAAGCTTATAAAATGTCCTTTTTGCTCTGTTAGGCCAAGGAGAGAAAGTGCTTTGAATCAGAATGGAAATATCACACAGGGAACTAATTTCTAAAGACATTTGCTTAACAGCTAAACAGGAAGAAATGCATTTATAATACAACCGAGGGCATGGGACAAGTTCAGCTAAAAGGAGATGTGTCGTAAATTGAATTCTTATTTATAGCTTTTGTGGTCTAGATACAAATGAGTGTATTTGTGCCGATTCTGGAGCAGAAAATTACATTCTTATGATATAAAAATGGATCAGAGTAGCAGTCATCAATGCTTATGTACATAAAGCTATAAAACACACAAAAGTGAGAAAAACAACAGGTTTGGCATAAGAGTGGCTTCAAGCTGACAGAGTTTTTGATGAAAAAGTATAATAACATTTAGGTAGAACTAGTGCATATACTCCATACGCTATAAATAAGAACAACACAATCACCTAGTTAATTGCTTGTGGGCAGTATACATCGCGAGTCATAAAATTCACTGAAATTAATTAAAACTGATAATGACATTAATTTAGTCATAACTATCATTTAGAATAACTCATTTAAGACTATCGCTGCCACTCACTTAGTGTTAATTATCAATTAGTGGACTATATTTGGAGACATACTGAAATTAATGACATATTTTGAATAACATAGCACGTAATGAAATTTTGACGTTATCTTTCTTGTGACCTCTGCTTGGTGTTACAGTACACGTTAGTGATTAGAGATAGAAAAAAAAGTAATGAGTAAAATAAACTATACACTAGTGATGCATATTAACTAAACCAGCACTTGAGATAAAATCCATTCTTCTCTATGAGATATTAAAACCACCATAATACGGCAGAGTTGCCAACTGTCCTTAAATTCACAGTCCGAAGAATAGAAGACTTTTGCCCAGTGTCTAGTAAAAAAAAAACAGATGTGTTCGAGATTCGATAAAGGGTTATTGTGATTGTAATTTTACAGTTTATCACTTTACATATATTACTTCTTGATTAGTTTTTGTCTTTTTCAAATGTATCTATAAAAATGTTGACTGTCATTTTTGACTCTATTGTGTAGAAAGAAAAACAAAAAATACAGTAAAACTCCATTCATTAGTAAGGCATCCAACGAAAAAATGGTGACAGTGTGAGAAGAGAGAAGCCTTTGATGAAGCACTATCCGCCTATGTGATAGAGAAGCTAAAGAGCAGGACTGTGACGCTGTGATACGGATACTACTGGACACTACTACTGTATTTATGAAGCCACTAAATTCCTTCATACTGTAATATTATAATCATCCATTAAGCAGCTGGAGCTATCTGATAATAACCTGTAATAATGCAAAGCCATTTCAGATAAAGAATTTAAGCTTTTATACAAATTCATAAAAAGCAAAAAAAAAAACAAAAAAAAAACACACACACAAACACTAAGTTAGCAAAGTAATTTCCCTACACATGTCCATCAACTGAATAATCTGGTCTTTGAGTACGTATTGGACTTCATGACTGTGCTATCATTGCACGATATATCAGAGATGATCAAAACTCAGCAAATATAAAGAAAAATAAAACTGCAAGTAGCTGACAACAATTTAAATGAAATGCTGACAGACAGAAACCAAGATGTTAAGCGCTACAAAATAAATGTAATTCAATTTTTTCATCAAGTTACAGTATTGTAAATAAGATGGAATTCTTTCTATCCGAGTCAAACTTTGAGTGCAACTGCCAGCTAAGAGGGTAAGAGTCTACTGTGGAAATGCCCAGGGGAAATTAATAGGGATAGATTGGAACCTTTTTAGTTAGTGCCACGGCTAATATAAGTGGTCATATTCAATGAATGAAATAAATGATCTCAATCTGAGGAAGGAGAGGCAACCTTCAGACACTGATTGATATGCATGTGTATATTATACGAATAAATTATTTCCTCTAAATAAAACTCATTAATGAATAGTCATTAAGCAAAGCAGGCAATGAGCAAAGTAAATTCTAACTGATTTCAGGGGGAATTTAACCTGTGTTTGACAGCTGCTTATTTTCCTACCATTTCTGAGCGTTATTTTCACCCATTACCTGTAGCGACGCACTATTTTAATCAACCCGGGAAAAAAAACAGCTGATGCCTATTTAATTCTTGGGTTATTGATCTGCAAAGTTGCAATTACTTTTTTACTAAACAACTATAAAAATGCTAAGTAAAAAGCCCTGTAAGGGGTGAAAAAACATTTTCCTAATATTTCATTATAAGTTTTAATCCTTTCACTGCCGAAGAATATTTTACTGTTCTGTTCTTATAAAAAGTGGGATCCGTGCAGTACAGTGCTGCTTAAGGGGAACCTGTCATACATCCAATAGGATCTGCAGGCAGCATGTTGGGCTACGTCTAAGCAACGTCTTTGGCTGTCACACAGGCTGCACGACCAAAGACCACAGTGTCGCCCTGCCTGCATCGCAGGTAATGAAAGTTAATGTGACAATGTTGCGACCCGCAGGTTGCCGCGACTGCGACTTCACAGTCACAAAAAGTCCAGCAGGTTCAGATTTCTTGCGGCTGTCGTGTTACGCTTGCGTGTAGATGTAGGCCAGGGGACACAGCAACCTTTGGTCGTTCAACCTGGGTCACTGGCAAAGTCGTCGTGTAGCCCTAGTCTTATAAAGCAGGGTAGGCTAAGCAGATTGATATATAGTTGTGTGCGAAAAGATACAGAATAACCTCTAATTTATTCATTTAAATCCCTGCTCACTCTGGGCTTAAAGGAAATCTGTCACCTCTCCGGACATGTCTGTATTAGTAAATAATTATATTTCCTATGAAATAAAAATTCTGGAACATCTTTTCTGAGAACTCTTCCTTGTGTCGTTCATGGGTATTCCTCATAGAAATTTATGATTAAATTGACAACTGTTACCAGTTGGAGGTATGTCAATACACAGATACTGTCCAATCAGTAGTGACAGAGTAAGGGTATGTTCACATGCAGTGTTTTCAGGCGTATTTCGGGGCGTTTACACCTCGAAAAACGCCTGAAAAAACGGAAGCTGAATGCCTACAAACATCTGCCCATAAAAATCAATAGGAAAAACAGTATTTAGTTCGTACGGGGCGTCTTTTTATGCCGCTATTTTAAAAAACGGAGCGTAAAAAGACGCATGTCACTTCTTGAGGTGTTTTTTGGAGCTCATTTTCCATTCAACACAGAAAAATGCCTCAAAAAACGCGTCAAAAGAAGCCTGAAAAGAAGCTCCAAATTAAAAGAAACTTTATTTTCAGCTTCAAAAACGCCTGAAAATCAGAAGCTGTTTTCTCTCTCCGTATTTTCAGACGTTTTTGGTTAAGCGTGTGAACATACCCTAAGGGTGTGTAAGGACACACCCATTTGACAAGAGAATTGGTAAAACCAAGCTGTCAATTTATTCATACATTTCTTAGAGGAATAACAGAGGAATGGTGCAAGGCAGAGTTCTAAGAAAATAATCTCCAGAACTGTTATTTTATAGGGTATACAAGTTCTCACTAAAACAGACACATCAGGAAAGGTGACAGGTCCTCATTGAGAGTCCAATGGGCAATCTTACACCGTGATTACCAGCTATTTCTGTATCCACAGTCCTACAGGGAAGGCTGTTGATCAGTGGTTGAAACCGCCCATTGGACTCTTTAGCGCACAATGAGAAGGGATTTAAATCAATGAATTATAGGTTATGCTGAATCGTTTTTAACAAATCTATAGATCAATCTTCTATATATCAATCTTCTCAGTTCCTGCTCTATCACATAATGCCTGCAGATAGGACAACATGTTCAATGTGACAGATTTCTTTTAAAAGGGGAGCTAACTAAGGACCCTTTCACAACATGTTTGAGCATCCTGGACAAATGTCAGTTTGTGGGGGGTATTTCTCTTTTCAAACGGATGTTAACAAATCTATAGGTTTTCAATGGGGCTCCCATCAAGTTTAAAAGTGCCTGTTTGTCTCCGCTTTACAAGTTTCCATTAGGATCTGTTACTAATACTGTCTTATTTTCTGTCCTGTTGAACAAGATGATGCTGACAATCTATTTTTCGGTACAATGCAAGTCTATAACAACAGGATGCTTCAGGATAGACATCCTATTGCAATAGGAAACCAATCAGGGTAAAAAAAAAGTATTGTCCAGAACTCAATCCAATAAAATGAAAAATCATTAATTCATCACTTTAAACAAAGTAAACATTCCTAGGAAGGACGCTTACACGTTTCGAACTGCAAAAGGTTCTTAGTCATCAGCTATGACTAAGAACCCCGTGCGGTTCGAAAAACGTAAGCGTCCTTCCTAGAAATGTTTTTACTTTATTTTTAAAGTGATGAATTAAATATTTTTCGCTTTATTGGATTGAGTGCTGGACGATACAATTTTTTTCCCTGATTTGGTTTCCTACTGTCTTATCTGCTGCCGACGCAGATTTTTTTTCTCTGTTTGCAGCAACGAACGGAATCACAGCGTGGTGTCAGAGATATACCAAGTAAATGGTGAGCAGACCAACTAGTTTTTCTATGTTTTATCCTACTGCATTACCCTGTTTGACATCTGTTGTTTTCTTTTAAATGACTAAGAAAACCCAGGAGGTTTTAACAGGATGCTAAAACGCAATGTGGACCTAGCCTAAGGCCACCACCGATGGGTGACAACGGAACTCTAAAATTGTTTTTTTAACGTTTTCCAATACAATATTTTGAAAAATAAATGGTGCTGTTAAAAACGGCAACTAGTCCCACAATAAACAAGCCCCTATACAGCTATGTCAACATAAAATTAAAAAAGTTATGGCTTTTGGAATGCAGGGAGCAAAAAATGAAAAACCCAAAAATGACTGCGGCGGCAAGGGGTAAACAATGACCTGTCACCTCTCCTGACATGTCTATTTTAGTAAATACTCTTATTCCCCAAGAAATAACAATACTGGAACATCTTTCCTTAGAACTCTGTATTGTGCTATTAATCGATACTCTTACTTGAAATGTATCAATAAACTGACAACTGGGTTTTACCGTTCCCCTTGTCAACAGGGTGTCTCCCTGCACAGTCTCACTATGAACATAATTTAGTTTTTAGGCTCAAATTCTTATTGATTTTACAATTTAGAATATATCTTTTTTTTTTCTTGACATTACTCCCAATCCCCAGGTTCCATTCCCTGTCATTACTAATGTCTGCAGCGGTCATTAGGAAGAGATTACTGCATATGGATTTAAACAGTTGTACGGTGTAGCCAGTTCATGCCAGTCATACATAACCTGGGCCTGTATGTGAACACTAGAAAGTTGAAGCCTAGATGTCATCAGACCCTTTGGAGACACTAGTGCGCACTTGGTACTGAAACAAACTAGAGGAAATCTTAGAGAATACGACATCTTCAGTTGTCCAAAAAGAATGAACATTATTCTACTAAACAACAGAGATGCAAATTATGTTTTTTGCAATCTATACATCTTCTGCTATGAAAAAATGTCATCTTTCACAGGAAGTTCACAAACGTGTTTATATTTTCCTTCCACACCAATTGTGCTGATTTTTGTTTTGGACCAGTGATTCAAAATAACAAAATTTACAAGGCTTAAAAAATCATCAACTTCCACGAATACATTTCACATAACAGTTCCAGAAATTGGTTTTTTGAATCTTTTAAATGCTTCTGTGGTCAACCATCCCTGTCAACACAATGCTTCATTCTGCTTAGGAGTTGCACATTTTATTACTCAAATCGCAGTCATTTAAATTGTGCAAAAAAACATTTCTGCTTGAATCAAATTACAAACCTATGAAAGATTGTGTACACATAAAAAATTCACTTTCATAGTGTAGAAATAGGATCACCCACTGTCATGAAAAATTAGAGTTCCCCAATATTAATTCATAAGAGTCCTCCAGACCAACTCTGAAATAGTATTGTTTAATACATCCCCAATAATCAGGAGATACAAAGTAAATTGGTTTAGAAATGAACTGACATAGCATTGGAATATCATGGACATTTTAATACTATATATTACGTACACTACAAGGTCTCATGCACCTGAAGCCTGTATGGAGACACAGAGTCCCTACGGTTCCGTACCACAGAGGCGTAGGCACTCCATGTGGAGCACGAAACATGGACGTCCACTAGCACTGGACACATAAGTTGGACATTCTGATAGGGAGAAAGAACACCAGAGGGCGCCATAATAAGTATGTAACAGCAGTGTCTTCTTTTTTTTTTTTTTAAATGATACCAATTGAAAAAAAATTATGTTTTGTGAGATCTAACTGAGAAATTTAATATTTATTCGAGGGGACAACCCTCTTAAGTTATCCTTTAAAAAATTGATGGGTAGAATTTGAACATGTTACATTTTACCTACTTCAGTGTTATTTATTGCAGCTTCACTTCCACCCCCAATAGTTCTCCATCCAGAGTATTAATAAGAATTCCTTCACACTTTAGAGAAAAATAAATAGCGTATATACGTCAGTCCCACTGTATACTCTGTAAACGAGTATATGTAGAGACTACGGCACCGCGTTCACCAGGGAGTAAAATGCCATGTCACATTTCTACAAAGTTGTGTCAAACATACTCTTATCTAGGCCAACCAAACTATATATAACATCACTGTTTCTCTTTGTAGGATTATCACATACTACGTTAAAAGCAACATAAGCTGTTCACTAGAGCCTACTGTAAAATATCACAACAAATTTCCTTTAATGGAGATTTAAAAGACTTAATCTTTAGCAGATTTAATCTCAAGTTCACAGCTAATTAGAACATTACTTTGAAGATTAAGCGCTGAATGTTTAATATTTGCAAACATTTGTCCTGGAAAAAATTTGAAGCTTTCGGATCCTGGACCTATTCTTTAAAGGTTACAACTATGTAAAACAAAATGTTCACTTATTCTGTACAGGCCATTGCTGTGGTTTGTCAATTGTTTTTAACCTGAGCAGCTGAATTTTGGAGGGACTGTTGTGGTGAAACTTACTGCATGACCTATATTTGTGAGTTTTCACGCCCCTAGCCGCCCAATGAAGTCAATGGGTGCGTGAAAACCACGGACAGCACACAGATGCCTATTCATGTCCGTGTTTTAAGCATCCATTACATTAAAAAGAGTTCTTGCGATTGCATGAAAATCACATGCCACTCGCAAAGCACACTGCTGCAAAACGCAACACACACGGACAGATTTTCCACTTGTTTTTTATGCGCATAAATCTGACACGCTCGTGTGAATGTAGCCTTACACTCGCTGTCTTTACTATCTTTATATGCTCTGTGCAGAGAGTCCAGATGCTGCTTGGCATTGTCTCCTGTGTAAAAACTGACAAAGAGAAATCTGTCACTAGCAGGAGGCAGAGGAGACAGGCTGAAACTGCATCACATAGAATATACTCAGACTCTGATGTATGAGTACAGAAGTTCATGTCACTGATCAATTGCTTGCTGCACTTAGATAGGACTTAGAGCAGAGCAAGTGCAGTGTGATAAGACCCTGCCCCCTCTGCAAAGCCAGAAGCATCATGGGAAATGTAGGCTGCAACAGGGCAACCATATCAGAAGTGAAGAAGAACCAAGATGGCAGACAACCCATTAATGGCACATAACCCATAAATGGCATATTAACTAAAACAGGTATACACAAGGCATACAGAAGAGCCTTTACATTATTCTTCAATAATAGGCTATGCTGCACTAAATACGCAAAAAAAATAATTGCTGGAGTGCTTCTATAAATCTTATAATCACTATATCTGAATATGAACAGAGGAACACATTAGCAGCCCACATAAATGCAGAGGATTAAAAAAGCTTTTGCATAGGCCTAAGACAGCATCTACATACTAGAGTACACATAATCAGACTGCTTACATAAGTCAACAATGCAGACACATCCAGGTTTTCTTATTACCAAAATGGCTGCATTAACTAAAAAGGGAGGAAATAATGCATTACTTTTACAGGCTATACTTAACATGAAAATAAAATTGAATGCAGACTATTTTGATATATTTTATTTATTTGAAAATCATTCTGAGTTGTTTAAAGCACAATATCTAAACATAATATTAGAAAAATTAACGGATTTTGCTTCATATTTAACACAGATTTCTAACTGATGCTTCAATATAATCAGTGCCCCCACTGGTGCTATTATTTGACCCATAGTTCATCATTCTCATAGCAGAAATGGATTTAACCCCTTAGTGACCAACAATACGCCTTTTAACGTTCGTCACTAAAGGGCTTTAGGCTAGGCTGACGCCTTTTCACGTGATCCTAGTCTAAGTCCTGCACGGGTCTCCCGTGCAGGCTGGAGCCGGGGCTCAGCTGTCTGATGACAGCTGAGCTGCTGCACCAACGCCCGCGATCGAAGTTTACTTTGATCGCGGCCGTTTAACCCGTTAAATGCCGCCGTCAATAGCGACCGCGGCATTTAACTTGTTTACAGAGGGAGTGCGCTCCGGAGGCACATCCTAACAGATTGCCTGTCAGATTTACACTGACAGGCAATAATGCTCTGGTATACGAAGTATACCAAAGCATTATAGCAGCGATCTGAAGATCGCACAGTAAAGTCCCCTAGTGGGACTAATAAAATAAGTCATCAATGTGAAATAAAGATTATTAATAAAAATTACAGTAAAAAAATAAATAAAACCATTTTTTTCCATAAAAAGTGGTTTTATTTAGTAAAAGTGTAAAGAAAAAATAAAAGTACACATATATGGTATCGCTGCGACCGTAATGACTCCATTAATAAAGTTAATATGTTAATTAAACCGCAAGGTGAACACCGTAAAAAAAAAAGCAAAAAACAATGGCGAAATTGCTATTTTTTTCCATTGCCCCCCAAAAAAGTCATAATAAAAATTAATCAATAAGTGCCATGCACCCCAAATCAGTACCAATCAAAACTACGTCTCGTCCCGCAGAAAACAAGCCCAAAAAATCACTACATTGATGGAAAAATAAAAAAGTTACGGCTCTTGGAAAGCGACGATGCAAAAACAAATAATTTTAGTTCAAAAGAGTTTTTATTGTGCAAAAGTCGTAAAACATAAAAAACCTCTAAATATGTGGTATCGCCGTAATCGTACCGACCCATAGAATAAAGGTAACATGTTATTTATGCCGCACAGTGAACGGCGTCAATTTAAAAACGCATAGAACAATGGTGGAATTCCAGGTTTTTTTTATAATCCCCCCCAAAAAAGTTAATAAACGTTAATAAAAAAATTATATGTACCCTAAAATGGTGCTATTAAAAATTACAACTAATCCCGGAAAAAACAAGTCCTCATACAGCTATGTAGATGAAAAAATTAAAAAGTTATAGCTCTTTGAATGCGACTATGGAAAAACGAATAAAATAGCTTGTCATTAGGGCCTATAATGGGCAGGTCACTAAGGGGTTAAGCTATCATTTTATTCCTAGTAAACACTTTAGTGAGGCCTAATTCATACTCTGCATACCTCATTCATACTTGAAAGTCGCAAGAAATCCAAAAACACGATTGCAACAACTTGCGTGTCGCAACACGGCCACATTCACTTACATTAGTGCAATGCACGCAGCGCGACACAGCGATCTTTGGACACGCGATCCATGTGGCAGCCAAAGTTACCATCATTTCAATCATCATTTCAGGTTTGCAGAGGCCTTGAGGTACCAAACATCAAAAAGACCTCATTTTAAAAAGGACTCCCATTTAGAATTTACCCTTCTGCTCCACGGGAGGATTCTGTTCTCCCTGAGCTTGCCTTATCTAGGGGTGTAGTAATCAATTTGAACCCACAGATGAAAATGAAAAATTTAATTTTTTTTAAATAATATATAGTTTTAGCTTAATTCTTTTTGTTTTTACAAGGAATACAGGAGAAAAAACACCCCAAAACTTATTACGCAATTTCTCCTGAGTAAGGAAAAACCCCATATGTGTTTTTATACTACTATTTTGACAGATGGCAGGGCTTAGAAAGGAAGGATCGCCACTTGGCATGAAGAATTTGTTAGAATGGTTTGCGGACAGAATATCAAATTTGCAGAGCCCCTGAGGTAGCAGTACAGAGGAAAACCCCATTAAGGACCTAATTTTGGAAACTATACACCCCATAAAGAATTCATATAGAGATATAGTGAGCATTTTTACCCCACAGGTGTTTTGCAGAAATAAGTGCACAATGGATGTTGCAGAATAAAAATTGCAACTTTTCCACAGATATACCATTTCAGTATTTTATGCCCAGTTTGTGGCACTATGAAAAATACAGCTCTTTAATTCTACTATATTTCCTGGTTTTAGAAACACCCTACATGTGCCCCTAATTGTTTGCCTGGACACAAGGCTTAGGGGTGAAAGAGCACCATTCACACTTGAGGCATAATTTGGTGATTTACACAGTATTGGTTAATAAATCAGAGGCTCTGAAGTGAAATAATAAAATAAATCCCAAGAAGTGACCACCAATTTTATACCTACATTCATATAGGGGTATAGTGAGCATTTTGACCTCACAGATGTTTTCCAGAAATTAGAGCTTAGTGGACGTTGCAGAGTAAAATTTTAATTTTTCCACAGATATGTCAGCTCAGTGCCAAATATGTTGTGCCCAACTTGTGCCACTGGTGTTTTACTGGTATTCAAATTTATAATGTGGAGGCATATGTAAGCTTTGTAGAGTACATGAGGGCATAAGGTGGTATAATAATGGAGTAAATAAATAATACAATTAATACTCCATAGATGTATGATATGCTTTGAACCAATCCTTTATGCACAGGCAAGGTTTTTCAGGGCAGGCGACGAACAGATAGCTGGTGTTATCCCCCTTTGGAACACACACACCATGCACCATTTTTGGGTGCTTCCCTTCTTTGCAATTTAGGGAACTTTGCTGGGAAAGTGTCGGAACAACATAACCTCGCTTCTAGTGGTTATGAAGGCATTTTGGGGCAGATTTGCTTGGGCCCACCTTTCCTTGGTTCCAGTGGCGTAGCTATAGGGGATGCAGAGGTAGCAGTCCAACCCAGGCCCTGATGCCTGAGGAGGCCCAAAGGACCCTCTACCTTGTAACAAGTGCTATAAAGGGGAACCTAGTAGGTGGGGGCCCTGTTACAGATTCTGCTCTGGGCCGCAGTGGCTTTAAACTACACCTCTGCCTGATTCCCAAATATTATTGAAACTGAAGGAATTTTCCTGTCTGGCCTGCACATCGAGATGTCACCTGTACGATGTGCACGGTCAGCTTTATGTACCATGGGACGGCTATGTGGTAAATCTGGGGTATTGTACAAAATATCTTCGCTCCACTATTGTCTAATCTTTGGCTTCTTCACTAATCCCTTAAGCATCCAAGAGCCCAAAACATCATCATCTCCGCAGCATCTACAGGGTCCACCTGTGGCGTGTAGCAAATGATGTGGGGTTGTATGCAAGAAACAGCTGGGAGTATAAATTAGTATGGGCCATCATTTTGCCTCGTTACGTTACGACAGTCAGAAAGTTAAATTTTTTCCATTGACATAGCCGTATGAGTGTTTTTTGTTTTTTTTTGCGGGACATGTGTTTTTTTAATGGTATCATTTTGGGGTACATGTAAGGTATTGAAAAGCTTCTATAAAATTTTTAGGGGTGGAATAGAGAAAAAAAGTAATTCCACACTAATTTTTGCAGTTTGTTTTTATGACGTTCATTATGCGGTATAAAGGACATGTTAACTTCATTCTGCGGGTTGATACTAATATGGCGATACTAAATTTATATAGTTTAAACTAATTTACACAATTTAAAAAAAAAAGTGTGTTTTCAAAAAAGAATTTAAAAAAAATTATGTTTTTGCATGCATTAAGCCATAACTTTGAACCATAACTTTTTATTTTTACATCAAAAAAGTTGTCAGGGCTTGTTTTTTTGCGGTACAAGCTATCATTTTTAAGGGTACATACAACTTTTTGATCACATTTTATTCAATTTCTTTTGAGACAAGGCGAACAAAACATAAGCAATTCTAGAATTGATTTTATGGCATGGGATAAATGGATAAATAAGACCTTATTATCTCACATGGACATATATTGGGGGTAAATAAGTATTTTTTTCTGAGAACAGCTGCTCTGCTTGTTTTTTTGTTTTTTTTACTCAAGCGGTACAAACTTTTCGTTTAATCAGATTGTCTAATAACGAAGTGTATCCATATGTTCTTCCCTATTTTCTTTGAGACGCACAATTACTTACGGAACTATTGCGGTATTTTTTTATGTAATTTATTCTTTGATCTTCTGTAATGTTTAGAATAAGGATGACAGGCACTTACTCCTTTATACTTCTCTGAACTATTTTTTTCCATGCCAATTAAACTCCGAAAAGGCACACTGCTCGCCCATGTTGCTCTCTCTTACAGCAGCACTTAGGATACATTACTTTCCAGTACAGAATTCATAATTACATTTTTTATTTCTCTTTAATTCAAAGAAACCACTTTCTTAAGCACATAAACATTTTAAAGAGCATGCAAAAATATTTAAATAACGAAGACAGGCTTGACATGAAAGAATGCTTCTGTAAGTTCAAGTACAGGCAATATCTCAATGGAACTCATTGAAATTAATTACAGACATGTCATATTATTTAGAAGACACAAAATGGGATCATTTGAACAAATTGCAGTTTATGTTACTTTGATGTATGATGCTTTAACCCCCTCTGCTCCAGTAGCAAATGTGTGCACTATACTGCTTTCTGAAATCTTGGGTATGTCTGGTATTGCAGCTTAGCTGTATTGAAGTGAAAAAGGCTAAGCTGCAATACCAAACACAACCTGTGGACAGGTGTGGTGCTGTTTTTGGAAGAAAATAGCCTTTTTTTTCTTAATCATGGACAACCCCTTTAATACTTTCATAGTATTCTGTATTAGTAATAAAATATGTTTTTCCGAACATTGCACATACAGATATTTTTTCTTGCTCTATATTTATGCATATGTTTCCACAAACTTTCATAGAGGTCTGAACACTGATTAAGATCAACCCATAATATTTACACGTATATCAGTAAACCCAATTGACTGCCGTGGTAAAAACACATATGGCTGGTTAAGAGGTTAAGCGTTTTTTTTTTCTGCAGCACCATCAACACACAAAAGGCTGCAGAATAGTGACCGCACGCTGGATCATGCAGCTACAGGTAGAGAAGAAAGAACATGTTTTTTTTTCTGTCAGGCGCCGTTAGTTTCCATGATGCAATGACTCTGGCTCCAATGACGGAATAGAAGAATGGAAAAACATAGCGCAGATGTGAACGAAGCCTTAATCATTTTGGGGGCATAGACTGAAGGCATTACATCTTTGGTATACAAGTACAATTCATCCTGATAGACAAGCATTACACCTCAGTCACAGGAGTGATAAGGAAAAGGGAAGTTTGAGCTAAATAAAAACCATTTGGAAAGCGTGAGTAGTTATAAAAATGTGACTGATATCGTGGAGATGACACCCGGATGATTCCCCCACATCTGCTACATTGTGACGAACATCTATCCCTGTATTATTTTCACACGCAGATCTTAACAAACAATATCTATATGCAAGTAATTGAAATATCCTTCAGTTCTTCAGAAGGCAGGAATCCTAGATTAAATTATCTTTATCCAAGAAGGTGTTATTTAACCTGATATCCTGAGACTTTCAATAGTAAAGGATCAAAACGATTATAATGCCTATTAGAAACTAGTCATTAATTGTATCTATGGCAAATGCCTCCAAATTTTTAATAGCTTCAGACTGGTTTCAAGAAAGATTTACTCTTAGCTATTAGAAGGACTACATGACTTTACATTCTTATATCCTTTCATGTTAATATAGTCCCTGATGTATTCTATTAATGGATAATGTATGTATGTATATATATATATATATATATATATATATATATATATATATATATATATATATATACTTCAAAAAAGCAGGCAGCACTCAAAGAGTTGTAGCAAAATTAGAAAAGGTGCTTTATTCCATCAATCAAAAACAGCAATGTTTCAGCTCTCCAAAAGAGCCGTTTTCAAGCTAGTGAATATACATTCCAACAGCATATATATATAGAGGAAATACAATTAAGTGGGAGGTACTTGCATTACATGGCAATCTACCATAAAAACACAATTACAGTGAATAATATATACTGTAATATATACAGTGCATTCGGAAAGTCTTCAGACACTTTTTCACATTTTGTTATGTTGGGGCCTTGTGCTAAAATAAAATAAAAAAATTCAAGTTTTTCCATATACAGTAATTCTGCACTCAATACCTCATAATGACAAAGTAAAAACTGCATTTTCTAAATTTTTGCAAATGTATTAACTCACATTTCTCATGAGCATAAGTGTTTAGACCCTTTGCTATGACACTTGAAATTTAGCTCTGGGGGCCTCCCATTTCTCTAGACCATATTTGAAATGTTTCTACATCTTGATTGGAGTCCACCGGTGGTAAATTCATTTGATTGGACATGATTTGGAAAGACACACCTCTGTCTATATAAGATCTCACAGCTGACAATGCATATCAGAGCAAAAACCGAGCCATGAGGAGGAAAGAACTGCCTGTACAACTCAGAGACAGGATTGTGTGAAGGCACAGATCTGGAGAAGGGTACAAAAAAATTCTTCTGCACTGGCAAGAGCACATTGGCTTCGATAATTATTACATTTAAGAAGTTTGGAAGAACCAGGACTCTTTCTAGAGCTGGCCGCCCCACCAAACTAAGTAATCGGGGGAGAAGTCAATGGTAAGAGGTGACCAAGAACCCAATGGTCACTATGGCTGAGCTCCAAAGATCCTGTGTGCAGATGGGAGAAACTTACAGAAGGTCAACCATCACTGCAGCACTCCACCAATCTGGGGTTTATGGCAGAGTGGCCAGGAAGATGACTCTCCTCGGTAAAAGACACATAAAAGTCTGCATGGAGTTTACAACAAAAAAACACCTAAAGGACTCTCAGACTGTAAGAAACAAGATTCTGTGGTCTGATGAAACCAAAATTAAACTTTTTTGCTTAAATTCTAAGTGTCATGTCTGGAGGAAACCAGGCACTGTTCATCACCTGCCCAATACCATCCCCACAGTGAAGCATGGTGGTGGCAGCATCATGCTGTGAGGGTGTTTTTCAGCTGCTGGGACAGGGAGACTTGTCAGGGTTGAGGGAAAGATGAATGGAACAAAATAGAGATATTGAAAACCTCATCCAGAGTGCTCTAGACCTCAGACTGGGCCGAAGGTTCAACTTCCAACAAAACAACACAAGAGTGGCTTAGGGACAACTCTGTGAATGTCTTTGAGTGTCCCAGCCAGAGGCCTGACTTGAACCTTATTGAACATCTCTGGAGACCTGAAAATGGCTGTCCACCGACGGTCCACATCCAACCTGACAGAGCTTGAGAGGATTTTCAGAGAATGACAGAAAATCCACAAATCCAGGTGTGCAATCCTTGTGGCATAATACCCAGGAAGACTGGAGGCTGTTATCTCTGCCAAAGGTGCTTCAACTAAGTACTGAGTAAAGGGTCTGAATACAAATGTCAATGCAATATTTTAGTTTTTCCTTTTCAATAAATTAGCAAAGATTTCTAACATTCTGTTTTCAGTCTGTCATTATGGGGTATTGAGTGCAGAATGAAGGGGGAAAAACGTATTTATTTTAGCACAAAGCCTCAACACAATAAAATGTGAAAAAAGTTAAAGGGTCTGAAGACTTTTCTGGCTAGTGATAAAGAAGAGAGATCAGTAAGATGGTGCCAAAAACTAAAAGTTCCCAGTGTTATTGAATCAAACATTTTTCCAGTAAAAAAAAGCTCAGCCAAAGGCGAAGACAAAGCAGGAAGTATACTGAATATCTTCCTGGAGGGTCTGCTTAGTCCCTTAGTCCCCAGTACTGAGCTGCGCTACCCTTCCTCCTCCCTTTTCCCTACTAGGTACAGGGTGAGTTGCTTCTGGTTGTAACACCCAAGCACCAATTAACTGCTAAGCTGTGACATTACTGAGGGGAAGTCCTGGAAAAGCTTTTGTTGTGTCTGAAGATCACAGGTTAATTAGGGATTTCACTTGAATTCCATTAGAAAAACATATGCTGGATTCGGGTTTATTTTCCAAAATATGTATTATACGCCTTGTGGCACATGGCCTGGTAATATCTTGTTATGGTCAATGAAAGTTTACTATCTAAGGAGCAGGAGAATCGACCACTGGGTCTATAGAAAAATAATACCCTAGCCAGTATGTAGAGGTAATATACATGCCTAGAGATATAATTTCTGGTTGCACTACATTCAATATTCATCTAGAGATAAGAAGTATTCTTTTCTTTCTAACAACGGTGCAAAATAAATCTATATTTCTAATTATGCTGTATTGTTTTCCTCCTCTATCATACAAATAATTCAAAACACATAGTCACTATTTCTAGCTTCAAGGTTGGTTTGTTTTACCAATTTCTAAATCAACCAAGTAATCTAATAAAAGAGTGAAACAGATCTGTCCACAGATGGGTGTCTCTGGTTAGCTAAAATCCCAGTCATGTTCTAAATCTCCTTCTGGAGATAGATAGTGTCTGGTAAGAGGATACTCACCTAAGGCCCCATTCATACGACAGGGAAACTCGGCCGGTTATTTAACAGGCACAGTAAGAACACAGCGCAGTAAGAACAATAGACCCCAAATGGGGCTATTCACATGGCCGATACTTTGAAAACCGGGCCGTCAAAAAATGGAACATGCTCTATTTTGGGCTGTTCTTTTGAATGTGCTCCGAGTGACGGCCGTGTCTACCGATGCTAGCTGTCTCCTCCTCACAGTGTGAAGTGCATGTGAGGAGGAGGAGGAGATGTGGACCCCGCCACTGTAGCAACAAGTAGGAGCGGAATTCCTCTAATCTCCGGCCACAGCGTTGCCGAAGCTGTGGCCGGGGATTCCGCACCAGGAGAAGTCACTGACTTTACTGTCCATATATGGATAATGACGTCAGAGACTTCTCCTGGAGCAGTCCCCTACTCCTGAAGCGGAATCCCCGTGATGCTGTGGTAGGGAGTTGGGGACTGCTCCAGGAGAAGTCCCTGATGTCACAATCCATATGTGGACAGTGAAGTCAGGCACTTCTCCTGGAGTGGTCCCCTACTGTGGCGCTATCTACAGGAAGGGGGGTGCCATTCATGGGGGTGCTATGTACAAGGTGGCTGTGTGGCACTACCTACAAGGGGCCATGTTGCACTTCCTACAGTAGGGCTGTGTGCTGTGTGGCTCTACCTACACGGGGGCTGTGTGGCACTACCCACAAGGGGCTGTGTGGCAGTATCTACATGGGCGGCTGTATGGCGCTATCTACAGGGGGCACTGTGGCACTATCTACAGGGGGCACTGTGGCACTATCTACAGGGCACACTGGGGCACTATCTACAAAGGGTAGTTTGTGACATTATCTACTAGGGGCTGTGTGGCATTATCTACAGAGGGCAGTGTGTGGCATTATCCACAGAGGGCAGTGTGTGACATTATCTACATAGGGAAGTTTGTGGCATTATTTACAGAGGCCAGTGTGTGGCATTATCTATAGATAGTGTGTGGCATTATCTACAGAGGGAAGTGTGTGAAAAAAAATAGACAAATGAAATTCATCAGTTTTTAAAAAGGAAAAAAAACTGATGCAAAACGGGTCAAAAGCGGCCGTTAAAAAACGGAACACAGTCCGACACGGACACAGGTGCAAAACGGATTCAAAACGGCCAAGAAAAAACTGACACTCTGACCTTGTCGTGTGAATAGAGCCTGTCATGTTTCGAAACTCCTGTTAAAGTGAGACATTGCAGGATAGTCATGTAAATGGCACATAGTATACTTCCTCCTTCAGATGTAAGCTATCTGTATATTTTGCTATTGCCTAAGGTCTAGTTACTTTTCTTCTAATTCTCACTAAGGAAAAAGATAGAGGCAAACATAAAACAGCTTTTGCTATCTTGGTCAGAATGTCAATACATATAGACACAGCAGCAATATTTGCTCTTAAAGTGGTTTTCCATGACTTGCAGTAGGGCAGGGGATGGTATGAAATAATAAAGGTACTCACCACCTGAAATGCCCCCCACTCCTGCTGTGAGACCTCGTTCTCCGCTGCTCTAGTCCCGGAAGCTCCTGCTTCACCTGTCGTTCCTCGGTCATGTGACGCTGCAGCCAATCGCTGGCCTCCAGGAGAACAGCAGCGGAGAAAAGGACCTCAGCGCAGGAGCGGGGTGCATTTCAGGTGGTGAGTATTTCATGGCTTATTATTTTTATAAGAGCCCCTGCCCTGCTGCATATTTTTTAAAGTCCTGTAAAACCCCTTTAAGGCTAGAAAAAGATTTGACCATCTTCATATAGAAGACTATTTTGTCACTGCTCTTTTTATAGCACAAAAAATAGAACATAGGAAAAGTGAAACTCTGCCTGGTATTTTTTGCCTTTGTTTATGAAGCGACACCACCTGAATCCATTTTCAAATTGAAATTGCTTCTTTATTTCATCATCAAGAAGCAATATCTTTTCATAAGCAGATAGATATAATACTTTTTATTTCTTTCTAGACATAAAAGCGTAGTCTAACATACTGGCACTATGCATTAAGTTCCAAAACCGGCTACTTATTCATTATATTGACACATGTTGAGCCATTTTGAAAATGTGTTTCTTAGCAACCTTGTATTATTCTTTTCTTTTGATCTACTCTATACTAAGAAAACATGCAGGTGGAGATATAGATGATATATACCGCAACAGGGGAAGAGGAGTTATTTGAAGCATGTAGTTTGCTCAAATGCATCAATTGTCAGGTGTTTTGTTTTTTTTTAAACAGGGCATGTCCGTGTTATATCACTGCATTCTTTTATTAATTTAAAGGACTGAATTTACTACAAAGGACGTTCGTGGTTTTGAGCTATTATGAGTTTCTGACAGTTTAAAGCTTTTCTGTTCATTCTTTCTCAGGACTTTCTCTTTTTTCCAATCATTATTTTTTTTACCTATTGTTACAGATGTCGTTTTGATAAAAGCAGCAGGAAAGCTTATTGGAGGGTTAGGAAAAAATAGAAATATCAATATATTCAGAGGGAAGGAGAAGGCAATTTCGATAACCTATACATTCAAACTGCAGTGTATAGCCCACTCATCTGTCAGCATTAGGCTATGTAGCTGTATTATTTTGTGTTGACTTACTCTCCAAATTGTACAGCACTGTATGATATTTGCTCGCTGTGAAACAGAACAATGTATTCATCATGAAACGTATTGGTAGTAAAAATGTGTAATCATTTATGAACTCTAATGTTGCTATTTCAAGAAGGATTACAAGGGTTGTCCAGTTTTACTTATTTTATTTATTTGTGTAATGGGAAATCAGTTTTCTAATATTCATGTTTTAAAAATTGTGCTCACATACCTTTCTTATACTAGTGTAGTATGCTCCTGTCTCTTCACAGTAGAACGGTATAGCCCACAGATCAGTCCTGTGTAATGCATCCACAGGATAAACTGAATACGACTAAACATGGGGGAGCTATACTGGGAGAGTCACTTGATGAGAAGGATCTGGGTGTAATTGTAAATCATAAACTAAAATAACAGAATGCAATGTCAATCAGCTGCTTCTAAGGCCAGCAGGATATTGTCGTGTATTAAAAGAGGCATGTACTCGCGGGACAGGGATGTAATATTACCACTTTACAAAGCATTAGTGAGGCCTCATCTAGAATATGCAGTTCAGTTCTGGGCTCCAGTTCATAGAAAGGATGCCCTGGAGTTGGAAAAAATACAAAGAAGAGCAACGAAGCTAATTAGGGGCATGGAGAATCTAAGTTATGAGGAAAGATTAAAATAATTAAACCTATTTAGCCTTGAAGAGAGATGACTAAGGGGGGACATGATTAACTTATATAAATATATGACTGGCACATACAAAAAATATGGTGAAATCCTGTTCCATGTAAAACCCCCTCAAAAAACAAGGGGGCACTCCCTCCGTCTGGAGAAAAAAAGGTTCAACCTGCAGAGGCGACAAGCCTTCTTTACTGTGAGAACTGTGAATCTATGGAATAGTCTACCGCAGGAGCTGGTCACAGAAGCTGCAGTAGATGGCTTTAAAAAAAGCTTAGATAATTTCCTAGAACTAAAAACCTTCAGCTCTTATGTCAATGTGTAGAGATTTTTCCCTTCCCTTTTTCTATCCCTTGGTTGAACTTGATGGACATGTGTCTTTTTTCAACCGTACTATGTAACTATATATGTAACTATGGCGTCGGTCATGTGACTCAACCCCACACACACCGTGTGACCCCTAACATTCAGTTAGCAATATGGTTATATGACATACATGTGTTTGGGAAACAAAAGACACATCTATGGGCTAAGTGAATAGGTGTCACGATCTGTGGATACGTGGACCCATTGGGCCGTACCGCCGAAGCAGGATAGCAGTTGGCTACACAGTGTACCAAGTAAAGTCTATAGTCCGAGTAAGGGTACCTGTGGTAGTTCAGAGAGTAGCGGTGGTTAGGCTCAGATGGTACCTTGGCAGCAGACACCAGGCGTGACGAGATCGGTAGCACAACACGACTCCAACTCTCTAAGGTACAGGAACAATGCAGCACATCATACAGGTAGCAGGAACGGGAATACTGGGAACTGGAAAACACTAAGGGACCATTTGCAAGGCTAACAGGGGTAAACACAACAAAGCTCAGTCACTGAAGGAAAGAGCAGGGCCTTTCTTATAGTCCAGGGTGAGTATAGGCTAATTTACTGATTTTCTACATGTATGCGCGCGTGGGCCCTTTAAGGCCGGGCACGAGCATGCGTGCACACCCTACGGGATACAGCAGAACGAAGCGGAAGTGAGTGCTGACGTCTCCTGAGGAGGAGATGCGGACCAGCGCTCACAGATCCATTGCTGCAGCCATGGGTGGGGTGGGTCCGCAGCCATGGGCTTTACAATGGGACTAATAGTGGAAGAATGATTAAAAACCGCTTCACTCTGCCTGTATTTACTATTTCTAGATTATTTATAAAATGGCTACCTGTCTCTAGGTGATGTTGTAATGTTGTTAATAAAGTTAACTGTTGAAAAAACCTGAAAAACCGGGAGAAGAATCTAAGAGAGGCTCCAACACAGAGAATGACAGACATGATGATGATGAGATGTAGAAATACTTTATAACTCTGCTCCTCAATAACCTATTATTCACCTATTATATACCTGGACAGTGTTACCTGAATGCCAGTGGTCCCATGATGTGTAAGTGGTGGGACACATGACTGACCCCATCTTTAGTCTATTCAGTTATCCTTTGGATGCATTACTATGGACTAATCGGTGGGCTATACCATTTATTTTTTTCAGACAGAAGCAACTGCACTGATATCATATAAGAAAGTTATGTGAGCAGCATTTTTAATACATGTACAGGGAAACAAGGACAATTTCCTATATTATAAATAAATAAAAAAATAAAAAAAGTGGACAACCCCTTTAAGTAGTGGTCTGCTTTATTTTTCCACTTTTTCCACTCTTGTCCATGAGTTCTATATGGTATTGAAGCTCAGCCCCATTCTCGGTACTTTAGAAATAAATACACTGCAATATTCAAATTTGTCCAAAACACTATAAACAACCTGGCGGTGTATCTTAACAATATCTGTTATGTTATAGTACCGGTACATTTCAGATGTTTGGGTGTATCCTTTTGTCACCAGGTTTTATCTTTAAGGAATACATTATTATTCAGCTATAAAGCATGTTAAATAAATTGAATATCTTTCAACTGGTTTGTAATAAAGAAGTTAACAAGAAAGAAAATCCTCTGTCAGTTGAGTTAAAGTTTTCTGATATCTTTTGTTTCATATTGGCAATTGTCATTTTTGCACTAATGAACCTAACCAGCTCTCAGAGAGTTCTTTGGAAGCTTTAAGTATCTGAAACTGAATTATAAAAAAGTAGCAGGTGAAAATGATCTGCCAGCTATCATAATACTGTTACTTTGAGAGATAAAAGTGACACTGAAAATTACAGAGTGTGGTAAGGTTTGATGTAATAGTTGGAGCATTTTTATTGTTCTACTATAACAATGTACATGGTAAGGACAGATCTACAATGTGTCAACAGATTAAAAACATAACAACGATCATACTTTTATAAGGGTTAATTAATAGGTCTGTGTCTAAAAACACATTCTGATTTTTATGGTACTAAAATTCATTATTTGGTTTTGGGGAAAAAAAACAGATCCCTGTCCATCACACTAATTTAGGGTGTAGCTTCATTAAAAGAGACCTACGAGGCTATAACTTTTTATCAAGATGTGATCCCTTAAAGGGGCTCCTACAGATGTGCCCTAGTAAGGCATATGGACGTTATAAAGGGGGATCCAATCCCGGGCCCCTCTATGCCATAGAGAGGAGAATATCTTACAAACGGTGGTACTAGCAGATCATTTGAATATCCACATGCCCAACGGTAATTTCCTCTGGCAAATTACTGTGGTGTGCTGGGGTATGAGAAGAGAGATACACTGACGCAATGATCCAATCACTGATGTAGCAGATTCTTTCCGATAAAGGCTTGTGTACGAGAGATAACAACTTTACAGTTACTTGACCTAAGTATAAGGCTCTTTGTGATGTCCCTTTAGCTTGTACATCGGGAGAACCCTGGATTCATACGCTAAATGTGTCTATAGGGCTCCATTAGAACAACAAAGGAAAAAAGTATGTCCTTTTTTATCTGTTGGGCTGGTATATGTCAGTATCCCTTTTTTTTGAAGGATGGAATAGCGTAGTAGATTACACCTTTTCATCCCGCCAGATCCTCCAAAAAATTTATAATGCAGGGTATCAGTTTTTTTTTAACATATGGGAGTCTATGGGTGACATATGCTACTATATGGAATACGTCACAGGCATCAGTTTAGTGAATACGTCATGGGCTTTCCAATAACCTTTCATGACATATCCATTAAATGGATACAATTAAAGCCTGTGGTGACGGATACCTAACATCCTAATTTTAACATATACATCGGGAGCTTTATTGCAACGTATACGTTAAATCTAGGCAAAAAAAAACATGATGTGAACAGGATCTAAAAGAGCATTTTCTTTAAAAAAAATTAAAAAATCCTTTTCTAGTAATTTAATTTTAGAATTTGGTCTTAAATTAGGGAGTGTCGAAATGGTGCTTTATACCTCAGCTGCATTCCACCTCCATGGATTTCAAATTGCCATGGTCACAATGTTTATGGAGTTTATACGATTCTCTATGACTACTAAAAGTAAAACATACTGGTCAGCAACTCCATCAAATTGGACTTATAATATAGAAATTCAACTTTACTAAAGGGGTTTTCCTACTCTTTCAACTCATGGCATATCACTAGGATATACCATTAATTGATGATCGTAAGGATCCAGCTGTCGGGACCCCCACCAATACCGACAATAAAGGCTCTCATTCAGTTTATCCCTGCACAGTAACGCTCCCAACCACCCACTGTGCAGGGAATGTAGCTGTGTTGCAGTTCCCTGCATAAAGGGTGAACAAATCAGAGACGCTAGATGTGCTGTTGCCGATTGCAGATGTGTAGCAACTAAAAGTTGCTTTTGGCTTTAAATGTAAGGGTAATTAGGGTAATTAGGGTACCTGGCGATGCGGCTTCCCAGAGACCAGGAAGATATCTATAGGCTAAACTTTCCGACAATGTTTAAGAAAATACAAGAAGATTGCGAGCGATGGACCAAGGGGATCTTCTCATGGTTTGGGAGCTTTGAAATATGGAAGATGAATATTCTCCCAAGAATGTTATACTTCCTGCAGGAAAATTTGTGACATCTAAAACGGGTATATTAACTCAACAGACAGAGCAGGGGGTATAGAATTGCCAAATTTGAAAACGTATCATGTGGCAACTCAACTTGCTAGTGTATGTGAGTGGTATTGGAGAATTAAACGCAAAGTTTTACTAAGCTTCCGCAAAAATCGCTCCCATCTATAAGTGGTTACACTGGATCAGGAACCATCCTATCATAGGTATAACACTAAAGTGCTGCCTGAATGATAAAGTTAAAAATTCTCTCATTCTGTCTCCATCTCCAATGGTACCAATACTAGAAAATCTAGATTTTGGCCCAGGAATGGAAGATGCGGTGTCTCGCATATGATATCTGAATTGTCAACATCGTGAGTAGCTGACCTAACGTTCCTATTAGAACAGTGTCCATTAGGTTATTGACGTAAGATACAGCACAGACAATTTTTTAGCACATTGCCTGATAGAAATAATTTTGAAAGAGACTGACTGGGTTTGAGAAATTATGTATAAAAGAGTAACAGTTGCGTCACATCCTGTCCAACATATAGGGGAACCTGAACCTGAACAGGAATTTCCTAAGTATATGCAGTAGTGGGAAAGAGACCTGGGTCTCACCCTAACTAATGAACAGCGGAGAAAAATCTTCAGACAGATACAGAAGTCGTCGGTAAACTCAAGATATCAGGAAATCAGTTCTAAGTTACTTACATGGTAGTACAGGGTACTAGTGAAACTACACAAGATGCATCCACCAGTTTTACCCATCTGCTGGAGAAGTAAGGAGGAAGGCTTCCATAATGAACTAAAGCCCCAATGGATGTGTGAATCTAGCCTTAAAGTGGTTGTCCAATTTTAACAAATTATGGTTATTTTTTTTATACAATTAAAAGTTTAACAATATACTTTCTGTACCAATTCCTCACAGTTTTCAAGATCCCTGCTTGTTATTCATCAGTAGGAACATTCATTGTTAACTCCCAGTGGATACAGCTTTGTCCTGGTCATGTGATGGACACACAGGTGCTGGAATCATTAGAGGACACAGCTCTGATACACATACTGTCACTGCCCATGTGTGTCCATCACATGACCATGGACAGAGTTTTATCCACTGGCAATAAACAATGAATGTTGCTACTGAATAATAACAAGCAGAGATGTTGAAAATCATCACATAGAGAGTATATTGGAAAATTGGATAGCTTTTAATTATACAAAAAAGAACAATAATTTGCTAAAAGTGCGCAACCCCTTTAAATATTATGTATTTTTCTGATGATACATTCCCTTTGAGGGTATGTTCACATGGCTTATTTTCAGACGTTTTTCAGGCCGTTAACGCTGAATGCCTCCAAACATCTTCCCATTGATTTCAATAGGAAAAACTGCATTCCGTTCCCACGGCCGCGTAAAAAAAATACCTCACAAAAAGAAATGCATGCCACTTCCTGACCCATTTTTGGCACCGTTTTTCATTGACTCAATAGTAAAATAGCTCCAAAAACGGGCGTAAAAAACGCTGCAAAAAACTTAAATTGCTTAAAAAACGGCTGAAAATCAGGGGCTGTTTTTGCTTTAATACAGCTACGTATTTTACGGACGTTTCGTGTGAACATACCCTTACACCCCCTACAATTATCCAGAGTTGTTCTCGTTCAACTGGAAAAGGTCAGAAATTTCTGCTACAAAAAAAATTCTGCCGCATATGACTGCACCATTACTGCTGTGACCAGCTCCTGTGGTAGGCTACCCCACAGATTTACAGTTCTCACAGTAAGGCCGGATTTACACAAGCGTGTGCGTTTTGCGTGCGCAAAAAACGCAGCGTTTTGTCCGCGCAAAAGGTACTTAACAGCTCCGTGTGTCAGCCGCGTATAATGATGCGTGGCTGCGTGATTTTCGCGCAGCCGCCATCATTATGACACTCTGTTTGTATGTTTGTAAACAGAAAAGCATGTGGTGCTTTTCGGTTTTCATTCATACTTTTTACTGCTCTTGTGCGAATGACACGCGTCACACGGAAGTGCTTCCGTGTGCTGCGCGTGATTTTCACACACCCATTGACTACAATGGGTGTGCGATGCGCGAACAACGCACAAATATCGTACATGTTGTGAGTTTTACGCAGCGGACACACGCTGCGTGAAACTCGCGGACAGCCTGCACCGCCCCATAGACTAACATAGGTCCGTGCGAGGCACGTGAAAACCACGTGCGTTGCATGGACGTATATCACGTTCGTCTGAATAAGCCCTAAAGAAGGCTTGTCATCTCTGGAGCTTAAACCTTTTTTTCTCCAAACAGAGGTAGTTCCTTTTCTTTTGAAGAGTTTTAACATGGAACAGGTTTTCACAATAATTTTTGTATGGGCCATTTACATATTTTTAAAAGTAAATCTTGTCTTCCCTTAGACATCCCTCTTCAAGATTAAATACATTTTAAAAAATGTACATCTTTCCTCATCTTTGCTCTTCTTAGTATTTTTTCATACTACAGGGCATCCTTTCTATGAGCTGGAGCCCAGAACTGAACTCCATATTCTAGATGAGGCCTCACTAATGCTTTGTAAAGTGGTAATATTACATCCCTGTCCCGCGAGTCCATGCCTCTTTTAATACACGACAATATTCTGCTGGCCTTTGAAGCAGCTGATTGACACTGCATGCTGTTATTTAGTTTATGATTTACAAGTACACCCAGATCCTTCTCAACAAGTGACTCCCCCAGTGTAGCTCCCCCTAGGACATATGATGCATGCAGGTTGTTGGTAACCAGATGCATAACTTTACATTTATCTACATTAAACTTCATTTGCCAAGTGGATGCCCAAACACTCAGTGTGTCCAAATCAGCTTGTAATTTATGAACATCTTCCATAGACTGAACAATATTACATAGCTTGGTGTCATCTGCAAAAATAGAAACAGTGCTATTATTTCCATCCTCTATATCACTAATTATTTATAATGATTGAATAATACAAGTTCCAGCACTGATCCCTGGGGTACACCACTTATAACCGGGGACCATTCTGACTAGGAATCATTAACCCCATCTCTCTGGATAAGGTCCTTGAACAAAATTTTAACCAATTACAAACTATACTTTCTATACCTATGAATGCATCTATGAGGGACAGTGTCAAATGCCTTTGCATAGTTCAAATACACTTTATGCACAGCGGCCCCTCTGTCTAGGATTCTGCTCATCTCTTTACAAAAACAAATCAAGTTGGTTGGACAACTTCTGTCTTTAGTAAATCGGTGCTGGCTGTCATGTATATTACTATTTTCTATCACATACTCCTGTATGCCGTCCCTTAAAAGCCCCTCATACATTTTTCCCATAATGGATGTTAAGCTTACTGGTCTATACATACCTGAAGAAAACCTAGAACCCTTTTTGAAAATAGGCACCTCATTTGCCCTGCGCCAGTCCCTTGTTACTAAAACAATCACCAGAGAATCTCTGAATATTATGAACAGGGGACAGAAATGACTAAACTAAGTTCTTTAAGAACTCTTGGGTGTAACTCATCTGGTCCCGGGGTCTTGTTCACATTTATTTTAGCTTGGACCATGTCTACATTCAGCCAATTAAGTATATTAATTAAAGTATTAACAGCACTGACATCAGCTTTTCTCAGGTTTAACCTTTTATGGACACGACGGTACCAAAAATGGTACATTTTTTTAATTTTTAACACTACTCTAGGCGAAATATAGGTAAAAGTTTTTTGTTTTTTTTTTACTTTTATTATGTTTTTTTTCCTAAATTACAAAACACGTTAACTAATTTTTAAGGTTAATTATTTTTTTAGTCCCACTAGGGGACATCAACAAGTGATCGACTGATGACTGGTATACTGCACTGCAATACATTTGTATTAGAGTGTATTGTGCTTTTAGCATCCTCCTATTAAGCCCTATCTCTAGTAAGGCTTAAAGGGAATTTCCCACAATTAACATTTTTCACCTTTCCACAGGATAGGTAATAAATGTAAGATTGCGGTGAGCCCCACCACTGGAACTGCCACTGATCTCTAGAATGGGGGTTCCGACCCCTGTTCATTCTCACCCCACGATTGCAGTGATTAGGTTTTTTAATAGGGCGGCAGTTGCGCATGTGCGTTGCCCCTCCATTCAATGTCTATGGGGTCGCCGGAGACAGCCGAGTGTAACTTCATTAGGCCCGAGCTGCCATGACAGCTATCGACGCCTTTCAATCACCCACCTCTTATGGCTTAAATGCTGCGTTGGCTATTGACAGCGGAATCTAAGAGGTTAAACGGCTATTAGTGTGGGGTGTGAGCTGTAATATACAGTGGACACCCGCAGTATATGGAGCGAACTGAGCCAGTGAGCACGCGTCACACCCCCCCTCCCTTCCATGACGTATGTTACATCAAATGTCAGGAAGGGGTTAAAGTGTACCTCTACTTTCAATAAAAAACAATTATAGTGCAGGAGTGTGCACTATAAGGCCCCATGCACACGACGCTGCCCGTAATCACAGGCAGGGCACGTCCGTCTGCTAAGGGCCGGCCAAATTTTTGGGTTGTGGTCCCATACGAAGCATGGCCCGTAAAAATTCCCGTTACAGTTCTACGGCACAGACACCCATCCATAGCGATACGGAAAGGTGTCTGCGGCCAATAGAACTGAATGGGTCCGTAAAACCGCAGACCATATTACGGTCCGTGGTTTTACAGTCGTGTGCATGGGGCCTAATAGTTTTTCTAAATCACTTGTATTACTGATTTGTCTTCTAGCAGTAGCACGGACTGTGTATAGGATTCTATAGCGATGGTTCTGAAACGGGAGCCATGGAGACATATCTGTGCTGCTGCTAGAAGCCAAATCAGTAATACAAGAGATTTAGAAAAACCATTATAGTGCATACTCCTACACTATAATAGTTTTTCACTGAAAGTGAAGGTACATGTTAAAGAGGACCTGTCCCCTCCCTTGACATGTCTAAGTAAATACTTGTATTACGCCTGAAATAATAGTTCTGGGATATGTATAGAACTCTGCGTTGTGCTGTTGCTCTCTTTTTCCTCCTAGAAATGTATAAATAAATTGGACAACTTGTTGCTACCATTCCGCTTGTCAATGGGACGTGTACCTACACTGCCTCACTCTGTCAGCACTGATTGGACATTGTGTAGGGACACACCCCCAACCAGTAGAATCCATAAATTGTTAGGAGGAATAACAGAGGAACGGAAAAATGCACAGTTCTAAGAAAAGATGCTCCAGAATTGTTATTTTATGGGTAATACAATTATTTACTAAAACAAACATGTCAGGAGAGGTGACAGGTGCTCTTCAGGGTATTTTCACCAGTAGTAAATCTCCATTGCAGATGTTTCTGCAATGGAAATCCTAAAATCCTTCCTTGAATGGGATTTGTTGAAAAGCACACACAGAATGTAAAAACAGCCCTTTCGATGTATGGAACATATTTTTAGCTACAGAAATTAGTTCAACAAATCTGACGTGTTAATTTGCCCAAAGAAGAAGTTGGTATAAGAAGGTGTTATCTAGGTGCGGTTTGGCTGTGCAGGATACTTGCCTACTCTGCTGGGAGGTCTCCCTTATTTAAAAAGTCTCAACTAACCGAGATATACAGAAAAGTTTTAAAGAGACTGTGTGAAGAGATACCCTCAATGATAACAATATATGGTTTCCATAAATAAAAATTGGTGCAAACCAAAAATGTGTTGCCTATACCAAACAGATTACTACTCAAGATTTTTCCTGTGAAGATTGGCGGACAAAAGCAGTGATTTGATTGGTCGCTAGGACAAAGCTGTTGCCATCTTTTATGTATCCACATAACATAAGAGGTAAGATGGATTCACCAGGCTTTCTATTGGCCTGTCTTCCTTACACTGATCCCTCAGCTAAACCATGGTAGAAGTGTTATATTCTCCAGATAATACTCTGATTATCATTCAATGCCGTCAGTACTTACATTCACTACATATACAAATATAACGGCACATTAGCCATGGTAGGTTTCCCACGCATTGTGAAGACTGAAGTGAATACACATTGGAACTGTCTATCGAGAACTGTTTGGATGTTTTGAAAACCCAGCTCATCAAACCTATGATTAGGCTGAAAGCATAATTATTTCCAAAAAAGAATCGGCCTTTTTCATTTCTCAGGGTGTGCTGATATCCATACAGCCCCTAAAATTGCAGTTGTAACAAGATTAATATGAAACATCTAACACATTACAGGGTCACATTGTTGAAAAGAAGATCACCCACAGTCGACAATAAAGATACCCTTAATCTTCACTGTATTGAAAATATTAATTTTCAACAGACGCTGAAAAATGGAAAAGGATATTTTCATCAGCTTGCTTTATATTCATGAAGATGAGATATGTATAACCAGATCTGCCAGCTACAAATGGAAATTTTTCTTTCACTTTTTTTCCAGGCAGATTTATTTGAAGTCCAATAGTTTTTAGCTATGTAATCTATTAAATGTTGACTCCTATTATTTTTATATAAACCTTATCAAAAGGGAACTGTCAGCTGGTCCCCTATTATATTTGATTTGCTTTGTATTCAGGTCATAATAGGGGGAAAAAAAAGCAAAAAAAAAAACAACCTTGAATTTCTCTTCAGAATATTAGTCATTTTCTTTGCCCTGTTTTAAGCATTCCTGTAATGTAAGCTAAATATCCTGCCAAGTTATTACTTCCTGTAATGGGTTGAACTATATGTAGAGTGCAAATTAACGTTAAAGGGGTATTCCCAGAAAGGACATTTATGGACCGAACGCTAAAAAGGGAATTCCGGCCCCCAGTGGTGCATTGAAGAGGACCTAGAATGGAGAAGCGGTCATGCATGCGTTCAAATGGAGTTCTCCTCACTGCAGTGCTGCAGTGAGGAGGAATGGGTGGTTCGGGGCCACCGTTCTATCAATCGGTGGGGGACAGTAGTAGGGCCCCCAGTGATCAGACACTTCTTACCTATCCTGTTGATAGGTGATAATTGTCCATTCTGGAAATACAACTCTAAAATGGGGGTTTCACTCTGGCTGCCTCACAATAGGCTTGACACTTCCTGTTCTTTAGAGATCACTATTTAGCAGATATCTCATTGTTATCACGGGCAGGATTAGAATGACAGGTAAGGTTGATCGGTGCTCGTTTGCTCCTTTCACACAGAGCTATGCTTGGTGACGACCGATCATACATTTCTATCATGTCGGCAGCACATCTCCCTTTTTACAAAGGGAGATGTGCTGCTGACAACGATAATATTTTTTTGCAGCATAAACTATAGAATCAGCCAATGAATGAGCGTTTGCTATTTCAACTGCTGAGCGTTCACATAAACGCTTGTTTGCCCTATAATTGGCCCATGTAAAAGGGCCGAAGGCGATGTTCAGACAGTCCGCAGTGGAATTCTGCAGCAGCCGTTTTTTACATTTGTTTCTATACATTTTTAGGAAACTTAGTTCAGACATTGCGGAAAATAAGTGTGCGGAAATTAGACCGCGGTGCAGAATTTTTTCTCCACAGCATGCTCATTACATTGCGGAGAAGAAGCGGAATTTCACTGCAGATTTCAGCCTTTGCAATGCAAAAACTGAAATCTGTGGCAAGTCCGCTGTGCAACGCTTCTGCAAAGTCTGAATTACCTGTCGAATATGCAAAGTTGCTGCAGATTCGTTGCGGAATTGCCCCAAATCTGCACCAACATTTGCAGCGGAAAAATTCTGCAGATAACACAGGATCCACCATTGACAATAGGTACCTCCTCCCCCTCTCTGCACAGTGAGCTCTGTACACATCAAAGAGCATGCCCACAACCTATCTCTCCCATAGTAAATTAGTTGCTTTCTGACTCAGGTTTCCTATGTCCATGTGGCTGCTGTTATGGAAAATTACAGCAGCTCAGGCAAAATGAATGTCCTCATAATCTTGTACAAAAAAATGTAATAAAAAAATGTATACTATTTCTAAAAAAATAGAAAAAAAAAGAATTTTGTTTAAAAATATAAGGTAATTCATTACCTTTAAAGCAAATATATGAAGATTCGATCGATCGATCGATAGATAGATATAATGTTGATGGACCATTGCTTTTTAGCTTTCTACATCCATTTTACATGACAGCTGATCATAAATTGCAGCTTATCCACCAATTCAGCCAGTAAGTGTTCACACTTGCAAAATCAATGTCCGATCTCTGTTGTGTTATGCTTAGCTGACACACATCAGATACTACAGCCTAGTGTTCTCTAAATAAAGAATGCAGTAGTTTGCTGCTAACACTCAGCTAAACCAGAAAACAAGCACCAATAGAAGGTGCTGCTGTTTATCCCCATTTGCCTTCCTTATCATAATTGTTGTAGCAAAAGAAAAAAAGATGACTTCTTAAGACAATGCATACTGAAATGATTCACTATACTGATATAAAGTAGGT
The DNA here is from genome assembly GCF_050947455.1 of Rhinoderma darwinii. NCBI lineage: Eukaryota > Metazoa > Chordata > Amphibia > Anura > Rhinodermatidae > Rhinoderma > Rhinoderma darwinii. The sequence continues at coordinate 82,088,631 of NC_134689.1, forward strand.
TATTTACTGTCTGAAATTCCTTTTCTAAAAATATGAAGATACTTTATGATGAGCATGAGCACAAACCAACAGAGAGAGCCTGAGCATGCAAATACAGAAACCGGCCCTTATATGGTCACATATACAATGGGGAACAAGACTTACAGTATACATTTGTGCTTGCCAAATTTTTTTTTTTTTAGACTACTGTCAGAGAGGGCATGAAAAAATGAAACCGGCTTCTGTTTTCTTTCCTTCATGCCCGGCAGACTCTAAGGCCCCATTTAAATTGAGTTTAACCCCTATGTTCAGCGTGTTTGTCGGCAGGGCCGGCGTTAGGGGAAGGTAAACTGGGCAATTGCCCTGGTCCCCCATCCTCTGAGGGCCCCCTGCTCAATAGAGGCTGCTACGGGGCAAGAGGAGGCCCGCGCCACCTGACACATAACATTTAAGGGCCAACCGGCACGGGCCCCCTCATGCACGGTGGCGTCACTAGGGATCATTATTACCATCTGGGGAACGGTGGATTACAAGTTTGTTTAGAGGATGGGGTATAGGTGTGGAGGGTGCTGGAAAAGCAAGAAACCAAGATGTCTGTGTGTCAATTTCTGCAGAAACGAGTTGTGGATGGAAAAAGTCATCACAGTGGTCTGGGCCAGATGGAGAAAAAAGGAAAGTAATCAACTCTAATCAGAGAAAACATCACATGTGAATCACTAGATATAAATGTGTTGTAATCACTTATATGGTTGGCAGAGGTCCTGCGTATAACTGGCGTCTACCACTATATGGTCACTATATGGTGGTAACATTGGTCTTTGTATAGTGGTTTTTATAGTGGTTTTTATTCAGTAACAGTATGGAGGTATTATTCTGTAACAGTATGGGGGTATTATTCAGTCACTATGGTTATGGTGTGGCAGTGTATGTAGAACTAGGGCTCCATTAGTCTGACAGACACCAAAAGAGTGTCCTTTTGGCCTCAGTCGGGCTAGTATACTTTAGTAAATGTGATTGGCTGCAGCAGTCACATGGGATGAAGCGTCATCCCAGGAGGCCGCGCTGGAGGGAGGAACACAGACAGGGTAAGTATGAGATTTATTTTTTTCCTGAGTTGCGTTTTTACAGCCGAATCACTGTGAACTTGCTGCAAAAAATGCAACTATTTACCTCCCCATTGAATTCAATATAAATGTTCTATATAAATGTGCAGAGAATGAGGCCAAAAGCCTCTTACAGAATCTCCCTAATGTCTTTTCTCAAAGTTAGGAAATACAGTTTTATTGTGCACCAAACTGTGAAATGATTGCATAGACAAAGGCTTTAAAAAGAAAAGACAGACTGAAATGTCATCACGTGTTTTCTGGTTACGGTTTAGTAAACCGTTTCAAAAAGGGCATGTTTTCACTTTTTCTGTGGTGCTGTTCTGAGTTCTCTCCCTGATAGACGAATGCACCTTTTTCTTATAGCGTGTGCTACATTCACATCAACAAAACCTCTCCCCCAGTCCACCCACTGGCCTTGCTTTATTAAGATGGTCGGACTGGTGACCGATTCCTAGAGTTAAATAATGTTTGTGTTTTTATGTTGGTGGTTCTGTCAAGTTTTAACTACAGTAAGGCCCCATACGTGCACGTCTCTAGTCACCAGGGATTCTAACCATTGTGCAGAATAACTGGTTTGAATTATTTTCCGTTTATTACTATACCCACCATACACTCGCACAATCATCAATAACAGGTCCAATATCAAGCTTTCTACATGTTATCAGGCAGATATCAGCTATATAAAATCAGAATGTTCTAGGGCAAATAATAATACTGTTTGGACTGACTGTAAACTGTATCGAATAGTAATGCAATTAATGTTATTGTGAATGGTGAATTCCCTCCCGAGTTAAAACAAGCTTGAAGGTCCTCGCTGACCTTGCTTTTAATACCTCATGCAAGGTAAATAGAACGCCAGTTTTATATAAGCTGGTAAGGGAACACACCTTCCAAAACATGGTCCATCATTAACCACAACTTTCCAATCTTGGGGGGGCATATAGTAATACACTAGAAATATCAACAACAGTTGTGGTCCTGAGTGAAAATGAATATTATGATAAAAAAAAACTGCAAAGAATAATGGTCCATATAAGTATATATTGCAAATTTTTGGTGACTTCAAATAACGGTTTAGAAAGAATAATTAATGTGATCCTAAAAACTTTTGAAGATAAGCTTCAAGTTTTTCGTATTCAATTCTCCAGTGTTGTGGTGAGTGTTCTGCTAAGTCCTCCTTCACGCACACTTTTGGTGTGGCCTTTTTTTATTTTTTTATTTTACAAAAGGCACACGCGTTATTATGCCATTTTTAGTGGTATTTTTTTGCTAATAGTGGTTCAAATATCATTTTGATGCAAAGATTCCTCTTTTCAACACATACTTTTATTCTGAATAAAATGCTACCAAAAATCCCATAAAAAAATTACCGCCATAAAAAGCCATATTAGCGGTCTTTAAGGGGCTAAATATGGACAAAAATACTGCCGTGTGAAAGAGACCTAAGACCCCTTGCACACGTACCGTAATTGTTGCAGATTTTCTGTCTGGATTTGCGAATGGAAAATCTGCAAGATATTACAATAGCAGCAAAGTGGATGAGATTTTGAAAATCTCATTCACACGACGTGGAAAATTTTTGCGGTGCAGATTTTTGGTTGCATATTTGTTGCGTTCAATGGGGAAGTGAAATTCTGCGACAAATAGCAAGTTTTGTGATTTTTGCTGCAGAAAAGCTGCAATTTCTCAGCAAGAATCACAGGCAAGACCAGTCCACTTTAAAGGCTGCAATGGTGGCATGGGAAAAAATGTCATCGCAGGAGGCCGGCAGCACTGACATTAGCCGTGGGTGGAGTGACGCTTCGCTATGGGGAGACTAGGGGGAAGTATTAACTTTTTTTATCCACTCATCCAGAATGCGCAGCGCAAATTTCATCCAAAAGTCTGAACTAAATCAAACACGATTGTGTGCAGAATTTCGTCCGGATTTCCCTGTGGTATCTGGGTCAGATTTGCTGCTGAGTTTTCTGCAGGGCCTACCATATCCTGTTGTAGAAATTTCTGCGCCTAAAAATAAGTGCTATTCATCTGACTCGGATTGTTTCTGCAGCAAGCACATGGATTTCTGCAGGTTCCATTCAGATGAAAATCTGCCGCATGTGAATCCACCCTTCAGGTTTCATAGACACCAGCATTAAGATTATGTGTTTAATGTCTGATTCTGAATTTACGTTACTGCTTTCTAAGACTATGTTCACACAGAGTATTTTGCAGGAGGAATATCTGCCTCAAAATTCCGTTTGGAAGTTTGAGGCAGATTTTCCTCTCCCTGCACGCCGATTTTCGTGGAGGTTTTCGCGGCGTTTTTCGCCCGCGGCCATTGATCGCCGCGGGCATAAAACACCGTGAAATACGCTCTCTCTGCCTCCCATTGAAGTCAATGGGAGGTCAGAGGCGGAAGCGCTCGAAGATAGGGCATGTTGCTTATTTTTCCCGCGAGGCAGTTTTACTGCTCGCGGGAAAAAGACGCCGACAGCTCCCATTGAAATCAATGGGAGGCATTTTCGGGCCGTTTTTGCCGAGTTTTGCGACGCGGTTTCCACGTCAAAAAACTCGGCAAAATACTCCGTGTGAATAACAGTCTTGACTACAATGTAAACCTAACTGAATAATACTCATTCAGGGTTTGAGTTGCATTGCATCAATGTGAGCGCTGAATGTAATGTTCAGATATGATCATCACGGGTTAAAGGGATTATCTAGGTTTTTAAAACTGATGGTGTATGCTTAGGAAAGGCCAATAATATTAGATTGGTGGGGGTCCGACTCATGGCACCCACGCTGATCGGCTGTTTGAAGGAGCCGCGGTGCTCGTACGAGTGCCACAGCCTCTTCATTGTTTACATGGTTTTCCTCTTCATTCATACATGCACGCGCCGTTACATTTGTAGCGACTGTGCATGGTATTGCACCACTGTCCAATTTACTTACGAGCCGCCGTGGCCCCTTCAGAAGCTGATCGGCAGGGGTGAGGAGAGTCGTACCTTCACCGATCTAATATAGATGGCCTATCCTAAGGATAGGCCATTAATTTTAAAAACCTGGAAAACCCCTTTAAAGGGTTATTCCAATTCTCCCATTCCAAAAGTTTATTTATTGTTCTAGATATGCAATTATCTAATATACTTTGTATATCAGTTCCTCATGGTTTTCTAAATTTGGCCTCGAGATGACGATGCAGGGTTACGGCTCTGATAATTGTACAGTATCGAGTTGTGACCCTGAGCCATCACATGACCAGAACAAGTGTTCATCAATACTGTTCTAATTACTATTCATTGACAGCAAGTACAGATCATGAGTTATTGATAAACAAATTATGTTCCAAAAAATTTTTGTTTCCTTTATATTGGTTACTCTTATTTTAAAGAGGTTATCTCACTAAAGACATTCATGTAATATCAGTAGGGAATGCCACTAACGTTTCATTGGTGGGGTTCCGATCACTGTGACACTTCTGGTTAGAACAAAAGTTGCAGCAGCAATAGAAAAAGGTTATGTCTCTTCGGAAATATGCCAATGTCAATGTCTTTAGTGAGAAAACCAATTTAAGCTTTTAAAAAATATTCTTACGTTTTCAGTTACATGAGTCTAACAGATGTAAAGATTGTAAGGGTATATGCACACAGCTTATTTTCAGCCATTTTTCGGGCCGTAAAACGGCCGAAAAACAGCCGATGAATCGGAAGCAGAACGCCTCCAAACATCCGTCCACTGATTTCAATGGGAAAAATAGTCGTTCTGTTCCAACGAAAAATAAGTGCATGTCACTTCTTGAGACATTTTTTAAGCCGTTTTTCATTGACTCTATAGAAAAACAGCTCCAAAAACGGACGTAAATGCGCCGCAGAAAACACGAGTTTGCGTAAAAAACAGCTGAAAATCAGGAGCTGTATTCCCTTGAAAATAGCTCCGTATTTTCAGTCGTTTTTTTAGTAAGCGTGTGCACATACCCTAAAGGTGACACTGCTAACGGCAGACACTACAATGGCAGTACATATCAGCAGTACACACATTACTGTAGATTTTAGGAGCCAATTAGATTTCCCCAGGAGTCAATTTGAGTTTCTAGGGGCCAGCCAAGAAAATCTTCAGGTCGGAGAGACATCAAATAAATAATCCAAAAGGTTAGGTGCCACCAGCAAATTCCTAGGTGCAGTTATACCTGGCCCCTGTTATTTGTCGAGTCCTGGCATTTTCAGAAAGTCACCCAACATTCCACAGCTACAAATTAACCCAGAAAAGAGAGTGCCATCCATTCAGCCTGATTGAAGGGTAAAACCACCCCTGAATCTTTGATACCATCTTTGTTTTCTAGGGCTTTGTGTAAAGGATCTGCCACACACAGCTTCTGTGTCGACGCACGTGGTTAATCAGTCTGCACCTGCTCCTAAGTCTGATCAAGTGACCCCTCCTTCCGCCAATCAGGCTGGGAGGCTGAGGAGTGGGAGAGCCTATCACAGCCTGGCCAGACGGAGCTAGCTCCCGCCCTCTGTCTATTTATACCTTAACTTCCTGCTCCTCCTTTGCCTGTGATTCTCCTGTTTCCTGGCTCTGCTGCTTGAACTATTTGTCCCTGCTTCATATTGACCCTGGCTTACTGACTACTCTCCTGCTCTGCGTTTGGTACCTCGTACACTCCTGGTTTGACTCGGCTCGTTCACTACTCTCCTGCTCTGCGTTTGGTACCTCGTACACTCCTGGTTTGACTCGGCTTGTTCACTTCTCTTGTTGCTCACGGTATTGGCGTGGGCAACTGCCCCATTTCCCTCAGCTTCTGTGTACCCATGTCTGTTTGTCTGTCGTGCACTTATTGAGCGTAGGGACCGTCGCCCAGTTGTACGCCGTCGCCTAGGACGGGCCGTTGCAAGTAGGCAGGGACTGAGTGGCGGGTAGATTAGGGCTCACCTGTCTGTCTCCCTTCCCCGTCATTACACTTTGCTGCAGAAATGTCTTACATATAGAGGCAAATAGAGATGCAGCTAATGCAGGTTATTGATCATCAAGGCTCAAAACTGGAAATGTGGAGTAACCCTAGGCAACACATCAACAATTTCCTGTGATCAATCTCAAGTAAATTAGACAACCTACACATGACTAGTTTGTATGGGTCACTGCACTTCATTAGGGAATAACCACAGTACTCAAATATGTTGTGTCAATATTCCCACCCACAGCTTAGTACCGCTCAACAATTCAGTGAGCTTGTAAAAACCTTTAACTTGCTGTCTTATCAGCAGTTACTAAGGTGGTTTCATTGTCCTATGTAGCTGTATTTGTAGAATACACCTTAAGGGGGTTTTACACGGGACGATTATCGGGCAGACGAGCGTTCATATAACAGACGTTGCCCATAATTGCCCTGTGTAAATCGGTGGAATGATCAGCAGATGACTCGATCATCTGCTGGTCGTATCGTTTTAAGAAAGTGAAATATTATCGTTTTCGGCAGCATATCTCCCTGTGTAAACAGGGAGACATGCTGCCGACATGATAATAATGTATGGGGATGAGTGTTCGGAGTAACGACCGCTCGTAACCATCCATAGCTCCGTGTGACAGGAGCAAACGAGCGCCAATCAGCGATGTCTCTTTGATCGGCGCTCGCTGCAACGGCAGGTGTAAACGGGCCTTTCCAGTGCTAGGTCAACAACACAAAATTAAATAAAGGCTAATGGCTACAGTCCCTTCTAGTCCACTGATTCTAAGAAATCATATTAATATGTTAACAGGAACGGCGTTTGTGAACATGTGTCAATGTGCAGTTAAAGTACTCTTCAGAGGACAATTCTCACCATCACATGCTATGTTTACTACTGGCAAAAGGTAGTTGATGCCTCTAAGAACTCCTTAACAGAGGCATCAAAGGTCTGGGCCCTGCAAATTTTTGACATTTCCCTTTAAAGGAAATATGTTAATTGCGCATATAAGTAACTTGTCACTATAAATGGATAATCTTTTGGCAAATTTCATCAATGAGCAGGAATAAGTATTCTTAATGTAGGCAAAATAGAAAAAATAGGTAACCTCAGTAATGTTTACGATGAACTGGCAGGTATAATCGCTAGACCTATCCGCAGAGTTCTATTTTTAGCTAAGTTCAGTTCAGCAAGTCCAAGGATTGCAGCAGAAGTGTGCCTGTCTAGAATCAGCCTAAGGCCCAGTTCACACGGAGTTATGTTATGCTGATTTTCAGGCGGAAACCCCCTTGGAACCAGCAGCAAAAAAAGTCCAAAACCACCTCCCATTGAAAAAAAAAATTTCCACTGGGGTTTTTAGCCGCTCACGGTAAAAAAAGGGGCATGCTCTTTCATGTCGCCGTTCCGTCTCTGACCTCCCATTGAAAACCATGGGAGGCATAGAAAGCGTTTTTTGCCCGCGGTGATCAATGGCCGCAAGCGAAAAACGCTGCGAAAATCGCACCAAGAATTTGCAGGCAAGTCAAAATCTGCCTGCGAAAAAACTGTGTGAACAGGGCCTTAGGACTCTTTTACACAGCAGTATTTGGTCACTATTTTGCTTCTGTATTTGGATGCCAAAGCCAGTATTGAAACATAAGCAGTGAAAAGTATAATGTAAATAATTGTACATCTTTCTATTTTGGACTCACTCCTGGTTTTTGCTTGATACAAAATACTGGCCAAAATACTGCCATGTGAAAGAGGCAGGCCTCATGCACACGAACTTATTTTTGTCCTAGCGTAAATACTGGCGTAAATACGGGTCCTTGGTCACACGTATTCGACCCGTATTGCACCAGTATTTACGGACCCGTGCCCGTAAAAACGGGTCCGGTGTCACCAGTATTCCACCCGTATTTACGGGCACGTTCTCTCTATCAGTGCAGGATAGAGAGAAGGGGCAGACCTTTCCGTAGTAAAAGTAAAAGAAATTCATACTTACCCGGCCGTTGCCTTGGTGACGCGTCCCTCTTTCAACATCCAGCCCGACCTCTCTGGATGACGCGGCAGTCCATGTGACCGCTGCAGCCTGTGATTGGGTGAAGCGGTCACATGGGCTGAAACGTCATCCCAGGAGGCCGGACTGGAGGAAGAAGCAGGGAGTTCTGGGTAAGTATGAATGTCTTTTTTTTTTTTACAGGTTGCTCTATATGGTGATCGGTAGTTTCTGTCCAGGGTGCTGAAAGAGTTACTGCCGATTGTTTAACTCTTTCAGCACCCTGGACAGTGACTATTCACTGACGTCGCCTAGCAACGCTCCCGTAATTATGGGTGCACACACGTAGTCACCCGTAATTACGGGAGCCCCACAGACTTCTATGGGCCTGCCCGTGCCGTAATTACGGCCTGAAATAGGACATGTTCTATATTTTTCAACGGCACGGCACCTTCCCGTAAGCATACGGGGAGGTACCCGCGGCCAATAGAAGTCTATGGGCCTGTAAAAACGTGCCGTAATTACTGGCGTTTTTACGTTCGTGTGCATGGGGCCTTAGGCTAAGTTCACATTTCACAATTATGTAGCAGTTTTTGTTAAAGAAATACCGTATTTTTTGTACCATAAGGGCCCATTCAGATGTGGCGGAATTGCTGTTGAATTCCGCAGCAGCCGGTTTTTACATTTGTTTCTATACATTTTTAGGAAACTTAGTTCAGACGTTGCGGAAAATAACTGTGCGGAATTTAGGCTGCGGTGCAGAATTTTCCTTACGCAGCATTCACATTACGTTGCGGAGAAGAAGCGGAATTTCACTGCAGATTTCAGAATTTGCATTGCAAAGGCTGAAATCTGCAGCAAGTCTGCTGTGATATCCACAACGTCAGAATAACCTGTCAAATATGAAAATGTTTGCTGCAAATTCGCAACGAATCTGCAGCAACATTTTCAGCGGAAAAATTCTGCCACGTCTGAACATGGCCTTAGACAGACTTTTTGTCCTAAAAACTATGCTGCGTTTAATAGTCCAAATGCAGGCAGCTGCCAGTGTATGAAGAAGCAGGAGACTGAGGTATGCGATTCAAAGGTCCTTGCAATTCACTGTTATGACAGCAGATTATGCTGTGTATAAAAAAAATCTCTGAATTATTTGCTCACTGAACAGTCGCAATTTACACACAGAATTCTGTCAAATCTGACTGTTCATTGAGCAAGTAACACAAACGTTTGTACACACAGCATAGTAAATCTGTGCATGTACTGATATGCAAGGACCTTCTAGCCACACAAAAAGAGCAGATTCATCACCGTTAACCCCTGCCTCTCCACACCTCTGATGTCTGGTGAGTTGAGGGAGGGTGAGAGCACTATAGCTGCCAATATCTTGTATCTTTGTGGCTGCCATTGTATTGGGGAACTGTGGTACTGTATCTATACCCTATTGTCTGAATTTTACCCAGGAAATGTATAGTTAAAGACAAAACCTATTTTCTCCTCTTTTATGCTACAAATTTTGGGTGCATCGTATGGTCCAGTGCGTCCTATAGTTCGAAAAATACTGTAGTTCTACTAAATGTTCGTAGAAGTCTTCCATCAAACACTGCAATTGCCATACAATATTTAAAGAAAAATGGGATCATGGCTGACCATTTAGTTTCTAAACAAGAGATATTTACGCACATACTTTTTTTGTCCACACAGAGGAAAAATACAAAGGGGGATATTTATAAAATCGGTGCAAAGGAAAAGTGGAGTAGTTGCCTGAAATAACCAGATTGCTTCATTCATTTTCAAAAGGGCCTTTGAAAAATAAGAGCTTGATTGGTTGCCACGTTCAACTACTTTACTTTTCACCAATTTTTTAAAAACCTCACCCCAAAGTGTGAATCTGGTTTCAAACTTGTGCAGAAGGACATATCCTAAAGGCACACATCCACTTATTATTCACTATTTCCTTGACAGATCCAAGCAACAGAAAACCCATTACACATGAACCAAATAGTATTGACGGAGGTTCAAGTTTGCTCATTACTATATGCAAAAAAATCTTGCCAGATTCTGAAGAACTACCAGAAATAAAATGTACAAGGTCAACTTGGTTAGCATAATAAATCCATGTGACCCTTTCATTTTTCCTCTTTTAATATGGATGTTTTCCTGTCTGTCATTCAGCATCATTGATACAAGACTGAATATGTAAAAAGGTATAAAAAAACTAAAAAAACCTGCTATGCTAGTCTTCCTGTGCAAGGTAATAGGGACCAGCAATGCACACATGAATATGAAGTAACGGAAAACCTCAGCCTGTGGAAGGGGGAAGAGGGAAATCTCACCAACAGTGATACTAGTTTGACAGTTCAGATATAAATTGTCAATTATAAGGGAACCTGGAATCCTGCATGAATGGTGAAATGTGGCTAGAACTGTGTTTCATAATAATAAAATAATAATAATAATAAAGTTCCAATGAAATGTAATTTCTACCGCTTAACTATTTACAAATTGTTCTTTTTGTCTTTAACAAGCATGGAAAAATGTGATACGTTACTGCATCATTTATTATTATAAAGGGAACATTTAGGCTCAGGTAAGTATTGTTATGTTTCTTGACAGTATGGACTGAATTTCCCTTATTTTATTTTTTTATTTCTTGCCTAATTGCTCATTAAATTCAACCATGCAAAGCCTGTTTTCTTCTGCTGTTTATTTTCTCTCCCTCTGGCATTCAGATTTGCTGGCAGCTCGTACTTTGAGGTATCTTCAACCACAGATCATATTTTGAAGCTGCTTTCTTGAATGAGACATTAGTTCTGTTCTGTCCTATTAGATCCTCTTTTCCCTGTGTTTTCGGCATCTAAAATCTATTCAATGAATTACAATGCCTTTTTCTCCAGTAATAAAGTAAAGGAGTATGTCATTCCGTCAGTGTATTCCAGATGCTTATGTTATGCAATTATTCTGTATAAACACCTGATATGGTAATAGGTGTAAGACTCATCAATGTAACCAACACAGGAAGTCATTTAATAATAAGGACACCATTAAATATAGAGGAAAAAAAAAATAATGTTTTTATCTGAGCATTTTTTTTTTTAAGAGGGAAAGAGATTTGTTAAGGCTACAGAAGATAAAGTATGCGGGGCTTGACGTTAAATTGCCTAGCAAAATAAAAGTTCGGTATGTAGAAGATCTGGTGGGAAATGATTTCTGCAACCTTTCAGCTGGCTGAAAATGAGATATTGTAGCAAGGGAGACACAAACAAACAAACAGAGGCAAAAAGAACATAAATTATAGGTAAGTAAAGTCCAACTGACTTAAACTTAAAATAGTTCTAATATGAGAAAGACCTTGGAGCTTTAGAGGCAATTTGAATATGGCTTAAATATTCGCTAGGCAGATATCCACTGCTGCACTGGTTTTGTCCAAATACCAAATCAAACTTCACTACAGCAAGGTATGGTTATACAAACTGTATTTTTTTTCTTTCTATTTGCATCTAAAATACCTTTATCATGAAGAATAAAGTTGTGACAACTTTCAGTCACATGCATAAAATATCCAAACTACAATAATATATTTATGTCTGTAAGGCCAAAACAATCATTTGTCACAGCAAGTGTAGAGGTAAGGGCCTGTTGAATTAGTCTTTATACGCTCCTCATTTTTGGTCATTGTTAGGGCATGACCAGACGTGGCGTATTTCTTCCGCCACTGTCCGCATCAATGCCGCACATAATCTGCGTTGCAGATTCTGTTGCGGCTCTGCCTAAAATGGGCATTAAATTGATGCGGACTGGCCGTGGCATATTGAGGGGAAGAGGGCTTCCCTTCTCTCTATCAGTGCAGGATAGAGAGAAGGGCCAGCCCTTTCCCTAGTAAAAGTAAAAGAAATTCATACTTATCCGGCCGTTGCCTTGGTGACGCGTCCCTCTTTCAACATCCAGCCCGACCTCCCTGGATAACGCGGCAGTCCATGTGACCGCTGCAGCCTATGATTGGCCTGTGATTGGCTGCAGCCGTCACTTGGACTGAAACGTCATCCCGGGAGGCCGGACTGGAGGAAGAAGCAGGGAGTTCTCGGTAAGTAGGAACTCCTATTTTTTTTACAGGTTGATGTATATTGTGATCGGAAGTCACTGTCCAGGGTGCTGAAACAGTTACTGCCGATCGTTTAACTCTTTCAGCACCCTGGACAGTGACTATCCCCTGACGTCGCCTAGCAACGCTCCCATAATTACACACGTAGTCACCCGTAATTACTGGAGCCCCATTGACTTCTATGGGCCTGCCCGTGCCGTAATAACGGCCCGTGACTACGGGCGTTTTTACACTAGTGTGCATGGAGCTTCAGTCTGGCTGTAGACCTAGAAATACATAGGTCCACCCAGAATGAAGAAATATCATGTTCATAAAACAAATACGCTACGCAACACACATAACATCTGCGTACTTCATTGCTGAATTTTGACTCTCCATTGAAGTCAATGGAGAAATTCCGCAATGAGTCCGCAACAAGTCCGCTACACGTGTATGCTGCGGACACCAAATTCCGCACCGCAGCCTATGCTCCGCAGCGGAGTTTTCCTCAACGTGTAAACGAACCTAACTAAAAAGATATGGAAAGCAGTGGAGAAACGTGTACGCTGCGGATTTCCGCAGCGGCCCGTCCGCAGCGGAATTCCAGAGCAATTCCGCCACGTCTGGTCATGCCCTAACAGTGACTTGGGTAACAATTTCATACACTTTCCACAGCAATATATACTTTGCTAAGTCACAAATGTGTAAAGATGCGAGTATGAAGGCCGCTGTGAATGATCTTCAAGCCAGCTAGAATTCATGATTTGTGCACAGTATTCAAAACTCCATTGGCTCCATAGCCAATACCATGGGGCACTATATTATGTAAAAACGATTAAGAATTTGACTTATGTCCATGAGCATGAGAGTTTAGCATTCCCTAATATTAAGCAGACGGGAGATCCACCCCGGCTCTGACTTCTCTTAACTGTGCATCACTTTTGTACATTTTGTCATCAGATATTGATAAATACATCAGACCCTCTGGCAACACACCAGGAAGATAAAATATTAATAAGGTGTCTAGTTAGTTTATACATACGGAGGCATTTAACATGAGACACTTTGATAAATCTCGCCAGACTGCCAAAGAGGGGGCTGAAAAGATAGCACTTTCTAAATCTGTAGAGTTACATGGATCTCAAGATCCTTTTTTTGAAGGGGGGGGGGGGGGATGTTCGATGGGTGTAATTGTATTCACTATTATAACTCTAATAGAGCGTCATACCAGTATCCTTATTTTAACCGGTCTATCATAATGACAGCTTCTCTGTGAGCTAGCCATAGAGAGTCCAAATAAAAAAGAACAATAAGCTGGTCTTGTTCAGGGTAGAACCATTAATATCCTTCAGCTACAGCAATCAGATGCCTCCAATGTGTTGAAAAGGCAGAACTGTGGTGCTAAATACATTAACACGGTGACACTCAAGCTGGAAGGATAAAACAATGATGGCATTCAGCTAATGTCAGTTCTCTTTAAACTGCAGTCACTCGTTCTGAATCTCCCTCTGCGGCGCAGGTAATTCCAGGCGAAAAACCGCACTGTCGTGCAGTTTTTCGCCTGAAATGTCTGCTGCATAAAACGGCAGCACTTAGCCGGACTGCTAGCAGGCCTGCCTCCTGGGATGACGTTTTATCCCAGGAGACCGCTGCAGCCTGTGATTGGCTGCAGCGGTGGTCACATGGGATGAAGCATCATCCAGGCCAGCCTCTTGGGATAACGCTTCATCCCATGTGACAGCCTGTGATTGGCTGCAGCGGTCACATGGGATGAAACATTGTTGGGAGACCCTTGTTGGGAGATCCATAGAATTTGTTTTAAGATATGTACAGACCCCACCAATACATGTTAGGCTAAATGGTCAATTTAAGAAATTGTCTTTACAGGTTTCTCTGTAGAAAATCTTGTGAATGGCCAGCTTTAGTGACTAGCATTGAACACTATACAAGGTGACCTAGCAATAATTATTATACTCTGGTGTCGTAGGTAACTAAAAGAAAAACGGCAAACACACCCTAAGGGCCGATTCATACGAACGTGAATTGCGTCCGTGCAAGCCGCGTGGTTTTCACGCGGCTCACATGGACCAATAGAAGTATATGGGGCAGTACAGACAGTCCGCTGCGTAAAAAGCACATGTTCAATATCTCAGCGTTTTTCGCGCATCACGCACCCATTGAAGTCAATGGGTGCGTGAAAACCACGCATGCCGCACGGAAGCACTTCCGTGCGAACTGGCTGTTTCGCGCAACAGCTGTCAAAAGGATGAATGTAAACAGAAAAGCACCACGTGCTTTTCTGTTTACAAACATCCAAATGGCGTGTCATAATGATGGCGGCTGCGCGAAAACCACGCAGCCGCGCATCATATGCTGCTGCCACACGGAGCTGTCAAGTGGCTTTTGCGCAGGCAAAACGCTGCATGTTTTGCGTGCGCAAAAAAGCAACGTTCGTCTGAATCAGGCCTAACAAAGAAAAGCCTTAAAGTTTATTTCCATAGACTACAGGCCATTCCTGCTGAAATGGAGAAGCGAAGGCCGATAACACAAGTCCATTTTACTCTACAACTGCCCAACATTCCAGTTCACAATGTACTTATATTCACTAAGCCCAGCTTAGTGAATATATGCCCTGGTTTATTTCACTGAGAATTTCTGTACAGAGCAAAATACAGATACTTGTTCTCACTATTAGGGCTTATTCAGACGAACGTGATATACGTCCGTGCAACGCGCGTGATTTTCGCGCGCCTCGCACGGACCTATGTTAGTCAATGGGGCCATGCAGACTGTCCGTGATTTTCACGCACCGTGTGTCCGCTGCGTAAAACTCACGGCATGTCCTATATTTATGCGTTTTTCGCGCATCACGCACCCATTGAAGGCAATGGGTGCGTGAAAATCACGCGCAACACACGGAAGCACTTCCGTGTGACGCGCGTGATTCGCGCAACAGCAGTAAAAAGTATGAATGAAAACAGAAAAGCACCACGTGCTTTTCTGTTTACAAACATACAAACAGAGTGTCATAATGATGGCGGCTGCTCGAAAATCACGCAGCCGTGCACCATATGCTGCTAACACACGGAGCTGTTATGTACCTTTTGCGGGCGCAAAACGCTGTGTAAATCCGGCCTTAAG
Source organism: Rhinoderma darwinii (assembly GCF_050947455.1). Lineage (NCBI taxonomy): Eukaryota > Metazoa > Chordata > Amphibia > Anura > Rhinodermatidae > Rhinoderma > Rhinoderma darwinii. The sequence continues at coordinate 82,103,832 of NC_134689.1, forward strand.
GTATGTTCAAACAGGGCGGATACGCTGCAAAACCACACAGCGTATCCGCCCTGTGCGCCGCTGGGAATTCCGGCCGAAAAACCGCACCAAATTGTGGTGCAGTTTTTCGGCCAAAATGTCCGCTGTGGAAAACTGCACAGAAAAAGAATGGATACTTACCATGGTGTCGTGTCCCTCCAATGTAATGACGTTCTGCAGCCCTGGGATGACTTTTCATCCCATGTGACTGCTGCAGCCTATGATTGTCTACAGTGGTGACATGGGATGAAACATTATCCCTGGACGAAGAAACACAGAATTCTGGGTAAGATTTTTTTTTTTTCCTGAGTTGCGTTTTTTGCGGTGAAAATGCTGCTTGTTTGCCGCAAAAAAACACAACATTTGCTATTAGTTGCGGGTTTTACCTCCCATTGAATTGAAAGGGAAAAACCGGCAACAAACAAGCAGTTTACACAAATAAAATTAGCACCGTTGAGCGTTTTTTTTCCGCTACGCATTTACGTAGCGCGTGGATGAGATTTGTTCATACTGTATCCCATCCACAAAATTTGTTGTGTAAAATCCGCAGTATCTACACTACGTGTGAACTTACCCTTATAGTCTATTAAACCATTTGTTTAAAATAAATGCATTTTCTTGTTAGTTATAGCAACTCGGATAAAAAAAAAAAAAAGTAGGAAAAAGATTCCGAAATGGGGGACTGCTCTGGCAATGACCCTTATTAAGTATACTGGAGGGAGATCAAAGTATCATAGGCTTCTTTCACACTACCGTTATTATACGTTTACCTCTCTTCCATCAGCGGAAGAGAGGGTAGAAAGGTTAAACCTTTGTCTCCGTTCCAAAGGTTTCCGTTCTGTTTTGACTAAAGCAAAAGTGCAGTCTGCAGAACTTTTGTTTCCGTGAAAAAAAATGGAAACCTAGCAAACGGATACAAACGGAAAGCAACTGAAACAAAAGAATTACCATTGAAATCAATGGTAATTCCAACTGAACCATTGCTTTCCGTTTAATCTTTCGATCCTCTGACGGAGGAAAGGTAGACGTATACTAACGGTAGTGTGAACTTAGCCTTTACAGTTAATTCCATGAATAAGGCCACTGCTGTTTTAGCACTCACATGAATTGTATTTAAACATTAAGTATAGAAATGGGGCTATGAAACCTGTGAAAAAGAGAAACTGTCTTTGTTGTTTATAGCAACCATTCACAGCACAGCCTTAATTTTTTCAAGCGCAGAATAAGACGTGAAATCTGTGAATTGTGATACTGTATTAACTTGTGAAAAGTTGTCTTGTAAATGGCTCCCAGGAAAGAATTATGAATCGAAAAGGGTGTCATTTGTGAATGTCAAAAGCCACCTTGTAGTCGTGGAGCAATGTCAGGCGTTGCTGCAGGACCTAAATAGACAAGCAGGGAAATGAGCTAGGTGGAGAGAACTGGCATGTAAAAGAAGGGGATGAAACAGAACTGCCTTGTGAAAGATGCTACCCCATTTACATTACCAGGATCTTCAACCTACAGGTTACGAAGCTTCATACAATCTTCTAAAAACGCAGCTCTGCAGATCAAAGAGCATACAGCATCACCGAGAGTACTACTGCCAGCCTTCAAAATGATTTCAGGTCCCCAAACCAATTTCATCTAATAATTAACTGTTCCCCAACTTGAAAAGGTGGAAATGTCCCAGGGGGAGAGAATATACAGATCAAAGCCAATGATGCTCCTTTCTAGGATAGCCATCCATCTGACTTCACAGAGCGTGCAGTCACACACAGTTAACCACTAGAGACAAACATCAAACAGATTTTGAAATAACTTGCCAGAGTTACAAGTTCTGCTGGAGGAAAATGGGGAGGATTCACGTCTTTTTTTTTTTTTTAAAGGGTAGAAGTGTAGTCTTTTTAAACAAAAAGGATTTAATGCTTCCAATCACTGTGTGGTTAATATTCCCCTGCTTACAAATGTATACAGACAACCCCCTACTATGAATGTTTTCTCATTTTCTTTATCTCTAGAGAATTACACTTTGCATTGTTAGAAACAAATATCTGGATTATGGGATATTTGACTGGGATAAGCAGGGGTTGAAGGCATATTATACTGCGCATTTAGAATCAATCATACCAGGCACACAGAGAGGGGAGTTGTGTGTCAGTCAGCAGTAATCATCATTCAGAGAGAAATCCAGAGGAGCCTAAAATAAAATGATTTCCCTGCTAGATGACGAATGCAGCAGAGATACAGCATCTCAGATCCCGTCGTGTGCATATATATAAAACACTTAACATTGCTGTCACCCAAGAAACCACCTCCCAGCAAGGTGCAACGGCAACTGGACAGCAAACGTATCACCTTTTACTGGCCCATCTTCTTATCCAGCCCAAAAGAAGAGGGCGATGCTGAACAACTGCACTGTGATTGACATAGAGATGCAAAATGGCACAATTCACATGCATAATATTAAAACCCATGACTAAGAAGAGCATTGGAAAAAAAACCTGTTCTTCTTCAATGGCTCAGTGATCCCCCCTCTGTAATATCTCTGTTGACAGGAAGTGCAGCTGTTTTAAGAGATGCAGTGTTTTGAAGGTCAATGCTCCCGCTAACCCTCTAATTGAATTCAATTTTACCATACCAGGGATGCTCGAACTATGCCAGCCCTTAGCAAAAACAACTCATGTTTTCTCACACTATCTGTGTGATTGGGATTCAAGACTGAAGGGGCTTTCTGACAAGTATGCTGACCTTCCTCTTGTCTAAAGCCACAAGTGAATATTTTTACCTTGCCAGGCATGTCAATGCCTAAAGGGCACACCTATAAAAATTTGCATTACCATCACAATCAAGTTTGGAAAGTTAAATCATACTGTAAAAAAAAATAATAATAATAAAAAAATATATATATATATATATATATAATAGAGGAAACATATATGCTTTGTGGAGATTTTTAGCTGAACAATAAGTTTTTCTGAACTGGATGTGTTGAATGCTTTAAGCCATATGCTGCCACCCAATGAAATATCTCAGTGTGTCAAAGCCTGCAGGCGGTTATGCATTGTGTTCCGTCAAACACCGATAGGATAAAACGTGAATATTGAAAACAATACAACTTATTTTTTTTATTTGTTTTCTGTGCACAGGTCAGCGAAAATGCAGATACAAGACCATATATTGGGGCAGGTATTCTACTGCTGCAAGGATAACTATAGAATGTATATTTTCCTCATGCAGACAAAGCCGCATTTAATTTATATTACTGCCTTAGGGTATGTTCACACGTAGTCAACCAAAACGTCTGAAAATCCAGAGCTGTTTTCAAGGGAAAACAGACCCTGCTTTTCAGACGTTTTTTACCAACTCGCATTTTTACCAACTCATTTTTTTACCAACTCGTTTTTGGAGCTGTTTTCATTGGAGTCTATGAGAAAACAGCTCCAAAAACGTCTGAAAGAAGTGTCCTGCACTTCTTTTGACGAGGCTGTATTTTTACGAGTCGTCGTTTGACAGCTGTCAAACGACGACGCGTAAATAACAGGTCGTCTGCACAGTACGTCGGCAAACCCATTCAAATGAATGGGCAGATGTTTGCCGACGTATTGTAGCCATATTTTCAGACGTAAAACGAGGCATAATACGCCTCGTATACGTCTGAAATTTGGCCGTGTGAACATACCCTTACATTATTGATGTTCGTAATATAATCGAGCTTACGCGGAATATCCTCACAGCCCCGGTCTCCACCTTTGATTATTCTAACCACATAGCGCAGGGCCGGACAAAACCTACGTGCAAGGAAGCCAGGGCTTTATGGTCTGTTTTCTCTTGTTCCCTATGGAAATTCTTATTCTGTGGCTACTAAAAAAAGTAGTAGAAAAGTAAAAGAAACCTTTCATAAATGAGTCAGGCTGAGAATATAAAAAATATTGGAGCACAGCGTAAGGAGGCATGTATGTCTTATTCATGGGGTCTTGTTAGTATGACTAAGGCTCCATTCACTGTTTATTAACTTGTATACATTTGATTATGGTTTTTCTTTCTTTTATTTTTTACATACAGATGCATAAGGCCGTATTCACACAGACGGGTGTCATATCTGCCGTTAAAAACTGCAGTTTTTCAGGGCCGATTTGAACCTGTGGTGGACCCGTTTTCATGGATCCCTCATAGACTTAAGTCTATTGAGGGATCCGGGAAAACAGTCCAAAATATGACAAGTCCTATTTCTTCACGGGCCGCTCAAACGACCGATTAAACCTTTCGTGTGAATAAGCCCTAATTGTATTTCCTGAAAGAAAAAGAAAACATACCACAACCCTATGCCTCAAGTGTGGTATGAAAGGATTCTTACCCTTTGCTTTTGTTCTTTATTTCGATAAGACCAAAATAAAACCTAAGAACACCATAAGGCCCCATGCACACGACCGTAGTTTTCATCCGTAATTACGGATAAAATTGCGGATCCATTAATTTCTATGGGCCAGGGACACCTTTCCGTATATTTACAGATGGGTGTCCGTTCCGTTGAAATGATCCGTAAAATATAAAACGTGTCCTATCCAAAGAAGTCTATGGGCGCTTCCATAATTACGGACAGCTAATGATGTGCATCCATAGCCGTCCGTAATTGTGGAAGCGTTGATATGCGACGCCAGGGGATTACACAAGATTCCTCAGTTTTTTATTGCGGATCCGTAAATACGAATGAACTTTGAATGCACTACGAACCATATTTGTGGACATCATGCCGTATATGCGGATGAGTTGCGGATGACTACGGATCCATATTTGCGGACAGTAAAAACCATTACGGTCATGAGCATAAGGCCTTAATATATATTTTTGTTCATTTACCAGCTTTACCAAAAGAAACAAACCTGTTCACATGGAGTTTTTTTGCAGGCAGAAAAATCTGCTTCAAAATTGCTTAAGGAAACCTGTCTGCAAATTGTTAGGGTATGTTCACACGATGAGAGGCATTTACGTGTGAAAAGACAGACTGTTTGCAGCTGCCTCGTTTCACACGTAAATGCTCCTCCTCGTAATTTACGAGGCGTCTGAGACGCTCTGAGACGCTCGTAAATCTTGAGCTGTGCTTCATTGAGTTCAATGAAGAACAGCTCAAATTACGTGGCAAAGAAGTGCCCTGCACTTCTTTGCCGAGGCAGTCCATTTACGCGTCGTCGTTTGACAGCTGTCAAACGACGATGCGTAAATGACAGGTTGTCTGCACAGTACGTCGGCAAACCCATTCAAATGAATGGGCAGATGTTTGCCGACGTATTGAAGCCCTATTTTCAGACGTAAAACGAGGCATAATACGCCTCGTTTACGTCTGAAAATAGGTCGTGTGAACCCAGCCTTACGGTGATTTTCGCTGCGTTTTTTGCCAGAGACAGTTGAGCACCGCAGGCAAAAACCGCAGTGAAAGACGCTTTCTCTGCCTCCCATTTATTTCAGTTGGAGGTGAGAGGCGGAACCGCGGTAAGAAAGAGGATGCCGCTTTTTCTTACCGCGTGCGTCTAAAAACCACTGCGGAAAAAAAATGCTTCCGCCTCCCATTGATTGATTTCAATGGGAGGCGGTTTCGGACATTTTTTGCCGCTGATTCCGATGCGGTGTCCGTCAAAATCAGCGTAAATAAACTCTGTGTGAACTGGGCCTAAAGGTGCGAGCAGACATGAATATGTTAAATAACATTCATCAATGGTTATTCACAAATAGAGAATTTAATGTAGATTTATTAGTTGCTAGGCGGGTAAGCAATAAATGAGCCAGGCAGTGCCCATAGAACAGATGAGGTGTCAAAGCTGTCATTTAGATTGTGTTTGATCTATGTCTAATTGCATTGATATTCAATTTCTGTCCTTGTTATTTGTATTTATACATTCCTCGTGCTTATAATTCCGCTATATTGTAAAGGAGCACATACTATTCTAAGCATTCTGCTGAGTCAGGTACAATAAAACGGAGTCAAGAAGCTAAATATCAGTCAACCTTATCAGCATCATAAGATTGAGTAGTTTAAAAAATATATATCTTATTTCGGTTTGGGACATTATACAAGAAGACACTGATCCTTCAAGTTTTTCTTTCTCTGCTCTTAAACGTTGCGTCTTTGAGATTAGGCTGACCACTGGATAAGAGCTCTGCAGTCTTGATAGTGCAGAGGAAAATACCCGTGGAGAATGAGATAGGTGATACAATGTGCAAAGGATACAAAATGAATCTAAAGGTGAAAGCTGATAGAAAGAACAGAGAGAGCAGGTAAAAATGAAATCTCTGTGCTAAAGTCCTGCTTATATTTGTACTTGATTTATCTAGAGGGAAACACACTTCGTGATTTGACACTTCTTTTTATTACTTCAAAAAGTTATATTGTGAGGCATTAAATCCAATGGGCCCAGTGACACCAATTCTATAGTACTTGTCAGAGTTAAATCTGACATACTTGCTGATATCCTTCCTTTTAACACTGGTAGCCATATTGAAGGTTTGACAAACTATTCCAATAAACTAAAGAGTAAATAAATATTGAGCGGAAATGTATAATCCAGCACCAAATAATCCAGAGTTTATGTATACTGGTTTCTAGAACGGAACTATAATATAAAACAGAATTTTCAGACCATACATCTTTTGATGAAAAAAAACTGTTATAGTGTTAAAGGAATTTTCCCACCAAAGACACATACCCAGGATATGCTATTAATGTCTAGCCCCTGGGACCACCACCGATCCTAAAACCCCACATCAGACAGAGTGAAGCTCCAAACTATGTACTGAGTCTGTTACTCGTTTAAGTGAATAATTTTGTGTATGCCGTCAATGTCTATGGTAGGAAAACATCGCTCAACACTTAACTTTTACACTTTCTTCCTGAAGATTCTGTAACTTTTATATGCTTTTTTTTTGTATCATCTCATAGTCCATAATATTAGATATACCAGCAGGTCACATTGATGCTGGATTAAAATAAATTGAATTTGTAAATGTCTATTAACCGGTGACCTCTATCGATTTACAGAATTAAATGGCTGTGGCACTCCAGTTCATTTATTATAGGTATGCCCATTGAACACCTAGCGTTCTTAGCGGAGAATTTGCATCTGCTGTTATGCTTAGAAGTGGCTTCACAGTCAATGTGGTGGAGTACTTATAGGGGTTTTCCCATGAGGGACATTTATGACATATCCACAGCATATCCATTAACAAAGTATATTGGAAAATTGTATAACTATTAATTGTACAAAGATAACATTACATTTTCTGTAACCGGATAACCCCTTTATTCAGGTCGTTTGTTTGTTCAGATAGATCTAGGAATAAGTACAGCCAACTAGAACGGCTATCCACATTAATTGTGGAAGCTAAAGGAGAAGATCTGGAGAACACGGAAAACAGTTGGATGTCAAGCCCAGGGGAAGCTTCGATCCCTTGATAATGGTATGTAACAAGGGGCACCATAGTTTCAAAAGTCCACATTGGATAAACTAGGACCAGTTGGTCCACCTGTTCATCCGAGATTTTCTGCTGGACCTGTGACAGTAAATCTGGAGGAGGGAACACATTTAAGTTCTTCAGGTGGTTCTATGGAAAGGACAGAGCATCCATGAACCTTGCAACATCTTGTTCGTGACAGAGCATCAGCTGTCTCGTTAGAAAGGGAGGGAAAATTTTGAGCTCTCAAGGCCAGATTGTGTTCTAGAGCCCAGTTCCACATCTATAATGCTTCCATGCAAAGCTACACAGTCTTTGTTCTTGTTGTCTATCTGGAGAAGGACTGTTTGGTGGTGGGTGGATGGAGGGATCAAGTTCCGGAGACCCTATTTGACCGTTCTGAGTTCCAGAACATGTATACTCAAATCTGAGCCCTGCCATCTCCATCTTACCGCTGTGATTTGATAGAAAGCTTCCCATCCCGTTAAAGAAGCATCTGAAGATGGTGATTTGAGGGCCTCTGACGCATTGGACATGGTTGTGGAAAGCTGAGGACTAGAATGGTTTACATTTCCTCCCTTACTTCTGGGGTAATCAGAAGAGAGAGCTCAAAGAGCCCCCTTGTGTTAAAAGAGTGTTTAGCCAGAATTACATCTGGCGAGATTTGGTGGGACCTGGAAACCTGGGTGCATTGCAATTGGTTTCCTAATCAGGGAGACCGCCTGATTTTAGAGAGATAGTGCACTAACTTTAACAATTTTTCTTCTGGGACCCTAAGGCCACTCTCACAGTGTCTAGGGCAAGAGCAGGAAAAGTTAGGCACCTTGAAGTAGTGAGAATCGCTTTTTCTATGTTCACTGAGAAACCTGTTTCTGTAAGCAAAGGATAGAAGCTCGTCTCTTTGAGCTATTTGCCTCTCTGCGTCTTTGTGAAACATGAGCAGAATGCCTAATACACAATACAGAATGCCTAAGACACTACCTTCATTACCCACAAAAATATATATGGGGCATTGTAGAGGCCAATAACCATTAAATTTCAATGAAAGATTTTTTCCTTTCCGTCGGAACTGTATTAGCCGTCAATGTATCTTTTAGGTCCACATTTATTAGGAACATGTCCCTACCATATAAGAACCATAAGTCCGCAATACTCTACATGCCAAATCTTTTAGCTTTTAGAAAGACATTCAAGGATCTTACATTCAGAACTGGTCTTACTAGCCAAACTTACTTTAGAACAGGGAAGATGTGGCTTATTTTTCACCCTCCATTGCCAGAGCAATCTTGCCTTGGGCAAGGGTGGTCTTTAGCACAAAGTTGAGTATCAACTGTTTTTAAAAAGTTAAGAATTTGTAGTCGGCACACCTTGCTTGTGTTACAAAAATATATATCTTTATTGGATGGATGCCAGAGGCTACATGTGCGACGTCGACGTTTCGGTCGATAAGACCTTCGTCGGGCACTGAGCCGTGCTGGGGACTGGATCGGTGCAAAATATAACGCGTATGTAGCGCTGCTATAGTGAGTACTGGGCGGCTTACCGCTCTAGATGAGCGCCCATCTAGAGCGGTAAGCCGCCCAGTACTCACTATAGCAGCGCTACATACGCATTATATTTTGCACCGATCCAGTCCCCAGCACGGCTCAGTGCCCGACGAAGGTCTTATCGACCGAAACGTCGACGTCGCACATGTAGCCTCTGGCATCCATCCAATAAAGATATATATTTTTGTAACACAAGCAAGGTGTGCCGACTACAAATTCTTAACCTATACCCGGGTTGGGACCCTACCTCGAGCACCCAAAAGAAACCAGTGCCATCTGAACACAACCACATATGTTTTTAAAAAGTGTTGGGACGGAATTGGTAACTGGGATCTCACTTGAATGTAGTCTTTTGGAGGGAACATGTCTGGATGACAACTCTCTGAAAGGGTAGGAGGTGCCAGAGAAACCTCATCCGGCTTATCCCTCAAACGCAAAGGCCTGCCACTGGGACCTGTATGAGCAACCCTTCGGGTGAAAGAGCTTCTTATGTGATGCCTTCTTGAGCTCTGGAAAGGTCTTCCTTGCCTTATAGCAACTTGTGACCTCTTCAATGAAGTCAGGGCCAAACAAATTACTTGTCTCTATGTTTGGGAATTTGTGAGATTTATGGGCGAGGTCTGCCATTCCTACAGAAGTGAGTCAACTGGCTCTTTTTATATTAGTCACCTAATTGAACGATCATCAGTACCGCTCTGCTAGTTGCCTTAAGGAGTGTAGCTTTGATGATACTAGGGCCCTGATATTCTGGGTAGAGGATTATGTGCCCTTCTGTTCTTCCTTGGTCAGCAAGAACAGTAGTGGAGCAATGGCGACTGTAATTTTAAATGGAACTTTTTGAGGGTTTGGTCGACTAGATCATTTGGGACAGCCTTGCAACAGATAGAAGTTCCAGGTCAAATCTCTGGAGCTATTAGAGCATGAATATCCAGGATATCGATGAAGTTTCTCAGAACCAGGACATTTACAAGCTGTGTAAATTCCCTGACCTCGGACGACTCTGAGATAGTCAATCTCTGAGAAAAATGTTTTGATGGGGAGCTCTGCCAGCTAAACCCACTCTGAGCATCTAAAGCTCATTCCACTGGCCTCTCGTATTTTCACATGGTATTTTGCTGTGGTGGACCATCTCCCCTCAGACTCAATGCCTGTTTGAGGAGAGTGGAGAGCACCATCTCTAATGGTTGCTCTCCTTTTTGTGGGCCATATATCCTCTTCACATTAAGAAGTAGTGGTGGGGATGTCTCCATGACCCTTCTTAAGGAGGGGAGTGTGTTTTTTGGTGAAACTCCCATAGGAAGTAAAGCTGTAAAAGAGAATAGTAGTAATAGTCCTCCTCCATGCCGCTGGAAAAAATTCTGAGGCAGCTGCCTCAGAAGGGAATCACATTACCAGCTGCTAGTGGTGCCACCGGGAATGGGGGACCCGCCATGGCGGGCGGTACAGGCCACGTCATGCTGTGGGCCCCATAGCAGCCGCTCTGGCTGCTACAGCGGTAGTTAGAGCAATTTGCTACCTCCTCGAAGAACTAAGACAGCAATACAAAGTAAATATATAGAAATCTGGAATTGGGTACTAGATACATTACTCACCTATTTAGATTAGGTAAAATATCACATATATTGAAATACAATATCTTGAGATGCAAAAAAATTTTAAATTAATTGGGGAAAAAAAGCTAAGAAATTCAAGTGCAGAAAAATGTGCTAGAAATGGGTGAGATCCGGACTAATATGTCAGGAATATTAAATGAACTACTATGCAAGTTTATTCCATACAATTTATAAGGAAAAATTACAACTGCTCTAAAGCTAGGAGACATTAAGCAATTTAAAGGGAGCAGCTGCTGATATTTTAACCTTTAGAGAAGAGGAAAGATGTCAGACTCATACTCTGACTTGTATTTTCTAGAAGCTGACTGATGAATATCGAATACAGAGCACTTTTCTACTAACTGATGAAAAAACTAAGTCTGTTTCCAAAGCCGACACCATCTGTAAGGATGTTCTTCCAATAAATGAGTTCATGTAGTGGGACAGAGAGAAGATGTATACTATTCATTTTAAAGTGCTGGAACATATAGTAATGAATTATTTTCCCTCATCCAGTTCAGCCTGACCCATTCTCTGATAGAGTAACCTTTACATTTTAAATTAGTCCAAATATACTATTTCCAGATTAGCAGTGGCACTCTCCAATACGTATCAGGGAAATTATACAAAGTCCCTCTTTTCCCAGCTCTATCACAGGCCCAGATGGTCACTGACAAAGGAGTTTCCTCAAGAATTACATTACTGGTGTAATAAATTTAAACACCATATAATTCATATCAGAGGAGGGTCGATTCCTTGTACTTCCATGATCCATTACTGTGTGTCTATGTATGGTCAAGACACAACTTAAAGGACTGTTTCTATACCTCCCATAGATTTTAATAGAAAATGCTTATGCCTAAAACTATCTGCCGGGAATGGAATCGATATGCTATGCATGTTAATAATGGGAAACTCTTTTCAATATATTTAGGGAATCGGTCACCATATACACTAAGGGCTTCTTTCCTGGCCATATTTTCAATCTGTATTCATTCCATATATTACTTGGGAATGGATCCATGCAGAGGTAATAAGAAAACCTTTTTTTGGGCAGGGATCAAATCCAACTATTGACAAAAAATATACATATATAGACAGAATATAGACTGAAAATAGATCCATGCAGATTGTTCTCAGGATCACACACACACACACACACACACAGTTTTGATGCCGTTTTTGTGGCAATTTTTGGAGCCAAAACCAAGGAAGGGTATAAATAAAAAACTGATGTATCTCCTTTCTTTTGTGTTCATGTTAAGGATCTGCCAGGCACATCTGGCCCTGCTGCAGCTTCTTGATCTATTTGACCCTGCCTCATATTGACCCTGGCTTACTGACTACTCTCCTGCTCTGCGTTTGGTACCTCGTACACTCCTGGTTTGACTCGGCTCGTTCACCACTCTTGTTGCTCTCGGTGTTTCCGTGGGCAACTGCCCCTTTTCCCTTGCTTCTGTGTACCCTTGTCTGTTTGTCTGTCGTGCACATATTGAGCGTAGGGACTGTCGCCCAGTTGTACCCCGCCGCCTAGGGCGGGTCGTTGCAAGTAGGCAGGGACTGAGTGGCGGGTAGATCAGGGCTCACTTGTCTGTTTCCTTACCCCCCGTCATTACAGTTCACTTCTGTATTTGGCTAAAAAACAAATAAATCCAAAACTGCATTAAAACTATGTGTGTGATCCTGGCCTTATCATAATAGGGGAAAAGTAGCAACTAAATGTTACATGTAAGTGCATGGAAAACTATGCATACAAAACACATCTATGTAGATAAAACACAAGAGAGCAGTGTGTGGTTTTCAGGGTCCAGGAGTAATCATGTATTCGGCCTCAAGTAATTTTGTGGTGTTTTGTTTTCCACTGACTTTTATAAGGTAGGAATGCAACCACAACTACATATAACATAAAATATGCAGTTAAAAAAAAAAAATATTTTCTAGATTTACTTAATTAAGAAAGATATGCACCAGTATTGTCCAAAAAAGACACAAGTAACTTTCAAGTAAAAGATATTTTTTGGACTGCTATCCAAATTGACCTTATAGGGCCCCTCTTACGCTGGAACTCTTCACCCCTGCAGCTGAAAGGACACACTGGCTTGTTTTCCAGTGATAACAGATTATCACAACATATCCTAACAGCAGGAATCCTGATATCATATAGTCAATGGCGTAACTTCAACTAAAAAGGGGTTGATGAAATGGGACCCCTTTAATAAAATGTAGCGAGCTCTTCATACACAATTAAATACAGTATATATGATGGCCACTTAATCCAGCGCAGTAAACATGATGCCCGTCCACAAGATGTTTATATCAGTATTTCTAGCACACGACTGGAAACAATAATTTCATGCTTACAATGCAGATTTCATGTCGGCTCTTTACAATAACGATGTCACCCATTAATGTTACCTAATTACAGTTGTTACTCATTTGTCTCCTTGTAATGATGTCCTGTGCTCTTAGTGGTAGGATCCCCATACTATTATTATTCATTAATGATGAGCACTATGAATGCAGGAGCTATATAAATAATTAACCAACTACCACTACATAATGCTACTTTTCCCTCTTCCACTTATTACAATAGCTTTCTAATGTTTCTGTTGTTTGTCTTTCATATATAAATTCATTTTTAAAGTGTCTGTCAAAGTACAATGAATGCAATGTTAAATATGAGAATCAGAAGTGAACTATCAAGTTCATACAATTTGGCTGTGTTGATTTACTTGTGAGGGTATGTTCACACGGCCTATTTTCAGATGTAATTCGGGCGTCTTACGCCTCGAATTATGCCTGAAAAGACGACTCCCATACGTCTGCAAACATCAGCCCATTGCTTGCAATGGGTCTTACGATTTTCTGTTCAGACGAGGTGTAATTTTACGCGTCACTGTCAAAAGACGGCGCGTAAAAGGAGTGCATGTCACTTCTTGGGACGTAATTGGAGCCGTTTTTTATTGACTCCATTCAAATACAGCTCAAATTACGTCCGTAATGGACGCCGCGAAAAACGCGTGCACTTGCAAAAACGTCTGAAGTTCAGGAGCTGTTTTTGCCTGAAAACAGCTCCGTAATTTCAGACATATTTTGTTAACACGTGTGAACATACCCTGACAGTCCTTAAAACAGAATGCTATCTATACAATGGAATTGTCCAATAAAAAATTAAATGTATGGTTTTGCTGCAATACAAGGAAAATATGCGGACGGGGCATGGGATGAACTAGGTGATTGAAATCAATGGAGTCTTAAAGAGGCTCTGTCACCAGATTATAAGTGCCCTATCTCCTACATAATCTGATCGGCGATGTAATGTAGATAACAGCAGTGGTTTTTATTTTGAAAAACGATCATTTTTGAGCAAGTTTAGATTTATGCTAATGACTCTCAATGGACAACTGGGCGTTTTTTTACTTTTTACCAACTGGTTGTTGTACACAGAAATGTATGACACTGACCAATCAGTGACTAATCATTGTCCTGCACTTCTCATTGTTCTAGCCCAGCTTCTTTCAATGCACAATCACACTGTGATGTGGATCATGCTGGGCTGGAACAATGAGAAGTGTATGACGCATATTGGTCACTGATTGGTCAGCCTCATACACTTCTCTGTACAACGCCCACTTGGTCAAAAGTAAAAACACGCCCAGTTGTCCATTGAGAAACTCATTAGCATAAATCTAAACTAGCTCATAACTTGCTCAAAAACGATCGTTTTTCAAAATAAAAACCACTGCTGTTATCTACATTACAGTGCCGATCACATTATGTAGGAGATAGTCAAGTTATAATCTGGTGACAGAGCCTCTTTAAGGTTGCAGTAATCCTGCAGTTTTATGGAGCATTTACATACATATAAATAAAATAAACAGTGGCAAGAAATTAGGTTGGACTGAATACAGCAATAGGCACAATAAACGTGACTCATTTAATGGTAAGAAATGCAGGGCATTGTATGAGGTAATCTAAAAAAAGAAAGGAGGCCTACTGTATATATAGCACATCAATGCTTAAGGAAGCCAAAATACATTATTTAAACTTCATTACCAGGGCAATCCATGGCATATGAAAGTCTGTTAAGTCTTTCGCTGCTTAATTTATTGCTAACTAATCTGATTTTAATCTTCTTTTTATCGTTTTTGGAAAGCCACACTTCTCTCTGAACATTTATGTTGATTTACCAGTTCTCTTTCAAGCACCATAAACAATTTTTAATTGATCTTCCAAATGGACCTTGTCAGAAATATCTATAACATTACAGTCATCTCAATGGCTGCCCTGGTAAAACCACTGGACACAAATTACCCCACTATCCATATATAACAGACGAAAACCTGATGGATAAGAGCATTTCACATCTGACTTTTACAGTTCTGGATTCAGTGCAGCCTAATTGGAAGATGCAAGAACTGTTTTGCTTTACACAGTATGATCAACTTCAGTCTCTGAATCGTCATAACTTATCGCATCAAGTTAATGTTTCTTGCCACAATGTATTTAAGTGTCAAGTTAAAAAGTATATTTATATAATATACCCTAAATACATTAGATGTATAAAAAAAAAAAGACAATTTGAAGGAGAAATTCTCCAGCTCACCGTTAGCAGGTCTTCAATGCAGGTTGCGCCCGGATCTTCGTGTCGGCACACGGTAGGTTTAAAACAGAAGAAGAAGTAGTGATCCAGCGCAAATTAAGTTTGTAAAAGGGAACACGGTTCCAATTTTATTTTGAAAAATTATTTAAAAATATATATATCACAGATGCAAAAGGTGGTTGGTTTTATTCAGTAGTGCCTACGCGTTTCTGACGAGTACAACGTCCTTACTCCTAACAAGCCATGAATAAGGACGTTGTACTCGTCTGAAACGCGTAGGCACTACTGAATAAAACCAACCACCTTTTGCATCCGTGATATATATATTTTTAAATAATTTTTCAAAATAAAATTGGAACCGTGCTTCCTTTTAAAACGTAATTTGCGCTGGATCACTACTTCTTCTTCTGTTATAAAAAAATAAAAAATCAGGAAAAGGTAAGCTGAATCCTACATTCTCTTAATGGCTTTTTCATGTAACTTAGTCCAGCTGCCGGGGCAGTATCAGCAGTCTTACTTCACCAGAGAGATCATGATTTATCTCTTCCACCGCCTGCATGTTGAACAGCACCTTGCTCCTGCAAACACATGCTACCACTTCTGCAACCAATGGTACTTTCTCGGTGCCATGATTTGCTCAGCAGGAGATAATACTTGATTAAATAGTGAGATTTAGTAGAGAGACTGTAAATGGCTCTTTTAGCCTTTCTGTGGCAAGCATCAGCAGTTGGAGAGCGAACAGCACTTAACACTCGTCTTTACATCAAATCTGCCTGCAGAATTTTAAACTGCTGAGATCATAAAGGGATCGAATAATAAAAGTATATGGTGGCCAAATGACACATAGTAGCACAGACTGATTGTTAGAAACACTTGGCACATATGGGATGCAAAAGACCTTACTGAGCGAGACTTCTGGTAAGCATGTGTTTCTTCTCTGAGAGATAAAGCATAGGCTCCCTTTTGTTAATGGTATTGTAAAAATAGTAATAACCTTAAAAAAAAAAAAGTTTTCATAATTTACCTGTTAGTGTATAATTTAAATGTTTCTCCCTAATCCTGATGGCGGTAATTTTTATTTAAATTTTACTTTTTTCAAAAAGAAACAATGAACAATAAAAGAAGACTGGATCATGTGAATAGTACTACATAAAATATCAGACAATAAATCCTATATACAGGGCATGCATGCTGCATCATCTGGCACAAATTATGTATATCATCCCTTATAACTTACGACTGTACTCCCAAAATATATAGCACCAAACAAAAGAAGAACCGAGGAGTCTCTAAGTCAAAACATACATAATCTTTTTATTTAACAATATTACACTGTTTACACAAAACAAGTTTCTAAAAATGAATCACAAATAAAAGCATGGCCGCCACATGGGTCAATATAGATCAAATATAGTCATATAGGTAAGGACATATTACAGTAAAAGATTATGTATGTTTTGACTTAGAGACTCCTCGGTTCTTCTTTTGTTTGGTGCTATAAAATATCAAAAGTTCACATGAAAAAGCAGATGGCATAAGAAACTGAAATATGTGCATACAGGCAAGCTATCAGAGCCATAGGTTGAGGGACTTTTTAAGCCAGGTTAATTTTTGCCTAAAGCCTGGAGTGGATTCAACAATTTGAAAAAGTATAAAGGACTTATTTTGATCTTAGTTTTAGATAATTTTTTAAGATAATAGTTTTGGCAAAAAAAAAAAAACAGCAGTGCAAGAAAAACGAAACTGTGTAACCAAGGTCTTGCCCATCACAGACATTTATGGCATATCCATAGGATATGCCATAAATGTCAGATAGATGCGGTTCCCACCTCTGGACCCTGCACCTATCTCTAGAATGGGGCCCCTAAACCCGTTCTACCTTTGTCGTTTCCCGCTGCCACTTGTAATTACCAACAATGTAATGAGAAAACAACATAGCTCGCTGAGATACGCTGTTTCTGTAACTCCCATAGAAGTGAATGGCAGTTACGGAAACAGCGTGCTGTTTTCTGGTTAGATGATTGTAAATTACAAGTGGCAGCGGGGACCAAGAAAAGTAGAACGGGTTTTAAGGGGCCCCATTCTAGAGATAGGTGCGGGTCCCAGAGATGGGACCCGCATCTATGTGACATTTATGGCATATCCTGTGGATATGCCATAAATGTCGCTGATGGGCAAAGTATTTTAAACTCTGCATCACAAATCTAAGGGCAGACATGACTGAGCGCTCAGAAAGCTGTAACTAATATGTTTATATATATATATATATATATATATATATATATATATATATATATATATATTTATTAACAAACTTGTAGAGCGCTTACAGAGCAATTACTTTTGAAGATGTTACTAAGCCGTGTAAAGTAATAAAAACAGAAGAAAACAGTATTACATTACAAAACAGTTTGGGATGCTCTGGGCAGAGAAGTTGCAAATGATGTTCAAGGGTTTGTACACATAACAAAGCTGCATGCTTAGACCCTGTACCGAGGCACATGGGATCCTTATGTATTACATGTGCCGATGTGAGACTTTTGTAACATGGCATGTGTTGAATTACAGCACAAATTTTATTCTCATGCATTAATGTTCCTCTCTATTGCTTCTATATAAAATCAGAGGCAAACAGAGATATAGTATGGCCCAATAGCAGGCTATGAGTACCATATTACACACATAATATGGCCATTTGCATGGACCCTTAAAACAATATATTTAAGGTTATGAACTTGAAAAAGTAAAACTAATGTAAACAAAACTATAACCAGTGCCAGGCAGCTGCTGCCAATTTAAATAAGATTATTAGATGCATTATTAACAGGCATAGATGCACATGATGAGAACACAGTTTAAGGATGTGTTCACATCACTGTCAGGGTCTTCCGGTAAGGGGTTCCGTTGGAGGTTTTGGTCGGGTTAACCCCTCAGCGGAAAGAAAACGGAAACCTCAGCTTCCGTTTCCCTCACCATTGAACTCAATGGTGGTGGAAACCTAGATAATGGTTTCCATCTGTCACCAATGTGACAGGTTTACGTCGTTTTGACAGAATCAATAGAGCAGTCGACTGGGCTATTGGTTCCGTCAAGAACAACGGAACCCTGTCACAAAGGTGACAGACGAAAACCATTAGCTAGGTTTCTGTCACCATTGATATCAATGGTGAGGGAAAAGGAAGCTTAGGTTTCCGTTTGTCTTTCCGTTGAGGGGTTAACCCAACGGAAACCTCAGACGGAACCCCTTAACGGAAGGGCAACAGTGATGTGAACAGGCCCTAATCTTATACAAATTACTAGTTAGATCATACATGTAACCCTGTTGTTATGTAAATGTAAGTGGAGCGATACCTCAAGGCTGCTGGAGTCTGCTGGGAGAGAGCGTGCACTTAAACCCGCAACCTCTAATCCGTAACCACTCTGGTCAGCTGAATCTAAGGCTTCTCTAAGGTGTTCGCCAAAGCTCAGCGCAAGGTGAGATGGACTCTGCTGCTTAGAACCCAGGTTGTCTTTGCAGAGTGCAGTTTTGGAAAAGTGGTGCAGTGCAGGAAAACCAGAGCTGGAAACCAGACAGCCAGAAGGTTAACTGAAAGTCCAGAAACGGAGTAGAGGTAATCCGACAAGCCGCGGTCAAAACCAGTCGGGAGCGGATAATCAGAATCAGTAGGTAGAGGGTTAACAAGAGACAAGCCGAGGTCAGTATACACGAGATTCAGAAATCAGAAATGCAGGAGCAGTCAGGAGCTTGATCAGGAACCAGGAAGATTCACAAGCAAAGACAGGTGGGAAGAGACAGGTATAAATACAAGCCCACAGCAGATTGGCAGAAGGACAGAGAAGAGAGATAGGCTCAAAGCAAAGGAAGAACCGCCCAGAACCTAGAGAGGTTGTCATAGCGACCTTAAATGGATCCTGTCATCAACATTTTACCTGTTAAAATCGCCTGACCACTCGTTGGCCGCAGCTGTCCAAAGTTAGTTTCTGTGCTCTTCTCTCCTGAAGTCCTCCTCTTTCCCTAAATATTGTAGTTTAAACTTTTCACGCCTTTTATGGTTATTACGTTTTACTCTATGATGCAGCTTTTTAAACCCGCCCACCGCCGCCACCTGTCCGGCCTCAAATGCTGAAATCTCGTTCAAAACATCGCGCATGCGTGCTTCACTACCCTTCCCTGCTTCTTTCATACCGAAATAATTAACTGTGTCTCAGTGCGCAAGCGCGGGATTTCATGTGCGATGGAGTGAGAGAAGCTGTCAATCAAAAAGAAGGAGGCGGAGTCAACTCTGAAACGCTCTGAAGAATGACTGACTCTTTTCGAATGAAGATTTGACTCTTTTCTGCTAATTTGCATACGGCGCTGTAAAACAGAATACTAAAGGTACAGAGCTTACTCAGAACATATTTATAGGTGAGATAACAATGATTTATCACCCACTTTCACAAGGTATTGCTGGCTTTATATCTAAAATGATGGTGACAGGTTCCTTTTAAGGGAACAGGTGTTTTCCTAACACTTGTGTTCACTTTTGGACACCAGTGTCTTAAAAAAAGATATAACAGAGCATCCAAAGTTATAAGTGACAAGGGGACATCCACTATAACCTAAATAAAATAAATAAGGACATAATGTTTAAACATCCTCATTGAACCTCATTGAAGGGGTTTCAATACTGGAACTGCACTGAAACTCTGCAGAGGTGGCAAGGCAAATGACAGTATTTGAATGCACAGTGCCATTCACAATTCTTGGGGCAAAATATCTTATTTTATATATTTTTTTATTCTTAGGATCAGTGGGGTAAGAACACAGCCACTGGTATATACTCATACTGTAATCAGAATTAAAGGCATTACGCTTCTTTAGCTGTTCTGCTTATAATTTCTACATTAATAGCAGTGTTTTTGGGGCTTGTACTATAAAAAGCAAACATACAAAAATCCACAAGTGAAGCCCACTGTTGCCGCGTCAATATTTCCCTCCGGATATTACCTAAAAGGGACACAAAATGGGAAATGTAACATTCTGTATTATAATACCACCCACAGATCCCTATTTAAAAGATTAAGTCTTCTTCTGTGCTTATTTTTAACACTAAAAATGCCAGGGGATCAAGAGACCAGCTGTACTTTTTAAGACCGCAAAGAGCTATTTTTCTTTCTCTCTCCTGGTATTTCCTGACAAAATTCCCTGTTGCTTCGCGAAAAAATAAAAATCAAAAAAAAATCTGCGTAATTAAAATAAAACCTTTGCAATTAGACATAGCATAGCAACTGTTGTCATGGAAATACTCAGTACTTTCTTGTGTATGTGTTCCTAATGCTTTATTATATATGACTGCTTTTCAATTTTTGGAACAGTATATATATGTGAGATATTAAACAGAGCACAAGTCTTTACTATGTGGTAAACAGTGGCTGATTTCACTACAAAAGCCTATGAAGAAAGCTGTGATTTTTTTCGCACAGCTCAAGCTGAACTCATTCTTTTAACATCTGCCGGCACAGTCATTAAATTGAAGATTCAATGCTAATTTTCCACGTTGCTCTCTAAAATGATATTTTTATGACAGTATTTTATAATTTGTCCCATTTTTTTCAAACGATATTCAGATTTATAGCTCTACGTTTTGTCAGCTCTATAAAACTTACATATTATATCTTGTAGAAAGTGCACACCTAAATATATAAATGTCTCTTTCCAACCAGAAATATATAGATCACAAAAGAGTAGTACTTTTGGAAATCTTTCCTAGTACTGTAAAAAGGGATCTTAGCATGCTTATTCCTGGTTCAGGGCAGCTACATAAAAATGTATTGTACATTATATATTAACTAACCTGGCAGGAGATTATTTGTAAGACCACGCTATTGAAATCCCCAATGATCAATTATGTGTTATATTCCATGGCAGACCAATGATTATCCTCAAATATGGGATAGCGCACTACTTTCCCTAAATATGAGCGCAGTTGCAGTTCTGAGTATATTTATGCTACAGACCATCTAGCTTGCTCTCAAATGACAAGAGGTGTATGGAAAATGTATATGCGATCAACTTGCAGGGAGCTTTCAATCTAATTTCCCATGTTAGTCAAACATACATATAAAAAAGATTATGGTAGGAAACACATTAATAAACTGGAAGAAAATACAAAGTAAAGAAATGCTTGTTGCCCTAAGTAAGCTACACCTTGGGCCCCATGCACATGGCCGTAATTTTGATCTGCAATTACGGAACGTAATCAAAGTATGGACCCATTCATTTCTATTGCCCATGGACACCTTCTCGTATATTTAAGGCCGTAGAAAGGCTCCCCAAAAAATAGGACATGTCCTATTTTTTGGATTTTACGCAGCGTGCTCCCATACTTTATAATGGGAGCACGGCCCGCAAATGTGGATGACTGTCCACGGTCGTCCGTAGCCGTAATCACGGACCGGCCTTAAAGGGAACCTGTCACCAGCATTTCACCTATTAAACCAGCAATACCTGGTGGTCGTGGGTGAAAAATCATTTCTATATGACCTATAATTGTCTTCTTAGTTGGCTCTGTAGCTTTAGTATTCCGTTTTTTAGTGTTCCCACACCGTATGCTAATGAGCATAAAAGAGTCAAACCTTCGTTTAAAAAGTCAAATCTTAGTTTGAAAAGAGTCATATCTTCAGTCCTCAAGTCTTTCAGAGTTTACCCCGCCTCCTTACTTTTGATTGACAGCTCCTCGCCTTCCCCCAGCACACAAAATCCTGTTCTTGTGCATTGATGTCCTCTTCTAGTGTGTGCGCACAAAGGGACATCGGATTATAATGATAAAAGGGGCAAAATGTTTGCAGACTGTTATTTACAGTTGGAGGAGGAGTTTAGGAGAGGGGATAACGGCAATGAACTTTTGATAGCAGTGGTTAGTGAGGGTTAAGTAACGTTATAGGTGAAATGCTGGTGACAGGTTCCCTTTAAGTAATATATGGCTTTAAAAAGTTTTGCTCTTCCAAAAGTTTGCAGAACATTGTAATGCGCTTTTCACAACATACAGGACCCTCTGCAGCCTTTCCCTTGTCTATTTATGGGTGTCTTCCTCCCTCTACCAGGCTCCTTTCCCCTATGGCAAAAACCTACTGTGCCTATAGGTAAATTCGATCCTGCTTCCCAGTAACTTATAATATCCCTTGGTAGTTAGATCTACCTATTAGATTTCTTAGCCCCAAGGAACACCTGAAACTTTTTGTTCTGCACTTGTACTTGTTCATTTGTAGCAAAGGCAATATGTAATCCAAAATTCCTATGTAGTCCCACATCAATATTGACTTGGTAAACTCTCTACTATGGCTAAACAACATGTCTTCTATGTCTGCTTCTAGCCATCCACTAATTTATCATTTTCTTACAGACTATGATATTGTCCTTTTGTTTGTCTCTTTCTAGGAGACTAAAACAAGGTATCAGTACTTTATTTTCATAACAATAGATTAAATAGACATTATGCTTTGTGTTCAAATAACCCTCAGGAAAGAGACTGCTTAATATGATATCTTAAAAAAACAAAACGTTTTGCTGCCTTACTAAATAATGCACCAGAACCATAGTCTGCGGCCCATTGAATGGACACTGTTATACTTCTTGATTTATTACATTTTCAGACTCCTCAGTTAACAATAAAAGTAGAAAGTGATACTCTGGTGGAGCTGAGTGGCTGAAGTACTAATGCTAGTAATATAATATGTGCTGATATACAGAGAATCTGATTTAAAGCTTGGTCATAAAAGCGATTTTTGCGTGGAATGGACTTTTTTTCCTTAACACATTAGTAAGTACCAGAAAGAGGACTGTGCTGTACTGATAGTCATGACAAACACACTTACTGGAATTACTGCACACTGGTGTATTCAGAGTAGATTCAGTAACAAGAAGGTAAACTCTGGGAGTCCACAAGTTCCATTATTAAACTGGATTTTAATATCACAAAGCGTTCACTCAAGAATTTTTCGCTGCGTTTTTCACAAATGCTGTGGCTAGATGTTACTTTGAAATCCATAGTAAAATATGAGAAAACTTACAGCGCTTTGGTTTGTGGCATTGTTGTGGCGTTTTTTGGGTCATTGTAATTTATTTGAAAATACAGCATGCTCTAGGTATGACGTCTTTCAAAAGGGCACTAAATAAAAAAAGTCGCCAAAAACGCATGTAAAAAAACATTTAACACATAAAGTGATGAAAAAAAAAAAAAGCGGTGTGAAGGAGGTCTTTGGGAAAATTTGTATGTGTTCACATAGAGACAAACTTGGACATTTGGTAGCTTTTCTTGGAACTCTTAATATGCGTTCTAAAGAGGTGTCAATGCAAGTGAAAGAGGCCTTCATTAAAAGGGCATCTCTGACATTTATGGCATATACACGGGATATCCCATAAATGTCTGATAAATCCAGGGTTCACCTCTTGGACCTGCACCTATCTCAAAAACGTGGTTTCCTGACCCCAGTCCTACCTTCTCCCTCTGTCGCTGCTGTTCCCATAGCGCCCGAGTTCCAGGAACAGTGTTCCCAAGTTCTACGTGATTGCTACCTCAGTGGCACAAGACCACTGAGGCCAGTGATTGGCTACAGCAATCACATGGGTATATGGAAGTTGCAGAACTGTAAACTAACAGGGGCAGAGGGCACCAGAGTGAATGTGTTGGAATGCCAGGAGATTAATCAAGTGTGTAGTGGGTCTTTTATCATTTTGTGGCATTTCCCTCGCCATGACCAGATTTTCTCCCATGTCAGAAACCCCCATTTAAGATCATTATAATGACAAGTACACACTGTAACCATGTATATGCAGTCTCACAGGCTGCTTGTATTTGTGTCTGTACCAGCAATGTAGTCAGATATTTCTTTATTGTGAGATTCTAATAATAGATGAAGACATTCTCTAATTAGCTAATATAGTAACACCGCTAGCGAGCAGTTGAGTTTTGCCTTTGTTTGTTAAGGGGGATCCCTTTGGGAAGTAAAACCAGAAGGATGAGATAATTGCACAGACTTTTTATTGTTTAGATAGTTTGTGATTGCTTGATCAAGCCCAACAACAAGTCAGGTTTTTAAAACAATACCGGAAGGTCTGCTGTTTGGCAGAAACAGGAGCGCACGGCTCATTTTAGACACACTGGAAATGGTTGGTCACATATTGAGAGTAGGCACTTCAAATGGTATCTGTTAATACTTGCCTGTTGAAACCAAATTATACGATGCCTACTTGTCATTAATATGTCCAAAACCCTAGTCTATTATATACCCGTTTCTTTCACTTCACAGATCAAATCAACAATCATTCTGAAATCTTCATCCACAAGTGGATTATCTGTATTTGTCATTTAAATAAGCAATGTTGGCAAAAAAAATATAACCCTTTTGACACGAGACAGAAAATTATACGATATGCCTACAGCCGTAAGGTCATCCAATATTATGACTGTGTGATTAGGAGTGATTTCACCTTCATCAGCTTCTCATTAACCTTTTATTCATTAGATCCATGAATCTTATAAAGAACACCCAAATAGGTCTTCATTCACACACAATTAAATAACTGTTCTTGTTACATACCAGATGTTTAACAGCCAGGTATATTTAGTGCCAAGAACGAGATAAGAACCTTATTACAGATGTCTGGAAAGAGTCCTATTTTGGGTTATTGCACTTTGCAGCCAGGAGTTAAAGTGTAGGTTCACCTTCTATTATTGGAGTTATAAATTTCTGAGGTTCCAATAATGGAGTAAGATGCTGCCCAGTGTGACCGTCAAAAACCATTTTCCTTCCAGCCAGCCAGAGAATATACACATATGTATATTTCTCATGTAACGATAGTCACAAGCAGTTAGTAATGTCTCCTCCACTTTCCACAGCTGCATGGAACTGCACTCCCCAGTTGTCTGGCCCAGCTATTGAATTATAGATCATCTTGTGCTAGAGTAAATAAATGATTATCCATATAGCAGCTACCATATTGAGTTTCAGGAACAATAGGGGAGGGGGGATCCTGAGACCCCTGCCTTGGACACAACGAGTTTGTCCTGCCCCTGATGACGAAAATTGTGAACAATTGGATTATGTTTATTTGCAGTTTTTTGTTGTTGTTTTTTCCCAATGGGATGCAAAAAAAATCCTTCATGGAACTGATTTCAGTGTGAAAATGGAAGAGCAATAATTCTTATTGTGACAAATGAAAGACTGCTCTTGTAGGCCACGTGCATAAGTGGCGGATTGTACTTTGTGAGAGTTATTTCATATACAATAATTGATTATCATCAACTTCTGGTCAGAATAATGAATATGAATACGTAGAAAATGTAATGTGTAAAGTCACACTTTGGTCAGTTTCACATAGCTGTAATATAACCTCATTTTAGAACCCTATAGTGATCTAAGTAAGGTCCATTACACCCGCCGGGGACCCAGATGTGGTGGCCGTATTACAGCTGTGTAAGGACAGCCATAGCCTAGGTTTACATTGCAAACTCCCAGATGCTGCTTCATGAGATGCTGCCACACTGGGAATCAGCGGGCTATGTAATCAGGTCTCTCTACCCACAAAGTGGTGAGTTACAGTAGTTACTTGCCAGTCATACTGTTTATTCATCACATGCAATGCCATCCTTTGTCTATAGACAGCAATGTGAAGCCAATATACATTATATGGCACAGTGCAGTGCGTAGCACTAACCACACAGCTGTATAAAGTGCTAAAACCACAAATGATTCCTATATATCCATCTGTTCCCACAATTACTATATTTTAATTTCATTTAGGATCAGTCCCAAAATGAACAAGCTATATGGTGAGCACAGCCTTATAAGTGACAAATACAAACTAAAGTACAAGTGCAAAGTGTTACAATGCCTTTAAAAAAAACTGGTCGTTATTTCAAGACTACTCGGATACAATTGAGAACATTTATACATTTCATGGCATGTTTTAATAAATATCACATTTTATTCACACACACACACACACATATATATATATATATATATATATATATATATACATACATACACACACACACACATATATATATATATATATATATATATATATATATACATACATACACACACACACACATATATATATATATATATATATATACATACATACACACACAGTACACGCGCACACACACACTCACACATATATAAACACAGTCTATATACACACACACAGTGTATATATATATATATATACACACGCACAGTATATATAGATACACACACACACACACACGCACGCACACACACACACACACACACACACAATTACAAGTATCTTTCACAGTTAGTAGAAAAAATTGAAAATTTTCCCATTCTCTGTTTACCTAAATTATCTTGATTGAAATTGCAAGCAAAATGGTTTTCGGCCACTACTTATAAAAGGTGTAATTTAATTTTACCTTTTAGCATACCAACCTTTATTATGTAACTAAACAAAAACTCTGAGTAATTGTCGTATAATTAATGCACTTATCTGTTTTTAATGGTAAGAAAAACCTTTTGATATTCATGGCCTGTCGAGAATACATTGAAAAGATTTGTCCTTTTTCTCTAGTGAATGCAGAGAAGCTATTAAATTGAGAGGTCATAGGGGATCATGCACAAGAGTAATGTTGTATCTATACCATTGTATTTACCTGCAATTCCCAACAAAAGAAAAATTGGTGCTTGTGCCTTTCGTCTCAGTGTTCTTGTAGTCAGTTTTCAAATGTAAAACTACATTAACTCTTCCAGTACTGAGGGGAACGTTAACTGACTATTTTGAATGGATAAACTGGTAATACAAAATGCACCAACATAATGTTGTATTTATTTTCAGGGTAAACTTTTGCATTGCAGATTGGCTAAGTAGAACATGTTTTACAATGAATGGACAATTTACACTCCTGCACTTTTCATCTTGGAGATCAAGGAAAAAAAAACTTTTTTATATCCAAAGCTCAGGTCGGCAATAACAAAGAAAGTGTCATTGTTACTGCCGACCTGAGCTTTGGATATAAAAAAGTACGTACCTAGAACTCACACATCATTTGTACTTAACCTGATGAAGAGGCCAGTTCGGCGCATAGTTTCTATCTGTACAAATAAATTCCTTTGAACTCCATTTGATTTCCCTTTTCATGGTTTAACACCGTACGGATATGACAACGGAGAAAATAACCTACGGCTGCGCCATGGAATATTCCACTTTTCTTTCCTTGATCTCCAGTATAATATCGAGGCTGCTACGGCTCTCGGATCGAAATTTGGGCTGCAACCTTATCCAAACCATTCTGCCCCGGTGGACTACTGGAGTATGCTCTATTGGATGTTTTGCTCTTAGCATAACTACACCAGATCAGCATATCTGACCACCGTTCCTCACATCTACTGTATTTTTTTACTGATTCATGCACTATGTGCGCTTTGGGGTTTTTTTTTTATCGCCTTTTAGCACTTTTCATCTTGACCTTCCTTACACAATATTTAGAAGATTTTTTTGTCTGCATATTTTTTTTTTGTTTCCTCTACTTGGATCCTTTCCTATAAAAGTAAATAATAATTATGTGTGGTGGGCACAATACAATGACCAGTTCTATGGTGATGTGTCCTGGCAATACTATTTGGCCTACACTTCATTGCGGCACAACAATAGGAAATATTTGAACGGTGGCACCAACATGTAGTCGCTATGCGGTCCTAGTGTGGGGACAGTTTGTGTGAGAACTACTATTTGAAAGATTCAGGGATGCCATTCAAATTAATATCTCTGGGCCTTCAGGCTAAGAATACAGGAAGGTCGTAAGGTTAGAACTAGGGTTGGTAATGGAGATGTGGCCAGTATAAAAAGGATGGCATTAGGGTGGTTTTCTGTGGCACATGCCGCTGTGCTTCCATGATTGAGGCTCCAGAATGATGTCTAGCCATTACCGTCGTTTTCAAAAGAGGCAGAACCAATCAGAACCAAGTAAGCATAATGAATTCCAGTGTGGATTTCCAAGTAACATAAAACAATTTAATCTCGACAATCTGATGTGTATGGTGGCCATACACTTTCTTGACGGCAGATGTCTTCCAACAGAATATAAGACACTTATTGGAATAATCATGCACGCTTAGCCGTGTATGATTATGGGGGAGTCGGGAGAAATAACTGTTTATTTCATCTGCATGGCCGGCCACCTTTAGGCTATGTTTATATGCAGCCGATTTGTTGCATACATTTCTGTAACTGTTAAATGGAATTTGCAGAAATCCAAGCACATGCTGCAGAAACAACCCCATTCAGAAATATGGGATGCATTTTCAGTCGCAGAAACATCTGGCACAAATCTGCCATGTGTGAACATACCTTAAGTACGGTGCCATTTATTCCAACTGGCATACAGCTCTTTCGAGTTTATTAGCCATAAGTGCAAGACATGGAAATCATGGCTCTTTGAAGGTAGTAGAGGCCTTGCTGTGCTCCAAATTCCTCGTCAGGGGCCTTTTTGGTTCCTTTTAACCCTTCTTTTCCTAAACTGAAGATATGACTAATCTAGCCCCCTGTAGCATTTTTTCAAGGCCTGGTTTAACCCCTTAAGGACACGGACAATTTTGGCCTTGAGTACAGAGCAATTTTTTTATATTTACCTCTTTGCGCTCATAACTCTTTTATTTTTTGTACGACGCAGTTGTATGAGACTTTGTTTTTTGCGGGACGAGTTGTACTTTATATAGGTACCATTTTTTGGTACAAATACATTATCGTTTAATTTCTATACATTTTTATTTTGGCGAAATTGTAGAAAAAAAGCAGTTGCGCAGCAGTTTTTATATTTATTTTTTTACACCATATACCGATCATCATAAATAATGTTATACATTTGTTGTACAGGTTGTTACAGTCGAGGCGATACCAAATATGTCTATATTATTTCATGTTTTGGGACTTATATTTTAAAAATTTGTGTTTCTGTGTATTTTTTTTACTTTTTATTTATTTATTTATTTATCATTAATTATTTTTTTACATTTGTTTAACTTTTTTTTTTAATCCCATAAAGGGATTTATCATTTTTATTTTTATTTTGTAACTGTAATGTACTGGCATAGATCTATATGCCAGTACATTAGCCTGTGTACTGATTGCACACAGGCAGTTGTTAGGGCATACCTCAGTATGCCCTAACAACAGGAAATATGTTCAGACAGCCCTGGGGTCCTTCAATGGACCCTTGGCTGTCTGGCCATATGAGTTATTGGCTTTGATCGCGTCACAGTTATCTTTTGTGACGCGATGAATGTACAGTCCCCCCTCCTTGAACGCCGCGATCAGCTTTCATCGCGGCGTTCAAAGGGTTAACGGCGGAGAGAAGAGGTTTCTCTACTCTCCGCTGTCAGAGCGGGGCCGTGGCTGTGTATTACAGCCGTTGCCCCGCTCTCGATCGCGTGCAGAGACAGCTGTCACACAGGACGAGAATGCTCGTCCTAATGCGCGAAGTACCCGCCGCTCAGGACGAGCATTCTCGTCCTGTGTCGGCAACCAGTTAAAATGTTCTTTTTGTTTTGTTTACCAATTTACAAAAATGCAATAATATTAAATAGCACATTTTGAATAGTATTGTTACTTTAAGTCTAATAATGGTGGGTTCACTAAATAATTTTTTCTAATAACCAGAAGTATCTGATGCATAGTTTGAAAATATCTACAACAGAACAATATTGTATATATAGAAATAAGAATACAAAATAAAACAGACTATAAGCTTCTGCACCCCTGTGATTCTGCTAACGGCCAGTTTCACTTCTGTACAATGTAGTTGCCTAATGGCCCAGTAAATGTGCTAAGTCCATGATTTTTGGTTAGGCCCATACAATAAATGGCTCCCCAGACAATATAAATTCTAACAACCAGAGAAAAACAACGGTTCATTACTCACAAACAACTGTTTATCTGGGTAAAAGAGAAACACTCTAACATAGTCAAATCAAAGCGGTCACTGCCTAGTGACCGCAACTAGGAAAGCGAACAACGGTGTTCTGCAATAGTAAAGATAAAAATGCAAACCACCCTCCTGCTGAAGGGGATTACTTGGTCAAACAATCCAGCATCTGAGCGTGTTCAAGAACTATTCTAGTATTCCTGTTCATAGGAAGTGCAGCATATTTTATTGCTTATATAAATGCACATGCTGTTAATATGGGATGTATTTTTCTTCTATACTAAAGTAAGCATAAAAACAACACAACCTGTGCAATTCGTGCAAAGTGTTGGAATAGTATGTAACGTAATACCTCTCAATCAATTAGCCAAACAGGGAGTTTGGGAACTGTTCAACGGGTGCAGTAGCACCATGGGCACTGTTTAAATACATAAATAAATCTAATAGATGCCCCATTTTAACCCCTTCCCGCTGCAACCATTTTTTTAATTTTAATTTTTGTTTTTTCATCCCTGCATTTCAAGGGCCATAACATTTTATTTTTCTCATCGACATGGCCATATAAGTGTTTGTTTTTTGAGGAATGAGTTTAAATTTTTAATGACCCCATTTGTTGTACCAAATAATACACTGAAAAACGTAAAAAACATTGAGTAGTGTGGTAAGGAAAAAAAACAGAAATTCCTTCAGAAATACTTCTTATACATAATAAAAAATTAGTAATAAAGTAGTAAAAAAATTGTAAAAAATTTAAAATAGTTGTGTCGCCACAATCTGAGACCTATAACTTTTTATTTTTCCAGCGAACTGTACTTATTATTATTTTGGGATCAGGACAACCCATCGGCACAACGAAGAAATCGCGAGGGGGCAATGGGTGAAAGAGGGGGCCGCCCCCTGTGTAACGGTTGAGATGCTGCAGTCACTATTGACAGTGGCATTTAAGTTAAGGAGCAGGGATCAGAGCTATCTCTGATCCCACTAGTTAGAGCAAGATGTCAGCAGTAATATATAGCCACCACCAGCTGCATATGGAGTGGGCTCTGCTCCTGAGCCCGCTCCATACTTTCCCCCTTCTAACTATGACTTAGATGTACATCAAATGTCAGCAAGAGGACCTGTCTAGTTGCACGACCTCTGTAGGCTGTATTCACTCATTCCATTTTTGTTGCGATATGTTGCCGGGATTGTTTGCGAAACCGCTTCGGTTCCATGGCAATTTGCGACAAAGACGGCATGTGTGTGTATACAGCCATACAGTGAATCTCCATTTTGAGCCAGTTTGTCAAATATATTAGGAAATTGAACGTATGGCTGTTCATAGAAGCAATTCTATGAACATTTCATCACTGCTGAAGAGGATAAGACATTTTTTTAATAAGTTGGTAGTCTGGCTCTCTGTTTCTCCACTAGTCGGAGAGAGGAACATACCCTAAGAGTTTAGTTTATTCTATTTATTTTATATTTTATATAAAATATATATTTTTAACTGGAGTCATTCTAACTCTAAGGATGCAGGTAAAACAACAGACAGCACAGCAGTTTTGGTTTGATGGAGACGGAAATTACTTTTAAAAAGTAGTACAAAAAATAAAATTGTGTGCACAGAAGAGTACCCAAGGTAATGAGAAGTCAGGAGATGCCAACTCAAGCGTGGTTCACCATTTCATAAACACACTAAACAAAAATGAACTGAGGGTTGTTTTGTCCTCCCTCTGGTGGCATCTGTCACTTCCATCACTAAAAACACTACTTCACCAAATGTCATGCTGGCTCCAATTTGTTTAGGATACTTAAGGACACATACAAGATTTCATGGCTGCCCTGAACTGTCAACGAGCATTTCTTTGCTTTTACAGTCTCCAGCATTTCACAAGAACAATGAAACTTAATTGTCAGCATAAATAAAATGTATTCTATTTTATGTTAAATGTTTCTCCTACTATGCTTTTAACATTAAATAATGAACATCAGGGAAGGGATTTGGAAAGAATATGGGCTGGCAACACAAAATTCATTACAACACCTACAATAAGGGGTAAACACAGACACAATAGTAATTTAAATATCTAGATTTCAGGCCAGTTTCAGACTACTGCAATTCAGCCACAGTTCATATATTTCTGCCGCAGTGAAACCCCCCTAGTGTTTTTTCTAAACTGAACTTACATCACCATATGGTTCTATGGTTATTTAAGTTCAGATCAGTGAAACCGCAGCAGGTCTGGATATTGCGGCGGTTTTTACGGATACTAATATGCATCCGCATTACAATAATCTGAAAGCTTCATTTTACTTATAAATAGTCCATGGAAAGCACCATACCCAAACCAATTACAGGGGAAATACACATGCACCAAGAGATCACATTGCATGTAAAAAGTTATTTTACACTTACTAAGCTCACAATCCCATTTGCCTATTGTGTTTTTTTTACAGACTGGCCTATATTTTTATTTATAAGTGAAAATGATCATTTCATTAGAATGGATTAACAGAGATGAAGATATTTAAATTATTATTTTGCCTGTGAATCCTTTTCGGAGTACAAAAGATAGAATATTGGTCGGGGTTTAATAGATGCACACATTCCGTTATCTTGTATCATGTGCCAAGATTTAGACCCACGAGTTCCCGAGATATGGAACACTCTTGAGTTGGTCACCTATATCCTAATTTGCTGTAGTTAGCCAACGGGGTGGAGCTAGCTTCCCTGTCTCTGATGCTGACCAATTAGCGCAAGGCAGCTTGATGTTAGTTCACACCCTGATGGCTAACTTCAGAAAATTAGCATATAGGGAGCCAACACAACAGTGGGCTAAATCTCTAAAATGGGGGGAGGGTCCAGAAAAAAACAAAAAGAAAACCATCGCTGCAATCTGGGAGACAGCGCTATTCTGGTCAGTTAACCAGTTCAACTTATACGACCCTGCGACAGGTCCACTTTAAGTAACTTTGGACGTAGTACAGGGTCCGTCCCTGAATAAAATTTATCCTAATGTGCCTTATTTTACAGGGGCTGTCTAATTACAGACATCCCCTTTACTTATGCTCCCTGAAAATATAAATCTTTAAATATATGTCATTTCAGAAAATGCATGGCTAAAGAGATATTTAGATAACACAACCCTGTCTTTCTCTGCTTCTCCAATCCTCGGGGTCTACAAACAGCAGATTGATCTCACTCAATGTGATGTTCCCCTTGCACTGCTTTCTATCCTAGGATATCCTCCCCTATGATAGAAAGTAGTGCATGCTACAATAAAGTATGGGCTGAGCTCCAGGAAAGAATGAAATGTTCATGCAGCTGATATATATTGGAAAGATGAAAAGTAGTTCAGGGCAGCTGTCTAGTTATGCTGTGTAGGGAGGCTCTGCTCTCCTATGCCAGGCAGTCACGTAGGGGTGGGTTAAAGGCCAATCAGAAAGTAATCAGGAGCCACAACAAGGAGGGACGGAGAAGCAAACGGGTCAGTGTGAGAAAGTTTTCAATAATAGACATGCAAGTCCTGTAAATGTATATAATATGTTGATTTGGCCATTTTTAAAATAAAGAGCGATTCTGAGGCAACCCCTTTGTAACATCACTAGTCAGATGAAGAAACAATGCTGGCTGCATTTTCTATTTGCAAATCTGTTTGCTCCAAGACACCAGGCAGTGGACTTTAGTCTATTAGAATGACAGGTAGTACTCCTTCTAACAACTGCTTTTTACTCTCCCTGACAAATGCGCTCTGTGCCATATTTGACGTTTGTGTCGTAATCAGGACTGATGGATAGGGACGTCGGCTCTGCCGAAAGTGCCCCCGATTTAATGTGAGCGATTTGTCAAACGTGCTGCGATCCCACTGCTGTCAGACACCGCCTGGAAAACATTCTATCATCTCTCCACTAACCAAGGTCATTTTGGCAGGTGCAGAAGAGATCTCCAATCAGATGCCCATGCTTGTTGGTAATATGAGTGGCCTACTTTTCTAGTGTATGTTGCTCCCATAGCCATCTTCAAAATAATATGTGAAATGTGAATCAATATCTTGAAATATGTGAACTTCTCATTAAACAATAACGACACATTCTAACAGAACATGGAAATGACAGAAGCAATATATGAAAATATACAATATTATTGCATGTGGGGATAAATAGACCTCATGAGTAAACCCAGAGAATACTGCTCAAACCCTGCAGTGGTGTTGGTGTACACAAGGATACAGAACACAACAGTATATTGTAGACGGAGTCAGGACATCTCCTATTCTGAGGGAACGGGAATATAATGGAGAGTTGACTTTGTTTTGTTGTACAAACTCTTGCATCTATTTTTTGCTTATATTCTAATACACACATAGTAACTGAAACCACTTTTTAAAGTATCTTGTCAAATGTTGCATTCCTGTTCTGACTACTTTATTTTACTTTTGAGGCTGCTTTTTTACCCCAGTGGCCAGATGCTATGTTTGTGTGAAAGAGATTTTATGAAACATCATTCAACTTTTAAGGTTTCGTTGAGGTTTTTAGATTGCTCTGTTTGTTAAATATTTTCTGCAGAAAATTCAGAACTGTGTAAAAATGTGATTGTGTTTTGTAACATGTGGTACCAAGATGCCGTTTCCATTAGAAGCCTAAAAGTATAAGCTATGGAGCCTTCATACCACAGAAGTCAATTGACAGACAGATACAAAGATACATTTGAATCTAACTGGGGGAAAAGAAAATGACAAACATAAGACAGCTTTAGGAAAAGCTTTCCTGATCCTACAGGATGGGATTCTTGGCAAATACACTATATGGACAAAAGTATTGGGACACACCTCTTAATGATTGAGTCAGGTGTTTCATTCAGTCCCATTGTTACAAATGTATAAAATCCAGCACCTAGCCATGCAGTTTGCCTTTAAAATTATTAGTGAAAGAATGGGTCGTTCTAAAGAGCTCACTGAATTCCAGCGTGGTGCTTTAATAGGATGCCACCATTGCAACAAGTCAGTTCATGAAATTTCTTCCCTCCTAGATATTCCACGATCAACTGTGAGTGGTATTACTGCAAAGTGGAAGCGTTAGAGATCCACAGCAGCTCAGACACAAAGTGGCAGCCCACGTATAGTTACAGAGCCGCGCTAAGGCAATGCATAAGTGCATAAAAATCGCCAATGTTCTGCTGACTCAATAACTGCAGAGTTCCAAACCTCCTCTGACATTAACATCGGCGACAAAAACTGTACACCTGGAAATTCATGGCATGGGTTTCCATGCCCGAGCAGCTGCATGCAAGCCTTATATCACCGAGCACAAGGCCAAGAGTCGAATGGAGTGGTGTAAAGTACGCCGCCACTGGACTCTGGAGCAGTACAAACACGTTCTGTGGAGTGCAAATCACTCTTCTCTATCTGGCAGTCTGATACTTTAGTTCATATAGTGAATATGGCTTATGCACACCGATGTAATACAGCCATGTGCACAGAGGTCTGAATAACGCCTCTACAGAAGTCCTTGTCGCCTGAAAAGGCTGCTGCACGCTCTTAATTCAGTCTCATGTCTTATGTGACTGAATTCTCTGTGGGCGATCTTATATTAGCTCAGTACAATAGTTACAATAATACATAAGAAGAGGTTCTCAGAACCTCTTCTTTTGTACTTCTGCTAACTTTCCTACTCAGTAGGAGACATCAGTCCGGCGCCGACACAATGAGAAATATATAACCAGGATAAAAAGTAATGAAAAAGTATTTGTCCCTCATCCGATTTCTTCTATTTTTGCTAATATGTCACATTTAAATGTTTTAGATCATCCAACTAATTTTAATGTAAAATAAAGACATCACAAGTAAACACAAAATGCAACTTTAAAATGATCATTCCATTTTTTATGGATAAAGAATTATTCCAAACCTATATCACCCATGTGAAAAGTTAATGGCCCCCTTAAATCTAATAACTGGTTGCGTCACCTTTGGCAGTAACACTTGCAACCAAATGTTTGTGATAATTTGCAAAGAGTCTTTAACATCGCTGCAGAGGAATTTTTGCCCTCTCTTCTTAGCAGAATTGAGAATTGTTTTAATTCGGCTACATTGGAGGGTTTTTGAGCATGAACTGGCCGTTTAAGGTCTTGCCCCAGCATTTCAATGGGATTCAAGTCAGGACTGACTTCACCACTCATAAACCTTAATTTTGTTTATTTTGAGCCTTTCAACAGTGGACTTGCGTGTGAGTGCGATTGAGCTTTAGGTTACAATATGACAGGCGACATCCTCCTTCAAAATTTTCTAATAGAGAGCATAATTCATTATTCCATCAATTATGACAAGTCGTCCAGGTCCTGCAAAAGCAAAGCAGCGCCAGACCATCACACTTCTACCACCATATTTGACAGGTGATTTGATGTTCTCATGGTGGCATGCTGTTAGCTATAAGCCAGATGTAACAAGATTCATATCTTCCAAAAAGTTCGACCTTTGACTTATCAGTCCACATAATATCCCAAAAGTATTGGAGGTCATCTAGATGTTTTTTTGCCAATGCAAATCGAGCTTTTGTGTTTCTTTTGGTCAGCAGTGGTTTGCGTCTTGCAACTCTCCCATGGATGACATTTTTTCCCAGTGCAAGTGGGGCCTGCAGTTTTTTAGATGTTTGTCTGGGTTGTTTGTGAGATCTTGGTGAACTTTTGATAGGCTGGCCACTCCTTGGAAGGTACACCACTGTTCCAAGTTTTTTCACTGTGGTTTACAGGAGTCCTAGAGTCTTAGCAATGGCTTTGTAACCATTTCCAGACTGGTAGATTTCAATGACTTTGTTTCACATCTAAATTTGAATCTCGTGGTATCATGTGCTGCTTTTTGAGACCTTCTAGCCTTCTCCACATTGCCAGACAGGTTCTATGTAAGTGATGTTTAGATTCAACAGGGCTGGTAGTAATAATGCCTGGGTGTGGATTGAGCCCCATTGTCAATTGAGTTTGGTTAACTGGTTGATTTAGTAGCTAAGGGGACAATTACTTTTTCACATAGGGCCAGGTAGGGCTGGACAGCATTTTTCATTAAATAAATGAAATAATTATTTAAAAACAGTATTATGTGTTTACTTGGTTATCTTTGTCTAATATTTAAAGTAGTTTAATAATGATCTGAGCAAATATGCAAAAATAGCGCAAATTGGGAAGGGGACACATTTTTGCAATAAAAAAAATTTTAATGCTCCAATGCATCAAAAATACAAAAGAAAGCACATTTTCAAAATGTCTTAAATAAAAATCTTCATCTATCATTTTCTGTCTCCAGCTCATATGAAGACGTGTGTCTTTGTGGTAACATTCTACAAACAAACTCTGTGATGTATGATGCTGCAGTCATATTGCAATCCATACAGATGTGTCCACCTTTATGTTTGCCTGAATTTGGTTAAAGAGGCTCTGTCACCAGATTATAAATGCTCTATCTCCTACATAATCTGATCGGCGCTGTAATGTAGATAACAACAGTGGTTTTTATGTTGAAAAACTCTCACTTTTGAGCAAGTTATGAGCAATTTTAGATTTATGCTAATGAGTTTCTTAATGCCCAACTGGGCGTTTTTTAACTTTTGACCAAGTGGGCATTGTACAGAGGAGTGTATGACGCTGACCAATCAGCGTCATACACTTCTCTCCTTTTGTGTCCATTTGTACTCAGCACAGCGTGATCTCACGAGATCACGCTGTGCTGTCACACACATCCACATTAACTTTACTGAAGTGTCTTGAGAGTGAATAGACATTGCCTCCAGCCAGGACGCGCTGTCTATTCACACTCCCGACACTTCGGTAAAGTTTGTATAGGACTTAATCACAGCACATGACAGCACAGCGTGATCTCGCGAGATCACGCTGTGCTGTGTGAGTAAGTCCCTAAAAAACTTTACCGACGTGTCGGGATTGTGAATAGACATCGCGTCCTGGCTGGAGGCTCAAAACTTGCTTAGTACGTGGAAGTGAGTGTTGGCGTCTCCCAGGAAGGAGTTGCCGCCCGGAATTCACTCATCCGTGGCCGTCAGGGGGTAAGTCAGGACGACGGTTCGCGGCCAAAGATGTTACACGCCCCCACCCAAAAAAATAGTCCATAAAAGTTAATCAAATTATATGAAGCCTAAAATGGTGCCATTAAAATCACAAAAAGTTCCTCAAAACACAAACCCTCATATGGCAATGTCGATGAAAAAATATAAACGTTATGGCTCTTGGAATGTGATGATAAAAAAATTAAAAAGAATGCTTGGTCCTTAAGGCCAAAATAGGCCTAGTTATTAAGGGGTTACAGGGGTTATCTGGAGAGATAAAATTGATGGCCTATCCTCTCTGCAGCCCCTTCAATTAGCTGTTTGGAGGTGCCGCAAGGGATGCTACCCTTCATTTCTTTCACTGCTCCATTCTGTAAACCGCACACTTGTAGCGTCGGTTCACAGTATAACAGCCTTCTTCCATTTAAGTGTCCAGGCTTGCGGGCAGAAAGTCTGCAGCATATTACAGTAAATCCACAGCATGTCAATTCATGTTGCAGAGTCGCTGCAGATTTCTTGTAAACCTACCCCGTTCAGATGAATGGAGAAGTAAAATTTCGCAACATAGAGCATTTTCGCTGCAAATTCCACAAGTTCTAAAAAAAAATAATTATATTTTAAAACTTTGAAGACTATACTCACCTCTCCTGACACATAGCAACATGTACAGCTTGCCTTTTGTGAGAACAACACATAATACGGCTGATCCCAGGCTGCAGCAGTCACATGTGATGAAACGTCATCACCAGAGTCAGGCAGCATAGAGAATGGCCAAGGTGGATGGGTGCATTGCTATGGACGCATCTGGAGAGGTTTGTATAGTCTATTTTCTTTCAGCAAATTTCCACATCAGTCAATCTGGTTGAATATCCACACACCATTTGGTGCGAATATTTCTCTACAGATTCTGGCTCAGATACTCTTCGTTTTTTTCCGACCTATTTATTCTACCAGGCACTATAAAAACCAAGGCATTCAGTAAATCTACATTAGCTCCAAATGTATACTGCTTCCTAAACATGAAAAGACACCTTTATGCAGCACTATGTTTTAAAAAAAAATGCTGTACACATTTCTGAATTAATAATTCAAAACTTCTATCTCCTAGGCTGTATTTACACACAGCGTTTTGTGTGTTTTTGGTGGCGTTATAAATGGGATTTTTAACAATGTTTTTTATGCGTTTTTTAGTGTGGCCAGATGTCACATTAAACTGTATAAAAAAATGAATGTATGAAGGAGGCCTTATTATTGCAGAAAGCATTGGTTCATATTGATTTAATTAGCTGAGAAAAGAACAATCATAACTAATGTAGTATTTGTAAAGATTAAAGGGGTTGTCCAGTCCCTAAAAATTGATGGCCTATCCTCAGGATAGGCCATTAATATGTGATCGGTCGGGGTCCGACTCCTGGGTCCCCGCTGATTAGCTGTTTAGAAGGGGCCGCAGTGCTCGTATGAGCACTGCTTCCCCTTTATTTCCCTTACTGCTCACACTGTGAATCGCCAACACAGCAGTAGCGGCGGTTCACAGTATTACAACCTTCTCCCATGTACTTCAATAATATGTACTGT
The DNA here is from genome assembly GCF_050947455.1 of Rhinoderma darwinii. Taxonomy (NCBI): domain Eukaryota; kingdom Metazoa; phylum Chordata; class Amphibia; order Anura; family Rhinodermatidae; genus Rhinoderma; species Rhinoderma darwinii. The sequence continues at coordinate 82,143,553 of NC_134689.1, forward strand.
GAGCCGCCGCTACTGCTGTGTCGGCGATTCAGTGTAAGAAGTAAGGGAAACAAAGGGGAAGCAGCGCCCAACCGATCACATATTGATTGCCTATCCTGAGAATAGGCCATCAATTTTTAGGGACTGGACAACCCCTTTAAAAAAAAAAATAATAAACGCATGTAAACTATCGGTGGAAAATATTACTTCTTTTAAGCAGAAATTGGGAATAAATGTCAATAACAAGACACTTCATAGAATTAACACTTATTCATCAATCTTTACCAGTGATCATGTAAAGGTATTGTAACATAGTTTGACTGTAATTCACAAGATTAAGAAGAGCAAAAAAAAGAGGCTACAATTGTTTCAACTTTCCCCCCTTGAAGCCAGGAAGCTTTGACAAGGGACACAGCACATGGATATAACCTACACAATAAATCCGACAATTTATTTTTATGTTCCCTTGCAGCTGTGTCGATCATTCAGAGAATAGATAACACTCACGGGTTACAGGAAAGTAACATTCATGTCACTTGAGAAGGACTCTTCAACCTGTTTAACTTTCAGATATAATATATTGTCTGGTAGTCTGAATAACCACAACAAAGTAATCATTGCTGCTGGCAGAACAAAAACATGTATAGAGTACACACATATAATATAAACTTCAGCAACTGTCTCCTTTATCTGAATAGGGCCATCTATGCACATGCTGCAGAAACAACTCGACTTACAACACGATTGATAAATATGTTCCAGCTTATGTAAGGAATTTAGGTATTACAGATGCCACATCTAATTAAACCCAATTTTCTTTTTTTCATTTCGTTTTTTCCTCCCCGCCTTCCAAAAGCCATAACTTGATTTTTTCATTGACATAGCCATAAGGGGGCTTTTGCGGGACAAGTTGTAGTTTTTCATGGCACCATTTAATGTAGCATATAATGTACCGGGAAATGGGAAAAAAAACATTTGCTGTGTAAAATGGGCAAAAAACAGCAATTGCACCATTTGGCGGTTTATTTTTACAGCACTCATCATGTGGTAAAAACGAAAAAGTTCACTTTATTCTACAGGTGGATACGATTACGGCGATGCCAAATTTATGTGTTTTTTTAACACTTTAATAAAAAAATAATATAGGTTTAAATAAAATAGTTTTGCGTTGCCATAATCTGAGAGCCATAACTTTTTTATTTTTCTGTCAATTTAGCGGTGTGACGGCTTATTTTTTGAGGAGCGAGTTTTAGTTTTTATTGGTACCATTTTGGGATACATGTAAATTTTGGATAATTTTTAATTCCATTTTTATATACTTTTTTTTATTAAAAAATATTTTTAACTTTAGGAGATACAGCTGCTTTGTATTCTGTATACAGAGCAGCTGTATCTTCCACTGAATCCTGTATTCGCGTGTAGCGAACTGTTAACGATTACATCTAAGTTTATAACTTAGATATGATCAATTACAGGTGGATCCTACGTGACCTGACGGATTCAGGCCTTAGCAGATGATTTTATTTGTTTATTTAACTGTTTGTGTTTTAGAAGCCCCCTTGGGGGAAGCACTTACTATTTCAATATATAGCGATTTGGATAGTCTCCTATTAACTCCTGCCAGAGGCAGTACAAACATGGCAGACCTGAGGGCCTTCAGTAGGCACCTGGCTGCCACGACGACGATCGGCACCCCACGATGGCGTCGCGGGGGGCTGGCAGCATGTCAGAAGAGGCCATCCCTTATTTTAGCGCCTCATATGCCACGTTCGCAATTGACCGTGGCATCTAAGGAGTTAAACGGAATTAAAGTGATCTTTGAGTCCACCCGTTGCAGTGAGGTTTTCGGCTGTATTACACAGCTGACACCAACTGAGTATGGAATGCGCTCAGACCGGGAGCCTGCTCCATACTTCACCTTAACAGCTGCCATATACATGTACTGTAAGTGGCATGTAGTTAAGGGGTTTTCCGACCAAATATAATTTATAAAAATCATATTTGTTGCATTAATTGTGCCCTCCAAAACACACCTAAATAGGTTTTTATTCTTATCATGCTTCTACATATTTTGCCTCTTCTTCTTGCGCGGCCGTTTCTTTACTTCCCGTTCTATTAGTTTGTGTATGTGTACGGGGCACTGCCAGCATACTGTGCGCTAGAAAAAGGAGAGCGCATGCGTTGTGAAATAAATCAACTGCGCATGCTGTGATTATGAGCTGTGAATAGCAGGCACTTCTACAGTAAATAAGGGGCACAGACACCAATGGATAGGTGAACTGAGCATCCGTCTGGGAAGCCGGTCTTCACATGCTCAGTTAAAGATGCTGAAAGACCGTCTCAAGTCCGTCCCATTGAGCTAACATACCCATATACAGACCTGTACAAGATTATGGGTGATGTGTATGTAACCATGCCCATCTGTAGTGTTCAATAGTCAGGCAACCATTATTTGATCTAGAGTGGCAAGTCAGCTGGCTAATGTTCTTTTTTTATTAAAATGGTGAAAAAAATATTTTGCTTTGACAAGAAGTCTGAAGAACGGCACGACCATAGGAAAATGTGTGAATTATTTTTTTATTACTTTAGCAACCTAGTTTTGTTACTACACACATTAACATTCAGGAGGCATCTACAGTCTAGCTTTATCTTTGTAGATCTCAGCACCCTCTTTGTATTGGTTACTTGTAAATAAACAAGTGAATATTCTGCAGGGCTTGAGAATGTAATAAAGTTTTGCCTTGTGTTTTCAGCATTGTGGGAAGGATATAATACCGTTATTAATTCTTCTGTTCCACAAGATTAAGTCGATTGATGCTACTGAGAGCTTGTTCACCTTGATTTGACATTACATATTTTGACCCTTTAGGAAATCCCAGTTAGTATCAATTCTCTTTTCCTTTTGCCATCATCAATAAAATACAGATGGTTGGACAGCATGGTTACTAAACACTCCAGGGGACTGACATACACAAATTGAAGCTGTTCATGGATGCTATTCCTGTTTTGCTGCAGCTGATCAGGTCAGGCTGCAACTGGCAGTCGGAAAGAGGACAGACTTTGAAAAAAAAAATGAAGATTGTCAATATTTGGAAAGCTACATCAATAGCAGGTGGCAACATCTGGTGGAAATTATACCACTCTTGAGAGAAATTAAATAACACTCAACAATGCATAATTGTAGAATGAAAAAAGAGCCATATTTGTCTAACAGCTAAAAACGGAGCTGCATTGTGATGACTGTGTTCTTGAAACCTGAAATGTAGTGGAATCTTTTTTTTTCTCACAGCAAGTTGTAGTATAATATTCTTTTGGCCTTGATCACACAGTTCAGTTTTGGAGCATCACAAACTGCACCAAACTTTTCTAGGATGAACAAGGGCGTGTTTTAACAGTGCCAGAACCAGGAGTAAACCCTTCATGGAAAAGAGCTGTACAGGAAAGTCATTTATTTTTTTAATCAAATCCTAGATCTGTGTCTCTTTCCTTTGAATATGTCAAATTTATGTGAAGAATCTCTGTGCAGTGTCAAAAAGGTTATACCTCCTCGTGAAACAGCCATTTTGAGTTTTTTCATTTTCACTTTTTCTTCCCCGCTTTCCAAAAGCCAGAATTTTTTTTTTCTACATAGCCATATATTGGCTTTTTTTTGGGGCGTGATGAGTTGTAGTGGTGGGATAACATGGAAAGAAAGCACAATTCTTCCATTTTTGGGTGGTTTCATTTTTAGGGTATAAATGACATGTGAACTTTATTTATATGTGGGTCAATATGATTCCAGCGATATAGTTGGTTTTTTTAATCAATAGTAGAAAAACCTGCAAAAAAGATTAATCAAAACCAATTGCAGAAATGTTTTATACTACACAATATATGCAATGCACAAAAAAAAGTGAAAAAAATAAATAACTATATATATATATAAAAAAAAATAAAAATAAAAAAAAAAAAATATATATATATATATATATATATATATATATACACAAACGTGTCCATAGCTTTAAAGACGAGCTACTCTTTTGTACATTTTTTTTCCATTAAATGCATGTATTGTGTTTTTAAGCAACATTCAAATTCACTTTTATAAAAAAAAAAATGTTTACCTTTTTAAAGATACAGTTTCTATGTGTCCTGTATACAAAGCCGATTTTGTCAGGTCACCTGGAGTGACGGCTTGGCTGAAAGCCAGCTAATAACAACACATCTAAGATCATAACTTAGATGTGATCGATATTAGCTGGAACCCGGGTATCAGACACGCAAGACTGACAGATTCAGCTGAGAGAGAACGATACAGCTTCTATGTATACAGGATACATAGAAACTGTATATTAAAAAGTAAAGATAAATGTTTTAATAAAAGTGAATTTGAAAGTTGCTTAAAAACTCAAAATTCATTATTTAAATAAAAAAAAAAAAATCTTACTAAGGTGTACATAGCCATTAAGATTTCTTTGTAGTTCTATCGTCCTAAAGACCAGTGTTGGTCTCAGATCACAAACTTCATGAATATGACTTTCTCAAATGTATCTTCTACAATTGGCAGTTTTCACATAATACACTGAAATAATCTCAAAGGAAATTATACTCTAGGCCCCTACACAGATTTTTTTTTTTCTTTTTTTAAATTACCAAAAAACGGCACATATGTTCCCTAGACAGTAGCTTTTTTGGGGTGAAGTTTGTTGCAATTCATCTTACACGAGGGGAAAACTTTTTCAGAAACACCACTCCCTGAGCTGGTAACATTACATGTCACAAACCAAAACGCAGTGTGTCTTGAGAACTTCACATTTTACTAGTGACTAATAGAAACATGGTTTTGATTAAGAAATAACGCTCAAAAAATGACACAAAAAAACGGACCAAACATTGCTTGTAAATCAAGTCTTCCAGAGATCGACTCACTCCAATATCATAGCATAAATATTGAAATATATAATTAAAAATACTAACAAATGGAAGTGGCTACACAAGGTCACTACAAGGGATGCACGGCTAGCACATGCTGTACAAACATCAATCACGTGCATTGTACATGTATTTTCTTGTCTGACAGCTGGTTAAACGCTTACATTTTCCCTGATAATTGCTGATTAAATGCTATAACCATTCTTCTACTTGTAACTAATTTCAATCACTTGGAACATATCAGTTTTGTAACACAGATGTAACTTTTACAAAATATTTTGAAATGTGGAAATGAAAGATAAATAAAAGAAACAATAACTGATATTGCAGCAGCTTATGTTATTTGATACAAAAACGGATGCATATTTTATTGGAATAATTACGGTCTTAAAGTTCATTCATTTCAATATAAATGATGTTAAATATGAAAATGATTAATATGAAAGAATGTTTCAAAAAGTCTAGGTTGACAGAAAGTTTGGCCATGAGGTGGGCTGTTGTTATTACTGGGGTAGTGGGAGACGGCTGTGCCTACTGGGCAAATTAAGGGCTAGAGTGCGGACCACAATGTTTACTAGAAGGAGGGAACTGCTATAACTACAAATGGATTTCTAATCTCCAGTTTTATTGCAAACTCAGCCCTACAGCTTTATTGTTGCTGGTTCCTAGACCTGGCACATATTAGTTAAGGCCTGATATGTAGTATACACACACACACACACACACACACACACACACACACACACACGCCGATCAGCCACAACGTTAAAACCATTAACAGGTGTAGTCAATAACATTGATTATCTCATTTCCATGGTGTTGAAAAAACATTCAGATCTATGGAGGCCCCACATCCCAACTTACAGGACTTAAAGGATCTGCTGCTAACGTTTTGGTGCCAGATACCACCAGACACCCTCAGAGGTTTTGTGGGGTCCATGCCTCGACGGTTCAGAGGACCTACACAATATTAGGCAGGAGGTGTTAATGTTAAAGCTCATAGGGATGTGGGTGTGTATAGATACTATATAATATATAATGAATCGATCCCAGGAGCCAGTTATTCTTTATGCCAAAATGCGTTACAGCCACCTAACTTTTGGAATATTCTCTATTGATCTCTATGAAAGTACTTATTGATGACCAGTCGATATCTATCTATCTATCTATCTATCTATCTATCTATCTATCTATCTATCTATCTATCTATCTATGTCATATCTATCTATCTATCTATCTATCTATCTATCTATCTATCTATCTATCTATCTATCTATCTATCTATCTATCTATCTATCTATCTATCTATGTCATATCTATCTATCTATGTCATATCTATCCATCTATCATCTATCTATCTATCTATCTATCTATCTATCTATCTATCTATCTATCTATCTATCTATCTATCTATCTATCTATCTATCTATCTATCTCATATCTATCTATCTATGTCATATCTATCTATCTATGTCATATCTATCTATCTATCTATCTATCTATCTATCTATCTAGCTATCTATCTATCTATCTATCTATCTATCTATCTATCTATCTATCTATCTATCTATCTATCTATCTATCTATCTATCTATCTATCTATCTATCTATCTATCTATCTATGTCATATCTATCTATCTATGTCATATCTATCTATCTATCTATCTATCTATCTATCTATCTATCTATCTATCTATCTATCTATCTATCTATCTATCTATCTCATATCTATCTATCTATCTATCTATCTATCTATCTATCTATCTATCTATCTATCTATCTATCTATCTATCTATCTATCTATCTATCTATCTATCTATCTATGTTCTATCATCTATCTATCTATCTATGTCATATCTATCTATCTATCTATGTCATATCTATCTATTTATCTATCTATCTATCTATCTATCTATCTATCTATCTATCTATCTATCTATCTATCTATCTATCTATCTATCTATCTATCTATCTATCTATCTATCTATCTATCTATCTATGTCATATCTATCCATCTATCATCTATCTATCTATCTAATCTATATATATATATATATATATACATATATATATATATATAGATATTATATATATATATATATATATATATATATATAGATATAGATATGTGTATATATTTTATTTAAAAAAACATTTCTAACACACTAGGTGCTATTAATAGTTCAGTGTTAGTACATGCCTTGCAGTGATTTGATAATTATATACATGGTCACATTTCATGCCCTCTTATCTCATTAGCATAAGTAAGATGCACTTACAGGATTTCAAGTTTTCATTATAATTTTCTACCTTATGGAGGAAATATCATGATATACACTTTAGCCCATTTGACCCAAGATCAATCTATGGTATAATATCAAATAACATGATGGAGTATTTCTTCCATTGCAAATTCTGTTAATAAATATGTTCACAAGACTGCAAAGTGTTAAAATCCCACTCTCGTTAATGGCATTAACATATTATGAGGTCACACACTTTAATCAGAAAAAAAAAAAAAGAATGAAATCTAATAATGAGTAATTATGATAACCACCAATGAAGGGACATGACAAATGCTCCCTTTCCAATAAAGAAGATGATTTATTGTTTACTGATATGCACAGATTAAAGACCCAATCAAGGCTTGTATTAACACTCTTATGAAGAGAAGCCCTTCAGTGCTGACACATCGGATGCAGGAGATTAAACTTGTGTTTACCATATGAAAGCCTGCGATATGAACGTCTTTCACACAGGCGCCCAAGCGTGACTTCATTTCAAGGTTCTTAACCCTCTCAGCCAATCACAACGCAGAAATGGCCTGTATTTCCAATGCAGCTGTTATGATAGATTTTGATATACTGTGCAGCGATTACCTTCTAAAGCTAAGGAACATCTCTGATGCATTGTGATATAGCAGGATACATATTGATACTTATCTTTAGCCTTTTTTATGGAGCTTGTGATACCATGTTATTGTGCATTTACCCACCAGGATGATTAATTGAGTTTTCTGATCAAGGCTTTTGTTATCTGGAATGGTTGTACGAAACCAAAAGATAAAATTCTCAGAGCACCATAATGGCTGAAAGCAAAATGACAAATTCTTTTTAACCATTCCAGTACAACAGCTGATTTATGCTATAACAACATTGAATATTTGTAAGAATCGCTTTTGAAATATTTTGTGACATTTTAGAATACAGTGACAATAAATAATGGTAATGTAATTATTAACCACCTACACTTATTAGCACAGTTATATAGTTACACCGTGGAAATCACTGTTAGTACTGTGCTTTAACCCCTTAATGAGCAGGCCTGAAAAAGCCTTTAAAGTGGTTGTCCAGGAAAAAAAAAAAAAAATCGAAAAAGTGTCCCCCAGCCTTGGTTTGCCTTCCCTAATACCCCCTATTAAACTTCTAAGCAGTTTCTGTTTGATCTCCATCGGCACTGCTGCTCTTTCTGTTTGTTTACATCCCTTACTTATGGTCCTGGCTGTTTCCTGTCTTGTAACCCACCATACCCATCATCCCCTGCTGCATCTGAGGAGACAGTTACCACCCCCCCTTCCTCCAAAACATCTCACCTATTTGCATACTGCCACGCCCCTCTATGTTCACAGTTCATTCCTTGCTCTAATTACTAATTACTTGCTCTAATTACTCCCTGCACACTGTCTTACACACTAATAATCATTATCCTTTGTGCCTCCATCTATGGCCTTATTCACACGAACGTGTTATAGGTCCGTGCTACGCACGTGATCTTCACACCCAACCTATGTTAATGAATGGGGCCGTTCAGACTGTCAGTGAATTTCACGCAGCGTATATGTGCTGCGTAAAACTCACTACATGTCCTATACTTGCCCGGGTTTCGCGCAGCACGCACCCATTGAAGTCAATGGGTGCGGGCAATTCGCGCTCGGCACAAGGAAGCACTTCCGGGTGCCGCGCGTGATGCGTGCTACAGTAGTAAAATAAATTAATGAAAACAAAAAAGCACCACGTGCTTTTCTGTTTGTAAACATAAAACCAGAGTGTCAGATTGATGCCGGCTGCGCGAAAATCACGCAGCCGCGCACCATATGCTGATGCCACACGGAGCTTTTGCAAAACGGACATGTCCGTGTGAATAAGGCCTATCCCTGATCAAAGTACAGACACTTATCTCCCTCCCCGTCCCTTTCACAGCCTGATAAATGTAAGTCTGCCCACTCCACCTGTCAGACATCTTGGTACACACAATCCAGTCAGCACATTTTCCTCACCTGCTGCTGGATCTGTTCCAAGAGATCCTGTATTAGGTCCTGTTCACACTGAGTTTTTTGCAGGCAGAACATTCTGCCTCAAAATTCTGTCTGGAATTCAGAGGCAGATTTTGATCTGCCTGCACGCCGTTTGCCGCATTTTTCACAGAGTTTTTGCCCGCGGCCATTGAGCGCCGCTCGCAAAAACGCAGCCTCTGCCTCCCATTGATATCAATGGGGGGTCAGACACGTAAATTCCCGAAGATAGGGCATGCCGCCTCTTTTTCCTATGAGTGGTAAAACCGGTAAAAACGCCTCTACCTCCCATTGAAATCAATAGGAGGCATTTTCGGCCATTTTGGCGCTTTCCGACACGGTTTCCTCATGATAGGACATCAATATCTGACCTGTCAGGGTCCGACACCAAACACCCCCATCTATCGGCTGTTTTATAGGGGCCACAGTGCTCATACGAGCGCTGCTTCCCCTCCATTTCCTTTACTGCTCACACTGTGAATCGCGGACACACTTGTAGCGGCGGTTCACAGTATTACAGCTTTCCCCCATTCAAGTGTGTCCACGATTCAGTGACAGCAGTAAAGGAAATGAAGAGGAAGCGACGATCGTACGAACACCGCGGCCCCTTCAAAACAGCTAATTGGCGGGGCTGTGCGGAGACGGGTCACCACCGATCAGATATTGATGGCTTATCCTGAGGATAGGCCATCAATTTTTGTGGACTGGAAAAACCCCTTTGACACCTCAAAAATGATTACTTTATGGAAAGTAGACCCCAAGGTATTAATTTACAAAATATCAAAGATTTGAAAATCTGCCGTGTAAAATGTCTGCAGCATGCAGATGAGTTTTGTCAAATCTCATCTACTTGCCTTGTACTCCGTGTGTTACATGGTGACTTTGGCCACGACACAGGTTGTCCAACCAAAGATCGCTATGAAAGTCAATGTGGTCGCGTTGTGACCTGCAACAGCATTCTCTGACCTGGTTGCGTCCTGTTTGGAACGGGTTTTTTTACCCACCATCTAATCTGTGAGTATGGCCTTTTCTGTGGTTTTAACTGCAAGTAACTGCGACACGACAGTTTGGACTTCTTGCAACTGTCACGTTGTGGCAAATTACGCGTTGCGACACAACCACATTGACTTTTGTTACATGCAATGTAGGCTACGGGACATAGCGATCTTTGGCTGGTCGACCTGTGTGGTACGTGGCCAAAGTCACCATGTAGCAGATAGACAAATTTATTTATAGAGAAAATTTTTATTGAAAAAAAAAGGTGTGTGGTTTATTTTTACACTATATTATTCTTCTCCCTCTCCGGCAGTCTGCCAGAGAGAGAGAAGATGCAACTGGTGATCGCTGTGACAGCGATCACCTGACCAGAGACCCTGCAGCCCGGTGATACAGCTGTCTCTAGACAGATGTATCATGGAGCTCCTTACCGTCGGCACGCATGTGATCGCTGTGACAAGCTGTCACAGCGTTCACATGGCTGAGCTTCTTTCCGTCGGCACGCAAGCGCTGCTGGGAGGACCTGTTTGTTCTAAAAAGACGAACATGACGGCAGGTTTCCTTAACATCATTTGAGATGGGCCTAAGTAAGTGAACAAGTTCTCTGTATTTATTGTATATGAAGTTCAACTTGTCTTGATATGACCTCACTCTGTAAAATGTAAATTGTCACACTGATTGAGTAAGACTTGACTAGGCGGCATCATCAGGCTTCATTAAAATTCTTGAATATGATTGGTTTTTCATAGTGGAATATGTTTAAGCCGTATCAAAACTGGATGTCAAAAAACATTGCTAGGAATGCAAAAGGTTGTTTGTAATTACGCGGGAAAAGGATCACAATAACAAGATAATTACAGAGCATTTACCTAGTCTGCTTTTACAGCATCTTAAAATATGCAATAGACTAATTATGCATGTCATTCACCACGATACTGATTAGTTTGTTCTAATTATAATGAGTGGTAAACATCAACTTTAAAATAAAATCTATGGAGACCTTAGCATGTAAAGGGAGCAAGAAAATTGTAAATATTAATGTTATTGTATGATTTAATATGTTGCACAGATTAGCCATAACTTTAAACCGGCTGCCTAATATAGTGTAGATACCCCTCATGCCGCCAAAACAGCTCTGACCCAATGAGGTATGGACTCCACAAGACCTCGGAAGGTGTCCTGTGGTATCTGGCACCAAGATATCATAAGCAGCAAACCTGCTTTTACAGTCTTCAAGTCGTGCATGTTGCGTGGTGGGACCTCCATGAATTGGACTTGTTTTTCCAGGTAGTATATATTTCTGTTTACGAATGCTATATAGTCCTGCCATGAATGAGCTGCTGAATATACCTTAAGGAATTGTCCAAAAGTTTACTATGAGCATAAATTAAGTTAACCCCTTCCCGACATTTGGCGTATCCATACGCCAAAGTCGGGTAGGGGAAATATGGAGCAGGCTCACGGAGTGAACCCGCTCCATCTGATGCGGGTGTCGGCTGTTACATTAGTATTGCAGTATATCGTGCAAGCGATCTAACGATCGCTGGTTGAAGTTCCCTAGCGGGACTAATAAAAAAAGTAGAAATTAGTTAAATAAAGTTTTGTTTTTTGTGTAAAAAAAAAAAGAAAAATATTAAAAGTTTAAAAAAAAACTTTTCCCCCCTAGAGCATAGTAAAAATAATAAATAAATAAACATAATTGGTATTGCCGCGTCCATAAAAGTCTGAACTATTACAATATATCATTATTTAACCCGCACGGTGAACGGCGTAAATTTTTTTTATTGTAAGCGCCAGAATCCCTATTTTTTGGTCACCTAATCTCCCACAAAAAATGCAATAAAAAGTGATTAAACTGTGGCATGTACACCAAAATGGTATTATTAAAAACTACCGCTTATCCCGCAAAAAATAAGCCCTCATACCACTTAATAGACGGAAAAATAAAAAAGTTATGGCTCTCGGAATTTGGCCACACAAAATAAAATTTTCTTTTTTACACTTAGGTTTTTACTTGTAAAAGTAGTAAAATATAGAAAAAACCATATATATTTGGTATCGCCGTAATCTTATTCTTATAATTCCGTAAAAGCGGCCCACAAAAAACCATGGGGGAATCGCTGTTTTTTTTCATTTTTTTACCCCACAAATAATTTTTTCCCCGTTTTCTAGTACATTATAAGGCAAAATAAATGGTGCTACGAAAAAAACTACAACTCGTCCCGCAAAAATCAAGCCCTCATAGGACGATATCGACGTAAAAATAAAGACGTTATGGCTTTTGGAAGGTGGGGAGGAAAAAACCAAAATGAAAATCTGAAAAAGGGCTGCGGCGGGAAGGGGTTAAAATATAAAAGTTGTCGCAATTCTTGCGCTGATCAGTGTTATGTTGGGTGTGTTACTTTCTAATCACCTAAAAGTACAGTTTTTCTGACACTAACAATATAATGTCTATTATTACTTTCCATTACTGATCTGTTTTCAATGCCTAGAATTATTTGCAGGTTTACATGCTTTTTAACCCCTTAACGACCTCCGCCCATCTTTTGATGGCAGGCGGTGCAGGTGTTAAGTCTACAGCAACGTCTTTTGGCGTCGCTGTAGAAAGGGCTCCAGAAACACTAATTTTCTAAGCATAAGCTGTTACTAACAGCTCCAGAACTTATAGAAGCTTGGTGAATACATATGGGATCAGAGAAAACTTCCTCCCCAGCTGTTTAACACTTTGATCACTGCGATCCGTGACTGCAGCAGGATCACAAAGGACTCACCTCTTCAATCGCGTCATCAGACTCCCGGTGATGAGATCGGAGACTGGATGAACCCCCTGCAGTGAGCCCTGGGGACCTAGAAAGGATGCCAGGGCTGTCTGTTCTGTATGCCTGCTGTTAGGGCACACTATGTGTCATGGTGACCCAGTTCAATGTATAGGCAGACAGGAGTATGCTAATACATTATAAGTATAAATAAAGTTGTAAAAAAGTTATCTCTTCATGGGTTACAAAAAGTAAAATATATTTTGTTGCCCATGCATTACATATAAACAGAAAACCTACACATATTAGATATTTACACAACCATAATAACCTAAAGTATTAATTTAACAGGTTATGTAGTGTTGAAACGTGAAAGGGATAAAAAATAAGCAAAAAAATAAACAAATGGCAAAAATAGTTTTTGTTCCTATACTCACGCCACAAAAATAAATAACATAACTCACACAGTAATTTTTTTCTACCCCCACCCCGCCCCCCAAACTGCGCAGAAAAAAAAATAAATTCTCCTCTATAACACAAGGCAGGGAGGCAAAAATGAAAAAATCTAGCTGGTCATTAAAGGGGTTTTCCGGAAGCAAAAAATCACATTTAGTTAAACTAAACAATGGAAAACAAATAATTTTGCAATCTACTTACGTTGGATCTGATGAATGTAGTGGCGTATCCCATCTTCAGTCACGTGACCGCTTGCTAATCCAAAATTGGCACTTCCTCTGCAGACCCGTCCGTTAGCTCTGATAGCTAAGTTCCTGTTTCCGGTTAGCAGAGTGTACGGTTACGTCACAAATGACGTAACTGTACCACGTGTTTCCTCATCTGTTTAGCCACGTCCGGGCGGTCCGCAATTAACACTTCAGGGCCGTTCCAGAATGTCCTGCAGAGTTAGCAGGTTTGACACTCCACAGCGGCATTTAGCTCCGTGACACAGCTTTCTCTAGACATGTGTATCATGGAACTTTAACCGGAGACCACTCAGCGTGTTCTCCGGTCATGTGATAGTTGTGACAACCTGCTGTCAGATCGAGGCACGAGACAGTGAAACGTTCCCTAAGAAAATGTCAGGGAATGTTTCCCCTCTCCTTTGTGCCTAGATCCGACCCTCCTTTAAAATGAAAAAAAAAAAAAGACATACAGGAAAGCAAATCACCATAACTCAATGTGAAAGGGGCCTACTCTTTTTCTAACCATTTTTCAAACTTTTTGCTAACCCCAAGTTTGTTATTTGAATTCTTAAAACTTAGTCTAACATAGGGTTACACTATCACCACCCCCAATCACCACCCCATACGTCATTCATGGGAGGCCGGGTCCAAGCCGGTCAGTGATTGGTTGTACTTGACGAACCCCTTACTAACGGGGCAGGACATGAACTACGTGCTGTGTCCTCTTATTGGTTAGAACACAAAGGGGTGTGTGCACTCCGCCTCCTAAGACGAAGTGTTCTCCCACCAACAGCGGCTAGCTATTTATGTCCACACCATGCATGAATCGATGCTCCTAGTACATTGTGCACTTAGACTTCTAGAATGCTAAAAGATCTAACAGATTAATTCTGCAGGGCCCCAAAAGATTTACGGCACATATATAAAGTAAAGAAACGCTTAGGGCTGGTATTTGGTAGCCATACCAAGAAGTGTGCTCCAACAGCACTGGATCTATTCACTCTGTACTTGGTGCAGGTGATCAAGGTTGTAGTGTATACAGAAATAGCCCATTGCTGACACTTTCACAAGTGGGGTTACCGGTCCCTACTTGGACCAATGATATCTACTATTATACATAGATATATATATATATATATATATATATATATATATATATATATATATATATATATATATATATATAAGCCAACAAAAATAAATATATAAAAATATATAAAATATGAAAAATAACCAACAAGTTAGATATGTAGCATATATGTAAACTCTATCAATTTTGGAGTACACAGTATATTGTCTACCAAATTGCTTTAATTAATAAATGTCAATGTAAAGTGCAAAACCACTAGACAAATGATTATTAATACATCTGTATCATCATTCAGTTCATGCTAATATACTGAACGAATCAAACATCGAAAAAAAAATATCCCTAATGGGTAAAAGGGCACGTTCAGACGTGACAGAATTTTACGCTGCAAATGTTGGTGCAGATTTGGGGCAATTACACAACGAATCTGCACCAATATTTGCATATTTGACAGGTAATTCAGACGTTGCAGTTATCACAGCGGACTTTCCACAGATTTCAGTATTTGCATTGCAAAGGCTGAAATCCGCAGTGAAATTCCGCTTCTTGTCCGCAATAGAAAGCGCATGCTGCGGAGGGAAAATTTTGCACGGCAGCCTGATTTCCACACAGTTATTTTCTGCAACGTCTGAACTAAGTTTCCTAAAAATGTATAGAAAAAAATGACAAAAAAGGCCGCAGGAGAACTCCACTGCGGACTGTCCTCAGCGGAATTCAACAGCAATTCCGCCACGTCTGAACGTGCCCAAAGACTCAGTGAGTTACATAGGGTTCTCTATAGGAAAAGTCACTGCAATATAAATGTATTAACAAAAGTGTTTCCTCTGTTTAGATAACTTACATTGGTGGTAATAGTTCCCCCTGTTTTTTGTCTATGATTCCGTTAGCTGTGACAATCTTCTAGAACAGGCAGAAGTGGACACGCTCATTGTTGTCCCACTCCCTGCTCTGGTTCGGTGCTGTACAGCGATCCCTGTAGTGATGTGGCTGGTTAAAACTACATATTCCTCTGTAATCTTCAGAAAAGTTGTGTATGTGCAGATACTTTCCCCTCAGCATATCCTGCATAGGCACTGATCTTGTTATGTCAGCTTAGACTCCAACAGCTGGGTGGGACTATTTTGTTGGCTGCTGGGGAAGTTAGCAACTACAAGGAAAGACATAACGTTCTGCTGCCCGCCCACAAGGGACCAATGGACCAGAGGGAGAAATTGACTCCGAGAGATTAAAAAAAGGTGAAAATTAGGGTATGTTTGTAAAGGATCTGCCAGGCACTACTTCTGTGGATACTCCCAGGATTAATCAATCGACACCTGAGGCCGGACCTCTTAGACTGACTCCGGCTCCCACCAATCAGGGTGGCAGGCTCAGGAGTGGGAGAGCCTATCGCGGCCTGGTCAGTCGGAGTTAGCTCCGCCCCCTGTCCATTTATACCTGCCGTTTTCTCTTCCTCATTGCTTGTGATTCTTCCTGGTTTCCTGGCCCTGCTACAGCCTTGCTCCAGCCTGCTACTGCCTTGCTTCAGCCTTGCTACAGCTTCGGCTTATCCTGCTTCGCTCTGACCCCGGCTTGCTTCCTGCTCTGCGTTCGTATACTTCGTGACATCCTGATTCTGACTGGCTCATTGACCACTCTGGTTTCCTCACGGTGTTCCGTGGGCTACTGCCCCTTCCCTTGCTTGTTCCCTGTTTGTATTCCCTTGCACTTAGTCAGCGTAGGGACCGCCGCCCAGTTGTACCCCGTCGCCTAGGGCGGGTCGTTGCAAGTAGGCAGGGACAGGGCGGTGGGTAGATTAGGGCTCACTATCCCCTTCCCCTTCTTCCGGCCATAACAATGTTCACACAGGCTAATTTCAGATGTTTTTCGGGGCCGTAAACGTTCCAAAAAACGGCTAAAAAATAGGGGGCTTTTTACGCCTCATTTTCAAATAACGGCGCATAAAAAGACGCCCCGTAAAAAGAAGTGCATGTTACTTCTTGAGCCGTTTTTCATTGACTCAATACAAAAATAGCTCCAAAAACGTCCGTAAAAAAAACCGCTAGTTTGATTAAAAAACTGCTTGAAAACAGCTCTGTATTTTCAGCCGTATTTTGTTAACCATGTGAACATACCCATAGTGACAGATCCTCTTTTAATTACGAAGGAGGAAATACACCTCTAGGTCGTTTTAATATCAATGTATACTTGAACTGGCAATAAAAAAAAGTGTTTGCTTGCATTTTCAGTGGCCTTTTTACAAAATTTTTAAAGGCTATGTACACCTTTGAAAGGCATTTGTTTAAATAAAAACGGTAAGTCAGTGTGATTAGTGTAACTTTCTAAATAGTTTTTATAAAATATTTGTTTTACTTTTTGAAATACAGCTGCAGATGTAACTTTTGCTGTGACCTGAATCCGTCAGTCCCGCGGACCAGATGGGTTCAGTGTCAGCGGGTCCTGCGTGTTTCATGCAATGGATCCGGCACTTCCGTTTTTCTCGTTGCTCTGCTCCTATGACAGAGCAGAACAACTGAAAACAGAATACAGATGTGACATTTTTTTATGAACTTTGGCCCAAAAATTTACATTGTTTTGCATGCAGTTTCAGGGTATGTTCACACGGCAGCCTCCGTTACGGCTGAAATTACGGTGCTGTTTTCAGGAGAAAACAGCACCGTAATTTCAGCCGTAATGGCATGTGCAGGCGTCTTTCGCTGCGTCCATTACGGACGTAATTGGAGCTGTTTTTCCATGGAGTCCATGGAAAACTGCTCCATTTACGTCTGAAGAAGTGACAGGCACTTCTTTGACGCGGGCGTCTTTTTTACGCGCCACCTTTTGACAGCAGCGCGTAAAAAAAATGACCGTCGGCACAGAACATCGTAAGACCCATTCAAATGAATGGGCAGATGTTTGCCGACACTTTTGAGCCACATTTTCGGACGTAATTCGGGGCTAAAACGCCCGAATTCCGTCCGTAAATAGTGTGTGTGAACCCAGTCTTAGGAGCAGGTTTTTTTTTTCACCAAACACAAGTGTGGATACAAAGAGAGAAGTGTTAGGCTGGATTCACACGAGCATTTTCGGTCCGTAAAAGACGGAACATATTTCGGCTGCAAGTCCCGGACCGAACGCAGGGCAGGGAGCCGGGCTCTTAGCATCATAGTTATGTACGACGCTAGGAGTCCCTGCCTCTCCGTCGAACTACTGTCCCGTACTGAAAAACATGATTACAGTACGGGACAGTTGTCCCGCAGCGAGGCAGGGACTCCTAGCGTCGTACATAACTATGATCCTAGGAGCCCGGGTCCCTGCACTTGGTTCGGTCCAGGACTTGCGGCCAAAATACGTTCCGTCCATTACGGACCGAACATGCTCGTGTGAATCCAGCCTTAGTCTTTTCTTTATAGTTTTCCTTCTTTTTGGACAAAATCCTGGCTTTGGCTCAAAAAAGTGCCAAAAAAGTGCCACTTAGGGTATGTTCACACGGCCTATTTACGGACGTAATTCGGGCGTTTTTGCCCCGAATTACTTCTGAAAATAGCGCCTCAATAGCGCTGACAAACATCTGCCCATTGAAAGCAATGGGCAGACGTTTGTCTGTTCACACGAGGCGTATATTTACGCGCCGCTGTCAAATGACGGCGCGTAAATAGACGCCCGCGTCAAAGAAGTGACCTGTCACTACTTTGACCGTAATTGGAGCCGTTATTCATTGACTCCAATGAATAGCAGCGCTAATTACGCCCGTAATGGACGCGGCGTTCAAGCGCCTGCACATGCCGGTACGGCTGAAATTACGGGGATGTTTTCAGGCTGAAACATCCCCGTAATTTCAGCCGTAACGGACGCCCTCGTGTGAACATACCCTAAAAGTGCATGTGTGAGGGCTAGTCCACATGTGGCGTAAATGCTGTGGATTTTCCGCAACGTATTTTGTTGCGGAAAATCCGAAGCATAATACAGTTGCAGAGGAGTGGTTGAAACTTCAAGAAATTTCATCCACACGTTGCGTACGTGATATGCGGAGATTCCATACACAAATTGACCTGCGGTGCATTTTTTTTTAAGCCGCAGAATGTCAGTTGTGGTTGCAGAGGTTGATATTTTGTTGCAGGTTTTCCCATTTCCCCAACAAACAGTCCAGTGTTTCGCGACTTTTGCAGCGGAAATCATATCGATTATGCTGCAAAAATAGGAAAAAAAACCTACACTTACCTCTGACGTTCTACAGGTTGGCCTCCTGGGATGACATTTCATCCCATATGACTGCTGCAGCCAATCACTGGTTGTAGCGGCAGTCACATGGGATGAAACGTCATCCCAGGAGGCATTCATTCCACCAGGCCGGCTAATGCTACAGTTTTCTGCAGCGGACATTCTAGGCGAAAAACTGCACCAAGATTTGGTGCGTTTTTTTTGCCCGGAATTTCCTGCAGACACCGGGGTGGATCCGTGGCAGTCACACGTGGCAGATTTTGTTGCAAACATTTTCTGTGGCTGAAAATCACTTACATTAATCTGAGTGGGGTAGTTTCTGCAGCAGGTGCCTAATAAGCATACAACACACAGTTGAATAAATGCGGTTTTCAGCTTTTAGAAAGAAACAAAACATGGAATACAGGTATGTGGACTCTGCTTTTCTCAAGACCTATCCAGCGGTATAACCGGTTTGGGGAGGAAGAAACTCGTGATAGACTCCCTTTACCCCCTTAGTGACAGCCTATTTTAAACCTTGATGACCAAGCTATTTTTTACGTTTTTCCATCGTCGCATTCCAAGAGCTATAACTGTTTTATTTTTGCGAAAGAAGTATTCGGCACACTCTTGAAAAAGTGTAAATTTTTTATTTTGATTTTCTTTGTGATGCCAGTGGCTTACGTGCAACGTTTCGGCTGCAAAACCTTCATCAGGCTATCAGGAGATATATACAGGTGATATAGACACATATAAACAAATTCCATATACATAATCAGGATATAGTGTGTTCATAGTTCCAATTATATACATATACATACAGGAAATATCTACAAGAAGATAGTAATATATAAATGTTTTTATTTTTGCGTTGACATAGTTGTATTGGGTCTTATTTTTTGTGGGACAAGTTGTATTTTTTAATAGCACCATTTTGGGGTACATATAATTTATTGATTAACTTTTTTTGGGGTGTAATAGAAAAAAAACCAGCAATTTTGACACTCTTTTTTTGCATCTTTAATTTACGCCGGTATAAATAACATAATAACTTTATTCAACGGGCTGTTACGATTGCAACGATACCAAATTTATATAGTTATCTTTATATGTTTTACTACTTTTACACAGTAAAAATGTTTTTTTTTCCAAAATGATGTGCTTTTGTGTCTCCATATTTGAATAGCCATAACTTTTTTATTTTTCCGCCGATGCAGCTGTATGAGGGCCTTTTGCGGGACGACTTGTAGTTTTTATTGGTATCATTTTGGAGTACATTTTGATCACCTTTTTATCACCCTTTTTTGAAGGCAGGATAAACAGAAAACAGCAATTCTGGCATTGTTTTTATTTGAATTTTTATAGCGTTCACCATGCTGGTTAAATAACATAATAACTTTATAGTTGGGGTCGTTATGGACGCGGCGATACCAAATATGTGTAATTTTTTCACTTTTTTTTTCATAATAAAGCATTTTGTAAGTGGAAAAAGGGGGTTTTTAATTTTTTTTCCACTTATTTATTTATTACATTTTTTTACTTGTCCCACTAGGGGACTTCACTATGCGATTGTCCGATCGCTTTTATAATACAATGCAATACTTCTGTAATGCAGTGTATTACTGACTGTCCGTTTACAACGGACAGGCATCTGCTAGGCCATGCCAGAGGCATGGCTTAGCAGGCATCCATTACATGCAGACCTGGGGGCTTTTACTAGGCCCCCAGCTTCCATAGATAACACTGGCACCCTGCGATCTCATAGCAGGGTGCCAGTGGGGTGAGAGAGGGAGCACCCCTCGATCCGCCTGCTCGAGCAGCGATGCTCCAAGTTCTCAGCTACCCCCGATAGCAGAGGACAGGGAATTTTAACTGCTCCCGGCGCCGCAGATTTATTCTGATGTAGCGCCGTGAAAAGGCATATGCATAAGAATAAAGGCCGTTAGTGGCCCCCGTGAAAAGGCTTAAGTATAACTCCACTTATAGATTTTCCACACATGCATTTCAAATTGCAGACCTCTATCACACCATGTTTTTTGCCTACTTTAGAAGGGTCCAAATTTATACTGTGTTGTAACCATATGGTTCTTTTGGCACGTTTTATAAGTATATCTGTATACCTTTTGTTTATTTAGTCTTTTTTTTAATTGGCAGAGTAGAGGTAGCATACAAATAATTGAGGCAATTGTAGAAAATATGCAATGATCAGATCACATGGAATTGTTGATGTATTTCTGCTAAAAATCCTTAAACATAGTGTGATGTCCATATGGACTGAGTACATTATAAAACACTGGCACTGATCATGTAGTGTTCTGAGTACTGCCCATAGTATCCCATGTACACATGCAGGCTTTCTTCCGTCATGTCAGCTGCTCTGTTCCTTTGCTCAGATACTTTTTTCCTCTGTAAAGAATAATAAACATACAGTATGCTACGTTATACTTTTTTACAATGAATGCTGATGGCAGAAGTATTTAACTATGTGGCATACATTTGCATATGTTTTTGGCATTTTGTTCAATATTTATTTATTTTTTGTCAAAGAAAAAAGACCAAGGGCTCATTCAGACGAGCGTGATTCTCGTCCGTGTGCTGTGCGTTGAAACAACACACAGCACACGGACCCATTGATTCACGCAGCGAGTGTTCGTTGCGTGAAACTCACTGCATGTCTTATATTAATGCGTTTTCACGCAAGTTGCCCAGTTAAGTCAATGGGTGCGTGAGAACCATGGACAGCACACGGACCCACATATGCGTGCTGTCCCTGTTTCACGCATCAATTACATTGAAAAAAAAAAGTGCTTGCAAGTGTGTAAAAAACACATGCCACACGAAAAGCACACGGATGCAAAAACTGACAAATTTACGCACGTTTTTCTACACACATAAATCTGTCACGCTCGTGCGAATGTAGCCTTATTTTTTTTTTAAGAATTCTGAATATACCTCAACAATATGGCTAAAACACGTTGTCAAATGGTCCTAAACTGATGAAAACGTAGGTGAAACACACAACTTTTAAACAAAACAACCTTTGAAGTTATGCCTTGAGTGAAAATGACAGACTCTTCCTACTGAAATATTCCACTGGTGGCAAATTGTAAAGTGGTGACATTACCAGAATACATCTGTTACTATACTTCTATGCATATAGAAACGTTATAAAAACAAACTAAAAAATTCCCAAGGGATTTTAACAAAACTGGACATTGCCATGGAAATAAGAATCTGCCAATTTCTTCTGCCATTGTATCTCATCAGATCCCTCAGGACTTCAACACAGGAGAAAATGGAGAACTTTTTCCTTACTGTTGATGTAAAGAAAACCAAATATGCGTATACAACCATACATGTAACTATAAATGCTTAAATATACCTACAATGCCCAACGTTAAATATGAAATATATTTATTACCATTAGGCTGGATTCACACGAGGTCATTACGTCCGTAATTGACGGACGTATTTCGGCCGCAAGTCCCGGACCGAACACAGTGCAGGGAGCCGGGCTCCTAGCATCATAGTTATGTACGATGCTAGGAGTCCCTGCCTCTCCGTGGAACTACTGTCCCGTACTGAAAACATGATTACAGTACGGGACAGTTATCCTGCACTGTGTTCGGTCCGGGACTTGCGGCCGAAATACGTTCCGTCCATTACGGACGTAATGACCTCGTGTGAATCCAGCCTCTGAGCTAAATTTCATTATTAAAGGATATGTACACCTTTGAAATCGGTTTATATATTTTATATTTAGAAAGTTGCACAAAACGCACTGATAGACATTTTTATTAAAAAAAACAAAAAAAAACACAATTTCAGAGGTGTACATAGTGCCATTATTGTAGGAAACATAAATATCAAAGTCGCAACAATATTCTACTTCAGAACTACTCTAATGTAAGGAATTTATCTGGAATATAACTATGAAATGTCACTGACTAATAAAAAAAAAAGTTAATTCCAATATTGGGAAATGTTGTTATTCTGATCTGATTTTTTAAACTTTGACTTCGACAAGCAAACAAAAATTATTTTTTTTGTATCCCAAAATTATTTGAAACCCACTTTATTCTATAAAGAACTCTGACAGCTAAAAACGACAGTTCATACACGTAATAAAAGTCAGGTCAGTGAGGGTGGGGATACTAGGAGTGATTATTACCCTCAATGGAGCTATAGCCATGTATGCTTAGGATGAAAGTTATAGATATCATATTACCATGTGAGAACCCCTGAAGCTTGGTGTAGGGGCAAGTAAAACATTCTATACGTCTTCCCTTGAACTATGTGATGGTTTAGATGTATTGGATGTTTTGACAAGCATCTTCAAGCAGGTTGAAATCAGTTTGCCATTCCTACTGTAAAACAGACTGGTCTTACAGCTGCTATGTTCTGGGAGCCCTGATATGGAAATACTGGCATAGCAGCTTAGTACTTGTGCCATCAATTTGCCATATTTATTTAATCTGTTGTAAAATGTCACTTTTTGTAGTAACATTTATTTGACATTATTCCAATAACATTTTGTTATTTCTAGTAAACAAAAAAAAAAAAAGCACATAAAATCTCAAAGTCTTTACATCTTCTCAACTACCCCCAAGAGTCTGGTCCAAATGATAGAAAACAATGTTACAAGATCCAGTGACTACAGAAAAGGGATTTTGAGTTACAAGTATTAAAGCAGATGAATCCCATTAACCTCTGCTCTTTTTATTATAATCACTGCCCACTGGAAACAACAACAGAATTGCTAAAATCTCACATTGCCTAATGGGATGGTAATAGAATTCAGAGGCCATTAGGGTAAAAGCAATCCATATTTAACAGTTTAATAAGGTCTTACTTAAGATTCAGTATTCTTTCTAAAGTTGACAAATTCTCATTAGACAATCAGTTGTATTTATACCATTTTTAAACTGGCTTTTTTTAATACCTTATTTTCATTTCTAACTATATTATGAATATTTTTACAGAAATTATGGAACATTATTTTACAAAACCAAGTGTGTCTAATCTGAAGCTGCCAAATTCATTCAATTGTCACATAGAGTCGATCAACTTACCCTTCCATATTCAATAGGTAAGTAAATCCTTCATGATTACAATTATGTGAATATGTACAGCGCCTCAACACAAAGGCATTCATCACAGGCTGGAACGGAGCATTTAAAGGGAAACACTCATGAAATAGTTGTCTTTGTTGTAATAAGTGGCAGAATGATGGCTGGACCCATTAGAACTTAATGGGGGTAAGATAACAACTAATGCTAATGGTTCATTATGGATCCTTCATAGAGTCTGTAAAAACGTAAGCAATTATGCCAGTAACAAAGGAGATTTAAAGGGGTTAAAAACATATTAGTTGTACGCGGTCCCCGTTTTGGCAGAAAAAAAAGGTAGTGTACCTATGGCTTTTCATTTCTGGTATTATCGTATGATGCTTCAATATGGCAACGTATTATAGAGATATTCTCCACTAGAAGCAATGCTTCTAGGTAAAACATACCT
Organism: Rhinoderma darwinii; assembly: GCF_050947455.1. Taxonomy (NCBI): domain Eukaryota; kingdom Metazoa; phylum Chordata; class Amphibia; order Anura; family Rhinodermatidae; genus Rhinoderma; species Rhinoderma darwinii. Next base: position 82,167,955 of record NC_134689.1, read on the forward strand.
CCAAATATTATTTTTTTTGTTGAATTCCATACGAATCACAAAAATCAAACCTCTGTACGGTAGGTACACTATATGGCCAAAGGTATGTGGACACCACACCTTGAGTTCAGGCGTTACAGGCTCACCCAGTGCAGAAAATCAAACACACAGCCATGTAATCTCCATAGGCAAACATTGCTAGTAGTATGAATGCTATATAAGTCTGCTGATTTAATAAAAGGTAAATGAATATGAAGAATACTAACGTTGGATTACCATATGTTAGCCTTTTTCAGATGAGGGTTTTAGGGTTTCAGTAAGCAGTTTTGTGAATTGCATGGCAAACTATTTTGAAATGAAAATTCTATGATGAAGCCAGTCTAAATAATATATTATGGAACTACATTAATGGCAATTAGGTGATATAATGGTAGTATTAAAATTGCCCCCTTGAGACGTAGGAGCATCTGCAGACATGCTGCGGTTAAAACTGCACCAAACTTATCAAGAGGTGCCGCTTTTAATACTTTTGGCGCAAATCACTCCAGCTACTTATTTTCCTCGGACTGTCATAAAGGCCAATGTGTCCAATATGTGTGGCCTTCTAATCGATACCATTTTAGCTAGATGTGAAAGTAGAAAACATACATTCATTACTTACTGTTTGCTGAGGTTTCACTTTTATTAATTAGAAACATATTGGAGTCATTAAACTGGCAGTTGTTTTTTGACTCGGCTCTGATATGCATGTATAAGCTCATCTCAACTCTAATTAGGCAAAAAATATACACAGCAAAATCATCCGCACTTTCTAAATAGGAGAGAAATCGACTCAATGCCTTACACAGGGAGACTGCATTGCTTGGTTTGCCACATAATTTATTATAAATGTAACATAGATTTTACTTGAATTAGTCAAAACAAAGAATGATTTATAATAAATTGGCAAAGTGTGATTTCATGTTGCTGAAATCGGAGCCGTCCGTGTCTTGCATCAAACATTGCTGCTGCTCCTTATTATTATTACCACACTGTGTTCCCTCATTATGTGTAACAGTACAATTAGGGACTAAGACAAGGTCAACGATTTCTCATTATAGGGTTCTTAAGGTAGTTCTAAGTCTGCACACGGTGACAGAAAAACATATACAATCAGAGTAATTACAAACTTTTTATGTTATCTACACCATTCAGACAGTTCAGTAAATAGACCAATTAAGGCCCTTTTTACACGGGCTGATGAACGTGTGAGCAAGCGCTCATACCTAATCATCTGCCTGGGTAAACATGGCAGCCATAGGCCGATGAACTACCAAATGCTGGTTTGTCAGCTGATCGGATCTTTTATGCTGCCATAAAAATGATCCTTTGTCGGCAGCACATCTCCCGATGTAAACAGTAGATAGACAGTGATAAGCAAAAATTGTACGAAAATCCAATATTGCGACTAAATTGCATACTCAGGCAGACCCCTATGCAAACATAATGTAGTCAATAAAAATTTTTAAGATGTGAGCACTTCATACACACCACACTGTTGCATGTGTTAAAAAACAAATCATAGGAACACGCGAGCCTATTTCTGCATTCAAATTAAATTGGGGATTATATAAGTAAAGTATTTTCCAGATTACACGTCATGGTCAAAACGTGCGTTTTTTCCGCAATTTCAAAAAAATTACAGCAAAACCCTGCCACTGTGCTGTTATTCGGCATAAATCGCAGCAGAAAAAAAAAACAACTGGAGAAGCATCCAAATCGTCAGGGAGGACAGATCACACAGGATGAACTATTTCAGAGTGTAGATAAGGGCACATGGCAGTCCGCAGGGGGTGAATTATACAGGCTGTCAGTACCAGAGTGAAAAAGATAGAAAAGCACACAGGGCAGTCTACAGGGGGAGGGGGGAGAGACCACACAAGCTGTTCTTGTATATAGGAGCTAGTGAAGGCAGAAGCATCCTGGACTCATAAAACTTATATCCAGCATGTATTACTGGGAGGGATACGCCCATAGGAGAAAAGTCTGAAACTAGGAGCAGGTTGCAAACTGAATATTAGGGGGTTTGAAAATTAATGAAGAAATTAAGATTGTAGCTTGAAATTTATTACAACTTTTTTAACTCCAGGTAACCACTTACAAAAACACATTCACATGCGACCAGAAAAAAAATTGCAGTGCACTTTAGGCAAATCCGCAGCTGCAATTTCTTTAGTGAATTTTTACAGCGAACTAGCTACGGTTTTCTCCCACTGCAATGAAAAAGGTGAAATCTGCATCAATCAACAGCAAAATCTGCACGTAACATCTGTACTGAAATGAGGCTTCCAAGGATTAGAAATAAAGGTCTTTTTTCCAGAAACAGCACTCTAGTCTATGACCTGTGTATAGTATTGCAGTTCACCCCAATTCAAGTAAGCAATAGCAGACATGGCCCATACACAACACTGACACGGATTCTGGATTTTAATTTTTTTTGTAATTTCTGACTTGAGCACACACAGTGCCATATTTTAAAGTGAAGTATATGAAGATCTACTGTATATTAGTATTAGCTATAAATTATATATCCATTTTGGTGGGGTTTGAAGTGCATTGCTTTGTGGCATTTTGGGGTCAGTGCCATTTATTTAAAAACCCAGCATGCTCTAGATAAAAAGCTTTTTGTGTTTTCAGCCATTTTGTTCATAGAACTTTAAATACATTTTGACAAAATAATTGTACAAATAACAAAATAAAAAAGACCCCTAAAAACACATGTAAAAACCGCCATTATAAAAATGCAACAACAACAAAAAAAGCCTGTATGACCCTGGTCTTAGGTAATTGTTTCAAGCTTCCCATCCTTTGTTTTGTTTTATCTGTGCCAGTTTTTTTTCAGCAAATAAATTTAATAGATAGCTATAATAAAGAAGAATTAATCATTACTGTACACTGAGTATAACTAAGCAAAGCATGCCAGAATTCTGTTGCAAATTGCAGCAAATACGTGAAGTACAAGGTGTGTACAAAATTCCTTAGGGTATGTGCACACACACTAATTACGTCCGTAATTGACGGACGTATTTCGGCCGCAAGTAGTGGACCGAACACAGTGCAGGGAGCCGGGCTCCTAGCATCATACTTATGTACGATGCTAGGAGTCCCTGCCTCTCCGTGGAACTACTGTCCTGTACTGAAAACATGATTCCAGTACGGGACAGTTGTCCTGCAGAGAGGCAGGGACTCCTAGCATCGTACAAAAGTATGATGCTAGGAGCCCGACTCCCTGCACTGTGTTCGGTCCGGGACTTGCGGCCGAAATACGTCCGTCAATTACGGACGTAATTAGTGTGTGTGCACATACCCTTAAACAGTTTTAAAATTGTCTTAGGGCATGTCTAAGACTAGTGGTGAATGTACCAAATTTATTTAGGCCTCCTTCACACACAGATTCTGGCAATTTAAACTGCATCAAAAACGCTTCTAAAAATGCAAGCACTATTAAAATGTAGCATGCGTTTTTCAAGGCGTCTCCATTCCGTAAGGTTTCATTTTTTCCCGTCAAAAGAACGGTAGGCCTTGTTCTCTTGGTCTCCTCACACTCTTCTGATGCTGCTACATCCTGCAGTACTATCATAATCTTCATGGGTGTATATTATACACACTGGTGCTGTACATGACTTTGTAGCAGAGCACTTTCAGGTCTTTACATTGTGCATAGGCAACACAGCAGTGGCTGTAACTAATCTTTTAACCTGACATTATAACATGCAATAATACCTTGTTTCACAGATAGATAATCCCTTTAAATCAGACAAAAAAATACTGGTATGCAAAGAGGCAACATCTAGTTAATAAAGGTAAGACCATGGTAAAACATCAGAGATCACAACTCCTCAGACAGTCCAATAACAGTGGCTTCTTTCATACATGGCACACAAGCAGGGAAGTCTTCTCTTTCATCTGATTACATCAGGCTGAAATGTGTGATGCTATATTGGCATGATGCAAGCTTCTTCATGGTACAGCAATCTAACACTATTGCGAAGCCATTATATCATCACTGTCTAGTTTTTCTCCAAGGCTTCAATCTCTCTGTAGAAATGATGACAGCCAGCACTCACATACTTCAAAATGAACATGCACAAGATGTAAATATAAGCAGCATGGTACTAGAGTAGTTTGGTGTTGTCTTGTGTGAGAAGTCAGGACTAAAGGCCCATCTACGCGGCAAAATAATTGACCGAACGAGCGTTCTTCCGAATGCTCATTCCCTATCATTAATCCATGTAAACGGGAGTGATCAGCTGACAAATGAGAAGACACTAGTTTGTCCGCTGATCACATCGTTTGTGCAGCCAATAAAATCATTGTTGTCGGCAGCACATCTTCCCAAGTAAACAGGGGATCTGCTGTGGACATTGATGCAAACTGTATGGGGGCTCGAACAATCATATTAACGATCATTCGTCCCCAGAAAGAAAACATCAACCCATGTAACAGAGCGCCAATCCACTTGTTATATTGTAATTAGGCACGTATCATGGGCAGAAATTTGCCAGTATAAGGCCGGGTTCCCACGGGTCAGATATAGGGTTGTCATGATACCAATACTTTGTGTAGTATTGCGATACTCGATACCAAAACGATACTTTACCAACAATAATAATAAAAAAAAGTTCTTCCATTTTCTGATGTGAGGCACGTGGTGTGATGAATTTTGAACCTCCATGTGCCTCACATTAAGGGTATGTGCACACACACTAATTACGTCCGTAATTGACGGACGTATTTCGGCCGCAAGTCCCGGACCGAACACCGTGCAGGGAGCCGGGCTCCTAGCATCATACTTATGTACGATGCTAGGAGTCCCTGCCTCTCTGCAGGACAACTGTCCCGTACTGAAAACATGATTACACTATGGGACAGTTGTCCTGCAGAGAGGCAGGGACTCCTAGCATCGTACATAACTATGATGCTAGGAGCCCGGCTCCCTGCACTGTGTTCGGTCCGGGACTTGCGGCCGAAATACGTCCGTCAATTACGGACGTAATTAGTGTGTGTGCACATACCCTAAGACCTCATGTACACGACCATAGCCATGTGCACAGCCGTGATTTTCGGTCGGGGGGCCGGCCACGGAGCATCACCTGCGAGCCACCCGCAAATTGCATTATTTTCTATGAACCTGGCTCCTGGGCCATGCACGGACTGTGGAAACCACGGTCGTGTGCGTGGGCCCATTGAAATGAATGGGGCCGCAATTCACCCGTGGATTTTCAGGGGAATTGAACCCGCAAAAATATGTTCGTGTGCATGGGGTCTAATAGTAATTAACCCCATCATGTTCCTCGCAGTCATAATGGACAACATAGGGTTAATGTGTGAGGTACATGATGGGGTTAATTACTATTAAAGTGAGGCACATGGAGGTTCAAAATTCATAATACCTCGTGCCTCACATTAATAAGTGAAAAAAAGCAGTTTTTATTTTATAACAGCGTAAACATCATAAATGACGCTATAAATTTGTTATTACCATCGTGACGATACCGAATGTGTGTATATTTTATGTATTGAGACTAATTTTAATGTTTATTGTAAAAAATGTGTGTGTATTTTTTTTAAATTTAACATTACTTTATTTATTTATTTTACTTTTTTATTTTTAAACTTTAATGTACTGGCATATATCTATATACTGATAGTACACAGGCAGTTGTTAGGACATACCTAAGTATCAATGGACCCTGGGCTGTCTTCCCATATATGGCATGTCCCTCGATCGCGTCACAGGGAATCCATGTGACACAACCAAAAGGGCATCCCCCTTCTCATTTTCCCCTTGAATGCTGCGGTCAGCTTTGATGACAGCATTCAGGGTAATAGCGGCGGAGATGAGAGGTTTCTCTGATCTCCGCCGTTAGAGCGTGCCTGTGTAATACAGCCATTTCCCCACTCCTGGCAACAAGTGTGCGCACGTGGTCAGAATGAGGTGATTCGGCCGGCGCTACACTAATGAGCAGCGGCGCGGGCACTGAAGACAGAACATGGGGGTGTTTTGTAGTGCACCCGCCATGTTCTGTCTTTAGTGTCGGCGCTCATTAGTGCAGCGCTGGTCACGTCAGATCATGCTGACCATGTGCACACACTTGTCAGGGCTCAGGAGTGGGGCAATGGCTGTATCACGCAGCCACAGCCTCGCTTTAACAACAATCATGTGTTACTATACTTAGCTTTGCGGCCGCACAGCTTAGTATCGAAATACATGAATTAACGGTATTGAACCGTTTGAGGGTGCATGGTATCGAAACAGTATCGAAATTTCAATGCATCATGCAAACCTAGTCGGATACGCTGTGTAGTTTGTATCCAACCTGGAAACTGCAGCACATTCCGTCCAAAAAAACCACACCATATTGTGGTGCGATATCTCAGGCGGAAAAACAGCAGTAGAAAAAAACAAAACGTTTATACTTACCCGCTCCCCCTCTTCTGCGCGGTCTAGCCTCCTAAGATGATGTTGCAGGTCATGTGACGCTGCAGCCTGTGATTGGCTGCAATGGTCACATGAGATGAATAGTCAACCCAGGAGGCCAGACTACAGGAAGAAGCAGGGCGTTCTGGGTAAGTATTTTTTTGGTTGCGATTTTTGTGGTGAATTCCTTGCGATTCTGCCCGAAAAGTCGCAACACTTGGCTGTCTGTTGCGGTTTTTGCATCCCCATTGAATTCAATGGGGAAAACCCGCAACAGAAAAGCAACGAAAATGCAGCAATTGACATGGCCAATTCATTAGGTCATGTTCAGACGTGGCGGAATTGCTGTGATATTCCGCTGCGGACAGTCCGCAATGGAAATCCGCCACAGACTTTTATTTCCCATTACTTTTTATGGCTTCTTAGGTAACTTAGTGCAGATGTTGTGGAAAAAAACAGTGCAGAAAATAGGCTGCAGTGCAGAATTTTCATTCCGCAGCATGCATGGCCGCCATCAGAAAAGCAGAGGATTTTCACTGTGGATTTCAGCCTTTGCAATGCAAGGGCTGAAATCTGCGGCAAGTCCGCTATGATATCCGCAACGTGTGAATTACCTGTCAAATATGCAAATTTTGTTGCATAATTGCCACGAATTTGCAGAAAAATCTGCAGCAGGAAATTTCTGCCACGTCTGAACATGGCCTTAACGTTTAGGGTATGTTCACACGGCAGCATCCGTAACGTCTGAAATTACGGGGATGTTTTCAGGAGAAAACATCCCCGTAATTTCAGCCGTAACGGCATGTGCAGGCGCTTGAACGCCGCGTCCATTACGGACGTAATTGGCGCTGCTTTTCATTGGAGTTAATGAATAACGGCTCCAATTACGCCCCAAGAAGTGACAGGTCACTTCTTTGACGCGGGCGTCTATTTACGCGCCGTCTTTTGACAGCGGAGCGTAAATATACGCCTCGTGTGAACAGACAAACGTCAGCCCATTGCTTTCAATGGGCAGATGTTTGTCAACGCTATCGAGGCGCATTTTCGGACGTAATTCGGGGGTTAATACGCCCGAATTACGTCCGTAAATAGGCCGTGTGAACATACCCTTACACTGCTAGGCATGAGATTTTTTAAATCGCATCCACTTTGCCGCTACTGTAAATGCTGCAGAATTTCTACGCAGAATTGCATTGCGGGAACACAGCCTGAGCCAGCCTTTATTTAAAAGCCCTCTGTGACTTGTCTACACTGTGAACTAAATGTGAAAGGGTGGTGATTTTATTTACAGCCATGAGAATTTATTTTGCACTGCAACCAAGCGCCAATCTTTAATTAAACCCCGGTGTGAAGATACATATGTGTCAGACAACGTAGGGAGAGTGTTCAACTCACTTAGGGAACGATCTGAGTTCATGTATGCCCACAATGTGTAATGTAAAAGTGCATTTTCAGCTGTAACATCCAGGATAAATTAGAGACTATAAAAAAAAGTCATAAAATACATATTGCATTTGTGGGAAGCCTTAAAACTACCTCTGTATCCATGTGGGAGTGCTTTGTATTCCAGATTGTAAATGAAGAAAAATAAGAGGGGCTGGTTGATTTTATGTCAGCACGTGGAAGTGGTAATGCATTGTAATTTAATTTACAGTCCGCCCTTGGCTTTGTTAACTGAGGTAAGATTAAAAAAAATAAATTCAACACCTAAGAAGTACTGGTTAGGAAACGACATTTGGCTTGAAAGAAACAAATGTTTAGCACAGGGCCAGCACATGATGAGCCGCAATTGTAATACTTATTATTAGGCCGGATTCACACGAGTATGTGCGTTTTGCGTGCGCAAAAACCGCTGTGTTTTTGCGCACGCAAAAGGTCCGCAAAAGCGTGTGTTAGCAGCGTATGATGCGTGGCTGCGTGATTTTCGCGCAGCCGCCATCATTATGACACTCTGTTTTTATGTTTGTAAACAGAAAAGCACGTGGTGCTTTTCTGTTTTCATTCGTAGTTTTGACTGCTGTAGCGCGTATCACACGCGTCACACGGAAGTGCATCCGTGTGCCGTGCGCGGTTTTCACGCACCCATTGACTTCAATGGGTGCGTGATGTGCGAAAAACGGGCAAATATAGGACATGTCGTGAGTTTTATGCAGCAGACATACGCTGAGTGAAAATCATGGACTGTCTGAACGGCCCCATAGACTAACATAGGTCCGTGCGTCACGCGTGAAAATCACGCTCGTAGCACGGACGTATTATACGTTCGTCTGAATAAGCCCTAAAGGAGTTGACCAAATGTTGAAATTTAATTTTCTACATTGTACCACACCGAAGCTTAACCCCTTCCCTCTTTGGCCGCTTTTGACCTTCCTGACAGAGCCTCATTTTTCAAATCTGACATGTTTCACTTTATATGGTAATAACTCCGGAATGCTTTTACCTATCCAAGTGATTCTGAGATTGTTTTCTCGTGACACATTGGACTTTATGTTACTGGCAAAATTTGCCCGATACATTCAGTATTTAATTGTGAAAAACACCAAAATTTAGCGAAAAATTGCAAAAATTTGCATTTTTCTCAATTTAAATGTATCTGCTTGTAAGACAGGCAGTAATACCACACAAAAATGTTGCTAACTAACATCCCCCATATGTCTACTTTAGATTGGCATCGTTTTTTGAACATCATTTTATTTTTCTAGGACGTTACAAGGCTTAGAACTTTAGCAGCAATTTCTCACATTTTCAAGAAAATTTCAAAATGCTATTTTTACAGGGGCCAGTTCAGTTGTGAAGTGGCTTTGAGGTCCTTAGATATTAGAAACCCCCAATAAGTCACCCCATTTTAAAAACTGCACCCCTCAAAGTATTCAAAACAGCATTTAGAAAGTTTCTTAACACTTTAGACATTGCGCAGGAATTAAGGCAAAGTAGAGGTGAAATTTACAAAGTTCATTATTTTTTTCCAGAAATTCATTTTGAATCCATTTTTTTTGTACCACAGAATCTTTTACCCAAGAAATACAACTCAATATTTATTGCCCAGGTTCTGCAGTTTTAGGAAATATCCCACATGTGGCTCTAGTGTGCTACTGGACTGAAGCACCGGCCTCAGAAGCAAAGGAGCACCTGGTGGATTTTGGGTCTCCTTTTTATTAGAATATATTTTAGGCACCATATCCGCTTTGAACAGGTCTTGTGGAACTAAAACAGTGGAAACCCCCCAAAAGTGACCCCATTTTGGAAACTACACCCCTCGAGGAATTTATCTAGGGGTGTAGCAAGCATTTTGACCGGCCAGTTTTTTTGCAAAAATTTTTGGAACTAGGCCATGAAAATGAAAATCTAAATTTTTTCAAATAAAATGTAGGTTTAGCTAATTTTTTTTCATTTCCAAAAGAACTAAAGTAGAAAAAGCACCACAACATTTGTAGAGCAATTTCTCCCGAGTAAAACAATACCCCATATGTGGTAATAAACGGTTATTTGGACACACAGCAGGGCTTAGAAGGGAAAGAGCGCCATTTGGCTCTTGGAGCTCAAATTTAGCAGGAATGGTTTGCGGAGGCCATGTCACATTTGCAAAGCCCCTAAGGTGACAAAACAGTGGAAACCCCCAACAAGTGACCCCATTTTGGAAACTATACCCCTTGAGAAAATTATCTAGGGGTATAGTGAGCATTTTGACCCCACAGGTTTTTTGCAGAAATTTTTGGAATTAGGCTGTGAAAATGAAAATCTACATTTTTTCAAATAAAATGTAGGTTTAGCTAATTTTTTTTAATTTCCACAAGGACTAAAGGAGAAAAAGCACTGCAAAATTTGTAAAGAAATTTCTCCCGAGTAAAACAATACCCCACATGTAGTAATAAACGGCTGTTTGGAGACACGGCGAGGCTGAGAAGGGAAAGAGCGCCATTTGGCTTTTGGAACTCAAATTTAGCAGGAATGGTTTGCGGAGGCCAGGTCACATTTGCAAAGCTCCTGAGGGGACAAAACAGTGGAAACCCCCAACAAGTGACCCTATTTTGGAAACTACACCCCATGAGGAAATTATCTAGGAGTATAGTGAGCAGTTTGACCCCACAGGTGTTTTACAGAACTTATTGGAAGTAGGCCGTAAAAATGAAAATCTACATTTTTTCAAATAAAATGTAGGTTTAGGTATTTTTTTTTCATTTCCACAAGGACTGAAGGAGAAAAAGAACCATAAAATTAGTAAAGCAACTTCTCCCGAGTAAAACAATACCCCACATGTGGTAATAAACGGCTGTTTGGACACACGGTAGGGCTCAGAATGGAACTAGCACCATTTGGATTTTGGATAGTGTCTGGGCGCCATGTCACATTTGCTGAGCCCCTGCAGTACTAGTACAGTGGAAACACCCCAAAAGTGACTCCATTTGGGAAACTGCACCCCCTGAGGAATCATCTAGGGGTATAGTGAAAATTTTGCTCCCAAAGGTTTTTTGCTGAATTAATTAGAATTAAGCCATGAAAATGAAAAAAAAAATTTTTTTCCAACAAGATGTAGTTTTAGATCAACATTTTTCATTTTTACAAGGAATAGAGAAGAAAAAGCACCCCAACATTTGTAAAGTCATTTCTCCCGAGTACGGTAACACCCCATATGTGGTTATAATAGGCTATTTACGTATATGGGAGCATTCAGAAGAAAAGGAGCGGTACTTATCTTTTGGAGCGTAGATTTTGCTGGAATGGTTTGCGGACGCCATGTTGCATTTGCAAAACCACTGATGTACCAAACAAAAGTGACCCCGTTTTAGAAACTACACCCCTAAAGGCATTTATCAAGGGGTGTAGTGAGAATTTAGACATCACAGGTGTTTTTCAGAAATGAATACGCAGTGGATGGTGCAAAGTGAAAATTGCAATTTTTCCACTGATCTGCCCATTCACCGCACAAGATGTTGTGCCCCTAGAGAATCTTACCCCATAAATTGTTAAGCGGGTTCTCCCGGGTATGGTAATGCCTTGTGGACATAAATTGCTGTTTGGGCACACTGTAGGGCTAAGAAGGGAAAGACCGCTATTTTGAGCATGGATTTTGCTTGGTAATAGTTCTGTTTGGGGTTTTGCTGGTATTTCCGTTTATAATGTGGTGGCATATGTAATCTGTGCGGAGTACATCAGGGGTATATGTAATCTGTGCGGAGTATATCAGGGGTATATGTAATCTGTGCGGAGTACATCAGGGCATAATAAGAGGGTATACTAATGGGGTAAATACTATAATTATCCATAGATGTGTGGTACGATGTGAAGCGATCCGTTATGCGCAGGCCGGTGTCACACTGATAAACGGTTTCTTTCTTATCCCCCTTCTGTAACGCTCTGCACCTTTTGGGGACTTTTTCTCCTTCGTAGTTTGGGAAATATTACTGGGAAAGTTTTGCGCTGGTATAATACGGGCGCCCTCACTTCCAGCGGATGTGCTATGTTCCTTCCCTTTTCTAGTTCCTAAATACTATGGCCCTGAAACTGCAGGAATGTTCCCCTCCGGCCTGCGCATTGAGATGTTTTTTCACCACCGCATTACTAGTGCCGTAACTTTTTTCTTTTTCAGTTGATTGAGCGGTGTGCGGGCTTGTTTTTTGCGAGACGGGCTGTAGATTTTATTGGTACCATTTTACAACACATACGACTTTTTGATCACTTTTTATTTAATTTTTTGGTAAAGGAAATTACCAAAAACAAGCAATTCTGGAATCGTTTTTTATTGTTTTTTTTATCGGCATCCACAGTGTGCCCTAAATTACATGTTAGCTTTATTCTGCGGGTCGATACGATTACGGCGATACCAAATTTATATAGTTTTTTTTATGTATTGCAGCTTTTGCACAATAAAATCACTTTTTTTATAAAATCATTTTTGTGTTTGCGTTTTCTGTGTCGCCATTCTAAGACCCATAACTTTTTTATTTTTGCGTGCACGAAACGGTGTCAGGGATTATTTTTTGCGGGACGGATTGTAGTTTTTATTAGTACTATTTTGGAGTAAATGTGACTTTTTGATCACTTTTTATAGCATTTTTTGGAAGGAGATGTGACCTAAAAACAAAGATTCTGGCGTTGTTTTTCATGTTTTTTTTTTACGGCGTTCACCGTGCAGGATAAATTACATAATAGTTTTGTAGTTTGGGTCGTTACATACGCGGTGATACCAATTATGTATAGTTTTTTTTACGTATTGCGGCTTTTGCACAACAAAATCACTTTTTTTATAAAATCATTTGTTTTCTGTGTCGACATTCTAAGACCCATAACTTTTTTATTTTTGCGTGCACAAAGCGGTGTCAGGGATTATTTTTTCCGGGACGGATTGTCGTTTTTATTAGTACTATTTTGGAGTAAATGTGACTTTTTGATCACTTTTTATAGCATTTTTTGGAAGGAGATGTGACCTAAAAACAAAGATTCTGGCGTAGTTTTTCATGTTTTTTTTTTACCGCGTTCACCGTGCGGGATAAATTACATAATAGTTTTGTAGTTTGGGTCGTTACGGACGCGGCGATACCAATTATGTACAGTTTTTTTAATTTTTACGGTTTTTCCCATAATAAAAGACTTACTATGGGAAAAAAGTCAGTTTAGCTTTATTTTTATTTGAAAAGTGTGTGTTTTTATTGTTTTACCACATTTTTATTATCTTTTTTTTACTTTTCTGACTTGTCCCACTAGGGGACATGAGGGCCTGATGCCCCGATCGCTACTCTAATACACTGCACTACATACGAAGTGCAGTGTATTAGCGCTGTCAGTTATTCACTGACAGCAAGCCTATGAGGACACGCCGAAGGCGGGTCCTCATGGGCTCCCGTACAAGGCAGACTCGGACGCCATTTTCTGGCGTCCGATTGCCACAGCAACCCAGCGATTGCATCACTGGGTTGCCGATCGGGTGAAAACCTATCAGATGCTGCGCTCTATTGAGCGCAGCATCTGAGGGGTTAATCTGCCGGATCGGAGAATAGCTCTGGTCCTGGCAGTTACAGGAGGGTGCCAGCTGTATAATACAGCTGTCACCCCGCGGTGATGGTGCCGGCTCTGCTTCTGAGCCCGCACAATCACTGCGCCGTACATGTACGGCGCTTTGCGGGAAGCACCTCCCGACAGCGCCGTACATGTACGGCGCATGTCGGGAAGGGGTTAATATATGTAACAAGCACGTTCTCTAGTCCTACTGCTGCTGGTACATCTGCAGTGCTGTGCTAGTGCCACATTGTGATGGTAAAAAGGCTGCAGAGTTTAAAGCGTTAAACCAGTTAAGGCTGGGTTCACACAGAGTTTTTTGCAGGTGGAAAATCTGCCTCAAAATTCCGTTTCGAAGTTTGAGGCAGATTTTCCTCTACCTGCACGCCCATTTTCGCTGCGTTTTTCGCCCGCAGCCATTGAGTGCCGCGAAATACGCTTTCTCTGCCTCCCATTGACGTCAATGGGAGGTCAGAGGCGTAACCGCTCGAAGATAGGGCATGTCCCTTCTTTCTCCCGCGAGCCTGTTTTATTTCACAAGCAAAAACGAAAAAGGCAGTTGAAAAAGATAAGTAAGGCTTTCATTTTTTGGTGGAATCAATAGCGCAGTCGACTATGCTATTTATTCCGCCAAAAAACTGAAACCTTTACGGAACGGAGACAAACTGAAAGCTATGGTTTCCGTTCTTCCATTGATGGTTTCTTCTGACAAAAAGGTCTGATGGAACCCATGAAAGGAAGCCTGACACAGATGTGAACAAAGCCTTACACAAGTACTACATTGATTTAGGAAAGTTCATGCTTGACAGTACTAGTGCAGCACATGGTGGCCCTGCTAGTGTGCCACAAAATCTGAAGCAAAATATCTTGGATTCTACCATGGTTTTACCACAATCATGGGTGTTTTTGTGACAGGTAGGGAGCGATTAAAGGAGTATTCTAGCCTTAGAAATTGTCAGCATATTGCTACAATATGCCATCACTTGCTGATCTGTGGGATTCTGACTGCTGGGATCACTAATGATTGCTAGAATGCACCACCACAGCTCCCTCTCAATTTTTCCCTGCACTGCATGAAATTGTGGGTGTCGTTGTACATGGCCGTGCCCGCAATCACGGGCAAGGATTACGGGTACGGCCGTGTGCATGAGGCCTAAATGTTAAAAATCCGTTAACCCCTTGATTACCAGGCCTAAAAAGGCCTTAATGACCAGCTAAATTTTTCATGTTTGCCTCTCTGGCTTTCAGCAACTGTGAGGCTATGTTCACACGCTTAGCAAAATACGTCTGAAAATCCGGAGCTGTTTTAAAGCGAAAACAGCGCCTCATTTTCAGACGTTTTGGTAACAACTCACGTTTTTCGCGGCGTATTTTATGGCGGTTATTGGAGCTGTTTTCCAATGAAGTCAATGGGAAAAACAGCGTTCTGTTTCAACGGCCGTTTTTTTACCCGGCCGTTTTGAAAAACGGCCGTAAAAAAGAAGTGCTGGTCACTTCTTGGGACATTTTTGTAGCCGTTTTTCATTGACTCTATAGAAAACAGCTCCAAAAACGTCCGTAAAAAACGCTGCAAAACTTGCGAGTGGCTTAAAAATCGTCTGAATATCAGGAGCTGTTTTGCTTGAAAACAGCTCCGTATTTTCAGACGTTTTTAGTTAAGCGTGTGAACATACCCTAAGTTACACTGGCCACATTAAGGTAGATTTTAGGCTATGTTCACACGCTTAACAAAAAACTTCTGAAAATACGGAGCTGTTTTCAAGGGAAAATTGCTCCTGATTTTCAGCCGTTTTTTTTATCAAACTAGCGTTTTTTGCCGGCGTTTTTTTGGAGCTGTTTTTCTATAGAGTCAATGAAAAACTTCTTTGTCACGGGCATTTTTTTACGCGTCGGAACAGAAGGCCATTTTTTCCATTGAAATCAATAGGCAGATGTTTGGAGGCGTTCAGCTTATGATTTTTCGGCCGTTTACGGCCCGAAAAACGGCCAAAAATAACCTGTTTGAATATACCCTAAGATGGTCATTGGCTGCTTTAAGGCAAATCCATTATGTATAGATGCTGCACTGAGAACAACATACAGTCAAGACAGTGACACTGTATTGGCTCATATAGTATTTCTTATCATAGAAATAAACGGCAATTCCTATAACTAAGTTCATTTGAACGTCAATGGTTAAATACGAGCCTGAACCCTTTCAGTGTCTGTCGGATAGATATATCAACTGCAGGTCATAGGTTCAATACACAGGGCTGTATTTGCCACTAGGCACTAGAGTTCCAGTGCCTAGGGTGGCGCCTTGCAGGGGTTGTGATGGCTGACATGGAAAAAAAAATTATATCTTTTTTTGTTTTAATCCCCTCTCATCTCTTTCCGGACTTGATACTAGAACTGGTGTCTTTTTATGGGTGTTAGGCAAGGAGTCGGACAACGGGACAGAGGGGATAGGTAGCACTGCTCCTCCTACTTTCTTGCTATTAGCACTTAGCTATTAGCAAGTCCAGGCTAAGCCCTTATTCACACGACAGGGTTTCCCGGCCGGGTAACGGCCGTTCATAAAACGTCCGTCACGCGGCTGCAGTAGGAACAATATACCCCTAATGGGGCTATTCACACGACCGATTTTTTGATGGCCCGGGAAACCTGGCCGTCAAAAAATGGGGCATGCCCTATTTTCGGCCGTTTACCCGGCCGCCCGGCTCCCATAGAAGTCTATGGGGCCGGGTAATACACGGCCATCACCGGAATGTGTCCCGAGCGACGGCCGTGTCTTCCGTCGCTCGCGCTCTTTCTCCTCCTCCTCACAGTGCAGAGTGCATGTGAGGAGGAGGAGGGTCTTTTTTTGCTCCCTGTAGGAGTCGGAATCCCCAATCACCGGCCGGGGATTGGAGATTCCACTATAGGAGAAGTGAGTGACTACACTGTCCATATATGGACACAGCGACGTCACTCACTTCTGAAGCGGAATCCCCGACCCTGTGGCAGGGAATTCCACTACAGGAGAAGTGAGTTCCTACACTGTCCATATATGGACACAGTAACGTCACTCACTTCTGAAGCGGAATCCCCGACCCTGTGGCGGGGGATTCTGCTACAGAAGAAGTGAGTGACCACACTGTCCATATGTGGACACAGTGACGTCACTCACTTCTGAAGCGGAATCCCCGGGTCAGGGATTGCTCTCCGGGAGAAGTCAGTGACTTCACTATCCATATATGGACATTGACGTCAGTGACTTCTCCTGGAAAGGGGGGGGGGAATGGCTGCAACCTACAGGGGGCTGTGTGGCATTACCTACAGGGGACTTGGTGGCATTACATACAGGGAGCTGGGTGGCATTACCTACAAGGGGCTGTGTGGCATTACCTACAGGGGACTTGGTGGCATTACATACAGGGAGCTGGGTGGCATTACCTACAGGGGGCTGGGTGGAATTACCAGCAGGGGGCTGGGTGGCATTACCTGCAGGGGGCTGGGTGGCATTACCTGCCGGGGGCTGCGTGGCATTTCCTGCCGGGGGCTGGGTGGCATTACCTGCAGAGGGCTGGGGGCATTACATACAGGGGGCTGGGTGGCATTACCTGCCGGGGCTGGGTGGCATTACCTGCAGGGGGCTGGGTGGCATTACCTACAGGGGGCTGGGTGGCATTACCTACCAGGAGGGCTGGGTGGCATTATCTACAGAGGGCTGTGTGTGGCAACAAATTGAAATGAAATTCATCCGATTTTAAAACGGACAGGGGAAATACGGATGCAAAACGGGTCAAAATCGGCCGTTAAAACCGGCAACACGGCCCGGAACGGTATCGGAACAGATGCAAAACGGATGCAAACCGGCCAGGAAAAACAGCCCAAAACGGCCGATTTCATCGGCCGACACTCGGACCCTGTCGTGTGAATGAGGCCTAACCCCATTAAATAACATCTAGCCACCGTGTTTTTGACCTAAGAAAAAATGTCAGCAAAAACGCTATGAAAAACACAGCAAAACACTGTGTGAATTTAGTCTATGACCTCTTTCATACCAGTATTTTGCATCAGTATTTTGAAGCCAAAACCAGGAGTGGATCTAAAACACGGAAGAGGTACAAATCTTTCTATTATACTTTTTATGTTGATTTTTGATCCCTGGTTTTGGCTTCCAAATACTGATGCAAAATACTAACCAGAATACTGCCGTGTAAAAAAGGCTGAGGACTTACCTGAAAAACCTTTTTACATAATACCAGATAGGAATAAGTATCCAGGTACTTGGTGATGAAAATGTTAGTACTCGATTAATTAAATCAATAATGAGTAAACATGAAAAGTGCATTTAAAATGAATCTCAGTGACAAATCACGGTACTTTCTTTTTTGCCTCTTATTTATACTAGAGCATGTAATGTTCTCTTTTTGAAGGCCAAATTATAGCAATGGAACATTTCTCCCAAACAAAACGGGAGAAAATATAATGGAGTGATAATTTCTACTTAAATATGTAATGGTGAAGCAGAGAGGAAAAAACATTTCCATTAAGAAGGTTATCTGCTTTATTTACAAAGGCTTTCACACACTTTCTGTCAAACCAGTAGTGAGCGTGTATGAATGTGTTCATCAAAGTATCTAATTGAGGCTTTTTCGGCCAAACTCACCGCTCATGACACTTCAAGAATTCTGCTAGAAAGCAGAGAACGCACTTCTATTCCAATAAGTAGCGGCAAGAGAAAGAATTTAAAAGAAAGATCCGGCTTTGCAAACCAAGTCTATTTTCTTTTATTGTTCCAATGCATCTAAAATTAAAAATGAAGCAACTGCAAAATTTTGAATAAAAAAATCTTATATGATTTGGCTGCCTTGCAAACTTATTGGTTTCTGTGGAAACAGACAATAAAAAAGCTCTATGTAGTCTGATCTTGCAGTTATATTGCCACTCATATGTCCCCCTACTCCTTGCTAACCTACCAAATGTATGGTAATAACAATTGGGGGACAGGTGGAAGGGAGTATGCTTCTAGGTTCAGACTATATTGAGTTTGTTTGTAGTCTGTTACCATGGAAACTTATAGGTATGCAATAGCTACCGCGCCATCTAAGTGGTTTGTAGTAAAAAGGTAAACTTATTGAAAAAACGTTATAAATTTGATATTGCTGTAATTGTATCCACCAGCAGAACAAAGTTAACATGTCATTTATGATGCAAGGTAGACGCCATTAAAAAAAAACTGACTAAAAAAACAATTCCAGAATTGCTGTTTCGTGGTCACCTCCTCAATTCAATAAAAAGTGATCAAGAAGTCGCATGTGTGCCAAAATGGTACCAATGAAAACTAATTGTTACTCAAAAAATAAGCCCTCACACAGCTCCATTGGCTGAAAACGAAAAAGTAAGGCGGGGGTGAAAAAACATCCGGATGTGCAGACCAAAGAGGAACATTCCTTCAGTTTTAAGAAGTAATTATCAAGGCCCTAATATTTGGAAACCAGGAAGAGGAGGGCTCAAGCACATCTACTAGAAGTGATGTTGCCCGTATTATACATGGGCAACACTTTCCCAGCAAAGTTTCCAAAACTTCAAAGGAGGAAAGGTCCCAAAAACGGTGCAGTGTGTGTTCAAAAATGGGGAAAAGAATGGACACCATTTATCAATGGGACACTGGCCTGTGCATAAAGGATTGCTTCAAAGCTTACCACACATGTATGGATTATTCATTTTATTATTTATTCCATTATTATACCACCATATTATGCCCTGATGCACTCTGCTCAGCTTACAAATGCCCACACATTATAAACTGAAATACTAGTAAAACCCCAAACAAAACTACTACCAAGCTAAAATTACGCTCCACACGCTAAATGGCGCTCTCTCCCCTCTAAACCCTACAGTGTGCCCAAAAAGCAGTTTACATCCACATATAGGGCATTGCCATACCCAGGAGAACCTGGTTAACAATTTATGGGGTATAAGTCTCCAGTGGCACAACGTCTTGCGCACTGAAATGGCATATGAGTGGATAAATTAAAATTTTCACTCTGAATCATCCGCTGCACATTATTTTGTGAAAAACACCTGAGGGGTCCAAATGTTTAAAGCGGCCCTGTCACCACATTATAAGTGCCCTATCTCCTACATAAGGTGATGGGCGCTATAATGTAGGTGACAGCAGTGCTTTTTATCTAGAAAAATGATCTATTTTTATCACGTTAGGAGCGATTTTAGCTTTATGCTAATTAGTTTCTTAATGCCCAAGTGGGCGTGTTTTTACTTTAGACCAAGTGGGCGTTGTACAGAGGAGTGTATGATGCTGACCAATCAGCGCCATGCACTTTTCTCCACTCATTTAGTCAGCGCATAGATATAGGATAGAGGATATAGAGCCTCTTTAATACACCCCTTGATAAATGCCTTTAGGGGTGTATTTCCCAAAATGGGTTAACTTCTCTGGGTTGTTTTTTTTATTATTTGACATCAGAGCTTCTACAATTGTGAACCAATCCTGTGTAAATCGGCAAACTAAGTCTCAAATGCGCATGGTGCTCTTATAATCTTGAGCCCTGTGTCCAGGCAAAAGATTAGGGCCATATGTAGGGTGTTTCTAAAACCGGGAAACACAGCATAATAATTAAACAGCTGTCTTTTCACAGTGGCACATGCTGGGCACAACACATTGTAACTGAAATGGCATATCTATGGAAAAATTGCCATTTTCACTCTGTAACATGAACTGGGCACTAATTTACACCTGTGGGGTCAACACACTCCCTGCACCCCTAGATAAATTCCTGGAGTGGTGTAATTTCCAAAACGTCATTTCGGGGGGTTTCCACTGTTTTGGTACCTCCGAGGTGTTTGAAAACGGGACATGACGTCTGCAAACCGTTCCAGCAAAATCTGCGCTCAAAAAGCCAAATAGCGCTTCCCCCTTCTAAGCCCTGACGAGTGTCCAAACAGCGTATTATGACCACATATGTGGTATTGCCCTACTTGGATAATAATATCTTAACAAAAGTTGGGGTGCTTTTTCACCTTTATTCCTTGTGAAAATTACAAATGTTGCGCTAAAACTACCTTTTTTATTATATTTTTTAAATTACATTTTTCATTTTTACTGTCAAATTCTAATCAAATCATTCTGAGCCCTGTAGTGTGCCAAACAGCAGTTTATGACCACGTATATGGTATTGCCATACTCGGGTGAGCTTTACAAATGTTGGGGGGTTTTTTCTCATTTATTCTTAGTGTAAATGAACAATTTTGAAAATCTTATTCGAAAGAATTACATTTTTTTCATTTTCACAGCCCAATAAAATCTATGAGACGCATGTAGGGTCAAAATGCTCACTGCACCCCTAGATAAATTCCTTGGCGGGTGTAGTTTCCACAATGGTGTATTTCTTATGTTTTGGCATTTCAAGGCCTCTGCAAACCTATAGTGGTGCCTAGAAAACAACCTAATCAAAATGAGGCCCCAAAATCTACAAGGTGCTCCTTCATTTCTGAGGCCTGGGTTTCAGTGACGTAGCACACTAGGGCCACATATTGAATATTTAAAGAAACTGCATAATTAGGCCCCATGCACATGACCGTATTTTTCCCTCCCGTAAATACTGGCCCTAAATACGGGTCCGTTGTCACATGTTTTTAACCCGTATTTAACCCGTATTTACGGACCCGTGCCCGTAAATATGGGTCCGTTGTCATCCGCATTCCACCCGTATTTACGGACCCGTAAAAAAAGGGGGCTGGAAATGATGTCACATGACCGCTCAGACGCCATTTTCTCTGCTACTCTTTATTCAAAAATTGAAATCCCCTGACATCGCCTAGCAACGCGTGCACACACGTAGCCACCCGTAATTACGGGAGCCCCATAGACTTCTATGGGCCTGCCCGTGCCGTAATTACGGCCTGAAATAGGACATGTTCTATATTTTTCAACGGCCCGGGCACCTTCCCGTACGCAAACGGAAAGGTACCCATGGCCAATAGAAGTGTATGGGCCCGTAATTACGGGTGTTTTTACGGCCCTGTGCATGGGGCCTAAGGGTAATAAAGATTGTTTCCCACTTTTTTTTTTTCATTTTCTCCTCTCGCAGCCTACTGGAGGGGGTGTGAGTTTTGTTATATTTTTTTTGAATTTATAATGATGAATGTTATAATTTTTTTCTAAAAATAATAACATTTAAATAAAAAAAAATATCAAGTTGCGTTTCTCTGTTAACACTTGTTGAATGAAATGAAAAATGAAATGCTAAAATTTCACCTTCATTTTGCTTTTATTCCAAAAACTTTCAAAATGCTTTTTGGGATACGTTGAGGGGTGCAGTTTTTAAAAAGATTGTTCAAAAAATGATGCCAACATAAAGTACACTAAGGACACATTCACACATGGCGGAATTGCTGTTGAATTCCGCTGAGGACAGTCCGCAGTGGAATTCTCCAGCGGCCGTTTTTTACATTTGTTTCTATACATTTTTAGTTAAGTTAGTTCAGACGTTGCAGAAAATAATTGTGCGGAATTTAGGCTGCGGTGGAGATTTTTCCCTCCGCAGCATGCTCATGACGTTGCGGAGAAGAAGCTAAATTTCACTGCGGATTTCAGCCTTGGGAATGCAAAAACTGAAATCTGTGGCAAGTACGCTGTGATATCTGCAACGTCTGAATTACCTGTTAAATATGCAAATGTTGCTGCAGATTCATTGCGTAATTGCCCCAAATCTGCACCAACATTAGGGCTTATTCAGACGAACATATAATACGTCCGCGCTAAGCGCGTGATTTTCACGCGCGTCGCACGGACCTATGTTAGTGAATGGGGCCGTTCAGACAGTCCGTGATTTTTACGCAGCGTATGTCCGCTGCGTGAAACGCATGACATGTCTTATATTTGCCCGTTTTTCGCGCATCAGGCATCCATTAAAGTCAATGGGTGCGTGATTCACGCAACAGCAGTCAAATAAATGAATGAAAACAGAAAAGCACCAATCGTGTGAATCCGGCCTTAAGCAGAGTCAAAGCAGAGTCAAAAACTTCTCAAAATACGGAGATGTTTTCAAGAGAAAACAGCTCCTGATTTTCAGATGTTTTTTGTGCCACTCGCGATTTTCGCGGCGTTTTTTACGGCCGTTTTAGAGCTTTTTTCTACGCGTAAAAAAATGGCCGCGAAAAACGCTCTGTCGGAAAAGAACGCCGTTTTCCCATTGCTTTCGATTTTTCGGCCTTTTTTCGGGCGTTTACGGCCCGAAATACAGCCGAAAATAGGCTGTGTGAACATGCCATTACAGCGGAAAAATTCTGCAAAGTCTGAACATGACGTAATAGTGAATTTTAAGGGTATGTTCACACGCTAGACTAAAAAGTCTGAAAATACACTTGAAAACAGCTCCTGATTTTCAGACGTTTTTTTGTGCCACTCGCGATTTTCGCAGCGTATTTTACGCCCATTTTTGCAGGTTTTTTCAATAGAGTCTATGGAAAACGGCTCCAAAAACATCCCAAGAAGTGTCCTGCACTTCTTTTTCGCGGCTGTTTTTTTACGCGTAAAAAAACACCGCGAAAAACGCTCTGTCGGAACAGAACGCCGTATTTCCCATTGCAATCAATGGGCAGATGTTTGGAGGCGTTCTGCTTCCAATTTTTCGCGCATTTACGGCCCGAAAAACGTCCGAAAATAGGCCGTGTGGACATACCCTAAATAGTAACTATTTTGTATGGTCTAACAAGCAGATAAATTCAAATTTAGAAAAATGCTAATTTTCAAAAACTTCTCAAATTTTGGTATTTTTCACAAATAAACACAGATTTTTTTTGACCAAATGAACTTGGGATGCCACTAATTTAGGAGCACAATGTGTCAAAACAATCTCAGAATCGCTTGGATGAGTAAAAGCATTCCAAAGTTATTACCAGATAAAGTGACATATGCCAGATTTGAAAAATGAGGCTTGGTCAGGAAGGTCAAAAGTGGCTGCAGCGCCAAGGGGTTAAACACCAAAAATCAATCAAATTGTAAACTATTCCATGAAGAATGTTGACCTTCAACTCCTTAACGACCCATGCCTTCACAGTACGACAAGGACAGGAGCGCCCAGAGGACCTGCAACATACTATTATGGCGCTCTGTTAGGCCACGTTCAGACGTGGCAGAATTTTTCCGCTGCAAATAGTGCAGATTTGGGGGACCGCAGCCTGATTTCCGCACAATTATTTTCTGCAACGTCTGAACTAACTTTCCTAAAAATGTGTACAAACAAATGTAAAAACCGTCTGCTGCAGAATTCCACTGCGGACTGTCCGCAGCGGAATTCAACAGCAATTCCGCCACGTGTGAATGTGCCCTAAATCTATAATATTATTTAACCCCTTAAGGACACAGACAATTTGCATTTTTTCATTTCAGTTTTTTTCCTCCCCGCTTTCCAAGAGCCATAACTTTTTTTATTTTTCCGTTGACATAGCGTATGAGGGCTTTTTTTGCAGAACAAGTTGTATTTTTGTTTTAATCTAATGTTCCATATAAGGTACTGAGAAAATTAAAAAAAATATTTTGTGGAATTAAATTAAAACAAAAAAAAAACAACGCAATCCTGCAATCGTTTCATTTTTACGACGTTAACTGTATGATTAGAATTACGTTATCTTAATTCTGTCAATACAATTACGACGATGCTAAATTTATATCTTTTATGTTTTACTACTTTTACAAAATAAAAAAAATTTGTTAAAAAAAATTGTTTTGTTTTGCCATATTCTGAAACTGCTATTTTTCTGTCGATTGAGCTGTCTGAGCACTTGGTTTTTTTCCTGGGCAAGTTGTTGTTGGTATTGGTACCATTTTAGGGTGCATATGACTTTTTAATCGCTTGTTATTAAACTTTCGGGGAAGTGAGCTGATCACAGTAACTTATGTATTGCTTTTCTTCTGTGCTCTACTATTAAGCCCTGCATCAAGCACAGGAGGCAGACACTGAGGCCTTCCATAGGCTTATGGCTGCCATGTAAACTAATCCCCCCCCCTATTTTGACTTTGAGGCGGGGGGAGCGATAGAAGAAGTTATCTTCGGTCCCGGGCCGTTGCAAGCAGTGTCAGCAGCGTATGGTGCAGGCTCTGCTCCTGAGCCATATATTTAGAGCGTACAACTGGCGTACATGTACCTCAGATTTCGCTAAAAGGTGGGGATGATTGGCATTAAAAAAAATAGTAATAATTATATATATATATGAAAAAACGTAGTTCTGCACCCATGGGGCGTTTTTTTTTACACACCGTTTTTAAAAATGGTGCATAAAAAACCACCCCGTAAGAAAGAGGTGCATTTTGGAGACGTTTTTAATTGTCTCAATAGATAACAGCTCCAAAAACGGCTGTAAAAAACACTTGATACTTAAAAAAACGCTGAAAATCAGAGGCTGTTTTCCCTTGAAAACAGCTCCGTATTTTACAGCCGTTTTTTGTTAACCGTGTGAACATGTCCTGACACTTAATTAAAACCCACAATTTGGCTGGGTTCACACGTGGCGGAATTTCACTTAAATTCCGCTGCGGACACTCCGCAGCGTTAATCCGCAGCGGAGCCGTTTGTCCATTGACTTACACTTTAATTTAGCAGTGTTCGTTTAGACGAGGCGTAAAATTCCGCTGCGGAGCATAGGCTGCGGAGCGGAATTTGGTGTCCGCAGCATGCTCTGTCTGTTGCGGAGCAGTGGCGGACTCATGGCGGAATTTCTCCATTGACTTCAATGGAGATTCTAATTTCCGCAATGAAGTCCGCAGCTGTCATGCACATTTTATGTGTGCTGCGGATGCGTCTTGCTTTTTTAACTTGACATTTCTTCATTCTGGCTGGACCTATGTATTTCTAGGTCTACAGCCAGACTGAGGAAGTCAATGGGGCTCCCGTAATGACGCGAGCGTTGCTAGGAGACGTCAGTAAATAGTCACTGTCCAGGGTGCTGAAAGAGTTAAGCGATCGGCAGTAACTGTTTCTGCCCCCTGGACAGTGACTACCGATCCCAATATACAGCAACCTGTAAAAAAATAGAAGTTCATACTTACCGAGAACTCCCTGCTTCTGTCTCCAGTCCGGCCTCCCAGGATGACGTTTCAGTCTAAGTGACGGCTGCAGCCAATCACAGGCTAATAACAGGCTGCAGCGGTCACATGGACTGCCGCGTCATCCAGGGAGGTCGGGCTGGATGCCGAAGGAGGGACGCGTCACCAAGACAACGGGCGGTAAGTATGAATTTCTTCGACTTTCACAAGGGAAAGTGCTGTCCCTTCTCTCTATCCTGCACTGATAGGGAGAAGGGAAGTACTTTTACCGCAGTCCGCAGCAGCTAGTCCGCATCAATTTACTGCACATTTTGTGCAGATCCGCAGCAGAATCTGCAACGCAGATTCTGTGCGGCATTGATGCGGACAGTTGCGGAGGAAATCCGCCACGTGTGGTCATGCCCTTTAGTGTCTCAGAAAATTTGAATATTATATAAGCCCAATTTCAAAAATGTATATGCACTCAATACTTCGTCGGGGCTCCTTTTGCATTTATTACTGCATCAATGCGGCGTGGCATGAAGGCCATCAGCCTGTGGTAAAAATTAGTTTTTAGTACAAAATGTTTTTTCGTATTTTTCCCTTAATTCCTTAACGCCGAAGGACGGATATATCCGTCCTCAGCAGCTGCTAGTTCGCGCAGGAGGACGGATATATGAGGAGGAGGATGGCGCGGGTACTGCCAGTGTACCCACGTGATCAGCGGCAGGAGCACGGCTGTTATACACAGCCTGGCTCCTGCTGCAACTGCCGGAATCGAAGCGCGCTCCGATTCCGGCAGTTTAACCCATTAAATGCCGCTGTCATTAGTGACAGCGGCATCTAATGTGTTTGACAGAGGGAGGGAGCTCCCTCTGTCACCCGATCGGCGCCCCCGCAAACAAATCGCGGGTCGCCGTCGGGTTTCCATGACAGCCGGGGGTCTAACAAAGACCCCCAGGTCTGTCTTCCGCAACTGCCTGTTTGGCGATGCCGGAGGCATGACCTAACAGGTTGCCTGTCAGTTTTACACTGACAGGCAATAATGCTTTGGTATACTAAGTATACCAAAGCATTATATATGCGATCGGCACATCGCATAGTGAAGTCCCCTGGTGGGACTTAAAAAAAAAATGTCAATCAGTTAAATAAAGTTTGTTGAAAAAAAATAAAATAATTACAGTCAAAATCAAATAAAACTACTTTTTTTGCCCAAAAAGTGGTTTTATTCAGTAAAAGTGTCAAAACAAATAACACATACACATATATGGTATCCCCGCGATCATAACAACTTGACCAATAAAATGAACACATTAATAAAACCGCCGGATGTACGGCGTCCAAAAAACCCGCAAAAAACAACGGCAAAATTCTCTCTTTTCTCCCATTCCCCCCATAAAAAATAAAATAAAAGTTAATCTATAAGTCCTATGTACCCCAAAATAGTACTAATGAAAACTACGCATTGGCCCGCAAAAATCAAGCCCACATACGGTCACATCGACGGAAAAATAAAAAAATGACGGCTCTTGGAACGCGGCGATGCAAAAACAAGTAATTTTTTTCTAAAAGGGTTTTTATTGTGCAAACATAGGAAAACATATAAAACCTTTACATATTTGGTATCCCCGTAATAGTGCCGACCCATAGAATAAAGGTAACATGTTATTTATGCTGCATAGTAAAGGGCATAAATTTATAACGTGAAAATTAATGCTGGAATAGCTGCTTATTTTCAATTCTCTCCTAAAATAAAGTTAATAAAAGTTAATCAATATATTGTTAAGCATCTAAAAATGGTGCAATTACAAAATACAACTCGTCCCGCAAAAAACAAGCCCTTATACGGCTATGTCGACGTAATAAAAAAAAAGTTACGACTCTTGGAATGCGACCGTGAAAAAACAAAAAATAATCCTTGGTCATTAACGTGCAAAATGGCCCGGTCATTAAGGGGTTAATGTACTAAATAAAAAGAATAAACATAATTGTTATTGCTGAGTCTATACAAGTTTGATACAATATAACATTATTTAACCCGCACGGTGAACTCCGTAAAGAAAAAAAACAAAAAAGCCACAATCAATGATTCTAAAAAGTCATATGTATCCCAAATTGGTACCAATAAAAACTACGACCTGCTAAAAACAAGCCCTTACATCACTCCAGCGACAACATTTTTTTTTTTTTAATTATGGCTCTCAGAATATGGCCACAATTTTTTTTGAACACATTGTTTTCTCTTTGTAAATTCAGTATATCATAAAAATTATATATAAATTTGGTATCACATAATAGTATTGACCCGCAAAATAAAGTTAACACGATAATGAAACTCAAAAACACTGGAGTAATCGCTGTTTTGTCTCTATTCCATCCCACAAAGATTTTTTTTCCGTTTTTCAGTACATTATATGGTATAATAAATGGTGTTGTTAAAAACTACAACTCGTCCCATAAAAAAAGAAGCCTTCATACGGCTTTGTCAACGGAAAAATAAATAAAGTTATGGCTTTTTGAAGATGGGGGAAATGAAACTGAAAAATGACTGTGACGGCAAGAGGTTAGTCTACAGTGAAATATAGAAAAGCCTACTAAGGGTCAGTTCACACTGATTTTTTTTACGCAAAAACCGCGTCGGAAAATGCGCCAAAAAACGACCGAAAATGGCTTCCATTGATTTCAATGGGAGGCGGAGGTGTTTTTTTCCCGTGAGCAGAAAAAATGGCTCGCGGGGAAAAAGCGACATGCCCTATCTTTGGGCGTTTACGTCTCTGACCTCCCATTGACATCAATGGGAGGCAGAGAAAGCGTATTTCGCGGCGTTTCTGCCCATCGGCGCTCAATGTCCGCGGGCGAAGAACGGCTTGCAGGCAGAGTAAAATCTGCCTCAAAATTCCAAACGGATTTCATTGCGTAATTTTGCAACTCCATTGAAGTCAATGGAAAAATTCCGCCACAAGTATGCATCAAGTCCGCAACAGCCAGTGTATGCTGCGGACACCAAATTACGCACCGCAGGGGAGTTGTCCGCAACGTCTGCACGAAGATAACTAAAAAGGTGTGGAAACCAATGGACAGACTGGCCGCAGTGGAATTCCACAGCAATTCCGCCACGTGTGAATGTGCTCTTATAGGCTGAATTTATGCTTCTCTGAGGAAACTGCTATGGTACACATTTAAAAAAACAAACAGCGTTTTAAAAAGGTGTACATAGCCTTTAAAATGTTTTCAAATAAAAAAACACATGATACGTTTAATAAACACTGGTGCTTTTACATGCAGTTTAAAACGCCAGAAAAAACACTGTGTGAAGGAGGCCATCAGGCCAAAAATAGCATGGTTTTTTTTAGGTTAAATTATAGCTATGTATCTGAAATTGGGCACACTGACCCCTGACACCACTTATCGTTATGTATGGTTGTTCGCACTGTCATTTCACCATAACAAACTGATACCCGACATTAGTGAATTGGAATATAAGAAATACGGCATCACGCTTAAATGTAACTTTCCTTTTACAGTATGTAATTTGCAGCCTACACTAGGTGCGTCATTTTGGGGAATTTTTCCTTGTTGGCCCAAATGGAGGGAGGGGGGAAGCACACAACCAATGAAGTTCCCAGCACATGTGAATTTCTATAGAAATAGTTTTAATGTTATCCATACCAGACACATTACAATGTAATCTTCCCTGCACACAGGACGGAAAAGCTGCAGAATGTCCGTCCGGAATTTAAGCGCAGAAATTCATAGCTTAATAAAGGAGCAGCAAAGTGGATGAGAATTGATCAAATCTCATTAAGGGCGGGTTCACACATGGCGGAATTGCACTTAAATTCCGCTGCGGACACTCCGCAGCGTTAATCCGCAGCGGAGCCGTTTCTACATTGACTTTCACTTTAATTTAGCAGTGTTCGTTTACACGATGCGTACAATTCCGCTGCGGAGCATAGGCTGCGGAGCGGAATTTGGTGTCCGCAGCATGCTCTGTCTGTTGCGGAGCAGTGGCGGACTCATGGCGGAATTTCTCCATTGACTTCAATGGAGATTCAAAGTTCCGCAATGAAGTCCGCAGCTGTCATGCACATGTCATGTGTGCTGCGGATGCGTCTTGCTTTTTTTACTTGACATTTCTTCATTCTGGCTGGACCTATGTATTTCTAGGTCTACAGCCAGACTGAGGAAGTCAATGGGGCTCCCGTAATGACGGGAGCGTTGCTAGGAGACGTCAGTAAATAGTCACTGTCCAGGGTGCTGAAAGAGTTAAGCGATCGGCAGTAACTGTTTCTGCACCCGGGACAGTGACTACCGATCCCAATATACATGTATCTGTAAAAAAACATATAAGTTCATACTTACCGAGAACTCCCTGTTTCTGTCTCCAGTCCGGCCTCCCAGGATGACGTTTCAGTGTAAGTGACGGCTGCAGCCAATCACAGGCCAAGCACAGGCTGCAGCGGTCACATGGACTGGCGCGTCATCCAGGGAGGTCGGGCTGGATGCCGAAGGAGGGACGCGTCATAAAGACAACGGGCGGTAAGTATGAATTTCTTTTACTTTCACTAGGGAAAGTGCTGTCCCTTCTCTCTATCCTGCACTGATAGGGAGAAGGGAAGCACTTTTCCCGCAGTCCGCAGCAGCTAGTCCGCATCAATTTTCTGCACATTTTGTGCAGATCCGCAGCCGTAATCCGCAACCCGGATTAGGTGCGGCATTGATGCGGACAGTTGCGGAGGAATTCCGCCATGTGTGGTCATGCCCTAAGAGAAAAAGAGGTGCAGGAAACAAGTGCAGCATTTGACCTGCGGTGCGGATTTTAAATCTGAAGCATGTCAATCTATTGCGTAGATGCTGTGGAGTTTTTGATGTGACCTAAATACCCCCGTTTTAGGGAGTGGATAATAACACCCCACAGGTTAATGGCAACTAATGCATAATTGTGATGATGGAGCGATAGGATGGGAACTGACACAGCAATACAATTATTTGCCTTGATGGACAATCATATCTTGATGTGATATATGTGTTTATATGTGTCTATATCTATATGTGTGGCCAGTATTAATAGATGAAGCCCACTGTTATCATTTGAGGCACATTCTTTTATTTACACTGCGGCAGCTTGGGAGTGATTAAGCTATTGCTCTCTTCTTTCAGTCATCTCACATAAAGTGGTGGTAAAAAAAAAAAATTACGAAAAATATGATTCACTTATGAACCAAGATTTATAGCAATTAATTTTAATTTGCATAAGTTCTTGAAACTTTCACTAAATGGATTGAAACTTCATAGAAGTCTAATTAAGGCACATTTAATGTTTTATTTCGAGTGAACAACTATACCAATATGCTTATACTGAACATTGTACAATATACTGAGAAGTGATCAGGTAAGAGTTACAGACTGACAATATCATCCGGATTTATCAGAAAAACAGTGAGAATACGAGATTATACCGTAATATTTTCAGTATTCAAATTAATTGTATCATTTTTTCCACATTTTTCTATATGACCAGTTACTGCAAAAGAATTGTAGTAAAACAAGGAAAATGCTCATTTGTGTCAATTTCCAGCCTTTTTTTAAAAAAAATTAAAAAAGACCTAAATGTCGGCAAATTATAAAAAAAATGAAAAAGCTGTCTGCGCCAAAAGACCATATGTGTAGGATTGACACTATATTCAGCTTCTATTTTGTCTTTCTTATCCTATAAAATGTTTTGATATCTATATATAAAAAGTAACTGATCCCAGTGAGAAACACTGTGTGATCATATTATGAAGCAGCTATATCGGAGAGATGACGGCTATTAGAAATATGTCTCAATGTACGCAAATTCAGCTCTGGAAAAGTAGGTAGAGGTTTAAGAATCTGTACAAATTCTGCCACAGTGAAAACAGCCTTGGTTGAAATGGGCTGCACGATACTAAATAACATTATTTTATCTTGTGCTAAGATTTTCGGTCCAAGATGTGACAACAAAGCCCTCAGATGTGTATATACAATGGCGGTAAGAAGTTGTGATGACAAGAGCTGCATTTCTATGGCGATAAGAGTTCACGTCTAACACCTCTGCTGAACTAGATCACTTGCTGCTTTTCTGAAAAGTCGCAGAGTTTTATTAACATATTAACAACTGCGTACTAAGACATTTCTTGTATCGGCTGTCATTTTTAAGGAAAATCTCTTTGGTGGTCATGAGAAAGTCCCACAAGACCAGATATACGGGATTTATTGAGCATATATTTACAGTTGGTGGAGATCCGGATGCTGAGAGCTGTGTTTGTGAAAAGACACCTTCCTGAGGGTTCCAATTTACAGGACGTCGTATAACACGACACCAGACGTTAACATTGTTTGTCTAGAACCATTTTAATTGAGCGTAAAATTAATTGGCACTGTTTTATGGCTTAGTAATTATTAAGGATCCGCGCAATAAAAGAAATATTTTCGTTTTCGGTACCTCATAATTTTTTGGTCTAGTGTTTTTAATGCTCGCAAAGAATCCTGTAATGATCAGGCTGTTGGTAAGCAGCAGAAGCGGTTTAGTTGGAGCTTTACTGATCTCTCTATATACACACCATATATACATGTATAGATCTTGGATCGCACGCTGTGGTCTTCAGACCTGTCAGCTGATGCTATACGTCTACAAATAAATACTCGTACAGATAGAGGTCAGTGCTTACTTGAAATTGCATCAGTAAAATATCCATCTATGCAGTGCGATTACAGTCCTCTGGGACGAATTTCTCATTTTACCACAAACACTCCTATCATAACTGGTTCATATCAAGAAGTGCTTCTGGTTTTCAGGTTACAAGCAAAATTCACATTACGCTTTCTCTATTTTTATCCTTCCCTTCGGACTCTAGAAAGTTGTCTATGTAACTAGTTTTCTTGAAACTCCCCTATTCGGAGCGAAGTGTGTATTGTTTAACGCTGATTCCTTCGGCAGGACTTTGTGCTTTTTAATATGTCTCCAATGTTAATCAGCCCATTAATGTGGGCATCTGCCTCAAGCCCCTTAATAGCCATTCCAGACGCCTAGTTCATCTTCACTTTGCTTACAATTCATTCTCATTATGTGGGCTGCATTTCAATTAACCCTTACCATAGAAAAATCTATTTTAAAAGGACCTACATGTTAAGCAACTGCTTTAACTAAAAGGCTGCAATTTTAACAGATAAATGAGTCTAAAATGAAGAAAACAAGCAACACATTTAAGGCCAGGTAATGCAGCGGCGTCCTGAGCTGTTCAGCATTAAACACAAAGGCAAGGTTTATTATATTCTTGAGCTTAATCACCCACTCAGGTAAGTGGTAACAGCAGGTACTGTCTTAGCTTTTCCAATGCCAATGGTTCTGTGCCCGTGTATAGTGGCAATGCCTTTCTTTACTCTCTAGCAACATCTACTGGTAAAAGTACAGCAAAGCTTCCACATGGATAGATACCAAGCAGGTGCCTCAATGCTGCTAGGTGACAAATGTCCAGCTAAGTGCTCCTTATTAGAAATGGTCCACGTAGTCCCTGATTGGTTATCTAATCCCGTCTAACAACTGTAATAATAACAGATCATCAAAAACAGAGTATTAAATGTTGTAGATACACAGGCCAGTGATCCTCCAGAATACGAGGATCCTCTATGTCTCGCTGCGTGCCAGTAATGTACCACAGGCTAAAGGAACAACATGTAAACTCTAATGCTGGAGCGGTATGAATGGGTGTACATTTCTATCTATCTATCTATCTATCTATCTATCTATCTATCTATCTATCTATCTATCTATCTATCTATCTATCTATCTATCTCATATCTATCTATCTATCTATCTATCTATCTATCTATCTATCTATCTATCTATCTATCTATCTATCTATCTATCTATCTATCTATCTATCTATCTATCTCATATCTATCTATCTATCTATCTATCTATCTATCTATCTATCTATCTATCTATCTATATATATCTTGTGTGTATAGAGAGGGAAAAAAATAAATATATATATATATATATGCACACACTTATATTTATACATATATACACACAGCTAGATAGTATAATATATATTATACACACATATAAAGAAAATCTATATATATTGACAGTATATGTATCATATTTATATATATATCTACATGTAGTGAACATATTTATTTTACAATCTCTTAATAATAATAGTATGTATAATATATATATATATACACAATGTTAGTACACATTGTATAGCGATTATGATGCAGAAAAAAAAACCCAGTCTGATCACCTTATATTTTGCTTTGGTTGCGTATCCCAACCCCTTGTAACCCATTTACGATGCCAACCTTGACCCTACAAAAAACCTTAAATGCGAGCAAAGACCTGGCGTGACGACTTGGACACGTTTCCTCTCTGGAGCTTCTACCTGTACGGTGTAAAATACCAGCCCTGTGAATTTCATGGAAAGCACAGTTTTGTTTCAGAACATATGGGACGCCATTTGGCTTGTGCGTTACTACAAAATCTAATAATCAGTTGGGAACAAGGTTTTCTATGAACTGATTCAATGCTGAAGTGCCCTGCTGCCTACTGATAAAGCAGGCCCGTCCACACCTGATTGGGTTAATGCAACCAAACAACCTAAAGTGTAGGTACGGAGGTACCAATAGGCGCCCAGC
This sequence comes from Rhinoderma darwinii, assembly GCF_050947455.1. NCBI lineage: Eukaryota > Metazoa > Chordata > Amphibia > Anura > Rhinodermatidae > Rhinoderma > Rhinoderma darwinii. The sequence goes on from NC_134689.1 coordinate 82,202,067, forward strand.
AGCCTCACCGTCAATGCCATCTCATATACATTTAGTCCAAACTCACACGGTAACGTGACATCTGTAAGTCCTATAGAAAGTGCAGCGTATCATGGGAGTATAATTCCATCTCTTGTTCTTGCATGCAATGAAAGCCTGATAGGATTAGAGGACAATGCTGGATATTCAGGGAGAAAAAAAATCAATGGGTGCCTTGAAAGCTGGGCAATCAAGATAGTTTTTGTGAACAGCGCTACGCTGGGTCAACTCATTTATCATGGCATTCTTACATATGCCAAGTGCCCTATGTATATCCAGCTGCCACTAATGCCCAGTGCATACAGAATAGAGAAGGCATTTTGATACTTTGTGGGATGGAAATTTCAGCGCTGGCAACCGTTCCGGAAAACAGAAGAAGAAAAAAAAAAGCACGACAAAAAAATAGTAATGATGTATAGCGGGCATCTCGCCTAAGTTTACCTCACAACTTCAGCCCTTCACATTAGAGATAATGAAAAATACGTCCAGTCGCATAAACGGCAATTCTCAAGAAAACTTCATTTTCCAATCACCATTAACCTAGTGCCCCAACAGCATGGTGCCCAAAACTAGAACACATCTAATGCCACCACCACCGGGGCATTCATGACAGATGGCACCCACATTGCTCATATAAGGGAAAAATATTCACATTCTTGACTGAGAATTCAAAGAAATAGCAATATACAACGCCTACTACCAGAAATAATGTGATAGAGACGGCTGTGAATAGAAGAAATGTCCTGGATATAGAATGCAATGCTTCCTAGGCAACTGTGTGCCAAGTCGCCATAATATGCGGTTTCAGTATTGTGCGAGCATGACAGAGGCTGGACGGGAGATGTGAGCGTGTATCATCCCACTGTAGTCTATGGAGAGAGGTATGGTGCCTGCTGCAGGCGCTGACTGGAGAAATGCAGACACAATGCCGCCGCTTCTGCCACCTCTTACCTGCCTCTGCCGTGGGCTTCCTTCCCTTGGTAGCCGGCTGGAGCATCGCTCTCCCTCCTGTCACCGCCACAGTAATAAGTCCTCAAGGTGCAGGCGGGAAAGTGTCGCTCGCTCTCTCGCTCGCTATGCGCTTATCCCCCGTGTTAGTAAATCCCTTGTACAGGAGGAGCAGGAGGGATGTGACGGCGCCTCAGTCCTGTGCACAAGTGAGAGGGAGAAGCTCGGAATACGAGTGAGAAGCCTCACACATGATGACAGAGCTCCGGCGTGAGCAGACAGAGGGACGAGTCACTGGAATGTGACAACACATGTGAATCAATGCCGAGCCCGCCGCACATAGGTACAGTACAGAGGAGGGGACAATGTGCTCTCCACACACAGCCCTGCCCGCTGCCAGCACGCCTTATCTTATGCCAGCCGAGCGAGCACCTTACACCACTCAGCTCGTCACTACTACTACGGCATTATTAGCACCGCACCGTTATTCTAATGCCACTTGTGCCTGGCAGGCGCTACCTGGTCCCTCAGGGGCTATTTACTTCACCCTCCTCTATATATACCCACACACAGGTGTAGTAGAGACGAGTTTGGGATCTCCAAGACTAAGGTTCCCTTTCAGGATTGCAGCTGAATCTATTATGTCAAATGCAGCAATTCAACTAATATATAGATCAATATGTTGGCAATTTGCAGCTTCTCATATGAGTGACAGAAAGTTGTGAGATGAAATGACTGCCAGTCCCCAATGGGTACAGTAAAGGCTGCATAGCTCTGTTTAGTATATATGATATGTTATTGACACATTGCATTTCTATATGTCCTACATTCTCAATCTGTGGTATAGGTATGCCAGGGGTACATGCCATGTCTCTAGGGGTACTCACACTGTCACCACTGCCTGGGGGGCACTTCAGTATCATTGCTATGAGTAGGGGGCACTTGGCTCAGAAATAGTGAAAAACACTGATTTAGAGAGGTGATACTGATACACGCTACATCTTCTATCAATAGTAAAGTGAGCTGGGCATGTACACAAACACACACACGCGCGTGCACGCACACACACACAAACACACACACACAAACACACACACGCGCGCGCACTACTAACATTACATACATATATATATAAATAAACACATTACAAACACCATATTTTATAAATATATTATATACACACACATGCATTACATACACTGCACACACATATATTCACCTGTATACATTACACACACATACACACAATTACAAAAATCACATACACCATATTGTATTTATACACACACACATATATATATATATATTATATTATACACACATATATACATTACATACACTGCACACATATATTCACCTTGCACCAAAAAGAAGAACCAAGGAGTCTCTAAGTCAAAAATTACATAATCTTTTTATTTGACAATATTACACTGTTTACAAAAAACAAGTTTCTAAAAATGAATCACAAATAAAAGCATGGCCGCCACATGGGTCAATATACATCAGATATGGTCATATATGTAAAGACACATTACAGTATACCTCAAAGACAACAATATAGGTAGTGTGATGTAAATAGGATGAGGTATACAGGCTACAGGTAATATGTTAAACTGCTTCAGGAAAACGGTAAGAGGGATGAGACTCCCATGTATGGAAAATGCAAAAGAGAACAGGACTGAGAAACAACGTGTTATAATGTCCAAAAAGAAAAGCTCAAATATGTGTAAATATCGGGGAGTTGTTCATGCATATATAAGAGAGCCCAAATACCATGAACCAGCAAACACTGAACCAAGGAGCACTATCAAAGTACTAACCCATGTAGCTGAGACTCCAAGAATGGCGGCCGGCCCCAACGCGTTTCGGCTTCCGCCTTCCCCCCAGACGAAGGCGGAAGCCGAAACGCGTTGGGGCCGGCCGCCATTCTTGGAGTCTCAGCTACATGGGTTAGTACTTTGATAGTGCTCCTTGGTTCAGTGTTTGCTGGTTCATGGTATTTGGGCTCTCTTATATATGCATGAACAACTCCCCGATATTTACACATATTTGAGCTTTTCTTTTTGGACATTATAACACGTTGTTTCTCAGTCCTGTTCTCTTTTGCATTTTCCATACATGGGAGTCTCATCCCTCTTACCGTTTTCCTGAAGCAGTTTAACATATTACCTGTAGCCTGTATACCTCATCCTATTTACATCACACTACCTATATTGTTGTCTTTGAGGTATACTGTAATGTGTCTTTACATATATGACCATATCTGATGTATATTGACCCATGTGGCGGCCATGCTTTTATTTGTGATTCATTTTTAGAAACTTGTTTTTTGTAAACAGTGTAATATTGTCAAATAAAAAGATTATGTAATTTTTGACTTAGAGACTCCTTGGTTCTTCTTTTTGGTGCAATATATTTTGGGAGTACAGTCGTAAGTTATAAGGGATGATATACATAATTTGTGCCAGATGATGCAGCATGTATGCCCTGTATATAGGATTTATTTTTACATATATTCACCTGTATACATCGCATACACATACACGACACACATAGACTCCAATACATACACACATATTTACATTACAAATAGCTACAGCATTTGGTTCTATAAACATGCATATCGTTCACTCAGTGTAATATATATATATAAGTATATCTACACACACTATACACTATAAATTCTATACTGCGTGTCATATAATCTAGGCACATACAGTAAAGTGAGATCATATATTTTGAAGACCAACCTCCACATATAGAGTGTGTATATTTGTTTTTATCTGAAGTATCTTTGATCTGTATTACACCTGCTAGAAATACACATGACAATATCTCTCCCTGATCTGTATAAACACATACAGTATAAGACACAGACCTATATAGGTGGAATGCTTCTTGTAATATATATTTGACCCTTTCAGTACTCCTGGCTGGGATCCTGCACACAACTATGAAATACATATAAATGGGGATCCTGGGAGAGGACTGATATGGTCTCTACAATGACAATGCATTTCCAGTTGTTAGTTACTAGACTCTGAGAATCTCACTGTGCCATCTCATGCAGTAAGCCTGAGGTCCTGTAAATACATTGTGCTGGCGACTATTGATGAAATCAATCTTCACATCCTTAAAAGAATCCGTTTTTTAAGTTGGTCTCCCTGCGTTGCATCTATTCAGTCAAATCCTTCATTTAACAGCACTCACAAATGTCAGAGACTCATTAAAAACACAAGACATGAGGAAGAGAATGGACAGATGCACAACATTCAAAGCTTGTCAGCTTTTATATAAGGAGCTGCATGCATATTTCAGTTGGTCTTTGAAGCAAAATCACAATGGTGTACCATCGGCTCGAATTATTCTATACAAAACATATTCATTATGATATTTCGTCTTCAAAATGCAGAACTGTCAACTTTACAAAATGAAATGAGGGATCGGGAAAGCTTCTGTTTCTTGTTATTCGACTGAACTCTCAGAGCAACATTGCAAGAATCGTTTTCTAGAAGGGAGACACGCCATTTCATCAGTGTCAATGGAAAAATGTGTCCTGAAGTGAATGTCACCAGCCAGGTAAGAGAGGCCTCTTCTCTCTGTCAGTTAGCGGTGCCGGCCTCAGATGACGAGTTGCTTATGGATAATAACAAAAATAAAATTCAAAAAATATATCTATATATATATAGATATATATTTCTGCCCCTGTGAACTAGTAGGACAGATAAAAACGTAATTTAATCATATTAAACACTAATTAACTAGAGCCCCTTCCCTACAGAAGGACATTTAGCCCCTTCAAACTTTTTTTTTTTTTTTTTCTGTCCTGTGTGGACTTAGATACATGGTTTGCGCTGCTTATTTGCTTTGCATTATATTACGTTTTTGTTTTTTTCATTATCCTGGACTTCCTAGATTGAACTAGGAGGTGTACAAGGGAGCTTATTAACCCTATGCTTGCTTGCAGCCTGCTATTGAATGTTTTAGCTTGTTGTTGCATTAATGCACATTAACCTATTCCTCCCTCTAGGAATTACAAGTTAGCGTCCCTTAAGACGTGCCATGTGTTGGGACGGAGGTGCCTTGAGTTTTCAGCATTTATCAGATTTTTGCTGAGAAAATTTGTATTTGTATGAAGAGGAAGCCTCTTCCTTTGTTTTATGACTGAATCATATTCTTTAAAGCATTTTCTGTTTGGAACGAGGTTCCTTTAGTTAGAGGTGCAGTAGAAAAGGGTTTGCCTCTCTTCTGCTCCAGTTCCCACTATTTAGACTAGGCATAGTGCTGCACTGCCTCATTGAGCGCAACTATCACTTGGGTTTATACTTAGTTTTTGCGGAACCAGATACGTATTTTTTCTTTCTTGGTAAAATTTCTAATTAATCTATTTCTTAGATGTCTTCAGCAGGTTCTGGCAACAGAGGTTGGAAGGAAGCTCCTTAGCAGAAGCAGCCGCCCGCCAGGGAAAGAGCAATATACTTAAGACATATGGGAGCATGTCTGCTGTTTAACAAGGGTCTGTGGACCACCCCAGCTGCGGTTTTTAAAAGAAAAACAACCTCCAATTGAGAGCACTGTAGCTGCAGGGATTGTGATATCTCCCTGCCTTTTAGCTATGAACTTTATAAGTGCCACGATCGTCGCCCTTGTGACCTTGCTGGCGAACCATTTTTGCAGGATGAGCTGATGTGATTTAAGGAGAATCCAGAAATCTATGCTGAGATGAAGGAATCAGTCTTCCTCCTATCAGGAAATGGGCATGGGCAACGCCCCAGTCAATTTAGCATTCTAATAAAATTTTAAAAGAAGTATATCCGGTCAAGGGACCAGGATGTTGTCCAGGGGGAAGCTCAAGTTTCCACCTCTAGGGGGCCTAGTGCCTTCAATGTGAATGAAGCTTTGAAAAAAAGCTATGATGGCAGAAGTGGAAACATCTTGAGTATGGTCCATGTTTCCTATGGATGAGGTACAGTTAAGCAGTGGGGTCCTCTTCCAAAGATTTATATGGCTATCACCAAGGTTGTCCAGACGTACTATTGTGACTGCTGAGGTCAGGTCAAATTTTCAAGTGTGCACTTTGAAGGGCCTAATCTGCTGAACAGGGCCATTGGCACTATGCATCTGGCTTTGAATAACACGTTTGTTGGTTTGGCTCCTACCTGGCACGATAACGTTGCCTCATCCTATAGCTAAGCGAAGTATGCCTGATTGCAGAGATTGCACGACTGTGGGGATGGCAGGTGTCGACATGGAAGATGGGCTTGGAATCCCTGGTTCTATTGACTTCTGGAAATCTCCAAAGCTTAACAAAAATAGATCCTTCAGATCCAAGTAGATATAGATGTCATCAGTTTAAGGTAAAGTTGTCAGACAAGACTATGGTCCTATCTACCACTGGTAGATGTTCTTTCTGGCTTAAACTGTGAGTCACAGTTAATGCTTCCAAGTACAACCTCTGTGAGTTAGAGTATGAGTCAAGTACACTCTTTGGCTTCGAGCTGCTTAAAATCATGGAGAGTTTCTCTGACAAGAAGGGATAATCATTACCGCAGTCCTTTAAAGGTAGACATAGGCTCCTCAAAACGTGGAAAAACTTCCTCTGATGCCACAGAAGTCAATACCGAGTCAGATCAAGGTTCCATAGAGGGGGATTAAGAGGCTCCATAGCCCTTAGCAAAGTCAATTTAGGATGGCCGAGCAGTCTAGGGCTCTGCGTTAAGGTCACATTCTCCCCTGGAGGTGGTGAATCATATTCCATTACTGACACCAGAAAGCCCAAACTCTAACGCCATATCCCATCCTTTAGGGGGCGCCTCCAATTTTTAATTTTTTTTTAAGCTGGCAATGTATAACCTTTCCTGGGTTTGAAAATCATGCAGTCCGTCTATTCAACAGATTTTCCTTCGATTTCTTCGGGAAGATTTCTTGTATTGCTTCTTTACATAAGGTCATACTGGATGTCTCCTTTCTACAATTCCTAGAAAGGAAGATCCTAGAGGAGGTCCCTAATCCTGGGAGAGGAACTGGAGTTTATTCTCCTGTAATTCTAGCTCCTAAGTCTTCAGGCAAATGAAGGAAAGTATAGACTTCCGATTCTTTAGGAAGAAGATATTCAGATTGGAGACAATCAGATCCATGAAAAGGAGATTTCATGGCCTCTCTGGTCTTGAAGGCAATTCACAGTTCTTCTGTTCAGGATTTCTTCAGCACCTCACACCTTTTCTAAGGTGGTGTCCATTATAGCTGCCTGTAAGACCACAGGGGATATCTGTGGTTCCGTACCTGGACGATTCATCTGATGCTCCATCTTCAAACTACTGTCCAGTAACTTCAATGCGGTTGGATAAAAAAGTTGTCAAAAGTCGTATATTGTTCCATCAAGAATAAAGACGTTCTTAATCTTTGTCATTAATTCCCAGGAGATATTCTCTCCCTTTCTCCCGCTTGGCGGGAAAGAATCTTGGCAGAAGAGGCTCTTATGTTTCAAGTCAGCAGCTGCAGAGGCCGTTCTTTGGGCCTCCGCGCACTCGCGACCCCTCCAGAGAGAGATCCAGAACCTAACATAACGCAACCCAGAGAGGCTAAACAGTAGGTTAGTCACTCTGTCACCCTGTCTGGCACCCTGTCATTTTAAACTCATGATTTCATTAGATGTGGTCTATATATTTAATCCTAAAGGAACTCAAAGCCATATTATATACTTTGAAAGTTCAGGGGAAAGCAGTCCGTGTAAAGTCGGACATCATAACTTCAGGCAGGGTGGCAACCGATCACCACCCCTTCTTAGGGACGTGGGAAAGATCTTGACATGGACTACCCATCTGTCTGCTGTACATATTCAAGACTGCCTCAACATTTTTGCGAAGTCTCGCAGTCCCAAGAGAAATGTCTCGCAATCTAGATATCTTCAAGCAGATCACCATGATGTGGGGAGTTCCAGAGAATGATCTCATGGCAAACAGGTTCAGCACCAACGTGGAAACATTTATCAGCGGGACAATTCCTTGGCAGTGGATGCCCTATCCATTTCTAGGAAGGTCAGGCTGGCCTACATTTTCCCTCCGGTTTCCTTGATACCAATGGTATTGATCAAAATCAGGCAAAAACATGGCTGCGAAAAAGGAGTGCATGTCACTTGGGACGTTTTTGGAGCCGTTTTTCAATGACTCTATAGAAAAACAGCTCCAAAAACGGCCGTAAAAAACGCCACAACAATCGCGACAATGGCTTAAAAAATGCCTGAAAATCAGGAGCTGTTTTCCCTTGAAAAAGGTTTAGTATTTTCAGATTTTTTTGAGTTTGTGTGTGCACATACTCTTAGGGCTCATTCAGACAAGCGTGATTCTCGTCCATGTGCTATGCATTGAAACAACGCACAGCACACAGAACCATTCATTTCAATGGTACTATTCACACATGCGTGAATTTTCACGCAGCGAGTGTCCGTTGCGTGAAACTCACTGCATGTCCTATATTGGTGAGTTTTCACGCACCTAGTCGCCCATTGAAGTAAATGGGCGCGCACAAACCACGGACAGCACAGAGACGTACATTCGTGTTTCACGCATCAATTACATTGAAAAACAAAATTGTTTGCAAGTGCGTGAAAAACGTGCCACACGCAAAGCACACTGATGCAAAAACGCAATGCATGCGGACAGATTTACGTGTGTTTTTTTACACGTATAAATCTATCACGCTCGTGTGAATGTAACCTTAAGATCTATTTAACTTGGAGTAAGAGATCAGGAAGGGTGAGCATTTATTGTTTCCTGAAAGGAACAAAAGCTTAAAGGAACAGTGTCATCACAAATAATTTTTTTATATGTTAAAGATGTTAGTGCTTTAATAAAAACGTTTATATTCATTTGTGTGTTTGTGTTTTACTGTTTCTTATTTTTACACTTTTTCTTCCCTATGGGGGCTGCCATTTTTTGTTCCATTTCTGTGTGTGTCGATTAACGACACACACAGACATGGAATACGGCAGCCACAGTCCCATAGGGACTGCGAACGGCTCCCGTCCCATTGACTGCCGTGTACGGCGTCTGTGTGGGAACTGCGCATGCGCCGCTCCCACACAGTCCTATTCGAAATTGGCGCCGTCCGGCGCCATTTTCCTGTGGACCGGAAGTCGCGGCCGGACAGTAATATTACTACTTCCGGTCGCGGCTTCCGGACTTGTGCACATGGAACAGCGTCAGCAAACGGAGCGGACGGGCCGGAGGGAGCCGCGGCGGCAGGAGCAGGTAAGAGATTTCAATGTATGTTAGTGTTTGTGTGTGTTTACTACTGTATGTAAACCTACTACACTGTGGGTTACCTCAAAAAATGGCGACACACAGTGTGGGAGGTTAAACCTTTCAAACCCCTCGTTTATCTCGGCACTAGCCAGGATAAAGGAGGGGGGGATGCTGAGAGCTCACTAGAGCGAGGGCTTTTAACCCAATGTTGCAATGCTGCAATTTTGGGAACTAGCTCCATCTAGTGACCAAAAATGGGTAGTATTATAAATTAGAAATAATTTATAATATTTCCTGACTCGCGAAAAAAATAAAAAAAATTTGAACAATGTTTAATCACCCACACACTAAATGTTTAATTTTTTAAAAAAAAACATGTTTTTCTGGCAACACATTCCCTTTAACCCCTTCCCTCCGCAGCCATTTTTCAGATTTTCACTTTTGTTTTTTCCTCCCGACATTCCAAAAGCCATAACTTTTTTATTTTTCCATCAATATTGCCGTATGAGGGCTTGTTTTTTTGCGGGACAAGTTGTAGATTTTCACAGCACCATATTTTGCACCATATAAGATAGTGGGAAATGAGAAAAAAAAATTATGTGGGGTGGAATAGGAAAAAAACAGCGATTCCTCAATCTTTTGGGTGTTTTTTTTTACGCCATTCACCATACAGTAAAAACAGCATGTTAACTTTATTCTGCCAATACGATCATAGCGATACCAAATTGATATAGTTTTCTTTATGTTTTACTACTTTTACAAGGAAAAACTGATTGTTAAAAATAAAATTTTAGTTTTGTCGCCATATTCTGAGAGCCATGACTTTTTTATTTTTCCGCCGATTTAGCGGTATGAGGGCTTATTTTTTGCGGGGCGAGCTGTAGTTTATATTGGTACCATTTACCTAACAGCAACCGAGGTCGCAAGCACCGCATAACCTTATCCTTGGACGTAATCCGTGTCTGAAGAAGGTCGAATGTATAGACCGAAACGATATACCTAATTTTGGATTACTACTTTTCGCTATATGTGAAATAAAATATCACTTATTGCATAATACCTTGGAGTGCTGAGTTCCCATTTTTTATTGTTAGAACTCTGATCTACCTAATTTTTCTAGAGCACATTCTACTAGAGCAGTGTCCACCGCTTATAGATAAAGTCTGAACCAGCTGGATCAGAATTGCTGTGCAGCTTGGAGCTCGCACTTAATATTTATCAACCATTATAGGCTGAATTTATGGTTCTCCGAGGAAACTGCTATGGTGCGGTCAATTTTCAGTTCCACCAGACAAGAGGGCCCTCCCTGTGTGGTTATTTCTTGCTAAATCCCCATTATTAGGCTATGTTCACACTGAGTATTTTGGGGGAGGAATATCTGCCTCAAAATTCCGTTTGGAACTTTGAGGCAGATATTCCTCTCCCTGCACGCCGATTTCGCGGCAATTATCGCGCCGTTTTTCGCCCGCGGCCATTGAGCGCCACGGGCATAAAACAGCGAGATATACGCTTTCTCCTGCCTCCCATTGAAGTCAATGGGAGGTCCGAGGCGGAAGCGCCCGAAGATAGGGCATGTCGCTTCTTTTTCCCGCAAGGCAGTTTTACTGCTCGCGGGAAAAAGACGCCTACGCCTCCCATTGAAATCAATGTGAGGCGTTCTCGGGCCGTTTCTGCCGAGTTTTGCGACGCGGTTTCCGCGTCAAAAAACTCGGCAAAATACCCCGTGTGAACATGGCCTTATGCTGCAGGTATGACGCAAGGGAAGTGTAGATTTCTAATGTTATACTGTTTTCCCTTAGTGCTAACAGCAGCACAAGCGTCCCGCCCTAATTAAGGCTACTACTTTATAATAAAACACAAGGTGTGAGGGGCTAGACATCCTTCTGTATGGAGGGGGCTCTAGTTAATTAGTGTTTAATTCGATTAAATTAAAAATTCCATCTGTCCTACTAGTACACAGGGGCAGAAATACCCCTTTATTGTGCTGCTGTTAGTACTACGGGAAAACAGATTAACCTTTCAATTTAATGTATATATATATATATATATATAAAATATATATATATATATATATATATATAAAATATATATATATACAAAAAGAAAGCTGCACTGCTTCAGTGTTCGGGTGCAACTCAATCCTCCCAGACTCAGGCTACGAGTCCAACGGTGCAGACAGCAAAAAAATAGAGGCAGCACTCCAAATTGTGAATAAAAATGTGGTGTGTCTTAGGCTGGGTTCACACGTGGCGGAATTTCACTTAAATTCCGCTGCGGACACTCCGCAGCGTTAATCCGCAGCGGAGCCGTTTGTCCATTGACTTTCACTTTAATTTAGCAGTGTTCGTTTAGACGATGCGTACAATTCCGCTGCGGAGCATAGGCTGCGGAGCGGAATTTGGTGTCCGCAGCATGCTCTGTCTGTTGCGGAGCAGTGGCGGACTCATGGCGGAATTTCTCCATTGACTTCAATGGAGATTCTAATTTCCGCAATGAAGTCCGCAGCTGTCATGCACATGTTATGTGTGCTGCGGATGCGTCTTGCTTTTTTAACTTGACATTTCTTCATTCTGGCTGGACCTATGTATTTCTAGGTCTACAGCCAGACTGAGGAAGTCAATGGGGCTCCCGTAATGACGGGAGCGTTGCTAGGAGACGTCTGTAAATAGTCACTGTCCAGGGTGCTGAAAGAGTTAAGCGATCGGCAGTAACTGTTTCTGCACCCGGGACAGTGACTACCGATCACAATATAGAGCAACCTGTTAAAAAAATTGAAGTTCATACTTACCGAGAACTCCCTGCTTCTGTCTCCAATCCGGCCTCCCAGGATGACGTTTCAGGCTAAGTGACGGCTGCAGCCAATCACAGGCCAAGCACAGGCTGCAGCGGTCACATGGACTGGCGCGTCATCCAGGGAGGTCGGGCTGGATGCCGAAAGAGGGACGCGTCACCAAGACAACGGCCGGTAAGTATGAAAATCGTTTACTTTCACAAGGGAAAGTGCTGTCCCTTCTCTCTATCCTGCACTGATAGGGAGAAGGGAAGTACTTTTCCCGCAGTCCGCAGCAGCTAGTCCGCATCAATTTTCTGCACATTTTGTGCAGATCCGCAGCAGAATCTGCAACGCAGATTCTGTGCGGCATTGATGCGGACAGTTGCGGAGGAAATCCGCCACGTGTGGTCATGCCCTAATTCACCCCAGCAACGTTTCAATCCAAGTCAATGGGATCGTTCTCAAGCACCAAGTGACATATAAGATTGGGTATTTATACCCCGGTGTTACAGTTAATCAATTTACAAATTACATATGCTAATGAATACAGAGCAATACAAAAACATATAATAATCCATCATTGTACAATATATCTAAAAACAAAAATTGCTGTCAAAATCATGTGCAGTGGATAATTTGTAGTAAAGTGCAAATGGTCCATGCCATAACAGTAGATGAGGCTATAATGGCGTTAATAAGCATTCACAATGAAGCTGAGTGTGTATATCCTAGTACATAGTGTAATAGCCAACAGACAGTACTCACCCCCTGATGGACACACTTTACATGGTGAATAGACGCCATATCGGCATCTCTACTGCGCATGTGGTACAAAGTGAATAAACAGACGGAAGTAATGCGTGTGCACACAACAGTCTGAGGGGTTATGAAAGGTAGAACAGTACGGCAAAGGAGAGAAACAGTTGGGGGGAGTGTAGACTAGTACCAGGTTACAGAAATGGCAGCATGAGGCAGCGGACGCCATCTTGGGGAAGAGAAAACACTGTGGCTATAAATAAATGTAACTTTTTGATGATATTCTAATTCATTGAGAAGGACTAGTATATATACACTAGTATATGCAGATTTCTCTTTTTTTCATCTGCTCTCCCACGCTTCCATGGACTGCAGCACTCCACTATATAGGCAGGAACTATAGCACTGTTCATGCTAAGCTCCCTGTATCAAGAATAGAATGACAGAGCTACCAGAATGTAACTCTTCACAACTACAAAGATTTAATAATGCATATTATATCCCATTCATAGTCTGAGGAAAGATAGAATAAAATACCCTATTAGCAGAGCACACCCCAAATTAAAAAAAAATTGCACTTTGTTCTGATAATCTCATGTTTCTGGCAGCCAATTTACAGCCATCTCAAGAGATCCCTGACTGATTTTGCCAGAGGGAAAGATGGATTTGCACTGAACGGCCATTTATATGATACATGGATGGCCTGAGTGTGCCAGAGTATGGCTCATAGAGAGAATCCCAAGGGGGGACCCCTTCAATGATGTCCATATGCCCTAATAGGCAAGTTTCTTCACATTTTTCTGTTGTGGTTTTCCATAAAGAAGGACTACAATAACAAAATGACACGGCTGTGAATAAGTCCAATTCAGACTATGCAGTTGTGTTCCACTAAAGGCATACTGTGTTTCCTTTTCAAACTGAAGCATGCCCAATCCCTTGTATTTTTGTGTGAGGGTATGTTCACACGCAGTGACCAAAAACGTCTGAAAATACAGAGCTGTTTTCAGGTGAAAACAGCTCCTGATTTTCATGCATTTTTGTAGCAGTTCGTGTTTTTCGGGGCGTATTTTACAGACGTTTTTGGAGCTGATTTTTAATGGAGTTAATGAAAAATGGCTCTAAAAACGTCCCAAGAAGTGACATGCATGTCTTTTTACGCGCCGTATTTTGACAGCAACGCGTAAAATTACGCCTCGTGGGAACAGAGCAACGTAAAATCCATTGCAAGCAATGGGCAGATGTTTGTAGGCGTATTAGGGGTGTTTTTTTCAGGCGTAATTCAAGGCGTAAAATGCCCGAATTACGTCTGAAAACACCACATGTGAACATACCCTTAGTTCTACGGCGTTATCCAACAGCAAATATAATGGCAGTAAGCACAACATGTAAAAACCTCGATCTTGGTAGTTTTATAAGTTACTGCAGTGTGTTATACGTCCTAGAATTGCTGCTTTGAAAAGTGCAATGTCAATAGTGGCAAAATGACTTGTGTTAACACACAAATTATGCCATGCTATAGTACTCCCTGCCGCATGATTATTTCAAAGTATGAACCTAGCACAGGTTTCACACGGCTGTAATACTGCCCGGGGATCTACGGTAAGTCCACTATCTGTAAACAGAACCTTGTTAAGAGACTTTGAATTGTGTTTCTCCACAGATCCATGTGATGTGACTGAAGACACTACTAGGAAAAATAACTGCTGATAGTTATGTGCAATAAAGCAACTCACACATCTTTATAGTGTGGCTAGAAAAAGGCCTTTGTGGTCAGTAAATCTAAGCAGTGTATTGGGTGCCACCATATTTGCCCAAAGCTGACATTAGTTTCTTTAAGTACTGTAGAGCTGAGAGTGTTTTTATTTTTTACTTCTATATAGACCAAATCCAGTATAAGCTTCTTAGATGAAACTTGTATCCATCCTAGATATGATACATAGCTAGCTAAAGTGAAACCTCTCAAAAGCCTCTTTAAGAAGACCACAACCTTAAAGGGGTTTTCCAAGATAAAATGAATATGTGTTAATGCTTGTAATTTATTAATGTAAATACATTTGTAATATACATACATTTTCCAAATTGGCCCCGTTTCCAGATGTTGCCGTGGCGTACTTGATGGGTGACGTCACTCTCTGGCCACTGTGTTGATCTTCAATTATTTTCCGGGTATACGAGACGTCACTTGTGACGTGCCGTGTATGGGCAGTTCTGTTGTACTGCCTGTAACGCGCCTGCACGGTCCCTGCTGTTATCTCGAGAACATCAGGGACCTCGAGAACAGCAGGGACCACGTATGCGCGTTACGGGCTGTACAACAGAACTCCCCATACACGGCACGTCAAGAGTGACGGGTTGTATACCCGGAAAAGAATTGAAGATCAACACAGCGGCCAGAGAGTGACATCACCCGTCAAGTACCCTGCGACAGTATGTGAAAATGGGGCCAATTTGGAAAATGGAAGTATATTACAAATGTATTTACATTAATAAATTACAAGCATTAACACATAGTCATTTTATCTTGGAAAAACTCTTTAAATAGAAACTAACTTTTGAAACAACTTATGCTAATCTAATAGTATACCTGTTATAGATAAACTTTGTAATTTACTTATTGTTAAAATGTAGTTTTGTTCATGCAAATTCTGTGTGAAGTTACTGACACTAGGTGTCTCCCTTCCTGTAATCTGCTGTCCACCCCCTTTTGTCAAGCAAAATCCATCATTGGTTACAGAGCAGAGGAAACGCACCGCAGAAAGTGGGGGGATGTCTCTTCACTGCCTGCCCATAGAAGTCTATATAGAGGGTAGGGGCAGCATAGTGAGAAAGATATACAGAGACTTGCTGCAGCTTCCTGTTAAGTGTTATAACTCAGGCCAGTGCTGGATTCTCAGCTACACTGGTCTGTACTGCTGTATATGCTGTATAATCTACACGTTGCTGCTGCAGCTTCTGTATATGTGATAGAGACAGGAGAGCAGGATTCACCTCTTCTATGTGTGCAGTGTATAGAAGACATGATAGCAGTTAGGCTCCGCCCACTAGCTCAGAGACAACTGAGAATTAGAGCTAAAGCCTGCAGAGGGGGAATCGGATAAAAAAATGCCACATACAAGTCATATAAAGGCCTAAAATAGTCTTATTCCAGATGTACAC
Source organism: Rhinoderma darwinii (assembly GCF_050947455.1). Taxonomy (NCBI): domain Eukaryota; kingdom Metazoa; phylum Chordata; class Amphibia; order Anura; family Rhinodermatidae; genus Rhinoderma; species Rhinoderma darwinii. The sequence continues at coordinate 82,217,961 of NC_134689.1, forward strand.
ACACGACAGCCTATTCTGAAATGTTAGGTAAGATTTAAGCAGACCAGATATCTTGTAATGGATTTTCCATTCCACCATATATTGTGCATAATGGCCATCTTCTTTGTGAAGACCACCCTTCTAGAGGATCACTTTGCAATGAGATTTTGGGTGGTCGTCTCAAAAATGTTTCCTGTAGTTACTTAGTTTGAAAAAAAACCATGTCCATCAAGCTTAAAGGGGTTATCCCACCAGAACAACTTATCACCTATCCTAAACGCCCGAAAAATCGGAAGCAGAACGCCTCCAAACATCTGCCCATTGATTGCAATGGGAAAAACGGCGTTCTGTTCTGATGGGCCGTTTTTTTACGCGGCCGTTTTGAAAAACGGCAACGTAAAAAAATGGCCGCGAAAAAGTAGTGCAGGACACTTCTTAGGACGTTTTTGGAGCTATTTTTCATTGACTCTATTGGAAACAGCTCCAAAAATGCCCACGAAAAACGCAACTAAAATCGCGAGTGGCTTAAAAAACGTCTGAAAATCAGGAGCTGTTTTCCCTTGAAAACAGCTCCGTATTTTCAGACGTTTTTAGTCTAGCGTGTGAACATACCCTAAGGCCGGGTCCCCACATTGTGTCAACCTGCAATGGAATTCTGTGTGGAACTTCCGCAGCATTTACAGTAGCAGCAAAGTGGATGAGATTTCGAAAATCTCATGCCCATGCTGCGGAAAAAAAAACGCAGCGTAAACGTTAATAAATTGACCTGCGGTGCATGTCAATTTATGCTGCATTTTCATTTATTTTCTGTTGCGGGTTTTCCCCTTAAATTCAATGGGGATGCAAAACCCGCAACAGAAAGCCGACTGTTGCAACTTTAGCGCCGGAATCGTGGCAAAAATAAATAAATTATACTTACCCAGAATTCCCTGCTTCTTCCTGTAGTCTGGCCTCCTGGGATGATGCTTCATCCCATGTGACCGCTGCAGCCAATCACAGGCTGCAGCGTCACATGGCTTGCTACGTGATCCTAGGAGGCCGGACTATGCGCAGAAGAGAGGGAGGGGGTTAGTATAAATATTTTGGATTTTTTCTACCACTGCTTTCCGTAGCGAAAATTCCGGCCGAAAAATCGCACCACAACGTGGTTCCAGCTTTTCGGACGGAATGTGCTACGGGTTCCAGGTCGGATACACTGCGTCGTTTTTACACAGCATATCCAACCCGTGGGAACCCGGCCTAACACTAAAAGGGTTTATAAAAAATCTGCAGTTAAAGGCGTTGTTCGCATTATATTTGTTCAATTTATATATTTATAAGATAGGAAATTATACAGTTTTATAATAGTTTTATAATATACTAGTACATGTATTTAAAATTCTGTCCACACACCTAATCTTATTTCAGTGCAGTAATCTCTGTTTAAAAAAAAAATTAAAGATTACAGATTAGTCCATAGTAATTCTTACAAAGAGGGAGGACCCCTCCACATTTAGAAATTTACACTCTGAATTGCACATCAAATCCTTCCCACGATGGGTGTTTAACATCATCATTATCCCATTGGATACAAAGATGCATACGCTCACTGGAAAAAAACTTAACAAAAATTAATACAGCCTATATATAGGCCAAAATTTCCTCTTCAAAAGGAGCGCTATTACTGTCTGTGACCAAAAGAGGGCACTATTACTGTGTGAAGGCGCAAAGGGTACTGGATGTGTATGGGGGATTAGAGGCTTGTTAAAAACAATTTGCCACGGTGCGCTTCCTGGGCCACATGAGTTGTGCCCCTTTACAATCATCGATATTTGGGAGGCATGGTCTATATACAGCAGCATCTCATCATGTCTGTCAGTCTATATACAGCAGCATCTCATCATGTCTGCCAGTCTATATACAGCAGTGTCTCATCATCATGTCTGTCAGTCTACATACAGCAGCATCTCATCATGTCTGTCAGTCTATATTCAGCTGCCTCTCATTATCATGTCTGTTAGTCTACATACAGCAGCATCTCAGCATCATGTCTGTCAGTCTACATACAGCAGCATCTCATCATGTCTGTCAGTCTATATACAGCAGCATCTCATCATGTCTGTCAGTCTATATACAGCAGCATCCCATTATCATATCTGTCAGTCTATATACAGCAGCATCTCATCATGTCTGTCAGTCTATATACAGCAGTATCTCATCATGTCTGTTAGTCTACATACAGCTGCATCTCAGCATCATGTCTGTCAGTCTATATACAGCAGCATCTCACCATCATATCTGCTGTCAGTCTATATACAGCAGTGTCTCATCATCATGTCTGTCAGTCTATATACAGCTGCATCTCATCATGTCTGTCAATCTATATACAGCAGCATCTCATCATCATATCTGCTGTCAGTCTATATACAGCAGTGTCTCATCATCATGTCTGTCAGTCTATATACAGCTGCATCTCATCATGTCTGTCAGTCTATATACAGCAGCATCTCATCATATCTGCTGTCAGTCTATATACAGCAGTGTCTCATCATCATGTCTGTCAGTCTATATACAGCTGCATCTCATCATGTCTGTCAGTCTATATACAGCAGCATCTCATCATCATATCTGCTGTCAGTCTATATACAGCAGTGTCTCATCATCATGTCTGTCAGTCTATATACAGCAGCATCTCATCATGTCTGTCAGTCTATACACAGCAGCGTCTCATCATCATATCTGTCAGTCTATATACAGCAGCGTCTCATCATGTCTATCAGTCTATATACAGAAGCATCTCATCATGTCTGTCAGTCTATATACAGCAGCATCTCATCATGTCTGTCGGTCAATATACAGCAGCATCTCATCATCATGTCTGTCAGTCTATATATACAGCCGCATCTCATCATCATATCTGTCAGTCTACATACACCAGTATCTCATCATGTCTGTCAGTCTATATACAGCAGCATCTCATCATGTCTGTCAGTCTATATACAGCAGCATCTCATCATGTCTGTCAGTCTATATAGGGTCACATCTCATGATCATGTCTGTCAGTCTACATTCAGCAGTATCTCATCATCATGTCTGTCAGTCTATATTCAGCAGCATCTCATCATCATGTCTGTCAGTCTATATACAGCAGCGTCTCATCATGTCTGTCAGTCTATATACAGCTGCATCTCATCATGTCTGTCAGTCTATATACAGCAGCGTCTCATCATCATGTCTGTCAGTCTATATACAGCTGCATCTCATCATCATGTCTGTCAGTCTATATACAGCAGCGTCTCATCATGTCTGTCAGTCTATATACAGCTGCATCTCATCATGTCTGTCAGTCTATATACAGCAGCGTCTCATCATCATGTCTGTCAGTCTATATACAGCTGCATCTCATCATCATGTCTGTCAGTCTATATTCAGCAGCATCTCATCATCATGTCTGTCAGTCTATATACAGCAGCTTCTCATCATGTCTGTCAGTCTATATACAGCAGGATCTCATCATTGTCTGTCAGTCTACATAAAGCAGCATCTCATCATCATGTCTGTCAGTCTATATACAGCTGCCTCTCATTATCATGTCTGTTAGTCTATATTCAGCAGCATCTCATCATCATGTCTGTCAGTCTACATACAGCTGCATCTCAGCATCATATCTGTCAGTCTATATACAGCAGCATCTCATCATGTCTGTCAATCTACAGGGTGGGCCATTTATATGGATACACCTAAACAAAATGGGAATGGTAGGTGATATTAACTTCCTGTTTGTGGCACATTAGTATATGGGAGGGGGAAACTTTTCAAGCTGGGTGTTGACCATGGCGGCCATTTTGAAGTCGGCCATTTTGTATCCAACTTTAGTTTTTTCAATGGGAAGAGGGACATGTGACACATCAAACTTATCGAGAATTTCACAAGAGAAACAATGGTGTGCTTGGTTTTAACGTTACTTTATTCTTTCATGAGTTATTTACAAGTTTCTGACCACTTATAAAATGTGTTCAAAGTGCTGCCCATTGTGTTGGATTGTCAATGCAACCCTCTTCTCCCACTCTTCACACTCTGATAGCAACACCGCAGAAGAAATGCTAGCACAGGCTTCCAGTATCCGTAGTTTCAGTTGCTGCACATCTCGTATCTTCACAGCATAGACAATTGCCTTCAGATGACCCCAAAGATAAAAGTCTAAGGGGGTCAGATCGGGAGGCATTTCTTCTGCGGTGTTGCTATCAGTGTGTGAAGAGTGGGAGAAGAGGGTTGCATTGACAATCCAACACAATGGGCAGCACTTTGAACACATTTTATAAGTGGTCAGAAACTTGTAAATAACTCATGAAAGAATAAAGTAACGTTAAAACCAAGCACACCATTGTTTTTCTTGTGAAATTCTCGATAAGTTTGATGTGTCACATGACCCTCTTCCCATTGAAAAAACTAAAGTTGGATACAAAATGTCCTACTTCAAAATGGCCGCCATGGTCAACACCCAGCTTGAAAAGTTTCCCCCCTCCCATATACTAATGTGTCACAAACAGGAAGTTAATATCACCAACCATTCCCATTTTATTTAGGTGTATCCATATAAATGGCTCACCCTGTATATACAGCAGCATCTCATCATCATAGCTGCTGTCAGTCTATATACAGCAGTGTCTCATCATCATGTCTGTCAGTCTATATGCAGCAGCATCTCATCATGTCGGTCAGTCTATATACAGCAGCATCTCATCATCATATCTGTCAATCTATATACAGCAGCATCTCATCATGTCGGTCAGTCTATATACAGCAGCATCTCATCATGTCTGTCAGTCTATATACAGCAGCATCTCATCATGTCTGTCGGTCAATATACAGCAGCATCTCATCATCATGTCTGTCAGTCTACATACAGCAGCATCTCATCATCATATCTGTCAGTCTATATACAGCAGCATCCCATCATGTCTGTCAGTCTATATACAGCAGCATCTCATCATATCTGTCAGTCTATATACAGCTGCATCTCATCATCATGTCTGTCAGGCTATATTCAGCAGCATCTCATCATGTCTGTCAGTCTATATACAGCTGCATCTCATCATCATGTCTGTCAGGCTATATTCAGCAGCATCTCATCATCATGTCTGTCAGTCTATATACAGCAGCGTCTCATCATGTCTGTCAGTCTATATACAGCAGCATCTCATCATGTCTGTCGGTCAATATACAGCAGCATCTCATCATCATGTCTGTCAGTCTACATACAGCAGCATCTCATCATCATATCTGTCAGTCTACATACAGCAGCATCTCATCATGTCTGTCAGTCTATATACAGCAGCATCTCATCATATCTGTCAGTCTATATAGAGTCACATCTCATCATCATGTCTGTCAGGCTATATTCAGCAGCATCTCATCATCATGTCTGTCAGTCTATATTCAGCAGCATCTCATCATCATGTCTGTCAGTCTATATACAGCTGCATCTCATCATCATGTCTGTCAGTCTATATACAGCAGCATCTCATCATGTCTGTCAGTCAATATACAGCAGCATCTCACCATCATGTCTGTCAGTCTACACACAGAAATATCTTAGCATAATTTCTGTCAGTCTATATACAGCAGCATCTCATCATGTCTGTCAGTCTATATACAGCAGCATCTTATCATCATGTCTGTCAGTCTATATACAGCAGCATCTTATCATCATGTCTGTCAGTCTATATACAGCAGTATTTCATCTATACACAGTAGCATCTCATCATCATGTCTGCCAGTCTACATACAGCAGCATCTCATCATTGTCTGTCAGTCTACATACAGCAGCATCTCATCATCATGTCTGCCAGTCTACATACAGCAGCATCTCATCATGTCTGTCAGTCTATATACAGCAACATCCCATCATGACTGTCAGTCTATATACAACAGCATCTCATAATGTCTGTGAGTCTATATACAGCAGCATTTCATCATTATGTCTGTGAGTCTATACACAGCAGTGTCTCATCATTATATCTGTCTGTCTATATACAGCAACATCTCATCATGACTGTTAGTCTATATACAGAAGCATCTCATCATGTCTGTCAGTCTATATACAGCAGCATCTCATCTTGTCTGTCAGTCTACATACAGCAGCATCTCATCATCATCCGTCAGTCTACATACAGCAGCATCTCATCATCATATCTGTCAGTCTACATACAGCAGCATCTCATCATGTCTGTCAGTCTATATACAGCAGCATCTCATCATGTCTGTCAGTCTATATACAGCAGCATCCCATTATCATATCTGTCAGTCTATATACAGCAGCATCTCATCATGTCTGTCAGTCTATATACAGCAGCATCTCATCATGTCTGTCAGTCTATATACAGCAGCATCTCATCATGTCTGCCAGTCTATATACAGCAGCATCCCATCATCATGTCTGTCAGTCTACATACAGCAGCATCTCATCATGTCTGTCAGTCTATATACAGCAGCATCTCATCATGTCTGTCAGTCTATATACAGCCACATTTTATAATCCTGTCTGTCAGTCTACATACAGCAACATCTCAGCATCATGTCTGTCAGTCTATATACAGCTGCATCTCATCATCATGTCTGTCGGTCTATATACAGCTGCATCTCATCATCATGTCTGTCAGTCTATATATACAGCCGCATCTCATCATCATGTCTGTCAGTCTATATACAGCAGTATCTCATCATGTCTGTCAGTCTATATACAGCCACATTTTATAATCCTGTCTGTCAGTCTACATACAGCAACATCTCAGCATCATGTCTGTCAGTCTATATACAGCAGCTTCTCATCATGTCTGTCAGTCTATATACAGCAGTATCTCATCATGTCTGTCAGTCTATATACAGCCACATTTTATAATCCTGTCTGTCAGTCTATATACAGCAACATCTCAGCATCATGTCTGTCAGTCTATATACAGCAGCGTCTCAGACAGACAGATCTTATACATCATCTAGAGATAGGATGATATATTATACAAGTATATACATAGTTAAATAGTACTGTTGAAAAAATACATATGCCCATCAAGTTCAACCAAGGGATGGACGAAAGGGAAGGGATGGGAGAAATTATAGAACTTTGTTTAACCCCTATTGATCCAGAGGAAGGTTTAAACACTAAAAATAATTAAATATAAATAATACCCATAAGGCATTAACCAATCCCTCCTGATCCCAAGTGGCAATTCGACTGGATCAACATTCAAATAAGAATTCTATACATTGACATCGGAGCTGATTTTTTTTGTTCTAAGAAATAATCTAAGGCCTCATGCACACGACCGTGTTCGGTCCGTGATATACGGTCCGCATGTCGGCCGCTTGTCCCGGACCGTACAAAGTACAGGGAGCCGGGCTCCTAGCATCATACTTATCTATGACGCTAGGTGTCACTGCCTATCCACGTAACTACTGTCACACACTAAAACATGATTACAGTACGGGACAGTAGTTCCGCGGACAGGCAGTGACCCCTATCGTCATAGATAAGTGTGATGCTAGGAGCCCGACTCCCTGCACTGTGTTCGGTCCGGGACATGCAGCCGACATGCGGACCGTATATCACGGACCGAACACGGTCGTGTGCATGGGGCCTAAGACTTCGTTAAAGCCACCTACTGTTCCTGCGGTAGGCTACTCCAGAGATTCACAGTAAAGAATGCTTGTCGCGTGAGTCCATGCCTCTTTTAATACACGACAATATCTTGCTTGCCTTAGAAGCAGCTGATTGACATTGCATGCTGTTATTTAGGCTATGATTCACGTGCACAGTAAAATAGTTGTACAGCATTATTCCATTATTAGTACTATTCAATTTGCCCCCAGGATGTGTCCACCGGGTTTCCACAACACATGTATGTCAAGTAACCCTGTTGCTAACAGAATGCTAAGGGTATTATGATGTTTGTGTGTGTGTGTGTGTGGGGGGGGGGGGGGGGGGTTACATGACTGACGCTATGTTTAGTCCGATTTAGTTTATCTTGTGGATGCATTACAGAGGAATAATTTGTGGGCTATACCCTTCTAAGGTGAATAGGCAAGGATCTACTACACTGTTATAAGAAAGGTATGTGAGCAGAATTTCCAATACATGGATATTTGAAAACTGTATTATTTCCTATTTTATGAATGAATGTATAATTAAATAAATAATTGGATTTCCATGGCTAAACAACCACAGAGAAGCTAGAAATCACCACATGTAATGCCAAGTCTTAGCTTATGTAAAGCACACCACGATTGATTTCAGGAGCAGTTCTCTGATCAAGAGTGCTGCTTCCCCAACTAGTTTTCTTATGGACGAATTTTGGGTTTGATGAAAAGGCAGGAGAATTGTACTGCCAAATTTGGGGTGCAACTGTTAAAATTGCTGAAGGCAGAATAATAGTCTAGGACTGTTGAATCATGTGTTTTTAGCTTTCTGGTAACAATTTATGAACCTTTTCATATTTTTGAATGACAATGCCTTATGAAAGACTTCTATCCAGACCTTAGTTTCCTAATACCATACTCTAACCTTATCAATGTTTGAATGGGTAAATGAACACTAATTCCCAAAGCTGTATTCTGCAATCTAAAGGAAAGACTTCCCAGAAAATCTACAAATGTGTATGTATAAATATATAAATGGTCAATACAGAGATCTAATTGTAACCATAACAAGGGGGCATCCTTTACAACTAGATAAAAGAAGGTTTCTGTACAGTAATGGCCTGTCCACATCACATTTTGGCTCTACGGTTGGCACTAGGAAATCTCCCAGCATAAACTCAAATACAAATAACAAATCCATAGGCCTCCATTTACCTGCCATATGCCAAAATAGTGTCCTTTCAGCATAGGCAAGGCTGGTATGCCTCGACATACCTTTTTTTATAGTATGAAATAGCGTAGTAGAATAATTTATTCCATACAAGGGGCACAGTCTATGTTTTTTTACAATGAGAGCCTATTAGCGACATATTCCACTATATGCCTATACAGTGGGATACCTTGTAGCCCTTCATTGGAAATACACCCCCCCCTCCCCCCCCCCACACACACGCACACAATTATCCCTCTTATGTAAGGCTCTGATGTTGTGTAAAGGCCTCCTTCACAAACAGATTTTTGGGGCATTTTAAACTGCATGAAAAAATGCATGTAAAAAGTTTAGTGTCATACTAAATATCTTGGAGTCAACCTTTCTGACTTATATTATACGTTTTATCTGCATAATTTCCTCCCCCTTCTTTAAGAGTTGAATATAATAACCCTCGGGTAGTGGACCCACTGTGATATTTAACTGGTTTGATATAGGGCCACCTTTGAGGGCATTATCTAAGTGGCCTCCCCGGTATTCATCCACTAACCCCCATACGGGGATCTAGACTTTTCTACAGGGAGAGTACCTCGTTGCTACCTGTTGAGGTGGTCCTGGTGTGAGTAGCAGCTGGCACAGCATTACACCGTGGGGGCAGGGAGATAATACCTTGGTAGGCAACTGTAGATCTCATGTCGCAGTTCGAAAGAGGTGAGAGTCTTCAGGCCCGCAACAAGACACAGGTTGCCAACAGGTAGAAGGCCACATTCTCGTATCAGGTAGGGGGATACAAACTGGCAGCGGGATACGGACTGGCAACAGGATACATACTGGCAGCGAGATACAGACTGGCAGCAGGATACAGACAGGCAGAAGGATACTGACTGGTTGCGGGTAACGGGATATGAACTGGTAGCATAATGCAGACTGATAGGAGGTAGCGAGATGCAGACTTTTATCAGGTAGCGGGATACAAACAGGAACCTTTGCAGGAAACAACTAAGTTTCACCAAATTTGCACCAGGTGATCAGATGAGCAGAGAATCAGGGATTGGTTGGAGAGCATTGTGGTACATGCAGCAGCAGGCAGGAAGAGGAGCGTGGACACAGGAGACAGAACAGAAGCGCTGGCAGCCACGAGCTGCAGGACACTGGCGGGAAATGCCACAGAAGTGGCACCTGCCGCCGATGTTACATTAAAAAAACCTACTAAGTATGTGGAAACCCCCTTCATTTTTTGCTCCTAGGTCCCATTAATGCTTTGAAAATGGCACTCCTCCCGACATTTCTTTACCTTTTAAAAACAGTTGCCGTCCATTTTCCCCGGCGTTTCTTAACTTTGTCTGAAATGGAGGCATACACCGTGTCCATAGTTCTCTACTGAACGCATATGTGTCACAGGGAGGTCTAGCTTTGCCCGACTTAGAGAAGCCAGGGTATATGCAGCACATCTTAGACCTATACCCTGCTTCTCTACCATTCAAGCTTACAAAAAGTTGACAGACATTGAGAAATTGTGGATGGCACCCTACCAACTTAAAGCTGATCGGTGCTGCAATGTAGATAACAGGAACGTTTTTCTTTTTCAAAAACAAGCATTTTTGGCCAAGTTATGAGCATTTTTATATTTATTCAAATGAGCCTTTCTTATGGACAACTGGGCGTTTTTAATCTTATTTCCAACTGGGCGTGTATTGTGTTAGTTACATCTGGGTGTGTTTACTTGTTTTACTAGCTGGGCGTTGTGAATGGAAGTGTATGATGCTGACGAATCAGCATCATCCACTTCTCTTCGTTACCACCCAGCTTCTGGCAGTTCACAGACACACAGCGTGTCCTCGCTCGTTCCTCCTGTGGGAGGAAGTGAGTGACGTCACAGCGTGATCTCGCGAGGACACGCTGTGTGTCTGTGCACTGCCAGAAGCTGGGTGGTAATGAAGAGAAGTGGATGATGCTGAATCGTCAGCATCATACACTTCCATTCACAATGCCCAGCTAGTAAAACAAGTAGACACACCCAGATGTAACGAACACAATACACGCCCAGTTGGAAATAAGATTAAAGACGCCCAGTTGTCCATAAGAAAGGCTCATTTGCATAAATATAAAAATGCTCATAACTTGGCCAAAAATGCTCGTTTTTGAAAAAGAAAAACGTTCCTGTTATCTACATTGCAGCGCCGATCAGCTGCAATAGGAGATAGTGGTTTGAAAATCTGGTGACAGAGCCTCTTTAATACACTCCTATGGGGCAACGCAACTCACCACTCCTGACTTTTTCTCCTGTCTCCTATGGTATTTACCTGCACTATATGGAGCCAGTGTGCACCTAAGTATAGCCTTTCGTACATGACCCCCTACTCTTCCACTTTTGTTTTAACTCCTGATCTCCCTGATAGCAAAACTTCCCTCATGACTAACGCTTCGTTCACATCTGCACCAGGTCCCGTTCCGTCGAAACGGGACCCTGACTGACACAAACGGAAACCAAAGGTTTCAATGGTGACGAATCCGGTCCCAATGGTTTCAGTTTTTCTCAGTTGTGCAAGGGTTCCGTCATTTTGACGGAATCAATAGCGTAGTCGACTACGCCATTGATTCTGTCAAAACGACGGAAGCCCTGCACAACGGAGACAAATGGAAACCATTGAAACTATTGAAATCAAAGGTGATGGAAACGTGTGTCCCGTTCCGATGGAAGGCTCAGACGGAACATCGGAATGGGACCCTGGCGCAGATGTGAACGAAGGCATAGCCATAGTTCCAAGCTGGAGTTTTTCATTATTTTGACATTGTTCTCCCCTTTACTCGAGGGATACCCCCTTTCAATTGCTTTGGAAGAAACACAGTAGCCAACATTCTCTCTTTTCATACTTTCATATTAGGAACTTAGCTAGATTGCTTTTGTTCCTTTAACGCCTCTGCTCAAACCTTTTGAATGCTTATGCTTCAGGGGTCTTTTCGACAAATGTCTAATAAATGTATAGGTTGCTCTGTACTATACCCAAAAATATGCCTTAACATAGATACATGCAGAACTGGGAACGGTGCCTGGGCAAAAATTTCCCTAGAAATTTCTAGAAGGAGAATCAATTTAAAGTGATGATGCAGTGGTACCATACCCCAGAGATACTACATAAATGTAATTCTATGGTTTTGGATAAATGCTCAATAGGCCGCTCCACCGTAGCGGAGTAGCAGCTGGCCAAACAACAGTCTGTAACAGTCTCTGGGGTAAGAGTACCTGGGAAGATGATCTGGAAGATACTTAGAGAAACAGGCACGTGGTGCATTAGACACTTGGCACAGATGATGCTTGCATGGTAGATGACAATGGACTTGGCAGATGGCATTAGACGTGGCAGATGACACTGGACGTGGAGGATGACACTGGATGTGGCAGATGACACTGGACATGGCAGGTGACACTGGACGTGGAGGATGACACTGGATGTGGCAGATGACACTGGACATGGCAGGTGACACTGGACATGTCTTAATGTATATACCCATATTTGTGTGTGTGTGTGTGTGTCTTTTTTTTTATGGTCCTTGGATAACCTCCTTAATCCATACTGCGCTATACTGCAAACACTAATTTCAGATAATTCTGGGCCTGGTGGTCTCATTAGACCCCCTTAATTTTCTCCTCAACAAGTTTTTAAATTGCATGCATTCTCCTTACCTTGTAACTGATACTAAGTGTCTGATAGTCTTACACTGGAATCAGACCCCCCCCCCCCTTCTAGATATTTCTGCATTCCTGAGACTGTTATTTATATTGATTTTCTATTGTGAAAATGTAATAAAAACAGAATTTTTTTAAAAAAATGCGTCCAAAAAATGCAGAAAAATGCTTTTTGTGAAACCAGCCTTAGCGCAGTGAGACAATGGAACTCTCTCCCAGAGGACGAAGTTATGGTAAATTCAATGAAAGAGTTTAAAAGAGGCCTGGATGCCTTCCTTACCAGAGATGGGTCGTTGATATAGGGATTTATTCCAATTGCCATATTTGGTTTCAGGAAGCATATTTTCCCTAAAATTAGGAACATTAGCTTCAGCCTCATGGGATAGTCTTTCCTTCCTCTGTATCAGCATTGCAGGCGAATAAGCTGAACTGGACAGACTTATGTCTTTCTAATTATGTTCTTATGTTAACAGCAAGCGGAGACCAACCACCTATTAATACCCATCATATGGGAAGTGTGAAGTACAACAAGCTACGAATGTGACGTTTGGGTTTATATGTAATGTTGGTCCTGTATTGTATATATCGATAATGAAGCTTTATTCCAGAAAACTATAATTTTGAATATATTTATATTGAATATAGCATGTATATAAAGTGTTTTTTTTTTCTTATCAGACATTGCTTATCAGGCTCTGCTATTACAGATTATAAAAGGCATACATTATATATTGATGTATACTTATTTAAATTTAAAAATGGTCTGCCACATGCTATAAAATAAGTAACCAATAAAATAATTATCTGTGAATTATTAGACTGTACATTGTATTCTGTATATGAAGCCATTTTCTGCATAAGTGAATGCTTTGCTTCTTAATTCATGAGCCTAAGCAAGCTCTTATTTTGACGATGTATATTTCAGGGTCAAATGAGGTTTTTTTTCCAGGTATGGTAATCGGCCGAACATCAAACTGTGTAAAGGGAATTAAAGCACTAAGAAAAAAAAAAGACCTGCTGTCTATTTAATAAACTGCAGAGAAAGTATTTCATAAATCATGCTAACATAAAATATTCTTTGTTTGCTCAAAATGGCAAGAGTTGGCTATTAGATTCTTAAAGCAAACTAAATGAACTCAACACAGTAATATCTTAACTAATTTTGTACAGGCAAACAGCATTGTAAACTTATTTTTAATAAGAACAATAATGTTGCCAGCCATATATACAGTACACAATATTTTTCTAATTTTCTTCAAGTTTCAGTCAATTTAAAATGATTATGTATTTGTTGAATTTATTACATATTTATGCTAAACATTGTATAAAAGCTATGTTCACATATGCGTCAAAGACCAGGTTCGGAGCCTCCGTCGCAGATTCCGTTGTTTTTGACTGGAAAATAGCAATGCATATAGCAATATTTTTCTGGTCAAAATGAGGGACACCTCTGCAGACCCGGATACATCACTTTATAATTCAATAGGGTCTTTCGGTTGGCGATGTTGTCCGCTGTGTAATGGATCCGTTATGACGTTGCGGCTTTCGTTATAGACAAAGCCTTAGTACATTCTGATAAACATTTATTTGTGGTGTTTTTATAAGACTTTAATGCTACACAAAAAGACAATTTAACCCTTCCCCGACATTTGACATACATTTATGCCATATTTGGGAGGGGTAGGGAGTATGAAGAGGGCTCACGAGCTGGTGTCAGGTGTATATAACAGTTGACATCTCGCTCTAAAGGGTGAGATTGGAGATAACTCATAACCCAGCCGTTTAACCACTTAGATGCTGCAGTCAAAAACGGTTAGACAGCGGAAGCAGGGCGCCCTCTGTCACTCCATTGGCACCCCACGACGCAATTGACGGCCCTAGGTCTGCCATTATGGTCTTCCTATTATAGGAGATGGCAAAAAGCACAAAACACAGCAATATATAAGTATTGCAGTGTATTGTGCAAGCGATCTCACAATCACATCTTCAACTCCCCTAATAAAAAATTAAATAGAAGTTTTTTAAGAATAGAAGTAAAAAAAACACCTTTTTTCCATTTTTCCACTAATAAACGTAATGTAAACAATAAAATAATAAACATAATGAGCATCGCCGCGTCCGTTAAAGTCCGAACTATTACAATATAAAGTTTTTGTTTATCCCAAATAGTAAACACAATAATATAATTTTTTTTAAAAAACAGCATAATTGCTTCTTAGTCAACTTGACTCCCCCAAAAAAATGTAATAAAAAGTGATCAAAAAGTCACATGTACCCCAAAAGGTCATTAAAAAAAACACCACCTTGCCCCACAAAAATGAAGCCCTCCATCGATGGAAAAATAAAAAAACTTATGGCTATCAGAATATGAATAAATACATTTTGTTTTTTTTTTATAATAAATTGTTTATAATTTGCAAAAGTAGTAGAATTATAACATAAAGACAAATTTGGTATTTCCGTAATCATATTAACCCGCAGAATAAAGTTAAGATGTTATTTTACCAAAAATCATTGCAGGAATCGCTGTTTTTTTCCCCATTCCACCCCACAAAATATTTTTTGTATACATTTTCAAGTACATTATATGGTACATTAAAAACTGCAACTCATTCCACAAAAAAAAGCCCTTATACGGCTTTGTCGATGGAAAAATAAAAAAACGTATGGCTTTTGGAAGGTGGGGACGAAAAAAATGAGAATGGAAAAACGAAGAAAATGGCTCTGGCTGGGAAGGGGTTAAAGAAAATGCCACTAAAGTCACATATAAATTACACCAAACAAAAAAAAAACTTCAAACGGCAGGCGTTATTACATACATCCACAAGAAACCCTGTGTGAACCCAGCGTTAATATGTTGTCTCAATGAGAAAACCCCTTTTCATAAGCTCAAACACCCCTATACAAGCCAAAATGGCTAACAAAGAGCAGCTCTTTCTCTGCTGGACTCTGTCTGTCTGATGGCTGACATGTAATAATTTCTGGCCACCTGCAACTTCTCAGAAGTCAAGCCTGTGGTGAACAGTTGATCACTTCATTTAAAAAAGGGGTTGCTATGATAAATACGCACATAATACACAAATAAATGTTTGTGACTCGAAAATCATATTTTCCATTCATTCACAGGCAACATCTGGACACCAAATTTTCTCATCAAAAAATGCAACCTTGGCCCCCGTCACATAACGTTCTTTCCCTCCATTTAAATTGTATATCGGGAAAATTCAATGGTGTCCTTTTGGCCTTTGTCAACTGGTGTGCGTCAGTTTACCTTTTTTAACATGGGAGCCTGGGGATGACCTACATCACAGGCATACAAAAAATGTATACATCACAGGCTTTTTAATAGCTTATATGATATACTCTATATTAAACAGATACCATTATAGTCTATGGGTGACGAATAAACATTAAACGGATGCCTAATATTGACATCAGTCACCCATAGACTATAATAGAATCTGTTTAACGGATGCCTCATGAACTCTCATGTAACTAGTTCATGACATTTCTGTTTAACAGATACTATTATGGTATAAATGTCACTGTTAGGCATCCGTCACTGCCGATGTTTAATGTATGCATTGGGAGCTTTTCCTGGTGTTTACGTCAAACATAGTGCAATAAAGCCATGTGTGAACCCGTCCTAATGTACATTCAGTTGGTTAGCAAGAAGTAGGGGATAGATGGAAGGGAGAATGACTACAGGATCAGATTACATTGTTTGTAGTCTGTTACCATGTATACATGCATGGCAGCATAGTTGCTGTAGACAGAAAATGATAGGAAATCTGTAATAAATGTTGCTTCATTTTTTTATTCAGTTGCATTGAGGATAGTTTTAACACCAAGGGTACGTTCACATGTAGTGTAAATACTGCGGATTTTCCGCAACAAATTTTGTTTCAGAAAGTCCGCACCATAATACATTATCAGCAGTGTGGATGAGATTTGAACAGATCTCATCCACACGCTGCATAAATGATAAGCTGAAAAAAACGCTTTGAAATTGACCTGTGGCGTGTTTCTTTTAATTCGCAGCATGTTAATTATATTTGCATAATCGCTGCTTTATTGTTGTGGTTTTTCCCCATTGAATTCAATGGGGAGGTAGAACCCGCAACAAATAGCAGATTTTGCAATTTTTGCAGGGGAAAAGCTGCGATTCCGATGCAAAAATCGCAACTCAGGAAAAAAACTAATTTTATACTTACCCAGAATTCTGTGCTTTTTCGTCCAGGCCTGCCTCTTGGGATGATGTTTCATCCCATGTGATTGCTGCAGCCAATCACAGACTGCAGCGCTAACGTAGGATGAAACATCATCCCAGGGCTGCAGAACG
The DNA here is from genome assembly GCF_050947455.1 of Rhinoderma darwinii. NCBI lineage: Eukaryota > Metazoa > Chordata > Amphibia > Anura > Rhinodermatidae > Rhinoderma > Rhinoderma darwinii. The sequence goes on from NC_134689.1 coordinate 82,234,794, forward strand.
TCAGGACGTTGGAGGGACGCGTCGTCATGGTTAGGTCCAGAATTATTTGGACAGTGACACAAGTTTGGCCATTTTAGCTGTTTACCAAAACATATTGAATATACAGTTATATAATCAATATGGGCTTAAAGTGCAGACTCTCAGCTTTTATTTGAGGGTATTCACATCCTAATTTGAGGAAGGGTTTAGGAATTACAGCCCTTTAATATGTAGCTGCCTCTTTTTCAAGGGACCAAAAGTAATTGGACAGTTATCTCAAAAGCTATTTAATGGGCTGCATGGGCTATTCCCTCATTAATCCATCATCAATTAAGCAGGTAAAAGGTCTGGAGTTGATTCCTGGTGTGGAATTTGGAAGCTGTTGCTGTGAACCCACAACATGAGGTCAAAGGAGCTCTCAATGCAAGGGAAACAGACCATTGTTAGGCTGAAAAAAAATGAAGAAATCCATCAGAGAGATAGCACAAATGTTAGGAATGGCCAAATCAACAGTTTGGTACATTCTTGAAAAAAAAGAGCGCACTGGTGATCTCGTGAACTCTAAAAGGCCTGGACGTCCATGGAAGACAACAGTGATAGATGATCGCAGAATCCGTTCCAAGGTGAAGAAAAACCCCTCACAACATCTACCCAAGTGAAAAACACTCTCCTGGAAGTAGGTGTATGAGTATCTAAGTCTACCATAAAGAGAAGACAACATGAGAGCAAATACAGAGGGTTCACCACAAGGGGCAAACCATTAATCAGCCTCAAAAATAGAAAGGCCAGATTAGACTTTGCCAAACAACATCTAAAGAAGCCAGCTCAGTTCTGCAACAGCATTGAGACTAAGATCAAACTGTACCAGAAGGATGGGAGGAAAAAAGTATGGAGAAGGCTTGGAATGGCTCATAATCCAAAGCTCTGTAAAACATGGTGGAGGCAGTGTGATGGCATGGGCATGTATGGCTGCCAAAGGCACTGGGCACACTAGTGTTGATTGATGATGTGACTGAAGACAGAAGCAGCCGGATGAATTCTGAAGTGTTCAGGGATATACTTGCTGCTCAGATTCAACCAAATGCAGCAAGGTTGATTGGACGTCGCTTCACAGGACAGATGGACAATGACTCAAAACATACTGCGAAAGCAACCCAGGAGTTTTTTAAGGCAAAGAAGTGGAATATTCTGCAATGGCCAAGTCCATCACCAGATCTAAACCCGATTAAGCATGCATTTCACTTGCTTAAGACCAAACTTAAGGCAGAAAGACCCACAAACAAGCAACAACTGAAGATAGCGGCAGTAAAGGCCTGGCAAAGCATCACAAAGAGGGAAACCCAGCGTTTGGTGATGCCCATGGGTTCCAGACTTCAGGCAGTCATTGCTTTGCAAAGCATTCTCTACAAAGTATTAAAAAAAAACATTTTATTTATTGTAATGCTAATTTGCCCAATTACTCTTGAGCCCTTGAAATGAGGAGGCTGTGTAGAAAAATGGGTGCAATTCCTAAACGTTTCACAGTATATTTTTGTTCGACCCCTTGATATTTAAACCTAAAAGTCTACACTTCAATTGAATCTCAGTTGTTTCATTTCAAATCCAATGGGGGGGGGGGGGCATGCAGAGCCCATATCATGAAGATTGCGTCACTATCCAAATAATTCTGGACCTAACTGTATATCCATTTTTTTTTTCATTGCAGGATTTCCGCAGCGAACATTCCGGACGAAAAACGGCACCACAATTTGGTACGGTTTTTCGGCCAGAATTCCCTGCGGCGACAAGGCCAGGTACGCTGTGTGATTGTACACAGCATTTCCACCCTGTGTGAACATAGCCTTAAAGTGACCATCCTGTTTTGGGCCTCAATGACGAAGGCATGTTTTTAGGGGGTCCTTTAACTTCACATTTAAAAAGCCATAACTTTTTTCATTTTTTCATACACATAGCCATGTGGGGCCTTTTTTTTCCAGGACAAGTTCTATTTTTATTGGCACCATTTTACGGTACATACAGTTCCCACCTAAGGTTCCGGAACACCCTCATAACTTTTGAACGGCTCGATGTAGAGGGTTGAAATTTGGTGGGATTTAATGGATCAGAAAATCTATCAGTTAACGGAAAAAAACACCCTCACGCCCTTGGGGGCGGTGGTGTGGGCGATGGCAGCAAAATCTTAAATGGCACGGGGGGTCGAGTGGGGGCATATTTGAAAGTTCTTTTCAAAACAAAAACCATGCTGCAAACGATTTTGAGATAGGATTTTTTTTCGCTGAGATATTTAAATAGGCTCTGTCACCACATTATAAGTGGCCTATATTGTACATGATGTGATCTGCGCTGTCATGTAGATTACAGCAGTGTTTTTTATTTAGAAAAATTATCATTTTTGACGGAGTTATGACATTTTTTAGCTTTATGCTAATGAGTTTCTTAATGGACAACTGGGCGTGTTTTACTTTTTGTACAGAGGAGTGTGTGACGCTGACCAATCAGTGACCAATCAGCGTCATACACTTCTCTCCATTCATTTACACAGCACATAGCGATATAGCTATATCGCTGTGTGCAGCCACATACACAAACATTAACGTTACTGCAGTGTCCTGACAATGAATATACATTACCTCCAGCCAGGACGTGATGTCTATTCAGAATCCTGACACTTCGCTAACACAATCCCGACACTACAGCACAGCAAGTGTAATCTCGCGAGATTACACTGTAAACTGTCATTTAAAACAAGATTAAGCTTGCTGTGCTGTAGTGTCGGGATTGTGTTAGCGAAATGTCAGGATTCTGAATAAACATCACGTCCTGGCTGGAGGTAATGTATATTCATTGTCAGGACACTGCAGTAATGTTAGTGTTTGTGTATGTGGCTGCACATAGTGATATAGCTATATCACTATGTGCTGTGTAAATGAATGGAGAGAAGTGTATGACGCTGATTGGTCAGAGTCATACACTCCTCTGTACAATGCCCACTTGACCAAAAATGAAAACACGCCCAGTTGTCCATTAAGAAACTCATTAGCATAAAGCTAATATAGGTCATAACTCCGTCAAAAATGATCGCTTTTCTAAATAAAAAACACTGCTATAATCTACATTATAGCGCCGATCATATCATGTACAAGATAGCGCACTTATAATGTGTTGACACAGCCTCTTTAACGTTAAAGTTGTCATCTTTATTATCGGCTACTGCCGGTGTTAGCATTACCCAAAATGTACTGTGCGGAGGTCGCACGGTCGGATTTACATCTCATCGGGGTGCTAGATTAATCTGAGTCTCCTTGCCTCTCACTTTTGTGTGTGTGTGTGCACGTGCGCGCGTGCTTGTTTGTGTACACATCCCGACATAAGGACCCCGGTGTTCATCATTCCCCCAGTATTTAACGACTCCAAACCCTCTCTGCGCTTTGTGTGTGTGTGTGTGTTTTCCGGCCAACCAAAGCAAGACCGAGGACATATATTATGTGTATTCGTACAAACATAACAATTACTGTATTAAATCAAATGTTCAAACTGATGTCCTTCAACAACTTGACAGTGTCCTAAGCGAACGTAAAACGTGTCGATAATATTATTTATAACATCTGGTGTGATTGAATTAGAAATGTTCACTGTTCTTTCCCGCAGCTTGTCTAAGTGTGCAATCCTAGTCTCATAAACTTTACTTTTTAAATACCCCCAGTAAAAAAAAGTCTAATGGGGTCAGATCTGGTGATTTTGCTGGCCATTCTATCGGGCCTCTTCTACCAATCCATTGATCAGGAAAATTATCGTTCAGAAAATTTCGAGCTCGCAGAGAAAAATTAGCTGAAACTCCATCCTGCTGATACCAAACATTGCGGAAAGCTTCTCCAGCATTTTGACTAGCCGGTATCACTTGGTTTCCTAGCAAATTACAGTAATTTTTGGCATTTATGTTTCCTTCAATGAAAAACGGTCCTACAATATGATTGAGCAATATTCCTGCCCAAAAGTTAACCTTCTGAGGACTTGCGTCTGCCCAATACCTCATTTTCTGTCGATTTACAGAACCATTTAGTTCAAACGTATCTTCATCTGAAAAACAGGTCCAGTTGAAAATCTGATGATTATCATCAAATCGTTTCATCATTGTATCGAAAAATTCCACTCTTCTGTCATAATCATCTTCGGATAGCTCCTGAACTAGACGTATTTTATAAGGATGATAATGATGCCTCTTCAAAATTTGACAGACTGATGTGGCGCTGATATAATTTTGCTGTGCTCCACTCGAGACAGATGTATGAGGATTATCATGTACAGTGAGCAGAACATCTAAAGCTTTTTCATCATTTCTAGCATGTTTGGGTCTTCCGGATCTTGGTGCATCTTTAATTGAACCGGTTATTTCGAAACAATGAACAGTTATTTTAACAATTGACAATGAAATTGGATCACGGATAGGATAAGTGGCATTGAGTAAACTTCTCGATAGGATTTTATTTTTTCTTCGCCATACCCTCTCATCATCAATAAAGTGATCCTTTCCGTTTCGGTCAAATGCATTTTGTGATATGACGATAGAAATGTACAAAAATTAAAATAACTCTCCGAATTAGTGCTCCCTGAAATTCACAAGCGACTACGTAGACATGGAGAATCGTAGACATGGTTCATTTTGTATCCCCGAGGCCGCCGATTGTAATAATACGTAATTTAAAGTCACCTTGATGTGACATTCCCAAGCTCACACACAGACACACACACACACGCACCCACACGCATTTAGGATTTTAACCGTGCGGTAGATTTTGAGTAATGTTAACACCGGCGGTAGCCGATAAAGAAGATGATATCTCAAAATCGATTGTGGCATTGTCTTCGTATTGAAAAGAGATTTTTTATTTATTTATTAGTAACTTTATTAAACTATTTTTTACATTTTTTTAGTCCTACCATAGGACTTTACTATGCGATCATTTGAACGCTTAAATAATACACTGCAATACTTCTGTTCTTATGCCTGTCAGCGTAAAACTGACAGAGATTCTATTAGGCCCTGCCTCTTGCAGTTTTGCCATGGTTAGCTACCAGCCTATAGCCGAGAATACATACCCACCTGTGCAGGAAATCATAGACCTCTACAGGTGTGGGGTAAGTGCTGTTTTTCAGAAGGCCTTTTATTTTAGGGGCTTAAAAATAACTGATGGGGGGGAGGAAAAAGTTTGTTTGGGGAAGTTATTTACATATGATTTTGTGTAGAAAATATAGTAAAAATATTTTTACTCCTTAGGCCCCTTGCAAACTACTTTTTTGTATACTTTTGGAAACTTTTTTTTTTTTTACATCAAAAGGGTATTCAAAGGTTTATGTGAAATATTGTTTTCTATAGGTGCAATATATGCCAAAGTCTGTCAAGTTTTTGCCCTAAACGCCAGGTATAACTTTTTTTTTTTTTCGCATAGGTGACAGCTTAGAGCTTTATGCTGATGTTTACTCAAAAAAAATGTAAAAGTTGAAGTATACTTTTTTTTTTATAATGGAAATCAATGGCCATATGTAATTGGTCGTGTGGTGGGTCTCAGTGCTGCGTGGTGGGATTGGTATTGTGCGTGCCTCTCCCAGAAATGGCTCAGGGAGTTTTATCCACTCGACGTAAACAATGAATGTTCCCAGGGGCGGATTATAATGAGGGCAATCTGGGCAAGTGCCCGGGGCCCGATACTGGAAGGGGGCCCAGTTCGCCCCAGTTCTCCCGTACCGGCTGTTAAATTTACAGCCGGTTCAGAGAACCGGAGTGAAGCGGGACCTCTCACCCAATTGTATCGCATCCTTAGGTTGCGGATACAATTGCTTACTGTAGCGTTGGCGAGACAGGGAACTATGTGTTCCCTTCCTCCCATTCGGCGCTTTACTAATGACATAGTCGGCGCAATGATATCATCACGCTGACTGCGCCATTACGCTAGATGATGCTGTCTAGTCTCTGACCACTCCTGCATCGCTGGAGGAAGGCGTGGAAACGGGAACAGGTGAGAATGTTTTTTTTCTTTCTTGGCAGCGTTGGGGGCAATAGTTACAGGGGGCATGATCTACAGAGGGCATTGTAACTGGCGCTATCTACAGGGGACATTATCTACAGAGGGCATGGTAACTGGCACTATCTACAGGGGACATTATCTACAGGGGGCATTGTGACTGGCACTATCCACGGGGGGTCATTATCTACAGAGGGCATTGTAACTGGCGCTATCTACAGGGGACATTATCTACAGAGGGCATTGTAACCGGCACTATCTACAGGGGTCATTATCTACAGAGGGCATTGTAGCTGGCACTATCTACAGGGGTCATTATCTGCAGAGAGCATGGTAACTGGCGCTATCTACAGGGGACATTATCTACATAGGGCATTGTAACTAGCGCTATCTACGGGGGACATTATCTACAGGGAGCATTGTGACTGGCGCTATCTACAGGCGGCATTATCTACAGAGGGCATTCTAACTGTCATTATGTACAGGGGACATTGTGACTGGCGCTATCTACTGGGGGCAATGTTAGTGTGTGGTGTTTTACTTTACAGTGTTTGACACAATTTAATTCATGGGCACAGTGTATAATACTGTTATATACAGCGGCACAGTGTATAGTACTATTATATTCAGGGGCGCAGTGTATGGTACTATATTCAGGGGCACAGTGTATAGTACTATTATATTCAGGGGTGCAGTTTATAGTACCATTATATTCAGGGGCACAGTGTATAGAACTATTATATTCAGGGGCACAGTGTATAGTACTATTATATTCAGGGGTGCAGTGTATAGTACCCTTATATTCAGGGGCACAGTGTATAGAACTATTATATTCATGGGCACAGTGTATAGTACTATTATATTCAGGGGCACAGTGTATAGTACTATTATATTCAGGGGCACAGTATATAGTACTATTATATTCAGGAGTACAGTGTATAGTACTATTATATTCAGGAGTGCAGTGTATAGTACTATTATATTCAGGGGCACATGTATAGTACCATTATATTCAGGGGCAGAGTTTATAGTACTATTATATTTAGGGGCACAGTGTATGATATTATTATATTTAAAAGCACAGTGTATAGTACTGTTATATTTAGAAGCATAGAGTGTGGAATCATGAGAATTTTATATTCGTTTATAGGTGCGGAAATGTTGGAAAAGTGAGGAGCTGAAGAAATCTGAGCTGCAAACTGCAGAAATTGGCCGTGCCCGGGAGAAGTCATCATAGAGATCTGGACCGGATGGAGAAGAAAAGAGAAAAAGAACGAGAAAGAATCACCTGTGTGTCACTTAATGCAAATGTTTATTCTCCCTGTGACTGATCAGTACTGTAGTCACTGCATGATCTGCAGCGAGATGACGGATGGTGGCATTCTTTTTTGTTAAATAGCAACTCTAAGCATAACAACCATTTTTCAGGCTATACTGGGAGCTGTCGTTTTATGTCATACACATTTATTCAGCAGGGGTTAAACTCAATTTGCAAATTATCTCTGCACTGAACTATATTTGTTCTGGTGCTGTATATATGTACTGAGCTCGGTTCTGGTGTTGTATATATGTACTGAGCTTGGTTCTGGCACTGTATTTATGTACTGAGCTTTGTTCTGGTACTTCAAATATGTATTGAGCTTGGTTGTGGCACTGTATTTATGTATTAAGCCTTGTTCTGATGCTGCATATATGTACTGAGCTTGGTTGTGGCACTGTATTTATGTACTAAGCCTTGTTCTGGTGCTGTATATATGTAGTGAGCTTTGTTCAGGTGCTGTATATATGTACTGAGATTGGTACTGGGTCTGTATAGATTTACCTTCTCTTAAGGTAAAAGTAGATGTTAAAATCAACTTTTACCTTAAGAGAAGATAAATATATACAGTAAAAGCTAAACCCAAAAACCATGGAAGAATATCAGTTTTTTTTCCAATTCACCCATTATATGGTACTTTAAATGGTGCCAACAAAAATTACAACTCCTCCCGCAAAAAATAATCCTTCAAGCACCACTCCATTGACATAAAAATGAAAAAGTTATAAAGCTCCAGACCTCTTTAATATTCTGCTTTTTCTCTTCTGTATGGCTCATTCTGCTTTTATAGCTAATTCAAAACCGTGCCAGATCTGTGTCCGCCTAAACAGAAAGCTGCAAATATATATGGTACAGCGTCTTCAGAGTTTAGGGGGGGGGGGGCACAGACTTGAAAAAGTGCCCGGGGCCTATGGTACCCTTAATCCGCCCCTGAATCTTCCTACTGAATAACAACAAGAATTTGTCCCCAACCCTTCATCCTGTCCCAGCAAACCAATTTATCTATCATTATTTTTTTCAGAGGGTTTAAGGAAACATAGAATCCAAGGGAAACCCACAAAAAAATTCCGAAAACAAACAGACTACATGGTATTTTTTGGGAGGAGGGTAAGGGTATGTTCACACGCACTGTTTTCAGACCTAATTCTCCTGAAAAAACGGCTCCATTATGCCTAGAAACATCCGCCCGTTGCTTGCAATGGGTTTTATGATGTTCTGTTCCCACGAGGTGTAATTTTATGCGTCGCTGTCAAAAGACGGCGCGTAAAAAGACGCACGCATCAAAGAAGTGCATGCCACTTCTTGGGACGTTTTTGGAGCCGTTTTTCATTGACTCCATTGAAAAACAGCTCCAATAATGTCCCTAAAATACGGCGCAAAAAATATGATGTTCTTAAAAAACGTCTGAAAATCAGGAGCTGTTTACAGGCCGAAAACAGCTCCATAATTTCAGACTTATTTTGCTACTGCGTGTGAACATACCCTAAGGCTGGATTCACACGAGCGTGGCGTTTTTGCGGACGCAAAAACGCGGCATTTTGTGCGTGCAAAAAACACTTGACAGCTCCGTGTGTCATCAGTGTATGATGCGCGGCTGAGTGGTTTTCGCGCAGCCGCCATCATAGAGATGAGGCTAGTCGACGTCAGTAAATAGTCACTGTCCAGGGTGCTGAAAGAGTTAACTGATCGGCAGTAACTCTTTCAGCACCCTCGACAGTGACTACCGATCACAATATCGAGCAACCTGTTAAAAAGAAAAAGACGTTCGTACTTACCGAGAACTTCCCTCCCGGCCGTTGCCTTGGTGACGCGTCCTTGGTGACGCGCCTCTCTTGACATCTGGCCCCACCTCCCTGGATGACGCGGCAGTCCATGTGACCGCTGGAGCCTGTGCTTGGCCTGTGATTGGCTGGAGCTGTCACTTGGACTGAATTGTCATCCCGGGAGGAAGAAGCAGGGAGTTAACGGTAAGTCAGAACGTCTTTTTTTTTTACACGTTCATGTATATTGTGATCGGAAGTCACTGTCCAGGGTGCTGAAACAGTTTAACTCTTTCAGCACCCTGGACAGTGACTATCTCCTGACGTCGCGTACCGGAATTTTTTTTGCCGATTTCGGTCAAAACGAGTTCGGCCGAAACCGGTGAAGTTCGGTTCGGTTGTTCGTGTTCGCTCATCTCAAAGACACTCCGTTTGGATGTTTGTAAACAGAAAAGCACGTGGTGCTTTTCTGTTTACATTCAGAGTTTGACAGCTCTTGCGCGAATCACGTGCGGCATGCGTGGTTTTCACGCACCCATTGACTTCAATGGGTGCGTGATGCGCAAAAAACGCCAAAAGAACGGACATGTCGTGACTTTTTTTCAGCGGACTCACGCTGAGGAAAAATCACGGACATGTCAGAACGGCTCCATAGACAAATATAGGTCCGTGCAACGCGCATGCAAATCACACGCGTTGCACAGACTTTTTTCCCGTTCGTCTGAATAAAGCCTAAGTATTCTCAAGCAAGGATATAATCATTGTGTTTTGCAATCATTATGAAAAGCACAGATTTATAAATTAACAATATTAATGTCTACTGCATTGTTTGTAAATATGAAAGGTTACAGAAAGCTTCAAATTGTCTTCATATTTCTTTTTGGATACACATATTTTATTTTTTTGTACTTCAGATACACCACACATTTAACACTTTATCATATATCAGTATGTAATAAACTAAGGAAAGTCAAGAAGAAAAAACAACAACAACAATTTTCTCTGTATTATAAGGGTATGTTCACATGGCTTATTTTCTGAAGTTTTTCGGGCCGTAAACGGCCAAAAAACGACCAAATAATCGGAAGCAGAACGCGCCGAAACATCTGTCCATTGATTTCAATGGGAAAAACGGCATTCTGTTCTGACGGGCTGTTGTTTTGCGCGTCCGTTTTTCAAAACGGCCGTGTAAAAAAATGGCAGCGAAAAAGTAGTGCAGGTTACTTCTTGGGACGTTTTTGGAGCCGTTTTTCATAGACTCTATTGAATAAAGCAAAAAAAACGGCCGTAAAAAATGCAGCGGAAATCACGAGTGGCTTAAAAAACGTCTGAAAATACGGAGCTGTTTTCAAGGCAAAACAGCGCCTGATTTTCAGACGTTTTTGAGTTTACATGTGAACATACCCTCAGGAGGTAATGTATTGCTTGTATTTTATATTTTGACTTATATTATGACTTATATTTTGACTATTTAATTACTGTTGCAAGCTGACTCCCACTATTAGCTATTGGGGAAATATGTGTTCCAAACTGATGTGTCTATTTGATTATTTTTAAAATGGAAACTTGCAAATTCCAATAGCTGCGTGTTTCCATTTCATTTTCTGAAGAAACCCACTTCCTCCCTTGTCTATATCCATTTATTTATCCACGTATACATAATTTGTTTAGACAGCTTGAAAAAGTAATGCCTTCTTGCTAATGTTTCTATATTTTTTCAAAATTATACTCTTATTTATACTATATCAGTAATAGATACAATCTAAGTAAAGAGTAAGGGGGGATTCACACGAGCGTGTATTCGGTCCGTGCGGGCCGCGTGGTTTTCACACGGCACGCATGGACCAATACAAGTCTATGGGTCAGTACAGACAGTCCGTGCTTTTTGCGCAGCGTTTGTCTGCTGCGCAAAAAGCGCGACAGGTTCAATAACTCTGCGTATATCGCGCATCACGCACCCATTGAAGTCAATGGGTGCGTGAAAATCACGCGCACCACACGGAAGCACTTCCGTGGGACGAGCGTGATTCGCGCAACAGCAGTGAAAAGGATGAATGAAAACAGAAAAGCACCACGTGCTTTTCTGTTTCCGAACATCCAAACGGAGTGTCTTTGCGATGAGCGAAGCCGGACAAGCGAACCGAACTTCACCGGGTTCGGCTGAACTCGTTTTGGCCGAACCCGGCAAAAAAATTATCGGTACGCGACGTCAGGAGATAGTCACTGTCCATGGTGCTGAAAGAGTTAAACTGTTTCAGCACCATGGACCGTGACTTCCGATCCCAATATACATGAACCTGAAGAAAAAAAAACGAAGTTCTGACTTACCGCTAACTCCCGGCTTCTTCCTCCAGTCTGACCTTCCGGGATGACAATTAAGTCCAAGTGACAGCTCCAGCCAATCACAGGCCAAGCACAGGCTGCAGCGGTCACATGGACTGGCGCGTCATCCAGGGAGGTGGGGCCCGATGTCAAGAGAGGCGTGTCACCAAGGACGCGTCACCAAGGCAACGGCCGGGAAGTTCTCGGTAAGTACGAACTTTTTCTTTTTTTTCTACAGGTTTTGCGATATTGTGTTCGGCATTCACTGTCGAGGGTGCTGAAAGAGTTAGCTCTTTCAGCACCTTGGACAGTGACGGCTGTCGACTAGCCTCATCTCTATGATGGCGGCTGCGCGAAAATCACGCAGCCGCGCATCAGACACGGATGACACATGCAGCTGTCAAATGGTTTTTGCGCGCGCAAAACGCTGCATTGTTTGCGCGCGCAAAAATGCAACGTTCGTCTGTATCTGCCCTAAGGCTGGGTTCACATTGTACGTTTTTTCCATAGTGTTTTTGTTGCATTCTTGAAACACTGCCAAAAACGCATATTAAAAAATCCATGTAAGTTTTAAAAACACATACATTTTTTAAACTGCAGTTATTACCCGGGCGTTTTTACAAAGGTTTTCGGCTGTAATCTGGGTTTTAGATTTATAGGCTTACAGCTGAAATGCTTTGTGAAAAGGAACTTTATTTACCGCAATTTTAAAAAATGCAAGTGTTTTTAAGATGCTTTTTAAGCTGCGTTTTAAAAAGACAATAGATAACGGGAATATATTTTGCAATCCCATAATAATTCACCACGTATTAGAAAATTGCATCAAAGAGGGGGAAAGTATCCCAAAATACATACATTTCATAAAAAATAAACAAAAAGGTAAGACAGGAATGTCCATAGTTAAAGTGGTTGTACAATTTTCCGTATATACACCGTGTCTGCAAGGGGTTCCCGCACAGCGCAGTACAGTTACGATGCGTTGATGGTGCAGGCTGAGAAAAGGTGTCTTCTGTATATACAGCTGATACTCTGCTGTAACGGCTGGGATTGGAACTAGCTGTCGCGGTCAAGAGCGACCGAGGCATCTAAGTGGTTTGTTGCCCAATGGCCGCGACGCAATCGTGGGGGGGGGGGGGCGATGGCTGCAATGGCAACCGGAGGCCTAACAATAGTTTCCAAGTCTGTCTTGTACGGAAGCCTATTAGGTCCTACCAGAGGTAGGTCCTAAAAGGCTGCACGTCGGTATAAAACTAAGCTAAAGCAGTGCAATGTATGATAAGATCGATCAAGGGTTCAGGTCTTTAAGTCCCCTGTTCTGACTAGAAAAAAGTTTAAAAAAATAGAAGAAATGTGCTAAAATAAAGTTCAAAAACCAAAGTTGCCTTTTTAGCCATAATTAGTCTTTTATTATTGAGAAAAAGAAAAAAAACTATACAGAATTAGGCCTGATTTACACGTGCGTGTGCGTTTTGTGCACGCAAAAAAACGCGGCGTTTTGCGTGCGCAAAAGGCACTTAACAGCTCCGTGTGTCATCAGTGTATGATGCGCGGCTGCGAGATTTTCTCGCAGCCGCCATCATTATGACACTCCGTTTGGATGTTTGTAAACAGAAAAGCATGTGGTGCTTTTCTGTTTACATTCAGAGTTTGACAGCTGTGCTTCCGTGCGGCATGCGTGGTTTTCACGCACCCATTGACTTCAATGGGTGCGTGATGCGCGAACAGCGCACAAAGATAGGACATGTCGTGAGTTTTACGCAACGCACTCGCGCTGCGCAAAATTCACGCACTGTCTGCACTGCCCCATAGACTAATATAGGTGCGTACGACAAGCGTGAAAAGCACGCGCGTCGCATGCACGTATATTACGCTCATGTAAATGATGCCTAATATTGCTGCATTCGTAAGGACCCAATCTATAAAAGTATCATGTTTTATATCCCGTGCGGTGAATGCTGCAAAAAAATATGAAATACAATGCCAGAATTGCTGTTTTTTTTTGTCACGTAAACTACCAAATAATAGAATAAAAATTGATGAAAAAGTCGCATTTAGCCCAAAATCGGAACAAAAAAAACGAATACTTCACCTTCAAAAAATAAGCCCTCACACAGCTCAACAGAAAAATATAAAACTTTTGGCTCTTAGAATATGGTGACACAGAATATAAATTACTTTTGTTTTTTTATAAGTGATTTTCTGCAAAAGCTGTAAATCATAGAAAACAAAAAAACAACAAACCTGTCTAAATGTAGTATCACCGTAATTGTATCGACCTGTAGAATAAAGTTAACATGTCATTTATGAAGCACGGTGAATGCCAGAAAAAATAAATAAATACAGAATTGCAGATTTTTGGTCATCTCCAGCTCCAAAAAATGAAAATCAAAAAGTCACATGGGTTTTAAAATAGTACCAATGAAAGCTAATGCTTGTACTGCAAAAAATAAGCCCTCACACAGCTCCATTGGTGGGAAAATAAAAAAGGAAAAAGGAAAGGCACGAAGGTAAAAACATCCTGATGTGCAGGTCAGAGGTAAATTTTGCTTCCTGCAGTCAAACATTCAAATATATATATATAAAAAATAATGCCGGTATCACTGTCTTTTGGTTACCTTGCCTCCCAAAAATTATAATCAAAGGTGATCAAAAAGTCACATTTACTCCAAAATGGAACAAATGAAAACCGCAGCTCATCCCTCAAAGATAAATTCTGAGGGTGAATTGTTTTTTATTATTTTATACTTTGGCCAAATTTTTTTTTTTTCTCTTTTGGGGCACAGATGGGGCACTAATGTGGTAGCAAGACAACACCAATATCTGTGTTTCACCACTGACACCTGCAGCATATGGAACGGGCTCAGTGAGCAGGCTGACAGCTGACACGCTTCTCTAATGGCCAGGAACAGCGAACACGCTGTTCTTGGCCGTTTAACTAGTTAAAGTCCACAGTCAATAGTGACCGTGGCATTTAAACCGTTAGAAGGAGGGGGTGCCCCCTCTGACAGCACAATGCCCCCACGCAACGCGATCGAGGGGCGCTGATGGTTGTCATGGCAGCCCGGGAGCCTAATGAAGGCCCCCAGGTCTGCCTTCTGTCTGCCTCTGGCAGGGCTTTCAGGAGTGTAAAAAAAATAAAAAAATATTGTAAGTTCAAAAACCACCCTTTTCCCATTTTTCCTCAAGCACAATGTAAAAAATAAAAAAGATAAACAAAATTGATATCACCACGTCCATAAAAGTCCGAACTATTACAATATACCATTATTTAACTCGCATGGTGAACGGTGTAAAAAAATAAACCTTTTAAAACACCAGAATAGTTGTTTTTTGGTCACCTTAGTGGTAAAAAAAAATTAAATAAAAAGTGATCGAAAAATCGTATGTACCAAAAAATGGTACCAATAAAAACGACAGGTCGTCCCGCAAAAAATAAACCTAGCTGCAGAATAAAGTTAAGTTGTCGTTTTTACCGCACGGTGAAAGCTGTAAAAACGAAACCCAAAAAACAATGGAGGAATGGTGCTTTTTTATAATTGCACCCCACAAAGAATTTTGTTTCCGTTTCCCAGTACATTTTATGGTACTTTAAATTGTGCCATAAGGGCATATTCAGACGTGGCAGAATTTTTCCGCTGCAAATGTTTCTGCAAATTCGCGGTAATTACGCAACGAATCTGCAGCAACATTTGCATATTTGCCAGGTAATTCAGACGTTGCGGATATCACAGCGGACCTGCTGCTGATTTCAGCATTGCAAAGGCTGAAATCTGCAGTGAATATCCGTTGCAACAAACTGTGCATGCTGCTATGTGAAAATTCTGCACCGCTGCCTAAATTCCGCACTGTTAGGGCATGGCCAGACGTGGCGGAATTGCTCTGGAATTCCACTGCGGACAGGCCGCTGCGGTAATCCGCAGAGGACATATTCTCCATCGGTTTCCACACCTTTTCAACTAGGTTCGTGCTGACGTGGCGGAAAACTCCGCTGCCGACTATAGGCTGCGGTGCGGAATTTGGTGTCCGCAGCATACACTGGCTGTTGCGGACGTGTAGTGGACTTGTTGCGGACTCATTGCGGAATTTCTCCATTGACTTAAATGGAGATTCAAAATTCTGCAATGAAATTCGCAGATGCTATGTGTGTTGCGTTGCGTATTGTTTTTTTCGAACAGGATATTACTTCATTCTGGCTGGACCTATGTATTTCTGAGGCCCCATGCACACGAACGTAAAAATGCCCGTAATCACGGGCCGTAATTACGGCACGGGCAGGCCCATAGAAGTCTATGGGGCTCCCGTAATTACGGGTGACTACGTGTGTGCACCCGTAATTACGGGAGCGTTGCTAGGCGACGTCAGGAGATAGTCACTGTCCAGGGTGCTGAAAGAGTTAAGCGATCAGCAGTAACTGTTTCAGCACCCTGGACAGTGACTACCGATCACAATATAGATCAACGTGTAAAAAAAATTGAAGTTCATACTTACCGAGAACTCCCTGCTTCTTCCTCCAGTCCGGCCTCCAGGGATGACGTTTCAGTCCAAGTGACGGCTGCAGCCAATCACAGGCCACTCACAGGCTGCAGTGGTCACATGGACTGCCGCGTCATCCAGGGAGGTCGGGCTGGATGTCGAAAGAGGGACGCGTCACCATGACAATGGCCGGGTAAGTATGAATTTCTTTTACTAGGGAAAGGGCTGTCCCTTCTCTCTATCCTACACTGATAGAGAGAAGGGAAGTACTCTTCACCTGAATATGCAACGGCTAATCCGCATAAATTTCCTGCCCATTTTAGGAAAAGCCGCAACAGAATCTGCAACGCAGATTATGTGCGGCATTAATGCGGACAGTGTCGGCAGAAACACGCCAAGTCTGAACTAAACTACCTAAAAAGTTATAGAAAACAATGGAAAATTCTGCCATGTGTGCTCATGCCCTTAGAAACTACAACTCCTCCTGCAAAAAATAAGCCACTCTATTGATGAAAAAAGAAAAAAGTTATACGCTTCCCCACAAACATCACTGCTATAAGGCCTAAGAACAGGTCACCATTGTTTTCTAGTGTGCCTCCTGCCTTTAGGCGGTATGTGGTATCTGTAAATGGGAGCAAAGCACCTGTGTACAGACATTTTTATTGTAGTTATATGTGTAGATAGGGGTGGGGCTAGGGAGACAAAAATTAGTGACGGGTAATAAATTGTGTGGATCTGATATAACATTGATTCTGTGATATAGACGAATAATTATATGTGTACATGTAAAATCTGTCCGCATAACAGAAAATCGGCTCTGAAGATGTGGGTAGCTTGGAGGAGTTGTTTCAATTCTTTTTTTCTTTCACAGACTTTTTTTTGTATTATTTATTACCCCCCCCCCCCTGTATCCGGAGGAAGCTGGGATTACATCGTGCGTGAGTGTTATCCCACTATTCCTCCATATGGAAATCCCAGACATTAGTGATCTAATTCTTGCTGGCCATTAGATCACTGTTAGCAGTGATCTGTATACAGAGGAATGCTGGGAGGACGCAAATCTCTTTAAGGTCATGATCACACACACAGTTTTGATGCAGTTTTTGGCTCACTTTTTGAGCCAAAGCCAGAAGAGGATCCAAAAGCAAGGAGATGTAAACACTTCTGTATTTGGCTCATAAAACTGTGTGTGATCCTGGCCTTATGGCAGAGAGCTATGCAGCTCGATCTGCCAATAATGAGGATCATATCCATTAATTTAACGTCACTACAGCATGAGGTATATGCTGCAGCGTCGTAAATAGACAGATTAGCGATGTGGGTTAAAACACCAGACAAAAACCTTGTGTGAAGGATGCCTTATGCCATTTTTTTATACATGCATATTTGTGTTGTTTTTTATTTAGTGACAATCTTAAAATTGCCATAACTAGGGTACGCTGAGTTTTGTGGTAAAAAAAAAAAACCCTGCAGCTGACCCTAAAAACGCTACAAAGACGCCTCAAACAAAAATGCTGTGTATGAAGGCTTTATCATATTTTACTAAAGACTTTAAAGTAACATCTGGCTGCAGCCGGTTTTTTATTTTTTTCGGGGGGTGTGCTAAAGAACGCCGTGAAAATTACCACTGAAATTGTAAAATAACGCTCTGTGTGAATACAATCGTGAAGAAACTCCGTCACCCCAAAAATCCCGCCTGAACTACAGTAATCTGTAAATAACTTAAAAGACGATGATTCGGAATATGCAATTCTTATCTTTTTACTCATTTGCATTCCCCCGCCGTAGGCCTTGTGCTGCATGCTAATGCCTATAGGACTATTAAGCTCAGCGATATAATGGAGACGACTTGTTAGACTCGTCATCGGACTGTTTGCGGGTTTTCAGCTGGGGAATGCAAGCGAGTAGAGTTATAAGAATTACAGATTTCAAATCATCGTCATGGATATTTACGGATTGCTGTAGTTTACGGAGGTTTTCATAGGCGAAAGATTCCCTTTAAGTACTCCCATCTGATATGATTAGAGCAGGTGAATCATGGTGAATTCAAGTTCCTTGAAGCACTCCTGTTCCGATGTCAATAGATATCCTCAGGGCCGGCTTTAGGGGGGGAAAACTGGGAAATTCCCCGGGCCCCCATCTTCTTAGGGCCCCCTGCCCACTATAGTAGCCATAGTGTCTGCTACGGGGCCCGCGCCACCCGGCCCATAACATTTATGGGCCGGGTGGCACGGGCCCCATCATGCCCAGTAACTTCTCTAGCACTAGGGGGGGGGGGGGGTGCGGTGCTAGCAACAGCCACATTCAATTGTACCTGCAATATAATTGAATACTACAAGCTGCAGGCCACGTTAGGCCTGCAGCCTATAAGGAGCTGGGAAGAACACCGCGCAGGCCAGTGTGATGACTTCGTCACTGCATCACGCTGGCCTGCGCAACGGAGGCTGTGAGGCGCCCCGTCCATCTCGGGAACGGGGCTAGGAAAGTAGAATTTATTGTTGGGGCTGTGTGGCACTATATACAAGGGGAGGGCTGTGTGGTACTATACACAAGGAGAGGGGTAGCTGTGTGGCACTATATACAAGGGGGAGGGGCTGCGTGGCACTATACAAGCGGAAGGGGGAGCTGTGCGGCACATGATAGACTTAGATACAGTGCCCCAGAAGACAGTATCACACATGATAGGCTTAGATACATGGCACAGCACAGTATCACACATGATACTTAGATACAGGGCCCCATCAGTAAGTATCCTTGTGCTAACATATTTGCACCCCCCCAAAAAAAAGTATGTGTATGTATATGTGTGTATATGTATGTGTGTGTGTGTATATATATATATATATATATATCTTAGACAGCATATCTATAGCACTCTGACCCTATAGGTATGGATAGGATTAGATACAGAAGCTCAGCAGACCGTATCACACATGATATGCTTAGATATAGGGCCCAGCTCGCTGACATTGCAGCTCCAGCACTGGACCCAGGAAAGGTAAGAATAATAATTGTTTTGCTTTTTTATGTGTTACAAATTTTTGGGGTGTATTTGTGTTTTGTTCGGTCATTGGACTACGTTGGATTCGAGGACTACTTTGATTAAAGCTTTTTTTATTTTCAATAAAATTGTTAAAGAGAACCTTTCACCTGCCCATACATGTGCAGCTGAGTGCGATATTTAAATAATTCCCTGAACTGTCAATGGGGCGTGTAATGGCAAGCGCACTCTCCTCTCTCTAGCACTTAAACTGTACGGAGCAGTGACACGCCCCCTTGCCAGTTCAGCAGACAAGTACAAGACTGTGATCTCTCGCAGGAGATCAGTCTTGTCCTTGTCTGCCGACGGCTGAAGAGTGAGAGCCTCTCCAGCTCTCGCTGTCCGTAGCTGATTGGACAGTATAACAGTCATAGTAACATGCCCCCTTGCCATTACACGCCCCATTGACAGTTCAGGGGGTTATTTAAATATCGGGCGCCAAATATAACGGCACCGATATCTAAATAACGGAGAAGGGTAGAAAAAAATGTAAAGTGCCCCAGGGTTTGTGCAGCCCTGCCCATTACATGCTGCACTCAGCTGCACATGTGTGGGGAGGTGAAAGGTTCTCTTCAATGAGGGTTGTGTGGGGAGTTTTATTTCAATAAAATATTTTTTCTATGTCCTTGTATTTTTTTAAACTTTATTACTACCGCCTTATTAATAGCTGATTGACAACGTCCATTACTAAGGCGAGGCTTGGTGTTAGCCGGTGCAGAGGCTAACACTAACCCCCCCATTATTACACCGGTACCCACCGCCACCAGGGGTATCGGGAAGAGCTAGGTACGATCCAGTACCCGACCATCTGTACGGTAGGTCGGGCACTGGGGCGGCCACAGGCTGGTATTATTAGGCAGGGAAAGGCCAAAAACAGTGGCCCTTCGCTTGCTAGCCTGCTGCTTATGTGTTGTATCTGGCTGGTTATGAAAACGGGGGGCGGACAGCACGTTTATTCCATTTAAAAATAAAATATTACGTGGGGTTCCCCCCTTTTTTCATAACCAGCCCGATACAATATAGTAGCAGCAGCCTAGCATTACCAGGGTGGGAAGGGCCACTGTTTTGGCCTTTCCCAGCCTAATAATACCAGCCTGCAGCCGCCCCAGTGCTCAACCATCACTACAGATGGTCAGATGCTGGATCGACAGGGACATCAGGGGCTCCCTCTATGAGCAGAATCCTTGTCCAGAGCATCAGCAACGCTCCGACTAGGGATTCCCTCCAGTAGGAGCCCCTGATGTCACAGTCCATATATGGACAGGGATGTCAGGGGCTCCCTCTAGGAGCAGAATCCTCGTCCACAGCATCAGCAATGCACTGGCCTGGAGATTCCGCCCCTAGAGGGAGCTACAGTGGCACTATCTACATGGGGGTAGCGCTATATACAGGGGGATGGCGCTATCTACAAGGGGAACATTGGTGGCACTAAATTCTGCTCCCCTCCCAGAGCGTCAGCAATGCTCTGGCCGTGGATTCCCATGCCGGGTGCTGCCGGAAGGTGGATGTGGCAGCACCCGAAGTTGATCTGGGGAGCATCACATTAAATAGGATGCGGCGCCGGACTTCCCAGGGAGTCGGACACAAAAATGCTGCAGGTAACATTTTTGGATCCGGCTCCTGCACAGGTCTGGCAGTGTACGGCACAACTTATGTCCCATGTGCCAGAACAGATCCCATAGTGAGCTCCGGGTTTCATTCTAGCATCAGTTTCCCTCTGGCTTTTCTGCAACACGCCGGAGTGAAACTGACAGGGGCAACGGACATATGTGAACTGCCCCTTACAAATCCCTAGGTCACGGAGTTTGTGGTACATATTAGGCTTTGTTCGCATCTATGTTGGAGGCTTTGTTCACAGTCTGTCGCAGTTTCCGTCAAATTTGACAGAATAAATAGCGCTTGATGCTGCACTTATTTTACTTGTCAAGACAGCTTTGCATGCAACTCTACTTTTCTTGTCAAAATGACGGACACCAAAACCGAAGACCCCCATTACAATTTAATGGGGTCCGTTGTGGCTACCGTTATAAATGGAAGCCGCAATGCACATGTGAACAGAACTTTAACTAAGTTAGAATGATTTTCTACTTCAAAATCCGTACGCTAGAGTGATGGAAGGTAGATGCTATGCTTTAAGCAGTGTTTACTGTCTGCTAGGGAGAACACTAATTATTATTGATATTCATACAGAAAATGAATAACAGCTTCTATTAGGTGAATTATGAGATTTAGCGTTACAGAAGTTTTGATATGTATTAATTTCCAATAGTCCGTTTACTTGCTCTTTTAACACAGGCTAGTAAAGTGATCAGAATGAAGAATCAGCTTGTTTGGGAATTAGCCAAGTGTGTAAATCTGTACAGCACAGCAACAAATAATGCAGAATATATACTGCACATTGCTGTCCTAAGAGGCTAATTAGGTGCTCACACAGAATGCTGCAATGCAGACTACTAATATAGAGTGCTTTTCAGAAAATTTACAATGGTAGCCATATGTAATTAAACCCATAGAAATTTACTTTTATATCAATATTTCTTTCAAAATCATTTCTGAAAGTTTGTCCACAATTTCAATTTATAGGCCTTGGTGATTAGTGAGCTGAATTATGTGATGCCTGAATTGTAGCAACACACTGGCGTATTTTTCATCAGTATTTGGAAGGCAAAATTAGGAGTGGCATTTGAACAGAAAAAAAGGGGCAGATTTACAAAGACTGGCGTTTCATACACTAGTCAGATGTGACAGATTTATTAAGAGGGCCACCCATCCCCTATCGGACATAAAATCAAAAAATTATACTCACCGCTCCTCTTCACTTCTCCCCTCTGGGTCCCCTCTGCATGTTGCGGTTCATTCAAGGTCCCGACGCTAAACAGCTTCACAGCCTTTTATGCGATGCAGCACTCAACGTCATCAGTTCTGTTTCACATACAACATCCTAACAAAATACTGACCACAACACTGCTATGTAAAGATGGCCTCATGGAAAGATTTGTACCTCTTCCTTCTCTACTGGTTTTTGCTCACAAATACTAATGCAAAATACTGCCCTGTAATAATGGCCTAATGGGAAGATTCCATCTCTTTTGTGTTTTGGACCCACTGCTGGTTTTGGTTTGCAATTGTGAATGAGGTCTAAACTATAAAAAAAACTTTATGGTTGGGTTTATTACTACTGTATATTAATTTAATGCTTTATTATAATTTTAGCTCACACTACACACTTTCACATGTTCTGTTAAAAACTTAAAGGGACAGGCACAAGCCAACTGGTTGGTGCTCAGCCTGTGGTTGATCACCTATGTCTATTTAAACCTCAGAACTTCGCTAGAAGAAAAAGAGAATACAAACCGGCGCAACCATAGGGCATTACTTACATAAGGAAAAAAGAAGATGATGTGGTGATAAATATGCTCACCTGGTGATGTCGTGCTGGGAGCACGACACCCCTGAAGATGAAGACTTTGGATTTGTAGTTAGACGTCAGGGAACTGCAAGCCACGGGTTGTACCGGAAACCAAACCCTTGGACCGGTTCTTAGTAAGATAGTGGAATTGTGAGAGTCATACCTTGTGTAGGTGATAGGAACTCAAAAACCAACCCTTGAAGTGGCGCTGGTCCCTTAGAGCGTAGTATCCTGTTGGTCCTTAGTGTTGCATGAAGAAGCAAGCACAGTTTGAGTAAAATAGTTTTAATAGATACAGGCAATGCGTTTCGGAGCCGAACCGTCCATTAAAAACTATTCGACTCAAACGGTTTGCTTCTTCATGCAACACTAAGGACCAACAGGATACTACCCTCTAAGGGACCTACACAAGGTATGACTCTCACAATCCCACTATCTAAACCTAAGAATTGCCACTTCTTGCCTGAGCAACAACGTTCTTTGGATTTTGTGCATTTGTGAAGGTGTTTGTTATTTGCTATTTTGGATTTGACTATTTCCTGCCTTCAAATTGCTGCCAACACCCACCGGTATCTGTCTAAGGCCACTTTCACAGCTTAATATTTTGCTTCAGTATTTGAATGCCAAAACCAGCAGTGGAAGATATGAATAGAGGAAAGTATAATGGAAAGGTTTGTACCTCTTCTATGTTTTGGATCCAGTTCTGGTTTTGGCTTACAAATACTGAAGCAAAATACTGTAGTGTGAAAAAGGGCTTGTTGTGTTACACGGTCTCTGCCGGACCTGACTTTGTATTTGTATGACAACGCATCTGTATACCGATTTGGGTACCAGATTTTAAAATACAACCTGCAAGCTGTCAACGTTTCTATTGGAGACTGCCCTGGGTACCCAGTGAAGGAAGTTTTAAGGTGAAGAAGGTAAAATCCCTTAAAATTACCTCTTAATAAATTTGGACCATCCCGGGCAGATCTAAAGAAAGAGAATACTATCTACACATGTTATGAGCAGTGTTACAAGTGCGCCATTTTCTATTTATAAAAATTATAAATCTGTTGGAAACTTACTGACCCCGTCCCAACCCTGTTGACCACGCCCACTTTCAAATAAATGTCAACCGTTTTAGTTCAAATAGAGCATGCGCCAAAATTTGTGACTTTTTTTTAAACCAGAAAAAGGATGTAAAGCTGAGAATAAATTCCCTATGTGTGCGTATGAAATATTATACCGCTACTATTCTCTGTGTGTTGCACAAGCCTGATATTTACATCACCAGGGACTTTGTTAAATTCTTCCATTCTAAACCAACACATTCTCTACCGGGCCGTATTTACAACACATGCAACACAGCTGTATTTATAACTCAATACACCCCCATTAAAGGTCCACTTACACTCACCAATCATCGTCATGATTTGCTTGTTTCTGCGCAATTGGGATGATAACTGGTCAGTGCTAACAAAAGGAGAAGGTGTTCAGTGGTGTGGAATGTGTTCCCCAAAACTCATGTGCTCTATTAGGAAATACAGGGCATACATACTATGCTGTACCAGAATCTGAAATGAAATCATAGAAAAAATTGTGATCAAAAAAATTACACAGTAAAAGGTAACATTTAATTAATATATTGGGATAAAAAAGGGAAAAGGATTATCCCTCCAAATAATGATGCAAAAAAAAAAAAAATCATAATAACAAGGGTTGGCCTAGAATTTTTTTTTTTATAGTGGATATCTGATACAGAGGTTGGACCTAGACTGGCAAATGCACAAATAGAAAAAGAAAAAATGTGCAAAAACTTCAAACTGTGCAGAATGGGTAGGCACAAATGAAGAAAAAACTATACCCCGGAAAAATATATACTCATATGAAAACATACCACAACCACCAAATGGAGGTTGTGAATGATGAAAAAGAAATCAGTACACCACATTCCAAATTATTATGCAAATGTTATTTTTTGCTGATTTTCCTAAATAGTCGATGCAAATGACAGTCAGTATAATCTTCAAGCCATCAAACGTTGGAGTATAATGCAAATTTTATTGAACAAATCTAATGACCGATTTTTTTTTAGAAGTAAAAAACTCAAAATGCACTGTTTCAAATTATTATGCACAACAGAGATCAAAACATTTTAAAGGTTGTAAAGAGAACTAAAATGGTAATTTGTTGAATTTGCAGCATCAGGAGGTCATATTTACAGAAATCAAAAGTTCTTTCAATCAAAAAAAACTTAACAGGCCAAGTTAAATGTTAACATAGGACCCCTTCTTTGATATCACCTTCACAATTCTTGCATCCATTGAATTTGTGAGTAATTGGACAGTTTCTGCTTGAATATCTTTGCAGGATGTCAGAATAACCTCCCAGAGCTTCTGTTTTTATGTGAACTGCCTCCCACCCTCATAGATATTTTGCTTGAAGATGCTCCAAAGGTTCTCAATAGGGTTGAGGTCAGGGCAATATGGGGGCCACACCATGAGTTTCTCTCCTTTTATGCCCATAGCAGCCAATGACACAAGGGTATTCTTTGCAGCATGAGATGGTGCATTGTCATGCATGAAGATAATTTTGCTATGGAAGGCACGGTTCTTCTTTTTGTACCACAAAAGAAAGTGGTCAGCCATAAACTCTACGTACTTTGCAGAGGTCATTTTCACACCGTCAGGGACCCTAAGGGGGCCTACCAGCTGTCTCCCCATGATTCCAGCCCAAACACCTCCTTGCTGACGTCGCAGCCTTGTTGGGACATGGTGGCCATTCACCAACCATCCACTACTCCATCCATCTGGATCATCCAGGGTTACACGGCACTCATCAGTAAACAACATGGTTTGAAAATTAGCCTTCGTGTATTTCTGAGCCCACTGCAACCGTTTCTGCTTGTGAGCATTGTTTAGGGGTGGCCGAATAATAGCTTTATGCACACTTGCAAGCCTCTGAAGGATCCTACAACTTGAGGTTCGCGGGACTCCAGAGGCACCAGCGGCTTCAATTACCTGTTTGATGCTTTGCAATGGGATTTTAGCAGCTGCTCTCCTAATCCTATTAATTTGTCTGACAGAAACCTTCCTCATTATTCCTTTATCTGAACGAACCCGTCTGTGCTCTGAATCAGCCACAAATCTTTTCACAGTACGATGATCACGCTTACGTTTTCTTGAAATATCCAATGTTTTCATACCTTGTCCAATTTATTGCACTATTTCACGCTTTTCGGCAGCAGAGAGATCCTTTTTCTTTCCCATATTGCTTGAAGCCTGTGGCCTGCTTAATAATGTGGAACGTCCTTCTTAAGTAGTTTTCCTTTGATTGGGCACACCTGGCAAACTAATTATCACAGGTGTCTGAGATTGATTACAATGATCCAAAGAGCCCTAAGACACAATACCATCCATGAGTTTAATTGAAAAACTAATAATTAAATGTTTATGAAACTTAAATCCAATGTGCATAATAATTTGGAACACGGTGTATGTCCAGAGAGGTGGCTCTGATTGACTTAAAACAATAGACATAATACACACGTTTCCCCTGAAAATTGGCAGGTTCATCAGAAAACAAAACTAGTAGTCAAAAAGAAATAGTCAAAAATGCAATACTTGTCAAACATAATGAAACAGAGCCTACCCATTGATATGCACAGTTTGAAGTTAATCTATTTGTGCACTTGTTTATCTAGGTCCCACCTCTGTACCAGATATCCACAATAAAGTATTGGCTAGGCCATTATTAGGTTATCTAGGGTAAAGGACTGAGGTTGGAGTCGTCCCTTGAGTAGGGGCTTTACTCCGACTAAGGCCTTATTCACACGAACGTGTGCGTTTTGCGTGTCGCAGTTCCGTGTGTCATCAGTGTTTGCTGCGTGGCTGCGTGATTTCCACGCATATGCCATGCTTATGACACGCGGTTTTGACGTTTAGAAAAAGAAATGAGGGAAGTGCTTTAATTTTTTCCTTCATTTCTTTAACTACTGTTGCGCGAATCACGCTCGTCACGCGGAAGTGCTTCCGTGTGCCGTGCGCAATTTTCACACACCCATTGACTTCAATGGGTGCGTGATGCGCAAAAAACAGCCAAGTATAGGACATGTCGTGAGCTTTATGCAGCGGACACACGCTGCGTGAAAATCGCGGACTGTCTGAACAACCCCATTCACTAACATAGGTCCGTGCGATGCGCGTAATACACGTTCGTGTGAATAAGGCCTAAGAAGGGTCACCCGATCGGGTATACCAGGGTCAATAGTTTTTCTTGTTCTCTCAACTTAATGAACAAACGAAAAAAAAAAACCTTTCCTCACTCTTATTGTTATTACTTTTTTATTTTGCATTATTGTTTGGAGAGTTAATAATTTTCCCTTTTTTATCCTAATATATTAATTAAAGGTTACGTTTTACTGTGTAATTTTTTTGATCCGTCCCGACTTCTATCTCTGCTGGCTGTATCAAATCATAACAGCCAGCTGAAGCTCCCTAAGCAGTGAAGTCAGGAGGATGAGCGGGTGGAGGCAGGATCAAAGTCACCATATTTACTACCAGGCCCGGTGGAAGGTAATAAAAATAAAATAATTTTCTTTTCACTGCTTGGCGCCACCCCTGGCATTGGACCTCCAGTGCCTAGTGTCAAATACGGGCTTGATTCTCCATGAACACAATATAAAGGGTGCTTAGCAATGGTTTATCCTGCTATTAACCCCTTTATGATAGCCAATACGCAGCTTCACGGAGGTCATTAAGGGGCCATATTCTACAGCACCGTGGAGTAATGGCTGTGTAACGGCAGGGGGTAGGGAGACGGACAAGTGAGCCCTAATCTACCCGCCACTCTGTCCCTGCCTACTTGCAACGACCCGCCCTAGGCGACGGGGTACAACTGGGCGGCGGTCCCTGCGCTCAGTAAGTGCACGACAAACACGACAAACATACAAGGAACACGAGCAAGGAAAAGGGGCCGTTGCCCACGGCAACACCGTGAGCAACCAGAGTGGTGAACGAGCCGAGTCAAGCCAGGAGTGTGCGAGGTACAAAACGAAAAGCAGAAGAGTAGTCGGTAAGCCAGGGTCGGTATGGAGCAGGATCAAAAATAGCAGGAGCTGTAGCTGGGCCAGGAACCACAAGGAAGGAAACAAAAGCAATAACAAGCACCGAGGGACAGGAAGTGCAGGCTTAAATAGACCGAGGGCGGGAGCTAGCTGAGTCTGGCCAGGTTACGATAGGCTCTCCCACTCCTAAGCCTGCCAGCCTGAATGGTGGAAGCAGGAGTCAGTCTCAGGGATGTATTCTCAGGTGCTGACTGATTAGTTCTGGGAGTTAACCCCGCAGTGCCTGGCAGATCCTTTACAGTACCCCCCCTTTTATGAGGGGCCACCGGACCCTTTCTAAGTGGACCTGGCTTACTGGGGAAACGCAGGTGGAACCTCCTGACCAATACCCCAGCGTGAACATCCCGGGCGGGTACCCAAGTCCTCTCCTCGGGCCCGTATCCTCTCCAATGGGCCAGGTACTGGAGGGAGCCTTGGACCATCTTGCTGTCCACAATCCTGGCCACCTCGAATTCCACCCCCTCCGGGGTGAGGATGGGAACAGGAGGTCTCCTCGAGGGAGCCAAGGACGGGGAGCAGCGTTTGAGGAGGGAGGCATGAAACACGTCGTGTATCCGAAAAGACGGGGGTAACTCCAGCCGGAAGGAGACAGGATTGAGGACCTCAATGACCTTATACGGCCCAATAAACCGGGGAGCAAACTTCTTGGACGGAACCTTGAGACGCAAGTTCCTAGACGACAACCACACCAGATCCCCGACCACAAACAGGGGGTTAGCAGAACGTTTTTTATCAGCCTGAGTTTTTTGTACGCTCTGGGACACCTCTAGGTTTTTCTGAACCTGGGCCCAGACTGTGCACAGTTCCCGATGAACGACCTCTACCTCAGGATTGTTGGAACTACCAGGTGAAACGGAGGAGAACCGTGGATTAAACCCAAAATTACAAAAAAAAGGAGAGACCCCAGACGAGTTACTGACCCGGTTATTAAGGGAAAATTCAGCGAGGGGAATGAAAGAGACCCAATCAAATTGACAGTCAGAGACAAAACACCTTAAGTATTGTTCTAGAGACTGATTAGTCCTCTCCGTTTGGCCATTGGTTTCAGGATGGAAGGCAGAGGAGAAGGACAGATCAATCCCCAACTTCATACAGAAGGCTCTCCAAAACAATGAAACAAATTGTACCCCTCTGTCCGAAACAATATTGACAGGGACCCCATGGAGACGCAGGATGTGTTTGACAAACAAGGTAGCCAACGTTTTGGCGTTGGGTAGTTTCTTGAGGGGCACAAAGTGGCACATCTTACTGAAGCGGTCCACCACCACCCACACCACCGACTTGCCTTGGGATGGAGGCAAATCGGTGATAAAATCCATGGAGATATGTGTCCAAGGTCTCTGGGGAATGGGCAACGAACGCAGTAAGCCCGCTGGTCGGGACCTGGGAGTCTTGGACCTAGCACAAACCTCACAAGCGGCGACGTAGGCCTTAACGTCCTTAGGCAACCCAGGCCACCAATAATTTCTGGTAATGAGGTGTTTGGTACCCAGGATGCCTGGATGGCCAGATAGTGCGGAGTCATGATTTTCCCTAAGTACCCTTAGCCGGAATTGCAGGGGAACAAACAGCTTGTTCTCAGGAAGGTTCCCGGGAGCTGCACCTTGATCAGCAGCAATTTCAGAGACTAAATCAGAATCGATCGAGGAAATGATTATACCTGGAGGCAAAATACAAGCAGGATCTTCCTCCGAAGGAGGGCTGGCCATGAAGCTACGCGACAGTGCATCAGCCTTAATATTTTTAGACCCAGCCCTATAGGTAACCAAAAAATTGAATCTGGTAAAAAATAACGCCCATCGAGCTTGTCTCGGGTTTAGCCTCCGGGCAGATTCTAGGAACACCAGATTCTTGTGGTCGGTAAGGACCGTTACCTGGTGCCTAGCCCCCTCCAGGAAGTGGCGCCACTCTTCAAATGCCCATTTAATGGCTAAGAGTTCGCGGTTGCCAATATCATAGTTACTTTCAGTTGGCGAAAACTTCCTGGAGAAGTAGGCACAGGGGCGGAGATGGGTGAGGGACCTGGTACCCTGGGACAAGACAGCCCCCACTCCCACCTCAGATGCGTCAACTTCCACGATAAATGGCTCCATTTGGTTGGGCTGAACCAGCACCGGGGCCGAGACAAAGCACTTCTTAAGGACCTCAAAAGCTTGGACAGCCTCAGGAGGCCAGTGGAGGAGATCAGCACCTTTGCGAGTGAGGTCCGTAAGGGGCTTAGCGATGACCGAGAAGTTAGCAATAAATCTCCTGTAATAATTAGCAAACCCCAAAAAACACTGTAACGCCTTCAGGGAGGCAGGTTGGACCCATTCCGCCACAGCCTGAACCTTGGCGGGGTCCATGCGGAATTCATGAGGAGTGAGGATTTGACCCAAAAATGGAATCTCCTGTACCCCAAACACACATTTTTCGGTTTTGGCAAACAGTTTATTTTCCCGAAGGACCTGGAGCACCTTCCTGACATGCTCCACGTGGGAGGACCAGTCCTTGGAAAACACCAGTATGTCATCAAGGTACACTACCAGAAAAATCCCCAGGTAATTTCTCAAAATCTCATTTATGAAATTCTGGAAGACCGCAGGGGCATTACACAACCCAAAGGGCATGACGAGGTATTCGAAATGGCCTTCGGGCGTGTTAAACGCAGTCTTCCACTCATCCCCCTCTTTGATGCGAATAAGGTTATACGCCCCCCGTAGATCCAATTTAGAAAACCATTGGGCCCCCTGAACCTGATTAAAGAGATCAGGAATCAAAGGAAGGGGATACTGGTTCCTTACCGTGACCTTATTCAGGCTACGGTAGTCAATGCATGGCCTAAGACCACCATCCTTCTTCCCCACGAAGAAGAAGCCAGCACCTACCGGAGAAGAAGAGGGACGAATGTAACCCTTGGCCAGGGATTCCTGGATATACACTCTCATAGCTTCACGTTCGGGACAAGAAAGATTAAATATCCTACCCTTAGGAAGCTTAGCTCCTGGTACCAATTCGATAGCGCAATCGTATTCTCTATGAGGAGGTAACACTTCGGAGGCCTCCCTAGAGAAAACATCAGCGAAGTCCTGAACAAACTCGGGTAGCGTATTCGCCTCCTTAGGAGGAGAAATAGAATTAACAGAAAAACATGACGTACAACATTCATTACCCCATTTGGTTAGCTCCCCAGTATTCCAGTCAAACGTAGGATTATGCAACTGCAACCAGGGAAGACCTAGCACCAAATCGTACGATAATCCCTGCATCAACAGTACAGAGCATTGCTCCAAATGCATGGAGCCAACAAGGAGTTCAAAAACAGGGGTATGCTGTGTAAAATAACCATTAGCAAGAGGAGTGGCGTCGATACCCACTACCGGGACAGGTTTAGGCAAATCAATAAGAGGCATAGCAAGGGACATAGCAAATTCCACAGACATGATATTAGTAGAGGACCCTGAATCCACGAAAGCACTGCCGGTAGCAGACCTACCACCAAAAGAGACCTGAAAGGGAAGCAAGATCTTAGTACGTTTCATATTTACGGGAAATACCTGTGCGCCCAAGTGACCTCCCCGATGATCACTTAGACGCGGAAGTTCTCTGGCTGCAACCTTACGCTTAGGACAGTTGTTCACTTGATGCTTGTCGTCCCCACAGTAGAAGCAGAGACCATTCTTCCTGCGGAATTCTCTACGTTGTTGGGGGGACACGGAGGCCCCGAGTTGCATAGGTATCTCTGAATCTTTCGGGGAGGAACGAAGCAACGGAGCTTCGGGAGGCATCATGGGGGAGTCGGAGGAGAAAACACATAAACGTTCACGTTGTCGTTCCCTGAGACGTCGGTCAAGTCGTATCGCTAAAGCCATAACCTGGTCTAGGGAGTCAGAAGAGGAATAGCTAACTAGCAGGTCTTTCAGGGCATTCGACAGACCCAACCTAAACTGGCACCTTAAGGCAGGGTCATTCCACCGAGAAGCTACGCACCACTTCCGAAAGTCAGAGCAATACTCCTCAACAGGTCTCTTACCCTGACTTAAGGTCACCAGCTGACTCTCGGCAAAGGCAGTCCTGTCAGTCTCGTCATAAATAAGTCCGAGAGCAGAAAAGAAACAATCAACGGAGGAAAGTTCAGGGGCGTCAGGAGCCAAGGAGAAGGCCCACTCTTGGGGCCCTTCCTGGAGCCGGGACATAATTATACCCACCCGCTGGCTCTCAAAACCTGAGGAATGAGGCTTTAAACGAAAGTAAAGCCTACAACTCTCCCGAAAGGAGAGAAAAGTCCTCCGGTCCCCTGAGAACCGGTCGGGCAACTTGAGGTGGGGTTCAAGAGGTGCGGTGCGGGGAACTACCAGGGTAGCATCAGGCTG
Source organism: Rhinoderma darwinii (assembly GCF_050947455.1). NCBI lineage: Eukaryota > Metazoa > Chordata > Amphibia > Anura > Rhinodermatidae > Rhinoderma > Rhinoderma darwinii. The sequence continues at coordinate 82,266,574 of NC_134689.1, forward strand.
GTTGACCCTCTGAGCCAGGGCCTGGACCTGTAGGGAGAGACCCTGCATTTGCTGAGCCAGGGTCTCACGGGGATCCATAGTGGTGTCAGGGACCAGGGGTAGACTAGGTATGGGCTTGTTATTATGTAACGGCAGGGGGTAGGGAGACGGACAAGTGAACCCTAATCTACCCGCCACTCTGTCCCTGCCTACTTGCAACGACCCGCCCTAGGCGACGGGGTACAACTGGGCGGCGGTCCCTGCGCTCAGTAAGTGCACGACAAACACGACAAACATACAAGGAACACGAGGAAGGAAAAGGGGCCGTTGCCCACGGCAACACCGTGAGCAACCAGAGTGGTGAACGAGCCGAGTCAAGCCAGGAGTGTGCGAGGTACAAAACGAAAAGCAGAAGAGTAGTCGGTAAGCCAGGGTCGGTATGGAGCAGGATCAAAAATAGCAGGAGCTGTAGCTGGGCCAGGAACCACAAGGAAGGAAACAAAAGCAATAACAAGCACCGAGGGACAGGAAGTGCAGGCTTAAATAGACCGAGGGCGGGAGCTAGCTGAGTCTGGCCAGGTTACGATAGGCTCTCCCACTCCTAAGCCTGCCAGCCTGAATGGTGGAAGCAGGAGTCAGTCTCAGGGATGTATTCTCAGGTGCTGACTGATTAGTTCTGGGAGTTAACCCCGCAGTGCCTGGCAGATCCTTTACAGGCTGCATGGATGATCGTACATCAGAGATGCAAAAATCACTTTAAGGGTTTAACCCCTTCAGGACACAGCCTGTTTTGGCCGTGTGGACACGGATGACTTTTTCAAATCTGACATGTTTTAATTTATGTGGAAATAACTTTGGAATGCTTTTAACTACCCAAGTGATTCTGAGATTGTTTTTTCGTGACCTATTGGACTTTATGTTAGTGGAAAAATGTGGCCAATAAATTTAGTATTTATATGTGAAAAATACCACAATTTTGCAAAAAAATGCAAAAATTTGCATTTTTCTAAATTTAAATGTATCTGCTTGTAAAACAGAATTTGTAATACCACACAAAATAGTTACTTGTTTACATTTCCCATATGTCTACTTTATGTTGGCATAATTTTTTGAACATCCTTTTATTTTTCCAGGACGTTACAAGGCTTAGAACTGTAGCAGCAATTTCTCAAATTTTTAAGAAAATTTCCAAAACCTATTTTTTTAGGGACCAGTTCAGTTCTGAAGTGGCTTTGAGGTCCTTATATTTAAGAAACCCGCCATAAGTCATTGAAATTTTAAAAACTGCACCCTTCAAAGTATTTAAAACAGCATTTAGAAAGTTTCTCAACCCTTTAGGTGTTTCACAGGAATTGAAGCAAAGTGGAGGTGAAATTTATAAATTACATATTTTTTTTAGAAAATCCATTTTAATCCATACTTTTCCTGTGATATAGAACATTTTACCAGAGAAACGCAACTCAATACTTATTGCCCAGATTCTGCAATTTTTATAAATATTCCATACCTGGCCCTAGTGTGGTAATGGACTGAAACACAGGCCTCAGACACAAAGGAGTACTTAGAGGATTTTGGGGCATCCTTTTTATTAGAATATATTTTAGGCACCATGTTAGGTTTAGAGCGGTCTTGCGGGGCCAAAACTGTGGAAATACCCCCAAAAAGACACCATTTGGCAAACTACACCCCTCAAGGAATTTATAGAGGAGTATAGTGGGAATTTTGACCCCACAGGTTTTTTTTCTGAATTTAGTGAAATTAGACCGTAAAAATGAAATTCTACATTTTTCCAATAAAACGTAGAAATTATACATTTTTACAAGGCATAAAGGAGAAAAAGCACCCTCAACATTTGGAAAGCAATTTCTCCTATGGCAATACCCCATATAATGAGCATTTTGGTTCCACAATTTGTTTTCTGAATTTAGTGGAATCAGTCTGTATAAATGAAAATCGATGTTTTTTTCTAATAAAATATTGTTTTAGCTCAGACTTTTCCATTTTCACGATAGATAAAAAAGAAAAAAGCACTCCAACATGTGTAAAGCAAACTCTTCTGAGCATGGCAATACGGATATGTGGTAATAAACTGCTGTTTGGATCCACAGCAGGGCTTTGAATGGATGCAGCACTATTTTGGCTTTTCGTGTGTCATGTTGTATTTTCAAAGCCCCTGAGGGACCAAAACAGTGGAAACACTCCAAAGGTGACCCCATTTTGTAAACTACACCACTTAAGGAAACTATCTGGGTGTATAGTGAGCAACTAAACCCCGCAGGTCTTTTGCAGAATTTATTAGAATTAGGCCGTGAAAATGAATATCAAAATTTTTTCAACTAAATTGGAGAATTCCTTAATTTTTACAAGGGATAAAGGAGAAAAAGCACCCCAACATTTGTACAGCAATTTCTTCCAAATACGACAATACCCCACATGTGGTCATAAACTGCTGTTTGGACACACGGCAGGGCTCAGAAGCAGTAGCGATATTTGGCATGCAGATTTTGCTGGATTGGTTTTTGGGCGCCATGTCCCATTTGCAAAACCCCTAAGGTGCCAGAGTACAGTGGAAGCCCCCAAAAAGTGAACCCATTTTGGAAACGACACCCCTCAAGGCATTTAGCATTTGCCTGGACATATGACAGGGCTCAGAAGTGAAGAGCAACATGCGAATTTGAGGCCTATTTTGTTGATTTTTTGCAGTATTGGCCCACAATTGCAGGGCTCTGAGATCAAATAGTAAAACAAACCCCCAAGTAGTGACCCTATTTTGGAAACTACACCACTTAAAGCATTTTAAGGGGTGTAGTGAGCATTTTGACCCCACATGTGTTTTTTCATTAGAAATTAATTAACTCTTTCAGAACTGAGCCATTTTTTGCTTTTTCATTTTCGTTTTTCACTCCCTGCATCCCAAGAGTGGTATGAGGGCTTATTTTTTGCGGGAGGAGTTGTAGTTTATATTTAAAGTACCATATAATGCACTGGGAAACTGAAACAAAATTCTTTGCTGGCTGAATTTGTAAAAAACTTCATTGTTTTTTGGGTTTAGTTTTTACAGCTAAAAACTGCGGTAAAAACGTCAACTTAACTTTATTCTGCGGCTCGATTACAGTGATATAAAATTGATATAGTTTTTTTTATATTTTACTACTTTTAGTTTATAATGTGGGGGTATATGTAATCTGTGTGGAGAACATCAGGGTATAATAAGAGGGTATAATAATGGGGTAAATAAATAATAATCCGCAGATATGTGGCCAGTATCGCACTGTCAAATGGTGCCCAATCTTAACCGCTTTTGGAACGCTCTGCACATTTTGTGTCGCTATATTCTGAGAGCGAGAACTTTTTTATTTTTTCACCACCGGAGCTGTGTGAGGGCTTATTTGTTGCGGGACAATCTGTCGTTTTCATTGATACTATTTTGGGGTAGATGTGATTTTTTTTATCACTTCAAGTTCCTTTTTTTGGCAAGCAAGGTGACCAAGAACCAGCAATTCTGCTAATTATTTTTATTCTTTTTTTTTTTTTTACAGTTTTTACCATGGGCTATAAATGACATTTTTACTTTATTACGGTGATACCATATCTATATTGTTTTTTTTATGTTTTGCAGCGTTTGCACAATAAAATCACTTATTTTAAAAATAATTAAATTTTTTGCCACAATGTTCTGAGAGCCATAACTTTTTTATTTTAGTCAATAAAGCTGTGTAAGGTCTTGTTTTTTGGGGGACTGGTTGTAATTTTTATTGGTACTATTTTGGGGTACATGCAACCTTTTGATCACTTTTTATTCTATGTTTCGGGGGGGGGGGGGGGTGGTGAGCAAAAAATTGCGATTCTGGCATTGTTTTTTATTTTATTTTTTTGCAGTGTTTACCGTGCGAGAAAAATAACATTACAGTGTTATAGTTTGGGTCGTTGCAAACGCGGTCATGCCAAATCTATACTCTTTTAACGTTTTCATTTGTTTTCCCTATAATAAAAGAATAAGGCCTCATGCACACGACCGTAGCCATGTGCACGGCCATTAATTTCGGGTCGGCCGGCCGCAGATTGTCACCCGCAAGCCACCCGCAAATCGCGGGCCATGTACGGGTCGCGTCCCATTATTTTCTATGAACCTGGAACCGCAGAACACGACCGTAATAAGACATGTCCGTTCTTTCTGCGGTCCAGGCTCCTGGGCCATGCATGGACCGTGGAAACCACGGTAGTGTGCATGAGCCCATAGAAATGAATGGGGCCACAATTCTCCCATGGATTTTCGGGGGAATTGGAGCCGCAAAAGCACGTTCGTGTGCATGGGGCCTTATTATAGGAAAAAAGGCAGTTTTTGTTTTTTTAACTTATAACTTTTATTTTTACACTTTTATACATTTTTATTCACTTTTTTAACTTTTTATTTTGTCCCACTAGAGGACTTGAAGGCCTGCAACTCTGATCTCTATACTAGTACATTACACTACCTACGTAATGTTTTAGAGGTGTCAGTGTGACACTGACAGCAAGCCTGTCCTCATTGGCTTCCGTACATGAGGATTGCCAATCTGCTACAAACCCCATAAATGCGGCAGTCGCTATCGACCGCCACAATTAAGGGGTTAATTGTTTCTTCGACACTGTCTGTTTGGACAGTGAGCACCAGGAACCGTTTCAGTAACTGTACGTTGCCTCGTTGTGCGGGAAGCGGGTAAACGCTGCAGAATTTCCTCAACAGAATTCTGTGCAGAAAATCTGCATCATTTACAGTAGTAGCAAAGTTGATAAGATTTTAACAAATCTCTCAGAAAATGTGCATAAATTGACCTGCGATGCGTTTTTTTAATCCGAGGCATGTCAATCTATGCTGCGGAAACATTGCTCTTTTGTTGTGGGTTTCCACTTTGTATTCAATGGGGAGGTAAGATCTGCAACAAAAAGCTAATTTTGCAATTTTTGTGACGGAAACACAAAAAAGAAAACCTTTGTTTGGTTTAAAAATGTTAAAAAGTTAATGCTTACCCCGTTGGACGTTATCAAAGAGATGCATTCCTCTTTTCTCCATCCAGCCTGGCCCAATCACAGACTGCAGTGGTCACATGGGTTGCAGCATCATCCCAGGAGGCTGGGCACCACGGAAAGCAGAGGGATGCAATACTAGGACAATGTGTGTGGGGGGGGGGGGGTTAAGTATTGGCTGTTTTTTTGTGCAGTAGCACTGTGTCCTCCTGAAAATCTGCACCACAAATTGGTAAAGTTTATTGACTGGAATTCCCTGCAGATTCTAGGTTGGATATGCAGCGTACTTTTATGCAGCTGATCCAACGCAAGGGAACATACCCTAAAATATAAAACAGTTTTAATTCCGTTTGACGAATATTTGCAAAAAAAAAAAAATAATCAAAAAAGAAACAGGTGGGAACAATTATTGGACCATCCTGCGTACAAAAGTTCCAAATAAAATGGTGCTTTGAATTTTTGGTAAGTATTTAGGTAACCTGTTTTTACCTTAAATTATTCCACTATGAAACTAACGTAAGACCCCCTTTCACACGTAGCAGCTATATTGCGGATTTTCCATCCTGATTTGCGGCTAGATAATGCACAGTGGAAAACTGTTTCAGGCAAGTTGATGAAATTTAAGAAATATCATTTGCATGCTGCCGAACATATTCTGCATGAAAATCTGATTTTTAAATCTGCAGCATGCTGATTGTGTTCTGGCTGTTCGGCTGGATTTCACTTTTTCAATGTAGGGTAAAATCTGCAGCAAAATCTGCACGTGTTGTTATGTTGCAGATATGCTCTGGAAATGCTGCAGAAACTCTGTGAATATGCTGAAAATCCGTAAAAATTCTGCTGGATACACACACAGCATTTACTACAATTTTTGGTGGCGTTTTCTGCTGGTTTTTTTCCGCATTATTTAGATTTATATATTTATATATTTACAAAAATGTTGCGGCCAGATGTTAGTTTAACCTCTTAATGCTGAAGGACGGATATATCCGTCCTCTGCAGCTGCTAGTTCGCGCAGGGGGACGGATATATCCGTCCTGTGATCGCGCGGGTACTGACAGTGTACCCACGCGATCAGCGGCACGAGCATGGCTGTTATACACAGCCTGGCTCCTGCCCCAACTTCCGGAATCAACAGCAACAGCGACAGCAAATGTGTTTGACAGAGGGCGGGTGCTCCCTCTGTCACCCCATCAGCGCCCCCGCAAAGAAATCGCGGGTCGCCGTCGGGTTTCCATGGCAGTTGGGGGCTAACAAAAGCCCCCAGGTCTGTCTTCAGCAAATTCCTGTTAGGCCATGCCGGAGGCATGGCCTAATAGATTGCCTGTCGGTTTTACACTGACAGGCAATAATGCTTTGATGTACTAAGTATACCAAAGCATTATATATGTGATCAGCAGATCGCATATTGAATTTTTGGCTAAGTTATGAGCAATTTTATATTTATGCAAATGAGCCTTTCTAATGGATAACTGGGCGTGTATTGTGTTTTTAGCAACTGGGCGTGTTTACTTCTTTCACTGCACAATCACACTGTGCTGTGGATCATGCTGGGCTGAAACAATGAGAAGTGTAGGACACTGATTGGTCACTGATTGGTCAGCATCATACACTCCTCTGTACAACACCCAGTTGGTAAAAAGTAAAAACAAGCCCAGTTGTCCATTGAGAAACTCATTAGCATAAATCTAAACCAGCTCATAAATTGCTCAAAAATGATCGTTTTTCAAAATAAAAACCACTGCTGTTATCTACAGATTATGTAGGAGATAGGGCATTTATAATCTGCTGACAGAGCCTCTTTAAATAAAGTTTGTGAAGACATTTTTTTTTACGGTGTTCACCATGTGGTAAAGATAAAGTGATATTTTTATAGTTCAGGCTGTTCCGAACGCGGTGATACCTATTATGTATAGTTGTTTTTTGTTTTTTTTTAATTTATAAAGGACTTGATCAGGGAAACAGGCTGATTATTGTCTTTATTACCTAAAACCCGGTAAGTTACTTGTTATGCTGATGTACCAGACCGGTCATTTTGCGGGAAGGGGTTAAAGTGTAGTGGTATACCTGTAGTTTTTTTTATTCCAAAACTGTATGGAGGTATTTTTTAGTGACAGTATAGTGGAGTTATTTAGTTATGATATGGTGGTATTATCTAGTCACGGTATGGTAATGTATCCAGTCACACTATGATGGTGTTATCTAGCCACAATATGATGGTGTTATCCTGTCACTGTATGGTGGTGTTATCCAGTCACTGTATGGTGGTGTTACCCAGTTACAGTATGGTGGTGTTATACAGTCACTGTATAGCATTATTTAGTCACAGTATTGTCACTTCTTGGGATGTTTTTGGATCCATTTTTCATTGACTCCAATTAAAAACAGCTCCAATTACGTCCTTAAAAGACGCTGCGAAAAATGCGAGTACTTGCAAAAACGTCTGAAATTCAGGAGCTGTTTTCGCCTGAAAACAGCTCTGTAATTTCAGACGTATTTTGCGTTTACGTGTGAACATAACCTAACAATGATCAGAAGATGAGGACTTCGAATCCCCTATTGGGAGAAAAAAAAAGTAAAACAAAATGTTTTAGGACAATGAATAAATAAATAAAAGCTTCAAGTAATAAAAACATAAATCGCCTTTTTTTCCCTGATCAAGCCTTACATTTCCCTACATAAATAAAAAAACAATGGCAGAAATGCTTATTTTTGGTCACCATGCCTCAAAAAAATGGAATAAAAAAAGATCAAAAGTTGCATGTGCCCCAAAATGATAACAATAAAAACAACATCTTGTTTCGTAAAAAACAAGCCCTGACACAGCTCCATTGATAGAAAAATAAAAAAGTTATGTTTCTAAGTATATGGCAACAGCAAAACATAATTTAAATTTAGTAAAACGTGTTGTTGTGTAAAAGTATTAAAACATATACAAACTGTTGATTATACCGCACGATGAGCGACTTAAAGAAAAACAACAATTCCACAATTTCTGGGTTTTTTTCTCCACACCTCCCAAAAAATTGAATAAAAAATTATAAAAAAAAGTTGCATGTACCCCAAAATAGTACCAATAAAAACTTCCTCTGGTCGTGTAAAAACAAGTCCTTACACAGCTACATCAATGGAAAAATAAAAAAGTTATGACTCTCGGAACGCAATGGTGAAAAATGACGACCATGACTAATTTATAGGTCCAACAGTCTTTCGCTTACACCCCCACATTATTATTTGCTATATATCACATATGTGGATCCCGTAGATGATTCGGAGATAATAGCATTTTGGCGCCTTGTGCTGCATATCGGGCCAGAGAAGAAGCCAAAGATTAGGCAATACTAGAGCGCGGATATTTTGTACACCCCGATTAAAATACCTAATAAGTTGTGTCATTATGCCACAAAGCAGAATGTAGTTGGGCCAATGACATAATCTGAGAATAGAAGTTTTGGTATCCAAGAAGAAATACCAAAAACATTATAATGGGGAGGGGGCTCCAAAAATAATTGGGGGAATTTATCCACCTTCCTACGCCATTTTTCTGGTGTAGAAAAGTCACAAATGGGCCCAAAAGTTGCAATTTGTGATGCAAAAGAAAACTGCCACAAATAAGCTCCTAGCTGGCGCAGATTTCACTCTGTGGGGCGTGGCAATAATAGAAGGCCCTGTACCTTGCCCCCCATAATCGAACTAACTCCCTCCTTCCATCGGACAATTAAAAAATATATATTCTCACTTCACCATTTCTCTACTCTTTTAGGCTCCTTCAGGCTCCCTCAGCGTGCGGCGGCTCATGCAAGGTCTTGATGCTGGGCAGCATCAGGATATTGTATATGACACAGCACTAATGATGTTAAATGCTCCATGACATATAAGGCCCTAATGCTGCTCGGCGTCAGGACTGTATGAGCCACAGAGCCTGAGGGGACATGACGTGGGAAAGAGGAGCTGTGAAAGGGGTATAATTATTTTTTATTCTATGTTTGATTGGGGGGTGTGGGTAGCGCAGGGCCACGGTCGTTGCATCACACGGCCAGCGGGAAGATGGAAAAGATTTATTAAATGACGTGCATCTCTTAATAAATCTGTAACATCTTACTCTGCCGGAGCAAATAGCTAAAACTGGCTAGTCTGTGTAAATCTGCCCCAATGTGGCTCCAATCAACCGCACTTCTTTATTATTTAGATATACTAGTTTTATGTAATTAAATCTGTATGTTAAATAAATGGTAATAGTCAATTTAAAAACATATGGGGGATTTTGCAAGAGCAGACATGTACATGTACAAAGAATAAATGTAAAGAATCATAATAATGCATTTCAAATGAACACAAGCATAATAACACATCATAAATAACATAAGTGTTCAATAACCAGTAGCAACCAATCTTCCATTTACAGTCATTAGCCTAAGTTACACTAGACTCATCAAAGCTAACATCTGACATCTGTGCTATTTACACTATGCTATTAAGTCTAATAGCATGCTAATCATTCAATACGTAATATTTTATCTATATCGTAAAATCTACAAAGCAGAACCCATTCAGAATAGTGCATCATTTCAACCAGCAAGCCCATTATATTTAGAGAAAGTTAATATATTTAAATACTGTACACAGAGCACAGCATTAGTTTCTTTTGCAAGTCGAGGACCTGTTACTATTAGCTCTTATGGCCGACATTCATTATTCAGTATATGCCAGATTTTGTCCGAAATTGCAGACTAAATAAACCTCTAAAATGATGTCATAATTGCATAAAATTTGACTTCTCACTCCAAAAAAGAAAGCCAGTGAGAAAAGGGTTCGTGGTCAAGCTGTAAACTAAGTTTTACACTTATTTATTAAATGCAAAGAATAGAAAAAAGGCACAAATGAATGGCACAAATGTATGGACACTCATAACTAGAACTTCAAACAGTTAGATGACTCCAAATGCACCAGATTTATTAAGACGTGTGCGGCTTTGAAAAATTAGATGCAATTCTCGCCAACTACCCTCTCCAATTTAATTAGTGCAGAATATGCTATTATTATTATTATTATTATTATTATTATTATTAAATGTGGCCATCAAAGTCTGTATCACATTTGGTGTCCAGTGACTGAAATGATCTGGTAGGGGGGTGATAATAGGAAGAGTAGTTAAATAACAGATAAGGTTCGGTACACAGATAAGCGGCAACACGTTGTAGCATGAGGCAGAGACGAGGTCAGGAAACAATGGTGGTGGTGGTCTTCTCTCCGGCTCCCTCATCATTCCAGCGCCGCTAATACAAGGTCTTAATGTGACGCAGTACTTCAATGTCATCAGTGGTGTTTCGCATACATCGTCTGACGCAGCCCGGCGCATTATTTTTAATTAGATTTTTCGTTAATTTAACTATTCAACTGGGTGGCATGGGTGTAGTATGATTGGGGAGGAACCAGGTAAGGGCCCAGCATCGACTTATACCTTTCTACACCCCATAGGGTGAAATCTTCGCCAGGTAGGAGCTAGCGTAGATTTTCACTATTATTCACTGCAGTTTTCTGGCGTAAATAATAATAAATTTGTCGGGCCACAGTGGTCACGCCCCTTCCTCCAAAGCCAAACCCCTTTCCTCAAAAGTGACGAGGGTTGCAAAAAAAACTAAGAGTCGTAATTTACACTGCACATTTTGACTTTTGAACCCTTTGGCAACTTTTCTACGCAAGAAAACTGGCATAGAATGGTTGATAAATTACCTCCATTATGTACCACAACTTTAATAAAAATGTATTGTAAAGACGGGGTAGGGAGATAGACAGGTGAGCCCTAATCTACCCGCCACTCAGTCCCTGCCTACTTTCACGACCCGTCCTAGGCGACGGCGTACAACTGGGCGACGGTCCCTTCGCTCAATATGTGCCCGACAGACAAACAGACAAGGGAACACAGAAGCTAAGGGAAAAGGGGCAGTTGCCCACGGCAACACCGTGAGCAACAAGAGTAGTGAACGAGCCGAGTCAAACCAGGAGTGTACGAGGTACCAAACGCAGAGCAGGAGCGTAGTCAGTAAAGCCAGGGTCAATAAGCAGCTGAGGTCAATAGTAATAGCTGGAACAGCAGAGCCAGGAAACAAGAGAGAATCACAGGCAAAGACAAGAAGCAAATGAAGGTATACATAGACCAAGGGCGGGAGCTAGAACCGTCTGGCCAGGCTGTGATAGTTTCTCCCACTCCTCAGCCTACCAGCCTGAGTGATAGCAGATCGAGTCACTCTATCAGAGCTAGGAGCAGATGCAGACTGATTAACCACGGGCATCGACACAGAAGCTGTGTCTGGCAGATCCTTTACATGTATTTTATGTTATAGCGATTGTGAGATATGAGCTGATTTTTGGGGTGCACTCTTGTACAGAGGCTCCCTGCTGTGTTTCATTCCATATCCATCCATCACTTTTCTATTCCTAGGACGCCAGCTCTTCGAGGGGACTTTTCCTGATGCTGCCCGGGAACTCTAGTGATAGGGGCACATCCTGTCATCCAGCCACTGAGGTAAACTGCTCTTCTGCACATAAGCATCCTGTGCACGGCGGCAGTGCTCCATGATCTCCGGGGTATGAAGCTGTTAGCCATATACATTAATAAGAAAACTGGGTGACATGTCCACCATTACAGCTCCTACAGCTGTTCCACGCAGCAGTCGGCTAATTCTGAACCGCCGAGTTACACAGTAAGTTGTGAGATACTATTTAACATGACACTTTTGCCATTTAGGTTACTAGGAAAGGTGAATGACAATCCCTGCGGCAGTTGTAATGGTGGACAATCATATTTGTTATCATCCAGGTTTTCCACAAACACATGACTAAGGCTACATTCACACGAGCGTATCAGATTCACGCGCGTGAAAAACGCGTGTGAATCTGTTCAGTGTGTGTTGCGTTATGCATCAGTGTGCTTTGCGAGTGGCATGCGTTATTCACGCACTCGCAAAACACGTTTTTTTTTCAATCAAATTGATGCGCCAATCACGCACCGTACACGGATATGTATCCGTGTGTGGTGCGTGGTTTTCACGCACCCATTGACTTCAATGGGCGCGTAGGTGCGTGAAAACACACCAATATAGGACATGCAGTGTTTCACGCAGCGGACTCTTGCTGCGTAAAAACTTACGCATGTGTCAATGGCCCCATTGAAATCAATGGGTCAGTGTGCTACGTGTGATTTCCATGCGCAACACACGGAAGTTATTCATGTTCGTGTGAATGGACCCTAAGTATTAGCTGAATTGAATTTTTAACAACCTGACAGGAAAGTACAAATCAAGGACTTAGGCTCTGTTTACATCTGTAAAAGACTCCATCAGAGGACAAGTCAGAAAAGCACTGCATACTGTGCTATTTTTCCAGTCAAAAGGAAGAAAATCAAAAGGACTCCATTGTAAGTAAATGGGGTCCATTGTGTCCCAGTGATATAAGTTGTACAACTGATCCGGCAAAGCTTTTCGCAAAGGGACAGCATGTTGCAAGTTTGAATGTAGCCGTACATTTATTGAGGTGAGTCATAGCTGATAGAAGTCATCATAGCAGTCTGGGCCAGATGGAGAAGATGGAGCAACTGAATGACTCCAATCAGAGAAGACATCGCTTGTGAGTCACTAAATATAGTTGTTTATTCTGCCTTTGACTGTGTCTGATCAGTATTTTATGCATTTGTCCAGTTTGCAGTGTGGTGATATTCTGCAAACCGCCTGTGTGGTATTTGACCACTTTGTGATCACTGTTTTTTATTGTCAATGTGGTGGTAATATTGACTTACAGCATGATGGTAATGTTAAATTACAGTATAGCATTAATCTTCACTAACCGTATAGTATTAATATTCACTTAACCCCTTCAGGGCACAGTCTGTTTTAGCCTTAAAGACGAAGCTGATTTTTTCAAATCTGACATGTGTCACTTTAGGTGGTAATAACTTTAGAATGCTTTTACCTGTTCAAATGATTCTAAGATTGTTTTCTCGTGATATATTGTCCTTTATGTTAGTAAAAAAATTCTATATTTATTTGTGAAAAACACCACCATTTAGAGAAAATTTGGAAAAATTAGAGCTTTTCTAAATTTAAATGTATATGCTTATAAAACAGATAGGTACACCGCACAAAATAGTTAGTATTTCACATATCCCATATGTCTAGTTTATGTTGGCATTGTTTTTTTTAATGTTCTTTTCTTTTTCTAGGACATTATAAGACTTAGCCTTTTGAAATTTTCTTAAATATTTGAGAAATTACTGCTAAAGTTCTATTTTTTGAGGGACCAGTTCAGTTGTGAAGTGGCTTTGAGAGGTCCATGCAATACAAACCCCCATAAATCACCCCATTTTAAAAACTGCACCGCTCAAAGAATTCAAAACAGCACTAAGAAAGTTTCTTAACCCTTTAGGTGTTTCACAAGAATTAAAGCGACGTGGGGGTGAAATTTACAAATGTCATTTTTTTGCAGAAATTCATATTTAATCCTTTTTTTCTGTAATACAGAGGATTTTACCAGAGAAATGCAACTCAATATTTATTGCCCCGATTCTGCAGTTTTTAGAAATATCCCACATGTGGCCATAGTGTGCTTATGGACTGAAACACCGGCCTCAGAAGCAAAGGAACAGTTATTGGACAATCCCAAAAAGACACCATTTGGCCAACTACATCCCTCAACGAATTTATCAAGGGGTATAGTGAGCATTTTGACCCCACAGGTTTTTTGCTGACTTTAGTGGAATTAGGCAGTGAAAATTAAAATCGATGTTTTTTTTTCTAATAAAATGTCGATTTAGCTCAGATTTTTCCATTTTCACAGTAAATAAAGGAGAAAAAGCACCCCAAAATTTCTAAAGCGAGCACTTCTGAGCACAGCAACACCCCGTATGTGGCAATAAACTGCTTGGACCCACATTTGGACCCACGACAGGGCATAGAAGGGAAGGAGCACCATTTGGCTTTTGGAGCTCAAATTTTGCTGGAATGGTTTGCGGCGCCATGTCACATTTGCAAAGCCCCTGTGGGACCAAATTGGTGGAAACCCCAAAAAGTTACCATATTTGGGAAATTAAACCCCTGAAGGAATTAATTTAGGTGTATAGGGAGCATTTTGACCCCACAGGTTTTTTGCCAAATTTAGTGGAATTAGGCCATGAAATTGAAAAACTAAATTTTTTTAGATAAAAAGTTGACATTTTACATTTTTACAAGGAATAAAGGTGAAAAAGCACCCCAACATTTGAAAAGCAATTTCTCTCGATTACGGCAATACCCCATAAGTGGTCGTAAACTGCTGTTTGGAAACACGACAGGGCTCAGAAGGGAAGAAGCACCATTTGGAGCTCAAATTTAGCTGGAAAGGTTTTCGGGTGCCATGTCACATTTCAAAGCCCCTGCGGGGCCAAAACAGTAGAGGCTCCCCAAAAGTGACCCCATTTGGGAAACTACACACTTGAGGGAATCTATTTACTGGTATAGTGAGCATTTAGACCCCACAGGTCTTTTGCAGAATTTATTGGAATTAGGCCATAAAAATTCATATCACATTTTTGCCACTAAAAAGTTGATTTTTTTTCATTTTCACTAGGGATAAATGAGAAAAAGCCAAGATTTGTAAAGCAATTTCTCCCCAGTACGGCAATACCCCCCATGTGGTCAAAACCTGCTATTTAGACACACTGCATGGCTCTAAAGGGAAGGAGCACAATTTGCTTTTTGAAACAGAGATTTTACAAAATTAGTTTTCTGACACCATGTTGCATTGAGCTAACGTACCAGTACAGTGGAAAGCCCCGAAAAAATTACCCAATTTTGGAAAATACATTCCTGAAAAAATTTATCTAAAGATATGGTGCGCATTTTGACCCCGCAAGTGTTTTTGCAGAAATTGGTGCACAGTGGATGTTGCAGATTGAAAATTGCCATTTTTCCACTGATATGCCATTTCCCACAATAAAAATACTCTTTTCTAAAAAAAAAATCATGTTTTAGTGTCGCCATTTATTTTTTGAATGACAAACTCTAGTTTTTGTGGGTACCATTTTTGAGTACTTGAAGGGTTTTAACGGCTCTGATCGGCGGTAACTGCCATCACCGCCATTGCAGCAGGATGTTAGCTGTATATTATAGCTGACACCTGCTGAAGATGAAGCGATGAAGCTCCGTCTGGTACGTCGGATTGCGGTAAGTTACTTGTTATGCTGACGTACCAGACCGGTCATTTTGCGGGATGAAGGTTAATTTGTAGTGGTATACCTGTAGTTTTTTTTATTCCACAACTGTATGGAGGTATTATTTAGTCACAGTATAGTGGAGTTATTTAGTTATGATATGGTGGTGTTATCCAGTCACAGTGTGCTGGTATTATCTAGTCACGGTATGGTGGTGTATCCAGTCACAGTA
Organism: Rhinoderma darwinii; assembly: GCF_050947455.1. Classification (NCBI taxonomy): domain Eukaryota; kingdom Metazoa; phylum Chordata; class Amphibia; order Anura; family Rhinodermatidae; genus Rhinoderma; species Rhinoderma darwinii. The sequence goes on from NC_134689.1 coordinate 82,281,975, forward strand.
TGATGGTGTTATCTAGCCACAATATGATGGTGTTATCCTGTCACTGTATGATGGTTTTATCCAGTCACTGTATGGTGGTGTTATCCAGTTACGGTATGGTGGTGTTATACAGTCACTGTATAGCATTATTTAGTCACAGCATTGTGGAGTTTTTTTAGTTATGGTATGGTGGTGTTATGTAGTCACTGTATGGTAGCATTATTCAGTAAGAGTACAATGGTATTATCCAGACACCGTATGGGGATGGTATCCAGTCATGTTATAGTGGTGTTATCCAGTCACGGTATGGTGTTGTTATCCAGTCACGGTATGGTGGTATTATCCAGTCACGGTATGGTGGTGTATCCAGTCACAGTATGATGGTGTTATCTAGCCACAATATGATGCTTTTATCCTGTCAGTGTATGGTGGTGTTATCCAGTCACTGTTTGGTGGTGTTATACAGTCACTGTATAGTATTATTTAGTCACACTATAATGGTATTATTTAGTTATGGTATTGTGGTGTTATTCAGTCACAGTATTGTTGTGTTACTCAGACACGTTATGGTGGTGTTATGCAGTCACTGTATAGTAGTATTATTTATTGACAGTGCAGCAGTATTATCCAGTCATGGTATGGTGGTGTTATCCAGTCATGGTATGTCAGTGTTATTCTGTCACTGAATGGTGGCATTATCCAGTCACTGTATGGTGGTGTTATTCAGTCACAATATGGGGGTGTTATCCAGTCACACTATGGTGGTGTTATCCAGTCATGGTATGGTGGTGTTATCCAATCAATGTATGGTAGTAATATTTAGTAAGAGTACAGTGGTATTATCCCGTCACCGTATGGGGTTTTATCCAGTCAAGATATGGTAATATTATCCAGTCATGGTTTAGTGGTGGTGTTATCTAGCCACTGTATAATGGTGTTATCCAATCACTATTTGGTGGTGTTATCCAGTCACAGTATGGTGGTGTTACAGTATGGCGGTGTTATCCAGTCACGCTATAGCGATGTTATCCAGCCAAGGTATTACAGTGTTATCTAGTCTCTGTATGTTGGTGCACTCTAGACACAGTATGGTGGCGTTATGGAGTCTTGGTATGGTGGTGTTATGTAGTCACTGTATGGTAGCATTATTCAGTAAGAGTACAATGGTATTATCCAGTCACGGTATGGTGTTGTTATCCAGTCATGGTATGGTGGTATTATCCAGTCACGGTATGGTGGTGTATCCAGTCACAGTATGGTGGAGTTATCTAGTCACAGTATGATGGGGTTATCCAGTCATGGTATGGCGGTATGATTTAGTTACGGTATGGTGGTAATATTTAGTTACTGCATTTATTATTAATTGGGGATAGGGCTAATTTATGTATGCCGATTCTGCTACATAGTATGCCCTGTACTATCCTAATAGAGCACCTGAGTTTTGGGGAACACAGTCCACACCACTGAACACCAGAATCATATTTAGTGATAAAAGTTTTATTGTAAATCTTCTCCTTTGTTAGCACTGATCAATTATAATCACGATTGCTCAGAAACAAGCGAATCATGATGATAATTGTGGAGTGTTAATGGGCCTTTAATGGGGGCATACTCCATCTTAGTGCCTAGGGTAGTGTGAGCTGTAAATACTGCCCTAATTGAGCCAGAGACTTATTCAGTAAACCATCCAAATTCAGTACACAAATAAGCAGCAGCAGTTTGTAGAGTAAGGCAATAAGGAACTAGACTGCAGGCAGTAAGTAGTCTGGCAAATAGGAAGTGCAAGGCCAAGACTTTTACAGAAAGCCAAAAGGCAATCAAGGCAAGGAATCCAGAAAGGCAAAAGTCAAGAGACCCTAGACAAAAGATTCACAATTGGAGCTGTCCAGTAGCACCAGTTAGCTCAGTGATAAAAACTGCTGTCTTAGGCCCCATACACACTACTGTATAAACTCTCTGTAATTGCGGGACGTAATGTGGTCAGCAATTACGGACCCATTCAGTTCTATTGGTCGCAGACTCCTTTCTGTGTCGCTACGGATGGATTTCCGTGCTGTAGAAATGTTCCGAAAATTATGGAACATGTTCTTTCTTTTGCATTTTACGGGAATGTGGGCGGCCGGCCGTGCCCGCAATCACGGGCCATGATTACGGGCATGGCCGTGTGCATGGGACCTTAGGTCCTATGCACACTACTGTATTTTCAGCTATCCGTAAATACTGTCCGTAAATATGGATCCGCAGTTATCCGTAACTTATCCATATATACGGAACGGTATCCGTAAATACGGTCCGCAGTGCATCCGTATTTGATCCGTATATACGGATCCGTAAAAAATAGAGGCAGGCTGCAAATGATGTCAACAACATGTTGCATAGCAACGCTTCCTTAAATACGGACGGTTTTACGGATGCACATCCGTAGCCGTCCGTATTTACAGAAGCGCCCATAGGCATCTATGGGAGAGTCTGTGCCATAATTATGGACAAGAATAGGACAGGTTCTATAATTTTTTAGCACGGACAACCATCCATAAAAATATGGAACGGTGTCCGTGGCCAATAGAAATTAATAGGTTCGTAATTACGGTTGAAAAATACGGTCGTGTGCATAGAGCTTTAGACACATTCATTTCTCGGTTCAAATCCTGACAGTGGGCCGTTGTTTTTACTTGTTCTGCAGACTAACAGGAGCTTTTATAAAGGGCTTTACGCCAGTTAACTAGCAAAATATGGCACATACCAGAAGATGCGACAAATTTATTAAGACTCCTGTTGGCTTCAAACTAAGACTGGCATGTGAAATGCCAGCCCTAGTAAATCTGCCTCTAAGTTTCTCAATCTAAAAAAAGGTATTTATCAGTATTTGTATGTCTGTACAATGTGTGCAAATAAACAAAAAAAAAAAAAAAAAAGAATCCCCCAAACACAGAAGAAAAAAAAAGTAGTTGAATTATTTAATCTAGAATATAGATAACAGGACTAGTTCCTTTGTAAGAGACCCTCAATGCACAGTTTCCTTTGCTATTGCATTTCTCATAGGATGCATTATGCTGCCACCTCTTAAGAGCTGTATAGTTCTCCTCTTGAGGAAGCAATTTGATTAAATTAAGGCCTCTTGTACAGAGATATGAAGTCCATGTGACTCTGTACTACGGCACATTTCACAAAAAAGTCTCAGTGTGAAGACAGAGGCATATGGAGATACAGTAGAGCCCCATAGATGGCTATGGCTGCAGTTCTAAAGCTCCATTGTTAACCTCCAAATTGTATGGAGCCATAATATATTCGTGTTAATGAGCTCTTTCAGTGAATTCCTTAAAACACTTCTTTTCGTTCTGACAAGGACAGTAGAGAAATTAAAAATAACAGGTTTTCCTCCCACTCTACCTCGGTTAATTATGTTGTAAATGTTAAGAGAGTTTGTCACATCCATTATTTGTCATAATTACATATTGGGTACTATTGCACCCACTGAACGCCTCCAAACCTCTGACTGAGAGGCCATTACACTGCATGCCCTGTGTATAATAAAGCACATCCCTCTTGGATGATAGATAAGGGGATAGTCATCACCACGAGACAATCATCTGCAGAGGACGGGCAGTTGTGCATACAATGCGTGCTCTCTTTTGATGGCCCTATTAGGATGCTAAAGTACCCACTACTTTTCTGATATTAGGGCACCTAATAGATGCCAAAATGTAAAGAAATCCATCTAGTGAAATTCTAAATTCAGAGTCAAATTGTCCGAGAAGTATGTGGAATTTACTTCTTACAACTTATATATTATTTTATTTATGCTGTACTTATTTATTAATTCCTAAATTTCTGCATAGCTTCCTTGAAGATTAGTTAACTAACTACAGACTGATGTTCATAGTAGTCTGTAAATGGGATAGACTACAGGTTGTAAAAAAAAATGGCCGCTAGGCGGCAGCACATCTCCCTCTAAACAGGGAGATGTGCTGCCGACATGATGTAAATGCATGGGGATGAACGATAGTAGCAACGATCTCTCCATACTGACCAATCAATGCCCTTCGTGAATGGAGCAAATGAGCGCCGATCGACAGGCTGTATTGTTAATCGGCACTCGTTAAGGTGGTTAAAACAAGCGCGATATCTGCGACTGTAAAACCACTTTTATCTATTATTGACCTACATTCATTGTGTTACATTATGGCTTCCAGTACAGTGCTCTGAGCTGCTAAAAGGCCTTATGTTTAAAACAGACCAATTGAGCTGATCCACTACTTATCAAAATTGCTGGTTAAGAAAATCTACAACATGCCATAGAAATACTATTGTATGTACGACCTGCATTAGAATAATCGATTAGATTAACCCCTTCCCGACATCCGCCGTATATATACGGCGCTGTCGGGAGGTGCTTCCCGCAAAGCACCGTATATGTACGGCGCAGTGATGGTGCGGGCTCAGGAGCAGAGCCAGCACCATCACCGCGGGGTGACAGCTGTATTATACAGCTGGCACCCTCCTGTAACTGCCAGGACCGGAGCTATTCTCCGATCCGGCAGATTAACCCCTCAGATGCTGCGCTCAATAGAAAATGGCGTCCGAGTCTGCCTTGTACGGGAGCCCTTGTACGGCGTGTCCTCATAGGCTTGCTGTCAGTGAATAACTGACAGCGCTAATACACTGCACTACATATGTAGTGCAGTGTATTAGAGTAGCGATCGGGGCATCAGGCCCTCATGTCCCCTAGTGGGACAAGTAAAAAAAGTAAAAAAAAGTTAATAAAAATGTGGTAAAACAATAAAAACACACAAGTTTCAAATAAAAATAAAGCTCAACTGACTTTTTTCCCATAGTAAGTCTTTTATTATGGGAAAAACCGTAAAAATAAAAAAAAACTATACATAATTGGTATCGCCGCGTCCGTAACGACCCAAACTACAAAACTATTATGTCATTTATCCCGCACGGTGAACGCGGTAAAAAAAAACATGAAAAACAGCGCCAGAATCTTTGTTTTTAGGTCACGTCTCCTTCCAAAAAATGCTATAAAAAGTGATCAATAAGTCACATTTACTCCAAAATAGTACTAATAAAAACGACAATCCGTCCCGCAAAAAATAATCCCTGACACCGTTTCGTGCACGCAAAAATAAAAAAGTTATGGGTCTTAGAATATGGCGAGACAGAAAACAAATGATTCTATAAAAAAAGTGATTTTATTGTGCAAAAGCCGCAATACATAAAAAAAACGATATAAATTTGGTATCGCCGCGTACGTAACGACCCAAACTACAAAACAATTATGTAATTTATCCCGCATGGTGAACGCCGTAAAAAAAAACATGAAAAACAACGCCAGAATCTTTGTTTTTAGGTCACATCTCCTTCCAAAAAATGCTATAAAAAGTGATCAAAAAGTCACATTTACTCCAAAATAGTGCTAATAAAAAATGACAATCCGTGCCGCATAAAATAATCCCTGACACCGCTTTGTGCACGCAAAAATAATAAAGTTATGGGTCTTAGAATGTCGACACAGAAAACAAATGATTTTATAAAAAAAGTAATTTTATTGTGCAAAAGCTGCAATACATAAAAAAAACTATATAAATTTGGTATCACCGTAATCGTATCGACCCGCAGAATAAAGCTAACATGTAATTTAGGGCACACTGTGGATGCCGATAAAAAAAAACAATAAAAAACGATTCCAGAATTGCTTGTTTTTGGTAATTTCCTTTACCAAAAAATGAAATAAAAAGTGATCAAAAAGTCGTATGTGTTCTAAAATGGTACCAATAAAATCTACAGCCCGTCTCGCAAAAAACAAGCCCGCACACCGCTCAATCTACTGAAAAACAAAAAAGTTATGGCACTAGTAATGCAGTGATGAAAAACATCTCAATGCGCAGGCCGGAGGGGAACATTCCTTCAGTTTCAGGGCCCTAGTATTTAGGAACTAGGAAAGGGAAGGGACATAGCACATCCGCTGGAAGCGAGGGCGCCCGTATTATACCAGCGCAAAAATGTCCCAGCAATATTTCCCAAACCACGAAGGAGAAAAAGTCCCCAAAAGGTGCAGAGCGTTACAAAAGGGGGATAAGAAAGAAAACCGTTTATCAGTGTGACACCGGCCTGCGCATAACGGATCGCTTCACAGCGTAACACACATCTATGGATAATTGTATTATTTACCCCATTAGTATACCCTCTTATTATGCCCTGATGTACTCCGCACAGATTACATATACCCCTGATATACTCCGCACAGATTACATATATCCCTGATATACTCCGCACAGATTACATATGCCCCTGATAAGGGCATGACCACACGTGGCGGATTTCCTCCGCAACTGTCCGCATCAATGCCGCACAGAATCTGCGTTGCAGATTCTGCTGCGGATCTGCACAAAATGTGCAGTAAATTGATGCGGACTAGCTGCTGCGGACTGCGGGAAAAGTGCTTCCCTTCTCCCTATTCAGTGCAGGATAGAGAGAAGGGACAGCACTTTCCCTAGTGAAAGTAAACGAATTTCATACTTACCGGCCGTTGTCTTGGTGACGCGTCCCTCTTTCGGCATCCAGCCCGACCTCCCTGGATGACGCGCCAGTCCATGTGACCGCTGCAGCCTGTGCTTGGCCTGTGATTGGCTGCAGCCGTCACTTAGACTGAAACGTCATCCTGGGAGGCCGGACTGGAGACAGAAGCAGGGAGTTCTCGGTAAGTATGAACTTATATTTTTTGACAGGTTGCTGTATATTGGGATCGGTAGTCACTATCCAGGGTGCAGAAACAGTTACTGCCGATCGCTTAACTCTTTCAGCACCCTGGACAGTGACTATTTACAGACGTCTCCTAGCAACGCTCCCGTCATTACGGGAGCCCCATTGACTTCCTCAATCTGGCTGTAGACCTAGAAATACATAGGTCCAGCCAGAATGAAGAAATGTCATGGCAAAAAAGCAAGACGTATCCGCAGCACACATAACATGTGCATGACAGCTGCGGACTTCATTGCGGAACTTAGAATCTCCATTGAAGTCAATGGATAAATTCCGCCATGAGTCCGCCACTGCTCCGCAACAGACAGAGCATGCTGCGGACACCAAATTCCGCTCCGCAGCCTATGCTCCGCAGCGGAATGTTACGCATCGTCTAAACGAACACTTCTAAATAGAAGTGGAAGTCAATGCAGAAACGGCTCCGCTGCGGATTAACGCTGCGGATTGTCCGCAGCGGAATTTAAGTGAAATTCCGCCACGTGTGAACCCAGCCATATACTCCGCACAGATTACATATGCCACCACATTATAAACGGAAATACCAGCAAAACCCCAAACAGAACTATTACCAAGCAAAATCCATGCTCAAAATGGCGGTCTTTCCCTTCTTAGCCCTACAGTGTGCCCAAACAGCAATTTATGGCCACAAGTAAGGCATTACCATACCCGGGAGAACCCGCTTAACAATTTATGGGGTAAGATTCTCTAGGGGCACAACATCTTGTGCGGTGAATGGGCAGATCAGTGGAGAAATTGCAATTTTCACTTTGCACAATCCACTGCGTATTCATTTCTGAAAAACACCTGTGGAGTCTAAATTCTCACTACATCCCTTGATAAATGCCTTTAGGATTGTAGTTTCTAAAACGGGGTCACTTTTGTTTGGTACATCAGTGGTTTTACAAATGCAACATGGCGTCCGCAAACAATTCCAGCAAAATCTACGCTCCAAAAGATAAATACCGCTCCTTTTCTTCTGAATGCTCCCATATACGTAAACAGCCGATTATAACCACATATGGGGCGTTACTGTACTCGGGAGAAATTACTTTACAAATGTTGGGGTGCTTTTTCTTCTCTATTCCTTGCACAAATGAAAAATGTGTATCTAAAACTACATCTTGTTGGAAAAAAAAATTATTTTTCATTTTCATGGCTTAATTCTAATTAATTCAGCAAAAAACCTTTGGGATCAAAATTTTCACTATACCCCTAGATGATTCCTCAGGGGGTGCAGTTTCCCAAATGGAGTCACTTTTGGGGTGTTTCCACTGTACTAGTACTACAGGGGCTCAGCAAATATGACATGACACCCAGAAACCATTCCAAAATCCAAATGGTGCTCCTTCCATTCTGAGCCCTACCGTGTGTCCAAACAGATGTTTGTGACCACATGTGGGGTATTGTTTTACTCGGGAGAAGTTGCTTTACAAATGTTGCGGTGCTTTTTCTCCTTCAGTCCTTGTGGAAATGAAAAAAAAATACCTAAACCTACATTTTCTTTGAAAAAATTTAGATTTTCATTTTTACGGCCTACTTACAATAAGTTCTGTAAAAAAACTGGCTGGTCAAAATGCTTGCTACACCCCTAGATCATTTCCTCATGGGGTGTAGTTTCCAAAATGGGGTCACTTGTTGGGGGTTTCCACTGTTTTGTCCCCTCAGGAGCTTTGCAAATGCGACATGGCCTCCGCAAACCATTCCTGCTAAATTTGAGTTCCAAAAGCCAAATGGCGCTCTTTCCCTTCTCAGCCTCGCTGTGTGTCCAAACAGCCGTTTATTACCACATGTGGGGTATTGTTTTACTCGGGAGAAATTTCTTTACAAATTTTATGGTGCTTTTTCTCCTTTAGTCCTTGTGGAAATTAAAAAAAATTAGCTAAACCTACATTTTATTTGAAAAAATTTAGATTTTCATTTTCACAGCCTACTTGCAATAATTTCTTCAAAAAACCTGTGGGGTCAAAATGCTCACTATACCCCTAGATAATTTCCTCAAGGGGTATAGTTTCCAAAATGCGGTCACTTGTTGGGGGTTTCCACTGTTTTGTCACCTCAGGGGCTTTGCAAATGTGACATGGCCTCCACAAACCATTCCTGCTAAATTTGAGCTCCAAGAGCCAAATGGCGCTCTTTCCCTTCTAAGCCCTGCCGTGTGTCCAAACAACCGTTTATTACCACATGTGGGGTATTGTTTTACTCGGGAGAAATTGCTCTACAAATGTTGTTGTGCTTTTTCTACTTTAGTTCTCTTGGAAATGAAAAAAAATTAGCTAAACCTACATTTTATTTGAAAAAATGTAGATTTTCATTTTCATGACCTAGTTCCAAAAATGTTTGCAAAAAAACTGGCTGGTCAAAATGCTTGCTACACCCCTAGATAAATTCCTCGAGGGGTATAGTTTCCAAAATGGGGTCACTTGTTGGGGGTTTCCACTGTTTTGTCACCTCAGGGGCTTTGCAAATGCGACATGGCCTCCGCAAACCATTCCTGCTAAATTTGAGCTCCAAGAGCCAAATGGCGCACTTTCCATTCTAAGCCCTGCCGTGTGTCCAAACAATCGTTTATTACCACATGTGGGGTATTGTTTTACTCAGGAGAAATTGCTCTACAAATGTTGTGGTGCTTTTTCTACTTTAGTTCTTTTGGAAATGAAAAAAAATTAACTAAACCTACATTTTATTTGAAAAAATTTAGATTTTCATTTTCATGGCCTAGTTCCAAAAATTTTTGCAAAAAAACTGGCCAGTCAAAATGCTTGCTACACCCCTAGATAAATTCCTCGAGGGGTGTAGTTTCCAAAATGGAGTCACTTTTGGGGGGTTTCCACTGTTTTAGTTCCACTAGACCTGTTCAAAGCGGATATGGTGCCTAAAATATATTCTAATAAAAAGGAGGCCTAAAATCCACCAGGTGCTCCTTTGCTTCTGAGGCCGGTGTTTCAGTCCAGTAGCACACTAGGGCCATATGTGGGATATTTCCTAAAACTGCAGAACCTGGGCAATAAATATTGAGTTGCATTTCTTGGGTAAAACATTCTGTGGTACAAAAAAAATGGATTCAAAATGAATTTCTGGAAAAAAATAATGAACTTTGTAAATTTCACCTCTACTTTGCCTTAATTCCTGCGCAATGTCTAAAGGGTTAAGAAACTTTCTAAATGCTGTTTTGAATACTTTGATGGGTGCAGTTTTTAAAATGGGGTGACTTATTGGGGGTTTCTAATATCTAAGGACCTCAAAGCCACTTCACAACTGAACTGGCCCCTGTAAAAATAGCATTTTGAAATTTTCTTGAAAATGTGAGAAATTGCTGCTAAAGTTCTAAGCCTTGTAACGTCCTAGAAAAATAAAATGGTGATCAAAAAACGATGCCAATCTAAAGTAGACATATGGGGGATGTTAGTTAGCAACATTTTTGTGTGGTATAACTGCCTGTCTTACAAGCAGATACATTTAAATTGAGAAAAATGCTAATTTTTGCAATTTTTCGCTAAATTTTGGTGTTTTTCACAATTAAATACTGAATGTATCGGGCAAATTTTGCCAGTAACATAAAGTCCAATGTGTCACGAGAAAACAGTCTCAGAATCGCTTGGATAGGTAAAAGCATTCCGGAGTTATTATCACATAAAGTGAAACATGTCAGATTTGAAAAATGAGGCTCTGTCAGGAAGGTCAAAAGTGGCCAAAGAGGGAAGGGGTTAAGAAATTAGACTATGAGCAAATACTGCTGTGATTGATTAAAATCTGTGTACAGCGCTGAGGAATATGGTATCTCTATATAAGAAATGAAAAATAAACCAGTTTGTACTGAGAGTGGGAGATGCTATTATAACAGCAATATTTAAATGAATCAATGTCATGGAGCCATTCATCAAATACAGAATATTCACAAGTTAATAATATGCATTTTACACATGTATCACATGCATATTATATATTATGTGTAGTAGAATATTAGTCAACTTTTTAACAAATTAAAATTAAATACACAATATGGACAACTGACAAACACAACTATATGAGCATGTTGGACATCCCATTTCGATCATGGCCGTTAATATGGAGAAAAGGCTTTCTACATGATTTTGGAGTGCCTGTGGGAATATGTGCCCATTCAGCCAAGAGGTCGGGCACTGATGTTGGACGAGTAGGTCTGGCTGGCAATTTCAAGTCTATCTTGACATGTTTCAATGCATGTTTAACCCCTTCCTGACATATGACATACAGTTACGTCATAGTCGGGTAGGGGAAGTATGGAGCGGGATAACGGAGTGAACCCGCTCTATACGATGCAGGTGTCTGCTGTTTGTTACATCCGACACTTCAGAGTAACGAGCGGCATCGCGCTCGAGCGCGATCCCGCTTGTTTAACTCATTAAATGCTGCGGTCAATAGCGACAGCAGCACTTAAATCTTAAGAAAGAAGGGGGCGACCCCCACTAACAGCTCTCCACGCCCCCTGCAACGCAATCGCGCGGGGGGGGGGGCATGGTTGCTATGGCTGCCTGGGGGCCTAATGAAGGCCCCCAGGTCCGCCATCTTTGTGCACCTATTAAGCCCTGCATCCGGCAGGGCTTAAGGGCGGGTTCACACATAGCGGAATTTCACTTAAATTCCGCTGCGGACACTCCGCAGCGTTAATCCGCAGCGGAGCCGTTTCTCCATTGACTTTCACTTTAATTTAGCAGTGTTCGTTTACACGATGCGTACAATTCCGCTGCGGAGCATAGGCTGCGGAGCGGAATTTGGTGTCCGCAGCATGCTCTGTCTGTTGCGGAGCAGTGGCGGACTGGTTGCGGACTCATGGCGGAATTTCTCCATTGACTTCAATGGAGAGTCAAAATTCCGCAATGAAGTCCGCAGATCTTATGTGTGCTGCGGAGCGTATTGTTTTTACTACCATGACATTTCTTCATTCTGGCTGGACCTATGTATTTCTAGGTCTACAGCCAGACTGAGGAAGTCAATGGGGCTCCCGTAATGACGGGAGCGTTGCTAGGAGACGTCTGTAAATAGTCACTGTCCAGGGTGCTGAAAGAGTTACGCGATCGGCAGTAACTGTTTCTGCACCCGGGACAGTGACTACCGATCTCAATATACATGTATCTGTAAAAAAACATATAAGTTCATACTTACCGAGAACTCCCTGCGTCTGTCTCCAGTCCGGCCTCCCAGGATGACGTTTCAGTGTAAGTGACGGCTGCAGCCAATCACAGGCCAAGCACAGGCTGCAGCGGTCACATGGACTGGAGCGTCATCCAGGGAGGTCGGGCCGGATGCCGAAAGAGGGACGCGTCACCAAGACAACGGGCGGTAAGTATGAATTTCTTTGACTTTCACTAGGGAAAGTGCTGTCCCTTCTCTCTATCCTGCACTGAATAGGGAGAAGAGAAGCACTTTTCCTGCAGTCCGCAGCGGCCAGTCCGCATCAATTTTCTGCACATTTTGTGCAGATCCGCTGCAGAATCTGCAACGCAGATTCTGTGCGGCATTGATGCGGACAGTTGCGGAGGAATTCCGCCATGTGTGGTCATGCCCTAATAGTTGCCTGTCAGAATCACGATATATTGCAATACATTAGTATTGCAGTATATCGTGCAAGCGATCTAACAATTGCTGGTTGAAGTCCCCTAGGGGGACTAATACAAAAAGTAAAAATTAGTTAAATAAAGTTGTTTTTTTGTGTAAAAAAAAATATATATATATATATATATTGAAAGTTCAATAAACCCCCCTTTTCCCATTTTCCCTCTAGAGCATAGTTAAAAAAATAAAAATAAACATAATTGGTATCGCCGCGTCAGTAAAAGTCTGAACTATAACAATATATATTTATTTAACCCGCACTCTGAACGCCGTAAAAAAATAAATTGTAAATGCCAGAATCTCTATTGCCAGAAAATCTATCACCTAATCTCCCACAAAAAATGAAAGTAGTAAAATATAGAAAAAAACTATATGTATTTGGTATCGCCGTAATCGTAATGACTCAGAGAATAAAGTTAACATGTTGTTTTAATTGCACAGTGAATTCTGTAAAAAAACGGCGCGCAAAAAACCATGGAGGAATCGCTGTTTTTTTTCATTTTCTAGCCCACAAATATTTTTTTCCCGTTTCCTAGTACATTATATGGCAAAATAAATGGTGCTACGAAAAACTACAACTCGTCCCGCAAAAATTAAGCCCTCATAATACTATATCGACGGAAAAATAAAGACGTTATGGTATTTGGAAGGTGGGGAGGAAAAAACGAATATTAAAATCTGAAAGTTGTTTACGACGGAAAGTGGTTAAAGTAACTGATCTCTTCAGTATGACTCATACTATTAGCTATGTTTGTCTATGGAGATTACATGGCTGTGTGCTTGATTTTTGCACCTGTTTACAATGGGTGTCCAAATAATTTGGCCCATATTGTGTAGATTATTAAAGGGGTTGTGCCAAGATCGAGATTAACCACCTATCCACAGAATAGGTGATAACTGACTGATCACTGGGGGCCTTCCTGCTGGACCTGCCACGATCACTAGAACAGGAGTTCCGTGCCCCCCCCCCCCCCAAGGTCTGTGGGACTGATGGAGATAGCTATGTGCTGTACTCGGCTTTATCTGTCAATTGCAAAAGACTTTGAATAGAGCGACCCTACACATGATCTAACGTCTCTCCATTTAAAGGATATGTACACCTTTTGAAGTGATTTTTTTAAAATAAATCAATGTTTTATCAGATTTTAAATAACTTTTGAATAGATTTTTTATATAAAAAAAGTTTTATTTAAGGACATGGCCAATTTTTGTTTTTTCATTGTCATTTTTTCATTTTCGTTTTTTCCTCCCCGCTTTCCAAAAGCCATAACTTTTTTATTTTATTGTCGACATAGCCATATTTTCGGGACATGTTGTTGTTTTTCATGGCACAATTTTTTTTTTTTAACATTACTTTGGGGGAAAAATGTGAAAAACTTGTTTTGAACTTTTAATATTTTTTTTGGAACACTAAAAACTTAACTTTAACTGTCTTTTTTTATGTTTTTTATTAGTCTTACTAATGTATTGCAGTATGCCTTGTTTCTAAGGGTATGTTCACACAGCAAACAAAAAATACGGAGCTGTTTTCAAGGGAAAACAGCCCCTGATTTTGAGCCATTTTTTAAGCATCAAGTGTTTTTTGATGCGTTTTTTCGGCTGTTTTTGGAGCTGTTTTTCTATTGAGACAATGAAACCCGTTTCAAAAACATCTCAAGAAGTGTTACGCACTTCCTTTTTACGGGGCATTTTTTTATGCACCGTTTTTACTAACAGCGTGTAAAAAACCGTCCCGTGGGAACAAAATGCAGTTTTTCCCATTTAAAACAGTGGGCAGATGTTTGGAAGCGTTCAGCCCTCGTATATTCAGCCGTTTTTCGGGGCGTTCTTCATTTTATACAATACAGTCAAGTTTTCCTACCAATAACATTTATCACCTACGTGTGCACTGTCATGCACACGTATAGAAAAAGCTGGCTATTTTTGCACCTTCCAGAGTTGTATGGCGTGGCAGTGTGCCTATGTCTAGTGGTTGGTGGGGTCCTAGCAGCCTGATCCTCTCCAATTTAAAATGTATCACCTATCACTTATATCCTATATTGTATATCCTGGGTAAGAAACCTCTTTTCATTTCCCAGAAAGGAGGCACAGAAATTTTCTTTTGCTATAGCAATCTCTTTCACACCTCATTCCTCTCTCTGGTGCACACATTTCCTCTGCTCGATGTAGCACTGTATAGAGCGCCATGCAACGACATACGGACGCCGTGTACAGCCTCCATGAGGCCTGAGGCTGGGACTTCATGGAGCTGTAGCTTCAGGCAGAGGCAAAGGAATACTTTGAGCCGCATGCCACCCAGTGCACTCTTATAGACTCCTATGTCAATAATTAAAATTGGAAAGTTGTGCTACAAAAACTCTCCATGTAGCCCCAGTCTTATTCAGATAGCTATATTATAGCTCCATATATTAAACTCCAAAACGGAATCAGATCTCATCAGGGCAATGCAGAAAAAAAATCCCACATTTGGGAGCGGTTTCCCTGCATTACTCTGACTAGGATGCATTAGTTATGGCTTTTAGGGTATGTTCACACGACTTAGCAAAATACGACTGAAATTACGGAGCTGCTTTTCAGGCGAAAACAGCTCCTGATTTTCAGAAGTTTTTGTAGCAACTCGCGTTTTTCCCGGCGTATTTTACGGACTTTAGTGGAGCTGTTTGTCAATGGAGTCAATGAAAAACGGCTCCAAAAACGTCCCAAGAAGTGACATGCACTTCTTTTTCGCGGGCGTCTTTTTACGCGCCGTCTTTTGACAGCGACGCGTAAAATAACACCTCGTGGGAACAGAACTTCGTAAAACCCATTGAAAGCAATGGGCAGATGTTTGTAGGCGTAATGGAGCCGTTTTTTCAGGCGTAATTCAAGGCGTAAAACGCCTGAATTTTGTCTGAAAACAGTGCGTGTGAACATACCCTTACTCTGCCAGAATTTTACCAGATTCTTCAATATTAATCTCACAACAGGACTAATAATAGTATTTTAATAGTGGTTTTTTTTCTTCTTTCATTTCTGTCAGCACTTACAAAATTTGAGGAATATGAGAACCGAAAACACATTTTATCAATTTTGACTGTCAGATTAAAAATGAGCATTTATAACATAGGATGAGATTTTAACTTTGGAATTGCTTTTGGAATCCATTTCTCTGATCTCATTGCTGAAAAGCAGTATCAGATAAACTTAAAATATACTTTTTAACCAATATGTTCCAAAATATTCATATAATAAAAGGAAGGCAAACAATAAAATTAATATACAGTCATATTTTTAGTCTAGCAACTCTCTGGAGGATTTCAGGAAATTGTTGGATTATCAGATTTTCTGAACTATATATTGACAAAAAAACTGAAAATGTTATCAGCAATCAGTATCCAATAATCCACTTCTAAAGGTCTGAACATGGGACGGAAATGCTGCGTATTTGCGCACCGAAAACTGCATCGGATTACAGTACCAGCCAACTAGATGATATTTAAACAAATCTCATCCACATGTTGTGGAATAGAAATCAGAACGCGCTGCAGATTTTCAATTTGCATCATAATCATTCTTGCGGATGTCCAGAGTGGATTTAGGGTATGTTCACATGGCTTAGCAAAATACGTGTGAAAATACGGAGCTGTTTTCAGGCGAAAACAGCTCCTAATTTTCAGATGTTTTTGTAGCAACTCGCGTTTTTAGCGGCATATTTTACGGACGTTATTGGAGCTGTTTTTCAATGGAGTCAAGGAAAAACGGCTCCAAAAACGTCCCAAGAAGTGACATGCACTTCTTTTTCGCGGGTGTCTTTTTACGCTCCGTCTTTTGACAGCGACGCGTAAAATAACACCTCGTGGGAACAGAACATCGTAAAACCCATTGAAAGCAATGGGCAGATGTTTGTAGTCGTAATGGAGCCGTTTTTTTCAGGCGTAATTCGAAGCGTAAAACGCCCGAATTACATCTGAAAACAGTGAGTGTGAACATACCCTTAGGGCTGATTCAGACGACCGTGGCGTTTTTGCGCGCGCAAAACACGTGGCGTTTTGCCTGCGCAAAAGCCACTTACCTGCTCCGTGAGGCAGCATCATATGATGCTCGGCTGCGTGCTTTTCGCGCAGCCGCCATCATTATGACACGCCATTTGGATGTTTGTAAACAGAAAAGCACGTGGTGCTTTTCTGTTTACATTCATCCTTTTGACAGCTGTTGCGCGAAACAGGCAGTTCGCACGAAAGTGCTTCCGTGCGACCTGCGTGGTTTTCACGCACCCATTGACTTCAATGGGTGAGTAATGCGCGTAATACGCCGAGATATTGAACGTGTCGCGCTTTTTACGCAGCGGATAAACGCTGTGCAAAAAGCACGGACTGTCTGTACTGCCCCATAGACTTCTATTGGTCCATGCGTGCCGTGTGAAAACCACGCGGCCTGCACGGACGCAATTCACGTTCGTGTGAATCCGCCCTTACTCTGTTCCATGAAGAAGGGGTCAAATGAGCAGCGAATCTGCACCAAATCCACATAGAGCACATGCGGTTTTGCTGCAGAATTTGTTGCAGCAAAATACGCAACTAATTTGCCACGTGTGTGGGTGTATTCACATGTGGCAGATTTGTTGCAGAAGTGTCTGTGACTGTCCCACTTATTTGAATGGTGCCTACAGAAATCCATGCACATTCTTCCAGAAACAACCCCATTAAAATGTAAATCTTCCATATGTGAACTTACTCTGGGGCTTCATGCACACAGCACAGAGGCCTGTATGGATCTGTACTACATGTGCTACCATACAATGCTCCATTGGTTTTCATATGTCGAATATATTATCCTCTAGAACAGGGGTCAGCGACCTTCGGCACTCCAACTGTTGTAAAACTACAATTTCCAGCATTCCCTAACATACTTTGGCTGGAAAAATAAAGCCTTTGGCTGTCAGTGCATGCTGGGAGTTGTAGTTTTACAACAGCTGGAATGCCGAAGGTTGCTGACCCCTGCTCTAGAATAATACTTCTAGAGAAGAATAACTTCATACATACGGCAAGTGATGGGGCATGTAACAATTATTTTTTTTAGGACAGATTTGAACGGGAGTATAAACCACAGTAGACTTCCATATGAATTAGGCGCATACAGAAGTACAGTAAAGGACCCTTGCACCTATATGGGAGCCCTATTACGGCTCCGTTAAAAACAGAGTCGAGTGCATAAGGCCTTTCTTGGGCGAATGCCAGACCGGTATATTTTCCATTAAATTCTGACAGCACAAAATGAAAAACAATATTGTGAATATACCTAACGCAGTTCTATGGATTTATTTATTAAATTAATAAATTGACAGTATAGTTCTGACATGATTTCACTGTAATAAATATTCAGGCAACATTTTAATTGGATTTATTGAGATGTATTTTATTTCCCAGCCAGTTAGGCAATTTATTGTACTAAACCATGCAAAAAGCTCCCTGACACTTCTACCCCTCACACATATTACTGGCATTGATTCTAAGAAGCAGTTCCATTGTTTAATCTTTGGAACAATAGCATGATCAAACATCCACATACTCACCCACAGCTCTCATTGTTGTACTGGGAAATTCAGCTCACCATTACACATTTCTTTCTTTCCCTATAATGTATGCTTGTATACTGCAGTATTAACACCTTATGATTACTAACAGCGTTTCAGATGCCAGCTCTTTCTTTCTTCCGTAATTTACCTTGTTTATTGTAAAGTAACAAGAGGGAACGATACAAAATAAAGCACATTTTTAAAGTGATTATAGAGGGACTGCAATCTCCACTGCCTTCTAAGCAATATTTCATATGACGGTAATCTTCTAATTGAATGAAAAGTAACACATTATTAGCATCAATTGAACATTAAATGAGGTAAATCATGTCATGTGTGACCATTATAAGATCTCTTTCACACGGCAGTATTTTGGTTAGTATAGTGCATCAGTATTTGTAAGCCAAAACCGGTAGTGGGTGTCCAGGCTGTATCACAGCGCACACTTACGTATTTAATTTTGTTCATCACGTGTGTCGCAGGATTTCTGGGGTGCGGTACCCATTTGGGACCCTCGCGAGGTCTAGGGGGAAAACGTGTGGCCATATGGCTCAGTTTCCCCTGTAACCCCGGCCTCCCTTCTTCTGAGGAGGAGGGGAGGTGCAAACCAGATGACTACTCCTATGTGGACAGCGGGGTGGCAGCCCAGGTAGAAGCCTAGGACTGTTGTTGGGTCTCCCTAAGCTTAAGAGGGGGGAGGGATCATCGATCCTTGATCTTTTGGGCCTATGGTTCGGAGGGTCGGGGAATGGTTATACGTTGTGCACTTTTTCGTGTGGGCCCCTCTGCACTTTTTTTTGCACTTTGGGTGATAGAAATCACGACTCAAGCTTTCAAGGAAAAATACAAAAAAAAAAAAACAGTAGTGGGTCCAAGACTTCCTTTGTAGGCTACACTCAGTTTTGGCTTATACATACGGAAGCAAAATACTGACCGAAATACTGCCATGTAATAATGGTCTAAGTCTGTGTATTTAAGCGTATTTAATGTGCCTTTCATGTATAACAAATACCCAAAACACTAATATAGTGGTGCAGTTATCAACTGGGTTAACCGGACGACATTAAATCATGACAAATTTGTTGCAGATTTTCCCCTGAGGATTCCCCAACTGAAAACCTCAACAAAATACAGTACAATACCCAGAGTGCACATTTTCCGTGAATTTTAGAGCATGTTGCAGATTTTTAAAATTACACATTTTGCCAAAGATTTTACCTACTCTATTGGGACAGGGCAAATCTGCAGAAATATATGCGTATTTACAGTAAAATTTACCATTTCCTTTCACTGAGTTGAGCTGCGGAACTTTCTTTGAACCCAGCCTTACTTGTTCAGATACATTTATTGAAATACAAAGGAAATTACCAAAATATTTCTATTAGTCACGCTTTCTTTGATTTAATAACAGATTTTAACTATTTCAGTATGTTGTGCATTAACATGGCTGACAATTAGGGCATATTCAGACCTGGCAGAATTTTCCGCTGCAAATGTTGCTGCAAATTCACGGCAATTACGCAACGAATCTGCAGCAACATTTGCATATCTGACAGGTAATTTAGACATTGCGGATATCACTTTGGGCTTGCCGCAGATTTCAGTTTTTGCATTGCAAGTGCTGAAATCTGCAGTGAAAAACGGCTGCTTCTCCGCAACAGACTGCGCATGCTGCAGTGTGAAAATTCTGCACTGCAGCCTAAATTCCACACTGTTATTTTCCGCAGCGTCTGAACTAAGTTACCTAAAAAGGTATAGAAACCAATGGAAAAAACGTCTGCTGTGGATTCCCACAGCGGAATTCCACAGCAATTCCGCCACATCTGAACATGCCCTAAAAGTGTGTAGCTGAATGCAGACAAAAACATTTCTTCCTTCAATCTGTGGGGTTAAAGGGTTATCCAGTGACATAAAATTGATGGCCTACCCTCAGGATAGGCCATCAATATATGATCAGTGGGGGTCCCATTTTTGGCACCCTTGCTGATCATCTATTTAAAGGGGCTGCAGTGCTCCAGCAAGTACTGCTGCCCTTTCATTACTTACACAGCTCTGCACTGCACAATGCTGTCACATTAAGGGCATGACCACACATGGCGGAATTCCTCCGCAACTGTCCGCATCAATGCCGCACCTAATCCGGGTTGCGGATTACGGCTGCGGATCTGCACAAAATGTGCAGAAAATTGATGCGGACTAGCTGCTGCGGACTGCGGGAAAAGTGCTTCCCTTCTCCCTATCAGTGCAGGATAGAGAGAAGGGACAGCACTTTCCCTAGTGAAAGTAAAAGAAATTCATACTTACCGCCCGTTGTCTTTATGACGCGTCCCT
Source organism: Rhinoderma darwinii (assembly GCF_050947455.1). NCBI lineage: Eukaryota > Metazoa > Chordata > Amphibia > Anura > Rhinodermatidae > Rhinoderma > Rhinoderma darwinii. The sequence continues at coordinate 82,302,199 of NC_134689.1, forward strand.
CCTTCGGCATCCAGCCCGACCTCCCTGGATGACGCGGCAGTCCATGTGACCGCTGCAGCCTGTGCTTGGCCTGTGATTGGCTGCAGCCGTCACTTACACTGAAACGTCATCCTGGGAGGCCGGACTGGAGACAGAAACAGGGAGTTCTCGGTAAGTACGAACTTCATTTTTTTTTACAGATACATGTATATTGGGATCGGTAGTCACTGTCCCGGGTGCAGAAACAGTTACTGCCGATCGCTTAACTCTTTCAGCACCCTGGACAGTGACTATTTACAGACGTCTCCTAGCAACGCTCCCGTCATTACGGGAGCCCCATTGACTTCCTCAGTCTGGCTGTAGACCTAGAAATACATAGGTCCAGCCAGAATGAAGAAATGTCAAGTAAAAAAAGCAAGACGCATCCGCAGCACACATGACATGTGCATGACAGCTGCGGACTTCATTGCGGAACTTTGAATCTCCATTGAAGTCAATGGTGAAATTCCGCCATGAGTCCGCCACTGCTCCGCAACAGACAGAGCATGCTGCGGACACCAAATTCCGCTCCGCAGCCTATGCTCCGCAGCGGAATTGTACGCATCGTGTAAACGAACACTGCTAAATTAAAGTGAAAGTCAATGTAGAAACGGCTCCGCTGCGGATTAACGCTGCGGAGTGTCCGCAGCGGAATTTAAGTGCAATTCCGCCATGTGTGAACCCGCCCTTATAGTGTCTGAGCACAGTATTACAGCTTCGTCCATTCACTTGAATGGAAGAAATTAAAGTCTATGTACACCTTTGAAAAACATTTTTTTTTATAAAAATGTGTATCACTGTGATTGGTGCAACTTTGTATTGACTTTTTATTAAAAATAGTTTTTACTCTTTCGGATACAGCTGCTTTGTATCCTAGATACAGAGGAGCTGTATCTTATGATGAGACCTGAATCCGTCAGGGCAGCTGGACTGACGGGTTCAACGACAGCGGGTCCTGCTTGTCTCTGAATACTAATATGTCTAAGGCACAATAGAACCCAGATTTCCAACTACTATATAAAGTCAGAAAGTAAGATAAAATATAACTTTTATTAACACGAATGCAACGATTCCAAGACAAACACAAAGTACATAGGGTTAAAAATAGCCAATGTGACCTAGCAATATATATCAAGAGCAATGTGTTGCTAGAATATTGAAAGTGGATACATTTGGTGTATGACAGCATGGGTGTATCAGTCAGCGACTGCAGTACGCTAAGGCTTTAGCCCCAATATACCCCTGAGGACGCTACGTTAGTAGCGAAACATGTCGAGGGGGCTACTTTGCTTTTTATTTAAATGTTTGTCTAGCAATTATATGTGAACTTATAATAGCCTCTTGGGTGTCTGTTCAGCGTACTGCAGTCGCTGACTGATACACCCATGCTGTTATACACCAAATGTATCCACTTTCAATATTCTAGCAACACATTGCACTTGATATATATTGCTAGGTCACATTGGCTATTTTTAACCCTATGTATTTTGTGTTTGTCTTGGAATCGTTGCATTCATGTTAATAAAGGTTATATTTTATCGTCTCTCCCCCCACTTTACTTTTTGAGCAATGAAGCATTTGAAAACGTCGAATACGGTGAGTGCGGCTCTATTTCATTCTTCATTCATTGTGTTACAAATGAACTTTTCTTGCTGAGCCAGCACCTCCCTTGACACACAACGGAATAGTGTGTATGCTACCTTGGCAGTGACCTGCCAAACGTCCGGATGACTATTTATTGCAGCAGTGCCGACTTATTTTCTTTTTACTACTATCTTGCAGTAATTGTACCTGCGTCTATAGCACGCAGGTACAAATAGATGCATTACCGCTGAATGGCTGGGCACGTTCCGTGCCCGACCATTCAGCACCTTACAAGGACGGCAAAGACTTCCCCCGCCAATCAGCATCTTGCATGACGTCATCGCACCGCTTCCGTGCTTGAAAGGCGCTGATTGATGGGACAAGCCATTCTGCCCTGCCAATCAGCGCCTTTCAACGAGAGCAGATCTGCATTGCCACCGGACAGCGCGGGAACGGGACCAGGGTGAGTATGTAATTATTTTATTTTTTTTGCTAAAACTGTGTTTGGCATTATCTACAGTGGGTGCTCTATCTACAGGCGGGGGTCTATATGTGGGGATGTGCAGTACTATATACAGGGGGAGCTATATGTAGGGCACTATCTACAGGGGGTCTATATGTGGGATGTGAGGCACGATATACAGGGGGCGATATGTAGGGCACTATCTACAGGGGTGGGCTATATGTGGGACACTATATACAGAGGTGGGCTATATATGGAGCACTAGCTATAGGGGGAGCTACTTGTAGGGCACTATCTATGGGGGTGGGCTACAGTGAAGGAAATAAGTATTTGATCCCTTGCTGATTTTGTAAGTTTGCTCACTGTCAAAGACATGAACAGTCTAGAATTTTTTGGCTAGGTTAATTTTACCAGTGAGAGATAGATTATATATATAAAAAAAAAGAAAATCACATTGTCAAAATTATATATATTTATTTGCATTGTGCACAGAGAAATAAGTATTTGATCCCTTTGCCAAACAAGACTTAATACTTGGTGGCAAAACCCTTGTTGGCAAGCACAGCAGTCAGACTTTTTTGTAGCTGATGATGAGGTTTGCACACATGTTAGATGGAATTTTGTCCCACTCCTCTTTGCAGATCATCTGTAAATCATTAAGATTTCGAGGCTGTCGCTTGGCAACTCGGATCTTCAGCTTCCTCCATAAGTTTTCGATGGGATTAAGGTCTGGAGACTGGCTAGGCCACTCCATGACCTTAATGTGCTTCTTTTTGAGCCACTCCTTTGTTGCCTTGGCTGTATGTTTCGGGTCATTGTCGTGCTGGAAGACCCAGCCACGAGCCATTTTTAATGTCCTGGTGGAGGGAAGGAGGTTGTCACTCAGGATTTGACGGTACATGGCTCCAGCCATTCTCCCATTGATGCGGTGAAGTAGTCCTGTGCCCTTAGCAGAGAAACACCCCCAAAACATAATGTTTCCACCTCCATACTTGACAGTGGGGATGGTGTTCTTTGGGTCATAGGCAGCATTTCTCTTCCTCCAAACACGGCGAGTTGAGTTAATGCCAAAGAGCTCAATTTTAGTCTCATCTGACCACAGCACCTTCTCCCAATCACTCTCAGAATCATCCAGATGTTCTTTTGCAAACTTCAGACGGGCCTGTACATGTGCCTTCTTGAGCAGGGGGACCTTGCGGGCACTGCAGGATTTTAATCCATTACGGCGTAATGTGTTACCAATGGTTTTCTTGGTGACTGTGGTCCCAGCTGCCTTGAGATCATTAACAAGTTCCCCCAGTGTAGTTTTCGGCTGAGCTCTCACCTTCCCCAGGATCTAGGATACCCCACGAGGTGAGATTTTGCATGGAGCCCCAGATCGATGTCGATTGACAGTCATTTTGTATGTCTTCCATTTTCTTACTATTGCACCAACAGTTGTCTCCTTCTCACCCAGCGTCTTACTTATGGTTTTGTAGCCCATTCCAGCCTTGTGCAGGTCTATGATCTTGTCCCTGACATCCTTAGAAAGCTCTTTGGTCTTGCCCATGTTGTAGAGGTTAGAGTCAGTCTGATTAATTGAGTCTGTGGACAGGAGTCTTTTATACAGGTGACCATGTAAGACAGCTGTCTTTAATGCAGGCACCAAGTTGATTTGGAGCATGTAACTTGTCTGGAGGAGGCTGAACTCTTAATGGTTGGTAGGGGATCAAATACTTATTTCTCTGTGCAGCATGCAAATAAATATATATAATTTTGACTATGTGATTTTTTCTTTTTTTTTTTTTTATATAATCTATCTCTCACTGGTAAAAATAACCTAGCCTACAAATTCTAGACTGTTCATGACTTTGACAGTGGGCAAACTTACAAAATCAGCAAGGGATGAAATACTTATTTCCTCCACTGTATGTGGGACACTATATACAGGGGTGGGTTACCTGTGGGGCACTATCTACAGGGGGGCTATATGTAGGGCATTGTCTACAGGGGTGGGCTATATGTGAGGCACTGTCTATAGGGGAAGCTATATGTAGGACAGCACGGTGGCTCAGTGGTTATCACTATTGCCTTGCAGCTCTGGAGTCCATATGTGGGCACTATCTACATGGGGCTGTATGTGGGGCATTATCTACAGAGGCTCTATGGGGGTCACTATCTACAGGGGGCTATGGGGCACTATCTACAGAGGGCACTGTGTGTGTGGGACACAGTGTGTGGGACACAGTGTGTGGTACTATTATAATCAGGAAGACAGTGTATAGCACTATTATAGTTAGTGGTGCAGTGTATGGCACTCCATTATATTTAGAAGTGTTGAGAATTTTATCTTCGTTTATAGGTGCAGAAATGTTTTGAAAGTGAGAAGCTGAGGACATCTGAGCGGAAAACTGCAGAAATGGGTCGTGGCCGGGAGAAATCCATCATAGAGGTCTGGACCGGAGGGAGAAGAAAAGAGAAAAAGAACTAGAATCTGGGATTTAACCGATGAGTCACATAATGTAAATGTTTATTCTGCCTCTAATCAGTATTGTAGTCACTGAATAATCTGCAGTGAGATAATAGGTGATATGATGTTTTTTTGTGAAACCTCATCTCCCAGCATATCCTTACCATTGTTCGGGCCATGCAGGGAGCTGTAGTTTTACACTGTACAAACCTATACGGCAGGGGTTGCACTAAATTGAGCTGTATTTGTTCTGATGCTGTATATATGTACTGAGCTTTGTTCTGGTGCTGTATATATGTATGAGCTTAATTCTGGGGATGTATATATGTACTGAGCTTGGTTCTGGGGCTGTATTTATGTACTGAGCTTGGTTCTGGGGCTGTATTTATGTACTGAGCTTGGTTCTGGTATTGTATATATGTACTGAGCTTGTTTCTAGTGCTGTATTTATGTACTGAGATTGATTCTGGTTCTGTATATATGTACTGAGCTTGGTTGTGGTACTGTATTTGTCAGAGCTTGGTTCTAGTGCTGTGTTTATGTACTGAGTTTGGTTTTGGTACTGTATATATGTACTGAGGTTGGTTCTGGTGCTGTATATATGTGTTGAGCTTGGCTCTCGTGCCGTATATATGTATGAGCTTGGTTTTGGTACTGTATATATGTCAGAGTTTGGTTCTAGTGCTGTATTTATGTTCTGAGCTTGGTTGTGGTACTGTATATATGTCAGAGCTTTGTTCTGGTGCTGTATATATGTACTGAGCTTGGTTGTGGTACTCTATATATGTGAAAGCTTGGTTCTAGTGCTGTATATATGTCAGAGCTTGGTTCTAGTGCTGTATATTTTTACTGAGCTTGGTTCTGGAGCTGTAATTATATAAGATATATTTATAATAACAAAATTACAGGGCAGATGGAATTGTTTTCAATTCATTGTATATTTCATGGGAACCTGTCTGGTAGTTTTAACCACTTGAACCGCCACCATACGGTAATACATGACCTGACAATATTTCCAAATGTATGTTTTTTTCAGATGCAGCAAAATCTTTAAAATCAACTTTTAAAATGGTGCACACTATATGCTAATTACTCATTAAAGGGTCATAGGGCGGTGCTGCTATCCTGAAGAGTCACATAGTCCTGCCCCCAAACCCACCTTTCCTTGTTTAATTGACATCTCCCTAGCTGATACAACTTTCTCAGCTGTGCCATTGCCGTGTACTACTTGGGGGGCTGTGTGGCAGTATATACAAGGGGGACTGTGTGGCACTATACACAAGGGTGGGCTGTGTGGTGCTATACACAAGGGGGAGATGTCTGTCACTATACACATGGGGGAGCTGTGTGGCACTATATACATGGGGCTATGTGGCACTGCTAAGGGGGGGGCTTTGTGGTACTATCTGCTAGGGGGGCTGTATGGCACTATTTACAAGGGGAGGGCTGTGGCGCAATCTACAGGGGGCTGTGTGTGGCGCAATCTATAGGGGTCTGTGTGTGGCACAATCTACAGGGGTCTGTGTGTGGCACTATCTACTAAGGGGGGCTGTGTGGCACTATTTACTAAGGGGGCTGTGTGGCACTATATACAGTGGTAGCTGTATAGCGCTATATATAGGGGGGGCTTTGTGGCGATATCTACAGGGGGGCTGTATGGCACTTTCTACAAGGGGGAGGTGGGGGGCACTATCCACAAGTGGGTTGTGACACTGCCTACAGAGGGGCTGTATGGCACAATCTACAGGGGGCACTATCTATAAGGGGAGCTGTGTGCGGCACCTGGGTGGCCCCAGTCAACAGTTTGCTATGGCGCCCAGTCTTTCCTAGTTGTGCCCCTGGTGAGACCCGCTGTCACTGAACCCGTCAGTCCCGCTGAATTGACGGATTCAGGTGCCATTGCAAGATACAGCTCCTCTGTGTCCAGGATACAAAGCAGCTTTATCTTAAAAGGCAAAAACAATCTTTAATAAATTGTAATTACAAAGTTGCACCTATCACATTGATATATATATATACATATATATATACATATATATATATATATATATAAATAATTTTAAAAGGTGTACTAAGCCTTTAATGTTATTTCTTGTATAATTAAGTTAGAACATTTTCAATATACTTTCTGTATGAATTCCTCAAGATCTCTGCTTGCTGTCATCCAATATTTCCTTTATTGTTGACTTTCAAGAAATAAAATTCTGTCCATGGTCATGTGGTGGACACACAGGTGCATGGCTTGGTACACGACATATCTGTGATACATATAATGTAACTGTAAGGATATGTTCACATGCTGTGTTTTCATGCGTTTTTCAGGGCGTAAAAAATACCTGAAAATATGGAAGTTAAACACCTCCAAACATCTGCCCATTGATTTCAATGGGAAAAACGTTGTTTCGTTCAGATGGGGCGTTTTTTTACGTGGCCATTTAAAAAAACGGTGCGTAAAAAAAGTCTCACAAAAAAGCACATGTCACTTTTTCAGCCGTTATTGGAGCCGTTTTTCATTGTGTCAATAGAAAAACAGCTCCAAAAACGTCTAAAAAAACCACATCAAAAAAGCTGTCGTTTTACGCTGTACAAACCTATACGTCAGGGGTTGCACTAAATAGAGCTGTATTTGTTCTGGTGCTGTATATATTTACTGAGCCTTGTTCCGGGGCTGTATATATCTACTGAGCTTGGTTCTGGGGCTGTATGTATGTACTGAGCTTCGTTCTGGTGCTGTATATGTGTAATGAGCTTTTTTCTGGTGCTGTATTTATGTACTGAGCTTGGTTCTGGGGCTGTATTTATGTACTAAGGTTTGTTCTGGTGCTGTATTTATGTACTGAGCTTGGTTCTGGTACTGTGTATATGTCAGAGTGACACGATCCATGGGTATGTGGACCCACTAGGCTGCACCGCGGTAGCGGAGTAGCACCTGGCCAAACAACAGTCTATACAAAGTCCTAGTACAAGGGTACCTTTGATAGTCCAGACAGTAGCAGAGGCTTAGGCACAGATGAACTTGAAGGCAGATGAAGACACACGTGGCGGATGATATCAGGAGTGGCAGATGACACCAGACGGGGTGTAAGACAGCAACACGACTCCAACACTCTAAGGCACAGGAACAAATACAGCACGGGATGCAGGATACAGGTAGCAGGGCATGGGAATAACAGAAACAGAATAACACTAAGGGACCATTTGCTTGGACTAACATGGGTATACACAACAACGCTCAGGCAAGGAGTGAATGGGCGGAGCCCTTTTTATAGTCCAGGGTGATCATGGGCTAATTGGTAACTTTTTACATGTGCGCGCACTGGCCCTTCTGTGGATGAATTGTGGACGCAAAAACATAATTGTGTGGATGAGGCCTTTTGGCCGTAAGCACCTTTTGATAGCTAAGAGTCTATTCACACGTTGTTTATTGCCGCAAAATTATTGCTAAATGCAGCAGTTTTGCCGTGATTTTCTGACGATCTTATGAACAAATCACGATTTTACTGCAATGTGTGAAAGAACCACCTGAGTTTGGTCATCAGAATGTCAATTATCTTTTGTGGGACAACTTTTAGTTTTTATTGTTACTATTTTAGGGTACAAATGACTTTTTAATCAAGATATTTTTATAATTCTCAAGTAGATAATATGAATAACCCATTGTTTCCCCTAAAAACCCTGAAAATTCCTGCGTCCAAACATTTTTTATTATAAACTTTATTGATCTATTTTTTAGGATTTTTTCATTCCTACTACGGGACTTCGATATGATATTGTTTGATCACTTTTATAATACGCTGCAATACTTCTGAATTGCAGTGTATTATGCCTGTCAGTGTAAAACATCGTGCCGATGGGGTGACAGAGGTAACACCAATCCCGGCGTTAGAGCAGGAGCACGGCTCTCATTAGAAAGCCTGGCACCTACTCTACAAGCTGAGCTTATGACACAGTGCAGTGTAAAGCGGCACTGCTGCATAAGTACCCTTAATGACCAGCGTAAAAAAAAGCATACAGGTGAAGGGGTTAACATGGTGTGAGAAATATTAAATTACCTTTCACGCACATTGAACTTGAAGCTATAAAATTTGGGCAAAACTGACATTGATTCCAATCATATGTAAATATGTTGGAAATGTAGAATTTGTTTAACCTGGACTGTCCAGCGCTCTGATATGACACCTTTCCTGTGGATGCCAGATTATCAAAATTTTAGTATATTTGATTTTTTGTTTGTTGTGTTTTTCTTCACTTTTGGTGCATTTTTGGGTACTTTTTTTTTTTAAAAAAAACCCTGCGTGCTATGATATGACGTTTTTTTCCCTCTGGCATTTTAAAGGAAGCCGTATAAAAGTAGGATTTTTTAAATATATTTTATGGGTAAAATCTCAGCTACATGTTTCTGCTACTATTGCTGTCTGTGAGATTGGTGTAGTGATGTGTTTCACAAGGCTATGGGCCATGTCATCCCAGACAGAACCACATGCTCATGTACAGCGTGTACATTTAAAGGAGCTTTCTCGCTTTAACAAAAATTAAAAACAGAAATGCATATGCACCTTTCAACTCCCCACCTCTCTCTAGTGTTGACAGCCCGTGGTCCCGCTCTGGTCTCTGTTTACATCATTGCAGCTATTTTGTGACATTGTGACATGGGACATGCCATACATAATGACATCACCGCTGCTGCCAGTGTTTGCTCCAACTTCAATATCCTTGACTTTCTTATTAACTATTAGACATGTTTAAGGCCAGGGCTCCACTGTAATAAATCACAAGTGATTATTGCACTAATTCAGTTTAGAGTTAGATTACGATGTGATAGTGCCTTCAATGGCTTCCTATAAGGGTGCATGAAAACTCATATGATCAGTTGCGTGGAGTCCCGGCCTTAGTGAGCTCTTTAGTTCAAAATGGCTATAGATCAACTCTGCTCACCGGATAGATATAAAGTAGAGTGCCACATTATCTCCAAGGCTTTGATCTGCTAGGCATCCTTTAAAGCAACTCATTGAAATCACAAAGTATCACATTCTTTACAGCTGGCCATTTTTTACAATCTGACCAGATCTCAATCACTTGTGAATAGAGAGGATTGAAATAAGACATTACATTAAGTAACCGCTGTCACTTGCTCCTTCTCTCTGACTGATTTCCCCTGAGCTCCTCTGTCTCATTCCGCTTGCATTTCAGGTGCTAGATTATAACTATTACTGCAGCTGGCTCAATAACCACAGTTTAGTCCCACTAAAATCCTGATTAACAACTTCCACATAACAAAACCGAACAGCTGTTGCCGCACTACCATTCATTGGAGAATGAAAACGCGCTGTTTGAGGGCGCCTGAGTGTATATTTTATAAGCCGTTCATAAGTATTACAAACAAATTCCTTTGTTTATTTAATGTTATATGAAAGGTAGACTTGATTTTGAAAATAAATCACATTGAGTTGCCCCTTTAAAATATTATTGTTGTGGTTATGTTTAAATTATATGCAGCAAATATGGTTTACAAGGGAATTCAATTTGGTTGACTTTGAAAATTGGCGCACAGTACCAAAATGAATGCTTTAATGCCAGTTTTTGTGCTGCTTAATTTGTAGTTGAGGTACACTAAACTTTTTGTTGTGCTACTGATTGATATTAACCAGTACCTGTCACACACATTTTTGGGGTATTCGTTTTGATTATTTAGTCCCCACCTTCCAAAAGCCATAACTTTTTTTATTACGCGGCACCATTTATTGTACCATATAATGTATTGGCAAACTGGAAAAAAAATATTTGTGGGGTGGAATAGGAAAAAAACAGATTCCTCGATCTTGTGAGAGGTTTTGTTTTTACGGCTTTGACCGTACGGTAAAAATGACATGTTAACTTTATTCTACCGGTCAATATGATTAGGGCAATACCAAATTGATATAGTTTTTTTTCTGTTTTACTACATTTACAAGGAAGAAACGAATTGTTAAAAATAAAATTTGTGTTTTGTCGCCACATTCTGAGAGCTATAACTTTTTTATTTTTCCGTCGATTGAGCAGAATGGTGGCTTATGTTTTTGCGGGGCGAGCTTTAGTTGCTATTGATACCATTTTGCTATTTTGGGCTACATGAGACTTTTTGATCACTTTGTATGAAAAAATTTTGTGGGATAATTGACCAAAAAACAGCGATACTGGAGTTTTATTTTTTTATTTTTTACAGCGTTTACTGTGTGGGTTAAATAATGGTATATTGTAATAATTTTACGGAAGTGGCGATACCAATTGAGTTTATTTTTGACATTACTTTAGAGAAAAAAAGGGAAAAGTTTTTTTTTAACTTAATATCTATCTATCTATCTATCTATCTATCTATCTATCTATCTATCTATCTATCTATCTATCTATCTATCTATCTATCTATCTATCTATCTATCTATCTATCTATCTATCTATCTACAGTCCAGATACAAATTAACACAGCACACCAACATACCTGTATATCAGGCCATGTGCTCGTAAGGCTGGGTTCACACGACCTATATTCAGGCGTAAACGAGGCGTATTTTGCCTCGATTTACGCCTGAAAATAGGGCTACAATACGTCGGCAAACATCTGCCCATTCATTTGAATGGGTTTGCCGACGTACTGTGCCGACGACCTGTCATTTACGCGTCGTCGTTTGACAGCTGTCAAACGACGACGCGTAAATTGACTGCCTCGGCAAAGAAGTGCAGGGCACTTCTTTGCAACGTAATTTGAGCCGTTCTTCATTGAACTCAATGAAGAGCAGCTCAAGATTTACGAGCGTCACAGACGCCTCGCATAATGTTAGAAGGAGCATTTACGTGTGAAACGAGGCAGCTGTTTTCTCTTGAAAACAGTCTGTCTTTTCACACGTAAATGCCTGCTATCGTGTGAACATACCCTAACCATGGGATTAATCAATTCCCCAACTTGAGTATAAAGAAACCATAGAACAAAGTAACGGCACCAGGATTTCAAAGTAGATGAAACAGGGTGGATTTATTCACCTTAAGTGAGCGATGTTTTGGTTCAACACAGAACTAGCTTGAGGGTATGTGCACACGATAGCAGGCATTTACGTCTGAATTGACAGACTGTTTTCAGGAGAAAACAGCTGCCTCGTTTCAGACGTAAATGCTCCTCCTCGCATTTTGCAAGGCTTCTCTGACAGCCGTAAATTTTGAGCTGTGCTTCATTGAGTTCAATGAAGAATGGCTCAAATTACGTCTGAAAGAAGTGTCCTGCACTTCTTTTGACGAGGCTGTATTTTTACGCGTCGTCGTTTGACGGCTGTCAAACGACGACGCATAAATTACAGGATGTCTGCACAGTACGTCGGCAAACCCATTCAAATGAATGGGCAGATGTTTGCCGACGTATTGGAGCCCTATTTTCAGACGTAAAACGAGGCATAATACGCCTCTTTTACGTCTGAAAATAGGTCGTGTGAACCCAGCCTGAGAAAGGGTCTGTGTTGAACCAAAACATCACTTACTTGAGGTGAATAAATCCACCCTGTTTCATCTACTGTACTTTGAAGTCCAGGTGCCGTTACCTTGTTCTATGGTTTCTTTATCTATCTATCTATCTATCTATCTATCTATCTATCTATCTATCTATCTAGATTTTTTTACACTACTAAAAACTTTTATAAACTATTTTTTTACAGATTATATTAGTCCCCCTTGGGTACTTGAAACAGCGATGGTACAATACACTGTATTATCACTTTTACAGGCTCCTGTTAAGGAGCTTAACAGGAGATGATGAAAAGCAGTCTTGGGGGCCTTAGTTAGCATCGTGGGGGGGGGCGGCAATGAGCTGTCAAAGGGGGGGGGCAACTCCCTCTTTTTAACATCTTAGATGCTGTGCTTGTGATTGATTGCAGAATTTAAGGGGTTAAACGGCCAGGAACAGCTTTATCGCTGTTCCTGGTCATTAGTGCCGGGTGTCAGCTGCAATACACAGCTGACACCCACTGCAAACATCATGCCTTGCACCACGACTTGCTATTACGACGTGGTGCAGGAACAGGTTGACTATTGAGCTACAGCTTCAGTCCATATGAATACATTGAGTTGTAAGTAATCTTATGGACTGCAGCTGTCACTCAAGAGTTAAAATCAATCAGTAGCACTACAAAAAGTCTAGGTTTAGCTCTGGGCTAAGGGTATGTTTACACACAGTGTTTTCAAGCATATTTCGGGGCGTAAACACCTCGAAATACGCCTTAGGGTATGTGCACACACACTAATTACGTCCGTAATTGACGGACGTATTTCGGCCGCAAGTACCGGACCGAACACACTGCAGGGAGCCGGGCTCCTAGCATCATACTTATGTACGATGCTAGGAGTCCCTGCCTCTCCGTGGAACTACTGTCCCGTACTGAAAACATGATTACAGTACGTGATAGTTGTCCTGCAGAGAGGCAGGGACTCCTAGCATCGTATATAACTATGATGCTAGGAGCCCGGCTCCCTGCACTGTGTTCGGTCCGGTACTTGCGGCTGAAATACGTCCGTCAATTACGGACGTAATTAGTGTGTGTGCACATACCCTTAAAGAACAGTGGCTGAGCGCCTAAAAAAACATCTGCCCATTGAAATCAATGGGAAAAATGATGTTTAGTTCAGACGGGCTGTTTATTTACACCGCTATTTTAAAAAACGGCACGTAAAATAACACTCCATAAAAAGAAGGAGCATGTCACTTCTTGGGCCGTTTTTGGAGCTGTTTTTCATAGTGTTAATAGAAAAACACCTCCAAAAACGTCTAGAAAAAACACCTCAAAAAAAGTTTTCGGCTACAAAAACGTCTGAAAATCCTTTGAATACAGCTCTGTCATTTTCAGCCGTTTTCGATTTTGCGTGTGAACATACGGATGTAGCCATCTTTATCTTGACGCTGCAGTGAGATATCACAAAACAAAAGCCATTGAAAAAGTTATTAAAAAAGTCAAGTTAAAAGATCTTGCCGCTGTGTATTTAATGCGTTAAAAGTCAAGATAAAGACGGCCACATCTGTACCCTAATTGTTGCAAATTTTCAGTGCGGTATTGTGTTCATTTGATGAATTTCTGATACATATTTAATCCTTTGCAATATAATATCTGCAAATTTCACGGATTTTGGTATGGATTTGCAGACAAATTCGCAGCGGCCATTTTTTGCCTTCGGCCACGTTTACATGTGGCAGAATTTTTCCGCTGCAAAGGTTGGTGCAGATTCGGGGCAATTACGCAACGAATCTTCAGCAAGATTTGCATATTTGACACGTAATTCAGATGTTGCAGATATCACAGCGGACTTGCCACAGATTTCAGTTTTTGCATTGCAAAGCCTTAAATACGCAGTGAATTTCCGCTGCTTCTCCGCAACATAATGTGCATGCTGCGGAGGGAAAATTCTGCACCGCAGCCTAAATTCCGCACAGTTATTTTCCCCAACATCTGAACTAACTTTCCTAAAAATGTATAGAAACAAATGTAAAAAACGGCTGCTGCAGAATTCCACTGAGGACTGTCTGCAGCAGAATTCAACAGCAATTCCACCACGTCTGAACGTAGAACTCATTCCTGTTGGAGCAACTGAACCAAAACTGTCGACTACGCTATTGCTTCCGGCAAAACTACAGATCCGGTGCACAACAGAGACAAACGGAAACAATGGGCACCGGATCCGTCACCATTGAAATCAATGGTGATGGAAACGGAAACCTCTGTCAGTTTGTGTCTGTTTAGGGTCCCGTTCTGATGGAAAGCTCCGATGGAACATCAGAACATGACCCCAACGCAGATGTGAACGAGGCTTTACAACATTTTGTGTACATGAGATGCTTTGAAGTGATGATGCCAGAGTAAAATATTTACGCTGCTCCAGAACAAAGAGGCAATGGCACTTAAAATAGATGTTGGAGTCTGCTGAACAAAGTGCTATTATGCAATGGAAGGTTTTTCAAGTAGAGAATAGAAAACATAATGGTCCAAATAGAGTAATCCTCCTATAGGAGAATAATGCCATAATAGGCATTACACTGAGTGTCTCTGGTACTGTAGTACAGAGCCACAGGGACTCTGTATGCCTCCTTGTAAAAAAAATATTGAAGTGTCACACAATAGTGCCAATATATAGGAATACATTTATACGACACTCTAGATGTATTATGTTTAGATTATACTACTTCATGATTGCCATACACATAGAAAAAAATGCCTTCAGTCATAAGATACAACTATGTATGCCCATGTGTATTCGTTTATACAGTATATATGCATATCACCATAGCACAGTCTATAGACACCGTGCCTACATTAAAATCAATATATGAAATTAGTCCTTACTCTATGCTTTATGAAAGCGCAGCTTTTTAAAAAAAAAAAAAACATACACATACCGTGATCTTCATAATGGTGTACAGAGTAAATTACCAAGGGCATTAGGCTGGGTTCCCACGGAGCGTAAACGCTGCGGAATTTCGGTGATGGAATTCTGTGCGGACGTTCCACAGCATTTAGGGTATGTTCACACGTAGAGTCAAAAATGTCTCAAAATACGGAGCTGTTTTCAAGGAAAAACAGCCCCTGATTTTCAGATGTTTTTTGAGCAACTCGCGTTTTTCGAGGCGTTTTCGCTGCATTTTTTTACGCCCGTTTTTAGAGCTGTTTTCATTGGAGTCTATGAGAAAATGGCTCCAAAAACGTCCCAAGAAGTGTCCTGCACTTCTTTTGACGAGGCTGTAATTTTACGAGCCGTCTTTTGACAAAATGACAGGTCGTCGGCACAGTACATCGTAAAGCCCATTGAAAGTAATGGCCAGATGTTTGCCGACGTATTGGAGCCGGTTTTTCAGACGTAATTCGAGGCGTAAAACGCCTCCATTACGTATGAAAATAGATCGTGTGAACCCAGCCTTACAGTAGCGGCAATGTGAATGAGATTTAGAAAATCCCATGCCCACGCTGTGTAAAAAAACCACAGAAAGTCATGCAGAATGTGTTCTGCGATGCGACTTTCAATTCTGCCGTATGTCAATTTATGCGGTTCTGAGAGATGCTATGTGTTTGGTCCATAGACTTCAAAAGGAAGCATAAATTCTGCAACAAATTTATATTGTTGCAGATTTTATGGCCTTTATACAGTGGAAATGCGGTAAAAAATTCTGGAGATCCACAGGTGCACATATACTTTGCTATAATCAATGTTTAACACTAGGTAAAACCATTGCGGAAAAACCGCAGCATTTCCACAGCAATATGCCTGGCAAAAACTCGCTATTTGGTGCGGATTAGTGCCACAGATTTACCAGCGTTTTTGGCGACTCCGCTGCTGATTTCTGTTGCAGAAAATACGCAGCGTATTCTGTGTGTGGATACATACCCTAAGGCTATGTTCATACAGGGTGGATAAGCTGCATGAAAATACACAGCACATACGCCTTAGAACCCGTAAGGAATTCCAGCCGAAAAACCGCATCAAATTGTAGTCCAGTTTTTTGTCCGGAATGCCCGCTGCGGAAAACAGTAGTCATGGCAATGCGTCCCTCCGTGCAGTCCAGCCTCCTGGGATGAAGGTAAAGCCCATGTGATCACTGCAGCCCGTGGTTGGCTGCAGCAGTCATATGGGATGAAACGTCTTCCCAAAGGCCGGCCTGGACGCAGAAGTATAGAGATCTGGGTAAGTATAACCTTTCATTTGTTGCGATTTTTGTGGCGGAATCAGAGTTTTTCCACTGCAAAAATCGCAACATTTGCAATTTGTTGTGGGTTTTACCTCCCCATTGAATTCAATGGGGAAAACCTGCAACAGAAATGCAGTGATTCCGCATCATAAATTGACATGCTGTGGATTAAAGAAATGCACTGCAGGTCAATTTATTTAAAATAATTTCAGTTTTTTTACACAGCGCGTGGATGAGATTTGTTAAAATCTCATCCACTCTGCTGCAACTGTATTACGCTGTGGATTTTCCAAAATGAAATACGTTGCATTGTATGTTACAGCTGGCACTCTGAGGTATCGGCCAGGACCGGAGCTAGCATCCGAGCCGGCCGATTAACCCCTCAGATGCTGCGTTCAATAGAGATCGCAGCATGTGAGGAGTTTTTAGCCACCGGCACCCCAACAACGTGATCGCTGGGTTGCTGGTGGCGGCAAAGGCGATCAGAGGCCCAATACTTACCTCCCGGTCTGCCAGCAACGGAAGCCTCCTATGCCCTGCTCGGCGGCGGGACCTAAAACCTAAAAGGCTTCCGGTACCATCGGCAAGATGGTGCTGGCCCAGCTTCCGGCTCAGAAGCTGAGCCGGCGTCATCAGCAGTGGGTGTCCGCTGTATGTTACAGTGGATACCCCGCTGTATCGGCAGGAACCGGAGCTAGCTCCGATTCCTGCCATTAACCCCTTCGATGCAGCGATCCATTGCGATCGCTGCATCTTAGTGGTTTGTAGCAAAAAAAACCTAAAAAATACTGCCATAATTGCTGTTTTTTTGGTCACTTTGTCTTCAAAAAATTTGCATGTATCCAAAAATGGTACCTATAAAAACTATAGCTCGTCTCACAAAAACAAGCCCTCATACAGATCCATCGACGAAAAAATTAAAAAGTTATGGCTCTCTCTCACAACATGGCGAAAAAATACATTCTCTTTACAAAAGTAATTTTATTGTGCAAAAAGTTGTAAAACATAAAGAAGTGCCATAAATTAGGTATCGCCGGAATCTCACTGACCTTCAGAATAAAGTTAACATGTAGCTTATAACGCATGGTGAACTCTGTATAAAGAATAAATAAAAAAGTATGGCAGACTTGCTGTTTTTTGTCATCTTGCCTCCCAAAAAAAAAGGATAAAAAGTGATCAAAAAGTCGCATGTACCCCAAAATGGTACCAATAATAACTACAGCTCGTTCCGCAAAAAAACAGCCCTCCTACCGCTACGTCTATGAAAAAATAAAATAAGTTAAGGCTCCAATAAGTCAGGAAAGAAAAATATCCAGTTGTGCCGGCCCGAGGGGAACATTTCTTCTGTTTCAAGAGGCGAATTTTCAAGGCTCTAAAATTAGGGAACCAGAAAGGGGAGGGCCCAAACATATCTGCTGGAAGCGAGGGTGCCTGTATTATACCAGGACAACACTTCCCAGCAAAATTCCCCAAGATGCAAAGGCGCCGAGTGTGGATCAAAAATGGGATAAGAAAGGACATTTATCAGTGCGACAACGGCTTGTGCATAAAGGATTGCTTAACAGCATAACACACATCTATGGATTATTTTATTATTTTTTTAATCTTCTTATTATACCACCTGACTATGCCCCTGATCTACTCTGCCCAGCTCACATATGCCACACATTATAAATGGAAACACCAGTAATACTCCAAACAAAACTACTACCAAGCAAAAGCCTTGCTCCAAAAGCCAAATGGCACTACCTCCCTTCTGAACCCTACAGCGTGCACAAACAGCAGTTTACTTCCACATATATGGCATTGCCATACCCGGGAGAACCCTTTTAACAATTTTTGGTGTGTGTCCCCAGTGGCATAAGCTGGGCACGACATATTTGCCACTGAATTTGCATATCTAGGGAAAAATTTTAATTTTTACTTTGCACCTTCCGCACCGCAATCATTTATGGAAAAGACCTGTGGGGTGAAAATTATCACTACACCCCTTAATAAAAGCCTTGAGGGCTGCAGTTTCAAAAATAGGGTCTCTTGTCAGGGGTTTCTTTTATTATTTTACATCAGAGCCTCTGCAATTGTGAACCAATACTTTGTAAGTTGCCAAATTAGGCCTCAATTTTAGATGGTACTCTTTCACTCCTGAGCCGTGTCGAATGTCCAGGCAAAAGATTAGGGCCACATGTAGAGTGATTCTAAAACCGGGAAACACAGCATAAAAATTAGAGAGCTGTCTTGTTATGGGGGCACAAGCTGGGCACCACATATTGGCATATCTATGGAAAAAAAATCACATTTTCACTCTGCAACATCGATTGCACACTAATTTCTGTCAAACATCTGCGGTGTTAACATGCTTGAGGGGTGTAGTTTCCAAAATGGGGTCAGTTCTGGGGGGGATCCACTGTTTTGGTCCCACAGGGACTGCAAATGCGACATAGCGCCCAGAAATCAAATACAGCAAAATCTGTACTCCAAAAGCAAATGGCGCTCCTTCTCTTCTGAGCCCCGCCGTGTGCCCAAACAGCAGTTTATTACCACATGTGGGGTATTGCCGTACTCGGTATAAATTGCTTTACAAGTGTTGGGGGTTCTGTTTTTCCTTTATTTGTTGAGAAAGTGAACATTTTTAAGCTAAAACGACGTCTTATTGAAGAAAAAGGATTTTTTTTATTTTCACTGCCCAATTTCACTGTGGGGTATAAATTCTCACTACACCCCTAGATGCATTCTTCAAGGGGTGTAGTTTCCTAAATGGAGTCACTTTTTTGGCGTTTTCACTGTTTTGGTCCCTTAGGGGCTTTGCAAATGTGACATGGCCTCCGCAAACAATTACTGCTAAATTTGAGCACCAAAAGCCAAATGGTGCTCTTTCCCTTCTAAGCCCTGCCGTGTGTCCGTGTGCTTTTTCTCCTTTAATCCTTGTGGAAATTAGAAAAAATTAGCTAAGCCTACATTTTCTTAGAAAGAATGTAGATTTTCATTTTCACAGCCTACTTCCAATAATTTCTGCAAAAAACTTGTGTGGTCAAAATGCTCACTATACCCCTAGATAATTTCCTCAATGGGTGTAGTTTCCAAAATGGGGTCACTTTTGGTAGGTGTCCACTGTTTTGACCCCGCAAGAGCCCTTCAAACCTGACATGTTGCCTAAAATATTTTCAAATAAAAAGGAGGCCCGAAGATCCTCTAGGTGCTCCTTTGATTCAGAGGCCTGTGCTTCAGTCCATTAGCACACTAGGGCCACATGTGGTATATTTCTAAAAACTGCAGAATCTGGACAATAAATATTGAGTTGCATTTCTCTGGTAAAACTTTCTGTGTTACAAAAAAAATAGATTAAAAATGAATTTCTGCACATAAAAATGAAATTTGAAAATTTCACCTCTACATTGCTTTAATTCCTGTGAGACGTCTAAAGGGTTAGGGCAAAGCCCCACGTGGCGGAATTGCTCTTGAATTGCTCTTGAGTTAATCCGCAGCGGAGCCGTTTCTCCATTGCCTTCCACTTCTTTTTAGTAGGCTTCGTTTAGACGAGGCTGAAAATTCCGCTGCGGAGCATAGGCTGCGGTGCGGAATTTGGTGTCTGCAGCATACAATGGATGTTGCGGACCAGTGGCGGACTGGTTGCGGACTCATTGCGGAAGTTCTCCATTGACTTCAATGGAGAGTCTAAATTCCGCAATGAAGTCCGCAGATGTCATGCACATGTTATGTGTGCTGCGGATGCGTCTTGCTTTTTGGACATGACATTTCTTCATTCTGGCTGGACCTATGTATTTCTAGGTCTACGGCCAGACTGAGGAAGTCAATGAGGCTCCCGTAATTACGGGAGCGTTGCTAGGAGACGTCAGTAAATAGTCACTGTCCAGGGTGCTGAAAGAGTTAAGCGATCGGCAGTAACTGTTTCTGCACCCTGGACAGTGACTACCGATCCCAATATACAGCAACCTGTAAAAAAAATAGAAGTTCATACTTACCGAGAACTCCCTGCTTCTGTCTCCAGTCCGGCTTCCCAGGATGACGTTTCAGTCTAAGTGATGGCTGCAGCCAATCACAGGCTGCAGCGGTCACATGGACTGCCGCGTCATCCAGGGAGGTCGGGCTGGATGCCGAAAGAGGGACGCGTCACCAAGACAACGGCCGGTAAGTTTGAAATTTGTTTACTTTCACTAGGGAAAGTGCTGTCCCTTCTCTCTATCCTGCACTGATAGAGAGAAGGGAAGCACTTTTACCGCAGTACGCAGCAGCTAGTCCGCATCAATTTACTGCACATTTTGGGCAGATCCGCCGCAGAATCTGCAACGCAGATTCTGTGCAGCATTGATGAGGACAGCTGCGGAGGAAAACCGCCACGTGGGGCCATGCCCTTAAGAAACTTTCTAAATACTGTTTTGAATAGTTTGAGGGGTGAAGTTTTTAAAATGGGGTGACTTATTGGTGGTTACTAATATATAAGGCCCTAAAAGCCACTTCACAACTGAACTGGCCCCTGTAAAAATAGCCTTTTGAAATTTTCTTGAAAATGTGAGAAATTGCTGCTAAAGTTCTAAGCCTTGTAATATCCTAGAAAAATAAAAGGATGTTCAAAAAATGATGCCAATCTAAAGTAGACATATGGGGGATGGTAATTAGCAACAATTTTGTGTGTTATTACTATCTGTCTTACAAGCAGATACATTAAAATTTCTAAAAATTCAAATTTAACAATTTTTCACAAAATTTCGGTGTTTTTCACTAATAAATATTGAATTTATCGACCAAACTTTTCCACTATCATAAAGTACAATAAGTCACGAGAAAACAATCTCAGAATCGCTTTGATAGGTAAAAGCATTCCAAAGTTATTACCACATAAACTGACACATGTCAGATTTGAAAAAATGGGTCTGGTCCTGAAGGCCAAAATGAGCTTGGTCCTCAAGGGGTTAAAGAGGCAATGTGTCATCAGAAAATTTAGTATTGTTTCAGTCATATTTTAATGTTAAGCAATTTTTAAGGAATTTGTGGTTGATGTTTTTTCAATTTTCAATGTCTTAATCTATATTAAAAAATAATCCTAAAATCTTGCAATTTTCACACTGGCCACTAAGCGTCACAATAGACAGTCCGCACTGGAAATCCTGCAGCAGACCGTCTGTCCATTGGTTTCCACACCTTTTTAGTTATATTCGTGCAGACGTTGCTGATAACTCCGCTGCGGACCACAGGCTGCGGTGCGGAATTTGGTGTCCGCAGCATACACTGGCTGTTGCGGACTTGTAGCGGACATGTTGCAGATTTATTGCGGAATTTCTCCATTGATTTCAATGGAGTTGCAAAATTACGCAATGAAATCCGCAGATGTTATGTGTGCTGCGTTGCGGATTGCTTTCACGAACAGGATATTTAATCATTCTGGCTGGACCTATGTGTTTCGAGGTCTATAGCCAGACTGAGATGGAATGTTTTAAAGAGAGCAGGAAGTACTCTTCACCTGAATCCGCAACGACTAATTTACTTCACTTTTTAGTCAAAAGCGCAATGGAATCTGCAACGCAGATTATGTGCGGCATTGATGCGGACAGTGTCTGTAGAATTCTGCCACGTGTGAACATGCCCTAAGGGCACGTTCAGACGTGGCGGAATTGCTGTGGAATTCCGCTGTGGACAGTCTGCAGTGGAAATCCGCAGCGGACAGTTTCTCCATTGGTTTCAACACCTTTTTAGTTAACTTCGTGCAGACGTTGCGGAAAACTCTGCTGCGGACCATAGGCTGCGGTGCAGAATTTTCTGTCCGCAGCATACACTGTCTGTTGCGGACGTGTAGTGGACTTGTTGCGGACTTGTTGTGAAATTTCCCCATTGACTTCAATGGAGTTTCAAAATTACGCAATGAAATCCGCAGATGTAATGTGTGTTGCGGATTTACTGTATGTTGCGTTGCGGATATCTTTCAGGAACAGGATATTTCATCATTCTGATAAGGAAGAGAAAACCTCCATTTTCGCGTTCCAGGCTTATTACATGAACACAGAGCTATTATCATGGCCAGATATCGGCGAATGGATATGGAAGTGTCCACTCTTATTAACCTTGTAAGTAACTTTACATGTTTATGTCATGTTTTCACTAGTTTATTTATATGTATGATGTCTGAATAGCAGCATCTGCAGTATGTAAACATTATAACAAAGATAAACATCTAACATATACAACATTATTCATAAGTACAAATCAAACTTCAATATGCACTGTCTATTTGGTTTTCAGGTACATAACCGTCCCGAATTGTGGGACACCTCCAGTGCAGGGTATAGTGAGCGCAACACACGGGATCAAGGCTGGACCTATGTGTGTCGAGATCTATACCCAGACTGGGATGGAATGTTTGAAAGAGAGCAGGGTGTCATCCGAACCTGAATCCGCGATGACAAATCCGCAGCATTTTACTTAACATTTTAGCCAAATCCGCAACTGAATCCGCAACGTGGATTATGTGCGGCATTGATGCGGACAGTGTCTGCAGCAATTCCGCCACGTCTGAACATGCCCTTACATTTTCCTGAATTATAACGGACCCTGCAAAGTTTGACTCAAACAGTTCAAAAATATAATAACCTTTTTAAAGATGGAATCTGCCTGGTTTAAATTTGGCCACATGTGTGGAATGTCTCATATTTTTACAGTCTTCACCAAAATATCATTTGTATTTGTCATGCATATATCCATCAGATTTTCCTCTAATGACAGCCACACTTTTTAACCTGACTTGGAATAGCTATCACCGTGCTGAATTATTAGAGTTTATGTAGCGGTTCTAAATAAATACCAACAAATGTTTCCTGAGCTCGTGCCTCCCTATAGCAATTTATTATCACGCGGACCAAATTGTACATGCAATTCCTTCAATCCTGACCTTATGTTTACAGGATTCACTACCAAATATGAGATGCATGAATTTAAAAGCTGCCAAAGAGAAATAAGACATATTGCTTTTGAAATAAAAGTGTGCCCCTGACATTAGGATTGCTGATGCAGTAAGTTATTGCATTCTGACCTCACTAAAGGAGAATTTAGAATTTTAGCCGTGAAGCAAGTTCTCCCCAGAGATGTTGCATATAAGGCGAAAAAGAAAAAAAAGACAGATACCTGATTTAACGTCGTTTCAGCCGGCACTTGCAGGTGACAGATGCTTGCTTCTCCCCTATCAACACTGCTCTCGCTGCATTGAGGTTTGTGTCTGCTCTAAGTATTAAGTGGATAATGACTCCATATGCCATTGAGCGGCCAGAACAATACCAAGAAATAATGAGGACTATAGACAGGATATCCTATTCAGGTTTCAAGAGTATCAAAATATCATGCACATTATTATGGGTTTACACTTTACTATTAGAATGAAAACATATTTTAACACAAGTGATGCTGTCAATTTAAAATATCATATCTGTTGTACAATCCATGCATTCTCATTACCTATATTCTACAAAAAAGTTTTAAAGAAACACTACATCAAAAATGATTGAGTTAAAAATATAAACTGAATCCAAAACTCTTGCCTATTAGTCAGTCTGAAGGGGCTAACATTTATAGAATTTCTTGTAGAGAAATAGGGATTGTTTTCTCCATTTTATGCTGGTATATCAAGAGGGTAAGGAGGAGGGTTCTAATACACCCAGCATAAGCCACGCCCCTTTCCCGATTCCTGTTATTTACATAAACGCCTTTTTAATTTATTTTTTTTACCCTTTGAATTTCAATCTGACATAGAATGGCATAAAAACGTCAGCGAAATATAAACCACCACTAGAAAGAGTTTAATGCATACCATTTTAACCTCTTTCCGCCGCAGCCATTTTTGGGTTTTTCATTTTTGCACGTTCCAAAAGCCATAACGTTTTAAATTTATCTGTCGATATAGCTGTATGAGGGCTTGTTTTTTGCGGGACTAGTTGTAGTTTTCCACTGCACCATTTACCTTACGATGTAACTGGACAAAAATTTCTTTGTGGGGTCGAATGGGAAAAAATTGTGATTCCTCCGTTGTTTTTTGGGTTTTGTTAACTGCTTTCTGTGGGTCAATTACGGCCATACCCAATTGATATAGTTTCTTTTTTTATGTTTTACTACTTTTACAAGAGCAAAAAGTAATTGTTAAAAATAAAGTTTGTTTTGTGTTGCCACATTCTGAGAGCCATAACTTTTTTTTTTATGTCAATTGAGCGGTGTGAGGGCTTATTTTTTGCAGGGTGAGCTCTAGATTTTATTAGTACCATTTCATTATTTTTGTTACCTTTTTTTATTACTTTTTTATAATAAAAAAGTTTAAAAAATTATTTTATGCCGTTCACCATGCAAGTTAAATAAGGTTATATTGTGACAGACACTGTCCGCATCAATGCCGCACATAATCTGCGTTGCAGATTCCGTTGCGCCTTTGCCTAAAATGTGCAGTAAATTGATGCGGATTAGCCGTTGCATATTCAGGTGAAGAGTACTTCCTGCTGTCTTTTAAAACATTTCATCTCAGTCTGGCTATAGTCCTGGGAACACATAGGTCCAGCCAGAATGAAGAAATATCGTGTTCGTAAAACCAATCTGCAACGCAACACACATAACATCTGCAGATTTCATTGCGGAATTTTGAATCTCCATTGAAGTCAATGGAGAAATTCCGCAATAAGTCTGCAACAAGTCCGCTACAAGTCCGCAAAATCCAGTGTATGCTGCGGACACCAAATTCCGCACCGCAGCCTATGGTCCGCAGCAGAGTTTTCCGCCACGTGTGCATAAACCTAACTAAAAAGGTGTGGAAACCAATGGAGAAAATATCCGCTGCAGATTTCCGCAGCGGACTGGCCGCAGCGGAATTCCAGAGCAATTCCGCCACGTCTGGCCATGTTCAGATGTGGCGGAATTGCTGTTGAAGTCCGCTGCGCACAGTCCACAGTGGAAATCTGGAGCAGCCGTTTTTTCCATTGTTTTCTATACCTTTTTAGGTAAATAGTTCAGACGCTGCATAAAATAACAGTGAGGAATTTAGGCTGCGGTGCAGAGTTTTCATTCCGCAGCAGATTTTCACTGCAGATTTCAGCCTTTGCAATGCAAAAACTGAAATCTGCGACAAGTCCGCAGTGATATCTGCAATGTCTAAATTACCTGTCAAATATGCAAATGTTGCTGCAGATTCTTTGCGTAATTGCCACGAATTTGCAGCAAAATTTGCAGCGGAAAAATTCTGCCACGTCTGAACATGCCCTTACAGACGTAGCAATTCCAGATTTGTTTATTTTATTTTTCTTCAGAATGCTTTTGGGTGAAAATGGAGAAGGTTTTCTTTTTAAAACTTTTTTTTGTCTATATAAAAAATACTATTTAACATTTTTTTTTTACTTTTCTTTTTAATCCCCCTAGTATTGTGTCGAATGTTACCTTTCCACCCCTTATACCTGTGCCTCTGTATGTATATTATGTCATATGCCTCTATGTACAGTGCTTTTTGTGATGCCTTCTTGTGTCGGTATATGTTGCTCTTAAGTTGTGAGATTTTTCACTAGATTTTGTTGGCTTTTTATTGCACCTTTAAAGAACAAAGATTTTTTTTCCTTGAATGGGTTACAATTACTCCTCCTACCTGCACATCTGACAGAAAATAAGTACAGTAAGCAAGACTCCGTTTTAGTTGTCTGTGAATGAAAAAGAAGCATATTATATAACATAGTGATAGTCCCCTGCCAATTTGAAAGATGCATTATTCATCTACAGAGAAAAAACGCTGCCTCAATCATGCTTATTATTCCAGAAGAGAAATAAAATGGATATTATTCTCAGGTTTGAAAATACCGGAATTGTTTTTCTCCTCCTTTCAGATGATGGTGAAGACTTGGGTGTCTTTGACGGATGTAATGCTATTTGAGCAACATTTTTGTGTGTTTCCCAAGAGAATAACTGTGTTACGTCTGAGAAATACTGTGCAATATTCTATTACTCATGGGAAGATGTCTTCTAAAACTTTTTTTATGCTGTCACTGCCCTTGCTTCCTAAAGAAACACATTAGGCTTCTGTCATTAAGAGGTACCATACTCTGGAAAAGGCATAGAAAATAAAGGAACGCTTTATTCTAGCCAGATTCTCATGTCTACAATTGAGCGTGGTCTATACACTATTTTTATTTCACTTAATTCTGATTTCTTATAACTTAGTATTCTCTTCTAATTGTTATTGTTGGTAACTTATTAATGTATTAAATAATATTTCAACAGGGTTTTTTCTATGTCCAAAGAAAAAATAAAGAAATGAAACAATATTTAGTAACCATAATTTATGGTAAATTATAAGAATATTAGAAATTACCTTGGAGCTCCATGACCATATAAAAGCCTGCGGCTGCAGACCGAGTGCAGTTATACAGGTCATGGCATTTCAGAATATTATTCACAAATTAGAGTAGTACATTATTCCTCATCACAGCACATATCCCGGCTTATGCAGAACCTCTTTTTGATGAATATGAGGAAGATTGTAGCTACTGAAGAATCTCTTTTTTTGGAAAGAGCAATACAATCAGTGGTTGGCACAGGAGAAGAAACTTCCTGTAAAAGGGATTTTCAGATTTGGTACATTAAATGTAGCAAATACAAGTAACAATATGGGGGCGTAGCTAGGGGGAGCTGGCACAGCATGTGTCCTGGGAGTGGGGGGTACAACTGGTAAGGTCGTCCTTTGGGCAAAGCAAGCGGGGCCCATGCCTTGTATCTATGGCTATCATGTGTGATACGGTTTGCTAGGGCTCTGTATCCAAGCCTATCATGTGTGATACTATCTGCTGGGGCCCTGTATCGAAGCTTACCATGTGTGATATTGTCTGCTGGGACAATGTATCTAAGCCTATGATGTGTGATACTGTCTGCTGGGGCCTGATGCAAAATCTGCAAACTGGATAACAGAGCATGGATATTGCCACAGAACAATAGATGTGAACAGTAGATGGCTTTAAAAAAGGCATAGATAATTTCCTATAATGAAAAAATTTCAGCTCCTATTTCAATGTTCCCTTCCTTCCATCCCTTGGTTGAACTTGATGGGCATATGCCTTTTTTTCAACCATATTAACTACGTAACAAGATTAATAAACATAGTTATATCACAGCTAATGGCTATGAGTACAGTGATGTCACAGAACAGGGATAGTAAACGTAGCATCATAATAAAAGGACAATGCACATAGTGATGTCACAGAACATGGATTGTAAATACAGCTTTATAATGTAAGAGAGATGGGGGAGAATCTCCTGCCTTATATGAGAATGCGGTTAAATATTATTTATATTTGCCATTAGGCCCAATTATGGTACGTTTATTTGTACACTATGCTTTTAATAATGGGCTAAATAATTAATTTTCTTCCCCCATGAGGCGTTATCCAAGAAGTAGACTTAGTATTTTGCACTTTAAAGTTGTTTCTTTTTTTGGCAGGTGAGGCGAATGATGTTAGGCTCACTGGTGGATCTAAACTGCTTGGCGCTTGGATGAACAGCAGGGACGCCATTTTAGATATCCGTTGGCTGCAACTTAAAGAGGCTCTGTCACCAGATTTTGCAACCCCTATCTGCTATTGCAGCAGATAGGCGCTGTAATGTAGATTACAGTAACGTTTTTATTTTTAAAAAACAAGCATTTTTGGCCAAGTTATGGCCATTTTTGTATTTATGCAAATGAGGCTTGCAAAAGTACAACTTGGCGTGTTGAAAAGTAAAAGTACAACTGGGCGTGTATTATGTGCGTACATCGGGGCATTTTTACTACTTTTACTAGCTGGGCGTTCTGATGAGAAGTATCATCCACTTCTCTTCAGAACGCCCAGCTTCTGGCAGTGCAGATCTGTGACGTCACTCACAGGTCCTGCATCGTGTCGGCCACATCGGCACCAGAGGCTACAGTTGATTCTGCAGCAGCATCAGCGTTTGCAGGTAAGTAGCTACATCGATTTACCTGCAAACGCCGATGCTGCTGCAGAATCATCTGTAGCCTCTGGTGCCGATGTGTCCTCGCTCGTCTGACACGATGCAGGACCTGGGGAAGTGACATCACAGCGTGATCTCTCGAGAACACGGCTGTGTCTGCACTGCCAGAAGCTGGGCGTTCTGAAGAGAAGTGGATGATACTTCTCGTCAGAACGCCCAGCTAGTAAAAGTAGTAAAAACGCCTCGATGTACGCACATAATACACGCCCAGTTGTACTTTTACTTTTCAACACGCCCAGTTGTACTTTTGCAAGCCTCATTTGCATAAATACAAAAATGGTC
Organism: Rhinoderma darwinii; assembly: GCF_050947455.1. NCBI lineage: Eukaryota > Metazoa > Chordata > Amphibia > Anura > Rhinodermatidae > Rhinoderma > Rhinoderma darwinii. The sequence goes on from NC_134689.1 coordinate 82,330,687, forward strand.
ATAACTTGGCCAAAAATGCTCGTTTTTTAAAAATAAAAACGTTACTGTAATCTACATTGCAGCGCCTATCTGCTGCAATAGCAGATAGGGGTTGCAAAATCTGGTGACAGAGCCTCTTTAACAGCACCAGGATGTTGTGGCGTTGCTATGTTGTGTCCTGACATTGGGGGCAGCGCTTACTGTATATAAGCGTGGTGTTCCAGCCAATGTATGTTTAGTGTGGACAAGCATTTGAGACAAGCTGCTTCAACTGAGTTGTGCACTCTGCATAAACTTGTTGTGCCTGTGTCTGTTGGTCCGGGAGCTATTGCGGGTGACCGGCAGGGGCCTTCCAGTGGTGTAGTGTGAGCTGTGTTCAGTGGGTGAGGGACAGAAACCTCCCCACGCTTGACAGCCTGATAGCAAGTAGCTAACTCTCCAGTTGCGGCCTAGTGCGCATAAACGTTCCATGTATTAGGGTGGAGTGTCCTTGGCTCTATGCAACAAGTTTGAGCCAGCCATCATCTGTCTGCCTGAACCAGAGTTGTAACCAAGAGACTGTACATCTGCACCAACAATTCAGCGCTTTGCTTTGTTAAACAATGTAATAGCAGTAGGCAGGAAAAAACGCCTGTACCTATCCCTGAGGCAACTAAACTGGATGAATCGCTCACTAAATGAGCTATGTTGAGCGTTAATCAAATCATGAAGGAGGCGCTGCGGATTCGCAATAATCATTTGAAACTTTTTCAGGATTTCCCTGTCGTCCACAACAGCCACCGGATCAAACAAGCACCTTACCATACTAATTGCTTTCCAAATTAATTTAATCAACCAATTAATATCCATGGCCCATTTCTGTTCCAGCACACCACTGCAAAAAGGATAGCGTTCCCCCGCAAAAGATTCATAAAACATTTGTAGCATTTTTGTACATACATTAAAAGACCTTAATTTTGGCAAGAAATAAACCCCTTCTTATATAATTATCAACTAATGACACTTCCTTCCCAGCAATAGTCACCGGATCGATTTCCTGCCCTCTTTTACTGCAATCAATCACTATTTCTCTGGTCTTACCGATGTTAAAAACTAACTGGTTCTCATTGGCCCAGACACTGAACCTATCAACGATCTCCCTATACTCAAGATCATCCCTGTTAGCAATACACCCAACCACCACGGAATTGTCTGAGTACTTTTGCAAATGGCAAGTACTCGAGTTATACTGGAAGTCTGAAATATATACCGCAAAAAGGAACAGGGCTAGTACCGTAACCTGTGGTGCACTCACATCACTCCATAGTGTCCCAGACAGGCACGTACCTTTTACACGCTGTGGTCTAGCAGACAAGTAATCATACACCCAATTCACTATGTGACAATTGACCCCCATCCCATAAGCTTATCACTCATCTCAGTTGGATGGTGTTAAATGCACTGGAAATGTAAAAAAAGTGGTCCATATAGAATTTCCTTGACCCTCCAAGTGAGAATACACCCTCTGCAACAGATAAATAACACCCCCATATGTGGACGATATGCAAATTGCAAGCGGTCCAGATACTGATCAACCACAGTTGTCAAATACGACAATACAATCCGCTGAAATACTTTCATAATATGTGACGTGAACACCACAGGACGGTAATCATTTAAGTTCCCTGGGGTACTAGTTTTCAGGACAGGGATAATCCACGAGGTCTTCCATAAACTAGGGACATGTTGTGTGACCATGCTCATGTTAAACAAATATCCCAATACCCCGTCTAACTTTAAGGAACACACCTTCAAAACTCTAGGCACAAGACTATCTGGTCTCACACATAACTTTTGAAATTCCTTACTAACATCAGCTGGAGTCACAACAAGTGGCACTACCACTCTATCTTCCACACTTTTGACAAACAATTGCGATACCCCCCAGGGAGAGCCATTAGACCCCCCTGCGCCAATGTATCAACAGTCAACTGCGACACTCCCCCTAGCGGAGTCAAACTGATCACCCTGTGCCATACCTGACACCAGACACGTGTCATTAAATCTGTTAAAAAAACGTTTAACTCATTTGCCTTATCCATATTTCCAGTCTCAATCACCTGTTTAGATTTTAAAACAGTAAACTTTTTCATGCCCGCCCACACCTCTCCGGTATAATTTTTTGGTAATGACTTCTCTAATTTCATTCTAATTTCATCTTTCCGTTCTTTACTGACCCAAGGTATATTATTTGAGAAGCATTTCACCCTTTTATTGGGGACAATGTTATCTGTACCGAAATTAACCGTTTCATGACCAAAGGTCATTGTTGCCCCTGTGTCCAGGTCAAATTTTCCATTTCTGATATGCACTTCTTTAAACAATAGCATCTTTGCAACCACTTTGAATATCACAATTATTTTTACATAACTGTTGTTTTGGCTTTCATTTCTTAGATTATTTTAATTAATTCCATGTTTTTAGTTTTTATCAGGAGCAGACAAATCACAATTTTTTTTGAAACAAAACACTCTTTTATATATTTTTTTATATATATTTATCTATATTATATGTGCGTATATATATATATATATATATATATATATATATATATATACACAGGGTGGGCCATTTATATGGATACACCTAAATAAAATGGGAATGGTTGGTGATATTAACTTCCTGCTTGTGGCACACTAGTATATGGGAGGGGGGAAACTTTTCAAGCTGGGTGTTGACCATGGTGGCCATTTTGAAGTCGGCCATTTTGTATCCATCTTCAGTTTTTTCAATGGGAAGAGGGTCATGTGACACATCAAACTTATCGAGAATTTCACAAGAAAATCAATGGTGTGCTTGGTTTTAACGTTATTTTATTCTTTCATGAGTTATTTACAAGTTTCTGACCACTTATAAAATGTGTTCAAAGTGCTGCCCATTGTGTTGGATTGTCAATGCAACCCTCTTCTCCCACTCTTCACACTCTGATAGCAACACCGCAGAAGAAATGCCTCCCGATCTGACCCCCTTAGACTTTTATATTTGGGGACATCTGAAGGCAATTGTCTATGCTGTGAAGATACGAGATGTGCAGCAACTGAAACTACGGATACTGGAAGCCTGTGCTAGCATTTCTTCTGCGGTGTTGCTATCAGTGTGTGAAGAGTGGGAGAAGAGGGTTGCATTGACAATCCAGCACAATGGGCAGCACTTTGAACACATTTTATAAGTGGTCAGAAACTTGTAAATAACTCATGAAAGAATAAAGTAACGTTAAAACCAAGCACACCATTATTTTCCTTGTGAAATTCTCGATAAGTTTGATGTGTTACATGACCCTCTTCCCATTGAAAAAACTAAAGTTGGATACAAAATGGCCGACTTCAAAATGGCCGCCATGGTCAACACACAGCTTGAAAAGTTTCCCCCCTCCCATATACTAATGTGCCACAAACAGGAAGTTAATATCACCAACCATTCCCATTTTATTTAGGTGTATCCATATAAATGGCCCACCCTGTATATATATATATATATATATATATATATACTGCTGCAGCTTTGTAACAATTAGTCTTCTTCTCTGTAAGCCTGGATCAATGTGAAGAGGACTATATTGGCTATATTCACACAACGTGGAAAAAAGGGCAGTTAAGAACGGATCAACTGTTTTTCCTGGCTGTTTTGCATCAGTGTTTTAAAATTTTAATCCATTTCCCGGACACCTGTCCATTTTTAACTGCCATTTGCCATCCGTTTTTCATGGCCGTTAAATAAATGGATGAATTATATTCGTTAGGGTTTTTTGTCCTAACCCTCTGAAAACTCCACTCCTAGAGGGAGCTTAGGTGGCGCTATCTACAGGGGGGGTTTGCACCATCTACAGGGGAGTTGTATGTGGCACTATCTACAGGGGGGGTGTATTCCAGGGCTCTCAAAGCCCCGGTAGACATGGGAGTGCACAATAAAGCAGCACTGCACTCATTAAACTCTGTTCCAGGCTGCCAATGTTTATATACATGACTACTGCACGGGGCATCGGCAGTTGGAACGTATATAGCCGTATGGCTGTCGTGAAGGAGTTAATGTACTTCAAGATGACATCCACAGGCTTGTCGATGTCAATTCCCTCCCTATTACGTAACACATCCCAATCAGTGGTTTCATAGCATGCCTAAAACTCATTCTCCACTACTTTATTCCACTCCTGAAAGCATTTCGTAGTCACTTTCTGTCTTTATACCACAGGTTTACACACAGGCCGTTTTAATATCAAATTATGATCAGATCGCCGCTGAGATATATGCAGCTCCTACACTGGCATACATAACATCCTATGTTCTCTCCCCTCTGGTAGTGCATTTTATAAACTGCTTACATTTTGGAAGCATAGAGTCAACAGACACATGGTTAAAATCCCCAGAAACTACAATAAAACGATTTGGATATTTTGTTTGGAGTACTGCCACAAAATTAGCCAGTACCTCTCCGACGACCACATTGTCCGCTGATGGCGGACTATACACTATAACCACAACCACCACAGAGAATTGACGTGGTATATAATAAAAACGCAAGGTGACCGCTAAAATCTCAATTTTGTGACAACAGTGACGCACCCGGACAGTTGCGTGCCCTTGATGAAACCATTTTGTTTTAATTTACAACACTACACTACCTCCTTTCTTTTTCCCACTCGATTGCACGTCTATCAGCTCTCAATAGATGAAATCCGGGTACTGAAATATTATTGTCTGGGACATTGCGATGTAAACAGGTCTCAGTAAAACAGAAGACTCCCTGAAGTCCATCTGACTCCCAACTTTGGCCCATAATTCATTAACTTTATTTCTCAGTGAGCATACATTATCCGTGATAATAGATGGAACAAAAGGTTTAAATGTCCTGCTTCTCAACTTGGCCTTAAAACTGGCTCTGCATCCCCTATATGGTCTTTGCACAAAACTAGGGACCCGAAAATACATAACAATAGAGTCTGGCATATACTGTTTCACTGCTAATAATTGTATTCTGGAGTACAATACTCTCATCCCAACCATCCCACCAGACACAGAGTTTTCCATAGCAGGCACTAGCAGGGTCCGTTTACTACCACTCCCTTCAGTACCCGCTCAGTGGCAATATGGTAAACCAGTGCCCAGGGGCATGCAATAGTGCCTGCCTGGGCGCACAACACGTGCATTCCCAAATCTGACACCCTACTACTGGGTATAGTTCACCCCACTGAAGTCCTCTGACCTCCATAGGGTTTGAAGACGGTGGATACATCTGCTAGTCTCAGCAAGTGTCCATGCTTCACATTGCACTCCAGACGCATCAGCGATCCAGTCCCCAATAGGTATTTATGCTTCACCCTGCGCTGCAGCAGTCTCAACGCACCAGACACCGCTGCCGATCTGAAAACACAAATGGGGCTAACAGGCAGCCTATATTACCCCTCGTCGTCCATACTCCAAACTCAACTGGCTCCACAGGCTCCCTGGTACCACCCATTCCCAGTTCAGCAAGAGCTCTCCAGAGCAGCGTCCCCAACGTCCTTCAGTATTGTCACTCGTCCTCCACACCTCTGCGCGGCGCTACTGCACACATTGCTTCAGCACAGCCAATCTTCACCATCCACCACTGCTCAGGCAGTGACTGAGCGCCCAGACAAGGGCCCAGCAGATCAGAAAACCCTGCAACCCCTAAGCGAACCCACCGTGAGCACGTCAGCAGGATCGACCACTAGGACAGCACACCAAACCACCACCAAAGCATCCACCATGGCACAAGTAGTATTACACGGGGCAAAGACAGACGAACAACAGATAGCAGATCGACTAGCTACCACTCTAGCGGTGCTCCTCAGTAAGTTGGTAATAAAGCTGAAAGATAACGCAAACAGTTTTGCCACATTACAGGTATAATACACTGTGATGTCAGAGTACGGACTAAAATCACTGGTTTTCCCTTATGTGGAAGAGTGAAAACTGGACCCCTTCTGGTTCTAGGGTCCAGGAGCGTCTGCGACCTCAAATCCCCTATAGTTACTTGTCTTTTACTCTGTTTGGGCGCTTTGATGTTAACATCAAAAGAAAGACTAACCTTGTCCTTGAATAATGTATTTATTAGCAAGCTTGCACGCTTAAGGAGGATCTCTGTGAGAGAGAGGCTTCAGTGTTCTCTGACTGAAATGTCAATGTAAGTTGTTAAACTATGATTAAAGGAAAATATGACTACTAAATCGTGAGTAGCTGTATCTCTTCATGTGTAAAGCCCTCTTATATCCTGCTATTGTCTTTGACATAACATATATTAAGAGAGCTACATATAAACAAATACCCTCAAACATGAACGAACTGAATCAATGTTGTAAAGACGGGTGGCCAAAATTTCTCCAAAATCATGTGACTGATAAATTCCTACCCAAAAATTTTCTTCAGGTTTTTGTTGCCAGAGATGACTCTACATATTACTTGATTATTGGCTTTACTTATTCCACCCGTGTTTCCTTAACCCCTTCCCGACCAGCCCACGTATATTAACTGACTGCAGCACTGGTCCTTGTTCCTCCAGCCCGTTAATCTACGTGTGCCCCTAACAGAGCACACAGGCGTTCCCCTATGCCTGGCATCTCCCAGTACAGGCTGCTACTAGCAGCCTTAGTACTGGGGGAAAACATCAGGTCGGATCACAGCCGCATTTAATTTGTTATAACCATATCGGCACCCCGCTACGTTATTGTGGGGGGCCGTTTGTTGCTATGGCAACCGGAAGCCTAACAAAGGCTTCCAGTCTGCCATCTATGGAAGGCGACTAGGTCCTGACAGAGGCAGTGTGAAACTGACAGGTATTATAACAACGAACCAACAATTGGATCTTCAAGTCACTAGTGGGACTAAAACAAAAATAATTAAAAAAAGTTACAATAAATGTAGAAAAGTAAAAAAGTTAAATTTCAAAATAATAAAATTTAAAATTGCCCTTTTTCCTTATAAAGTCCTTTATTATTATAAAAAAAAATACAAAAAAATAAACTATGAATAATTGGTATCGCTGCGTCCGTAACGGCCTGAACTATAAAAATATAATGTAATTTATACTGCACGGTCACTGGCATAAAAAAAAAATAATACAAAAACTATACCAGAATTGCTATTTTTAGTCACTACAGCTCCCCAAAAAATTGAATAAATAGGGATCAAAAAGTCACATGTACTAAAAAATGGTACCAATAAAAACTAACGTTTGATCCGCAAAAAAGAAGCCCTCACACAACTTTCTTGATGAAAAAATAGAAAAAGTTGTGGCTCTTAGAATATGGCAACACAAAAACGATATATTTTTTTTAAAACCGAGATTTTATCGTGCAAACACCACAAAACATGAAAAAACCTATATACATATGGTATCGCCGTAACCGCATCGACCCGCAGAATATATTAAATATTTCATTTATAATGCACGGTGAACGCCGTAACAAAAAACAATAGAAGTTTTCATGGCCTAATTACACAAAATTCAGCAAAAAAACTGTGGGATCAAAATGCTCACTATACACTTAGATAAATTATTTTTAGGGCTGTAGTTTCCCAAATGGGGTCACTTCTGGGGGGTGTCCACTGATTTTGTCCCGCAGGGGCTTTTCAAATGTGACATGTCACCCGAAAACCAATCCAGCAAACATGAGCTCCAAAAACCAAATAGCGCTCCTTCCCTTCGGAGCCTTGCCGTGTGTTCATACAGCCGTTTATTACCACATATGGGGTATTTCCGTAATCAGGAGAAATTGCTTTACAAATCTTGGGGTGCTTTTTCTTCTTTATTCCTTGTAAAAATTTATCATTTCTAAGTTTTGTTGGAAAAAATTTAGATTTTCATTTTTACGGACGAATTCCACAAAATTGAGGGGTATAGTTTGCCAAATGGTGCCTTTTTGGGGTGTTTCCACTGTTTTGGCCTCACAAGACCTCATCAAACCTGACATGGTGCCTAAAATATATACTAAAATAAGGATGCCCCAAAGTCCTCCAGGTGCACCTTTGCTTCTGAGGCCTGTGTTTCAGTCCATTAGCACACTAGGGCCAAATGTGGGATGTTTACAAAAACGGCAGAATCTGGGCAATAAATATTGAGTTGCATTTCTCTGGTAAAACCTTTTGTGTTACAGAAAAAAAATGGATTAAAATGGATTTTCTAAAACTCAAAATTTCTAAATTTGGAAATTTCCCCTCTACTTTGCTATAATTCCTGTGAAACACCTAAAGGGTTAAGAAACTTTCTAAATGCTGTTGTAAAACATTTGAGGGGTGCCGTTTTTAAAATTGGGTGACTTATGGGGATTTCTAATATATTAGGCCCTCATAGACACTTCAGAATTGAACTGGTACCTATAAAAATAGGTTTTGAAAATTTTCTTGAAAATGTGACAAATTGCTGCTAAAGTTCTAAGCCTTGTAACATCCTAGAAAAAAAAGGGATATTCAATAAACTATGCCAACATAATGTAGACATATGGGAAATGTTAATTAGTAACTATTTTGGGTGGTATTGCTATCTGTTTTGCAAGCAGATACATTAAAATTTAGGAAAATGCTAATTTTTGCAAATTTTCTCTAAAGTTTGGTGTTTTTCACAAACAAATACTGAATTTATTTATCACATTTTTCCACTAACATAAAGTAGAATATGGCACGAGAAAACAATTTCAGAGTCGCTTGGATAGGTAAAAGCATTCCCAAGTTATTACAACATATAGTGACACATGTCAGATTTGAAAAAATTGGCTGCATTCACAAGGCCAAAACAGGCTCAGTCCTGAAGGGGTTAATGTTGGTTTAACTTTTTGGAAAAAAGGACTACATATAGAAATCTGTTGTCACTAGAGGTGGTTTCTTTATAGAAGTTGGTAAGGGCCACCCAATTGATATTTAGGCCCTGATCAATTTAAACCTAGCATTGAAGGAGGGTGTACATTTTTTTTCCAACGACTACAGCTATAGGATACAAAATATCATGTTAAACAATACTGTCCAAATGTGAACTCAGCGCAATAAAATATCTATGTATCATCTTATATGGAAACAACATCCACAGAGCTTTTTAATTTAATTAAAATAGATGTTATAGTGGATATTTTATAATATATCACAGGACCGAGAAGAAACTAGCAATGGAGTTGCTAAATAACTTGGCTTCCTGTCTTCTAATATTTCTTCTTAAAAATTATTTTCTCTTTTCTTTACTGTTAAAAATTAAGAAAATTTTAATTAGAAAAAAGATAAAATAAATAAAGCTATCAATACATATGTAAAATACCCCACATTATATGGAGTTTTCATATGGTTGGATGGGTCTGTAGAGCAGTTTAATATAGGAATTACAGAATACCTACTTTCAGGTTAAAGGCCTGAAGGGTTGAGCAGAGAAAGGACGCCTGACAGTTCAATCAATGATTAATAAAGCTACGGCACCTCTGTGTTAAGCTGCTGAGCAAGGATTTTCTTGCATCTCTACGATGAAGAATGATGTTACACACACGCTCTAACTTACTTAAGATAGTGAATTATCCCCATGTCTAATCTTTCCTCAACTCAGAGACCAATTTCACTATTTTCTTTAACAACATAAGAAATTGCAAGGATATAAATACAGCAATTAAAAATGGCCTGGCTATATGAGCAAGACAGCAATTATTTACATGAAGTTAGGAAAAACAAAGACAGGAAGAAAACACAGCCAAGTCCAACATTTAGCCCTGAAAAGGTACAGATAAGCTTAGATTGCAGTTGGGCTAATTTTACCTGGTGGATTTAGGTCACAGGTGGGCCTCTTATGGTACTAGTTGTCCCTCATGACAGGTGAAATGGTCTCATAAGAGACTGGAGGGGTTCAAAGTCGTGAACGTGACAAGTCCAACAAAATTGTGGGCAGGTGTACGGGAAGAACAGGCGGTTGTTGTGCAAGAGGCTTCTAGGTTGGCAGGAAGCCAAAAGTGGATATGAATATGATCCCTGGTGTTGTCTCTCCTGGCCTGCTCCCATTGGCAGTAGTAGCAGTCTCATGTTGTTAAAGTTTATAGAGGAAAGAGGAGAAAATTAATAAAAACGTGTGCAGGGTTGGATAAGGTGGAAGTGAGAAGGGGTGAAGGCCCATTTTTGAATACCCTATTAATTCAATTCTGAATTAATAGAAGGGGGTCCCCTCTACAAATACTCATCTATCAGTTAGAGAGGCCTCTAGCTCTGGAGGACCCAGCATGTCTGTGCATTATACAAACAGAATATTGACTTTAGTGAAAACTGTGTAATGTTTAATTTCTCCTGCAATGGTGGTCTAGAGAAATGTAACCCTTGCCTGGTCCCCCCACAGATTGTAGCTGATTGCAGAAGGTCACAGTCTGGGCCACCATTTGGACAGTAGAGGAGGTACTGTAATTAGAGGCCCACCTATCATTTTACTGCGGAGAAGCAATCAAATAACCAGAAAAAAACTAAAAATTCTGGCTTCCACTAGTGGGAGCTCAGTGCAGAAGGATTTCTAAAGTTCCCATTGAGTTTAATTTTAAGGGTAATATTATGGACTTTATTCATTCTTTCAAGGTGTGCATAATACACTATAGACCAGGTTCAGGTTTCCCACCTGATATCGGTACAAGCAAAATGTTAGCGACCTGGGCCAACTTTAAGCTGGTATTATAGCATTACAGATTTAGGTCTACTGGTAGATTGCAATCTACAGTTTTATCATCACTGGTATAGGATATCCCTGTTTGGAATATTATGTAATAGAGACTAATATAAAAATGAACAATTTCATTATAGCTTTATATTTTATAACATTTCTCTACTCAAGTGACAACTCACCTCACCATCCTTGCTGGTCAAAGTAATGAGAATTGTGGCCAATCCCAGTATCTACTAACTAGACACTAACCCAACTTAATTTTTACTAACAGATCTATAACATATCTATATACTCATTGACTCATATACTCATTGACAGAGGCATACTTGAAGCTCTTGGGCCCCAATGCAAAAAGGCCCCACCTACCATGTGCCACTAAATACTGGTTTCTTCGTATGTGACAGAGTTGCCTTTGTGCCCCCACAGGCACCAGGGCCCAAGCGTGACTGCTATCTCTGCACCCTATATAGCTACGCCCCCACTCTTTGATTTTACCCGTAAAAGGCTGCATGTCTGTGTATTAATGATACATTTTTTACAATTATAGTACATATAAAGCATCCATTTTAGCGCTCCTTCACTTAAGCTCCACACGCACTATCGTACAATATCACACAAAAGTCAATTTTCTTCTATAAGCATATGGTGGAATGTATTGCTGTGACGGTTGTTACACCAAGATGGAATACTTCTGTGCAAAGTTCCAAATTTTGCCCCCACTGAGCCCACAGTAATGAATACATATCTCACACACACTGCAAGAAGCATGAATGAACTTGTCAAGTGGGACTCAGTGTATTAGAAGAAGGCTATGTTTGGAAACACCACGTCCCATGCAAGGAAATGAAAGATAAAAATCACTGACAGGATCAAGGCTTTATAGAAAAAAAACACATTTCCATCAAACAGACACCTGCTGATCTTATCACTGATTTTTTTTGTCATTTTCTAGTCTTCTATCTTGCTTGATTTTCTTTTTTTTTTTCTTTTTGATTTACTCATATATATCCTATGGTCCATGGAACTGGTGTTTTAAGAAAGGCTTCTGCCTCTTCGAGACAGGCTCCTCGTGTATCACAAATACATTTTAAACTTTTCGAGTCAGACATTGAGAAGGCTTGTATTGTTCTAAAGCGTGAAGCACAGCATCTGAGTAAAGGATAACATGCGGTATTGTGGTTGCTGTAATAGAGTGACATAAAAGAGAAATATGCTTTAGCCTATTAACATCACAAGTGGGGATAAAATAAAAATCTGCTTTTGTCTGAGAAATGTTTCAAGGTAAGATTTTCATGTCTTGAAAACAAGAACAGCAGATTTCCTTGTTAGTAACAACTCCTCTCTACACTAATATCCAATTACTCTCTGGCATTGTTACTTAGAGGTGCTGAGTATGGTCCCTGTTACAATATCTACTGATTTAAGAAAAATATTTCAAGCCTTAACTAAAATGTGCTATTTTTATGATCAGTCAAAACTGTAATGTGATTCTCGCTCCTGGCTACATTGGAAGCTACAGCTGCATCTGAGAAAAGATTTAACAAATAATGATACTTTCTCGCAACTATATAATACATTTTGCTTCCAAAGTGCTTTACAATTATTCTAGAGTGCTTTCTGTGCCTATGCCGGCAAGCTGGACGTTTTTCTGGAAGGTGAGAAACTGACAACAATATAATGATTAACCATTTACGCAGGACATCAATGTTAATTGGTTTCTGCTAAAATCAGCGAAAAGCCAAAATCAAATCATCAGGGTTATTTATATGTAATCAATGCGTCGACGTGGACGCCATTCATTTATTAAATCAAAAACATAATATTAATATCTCAGATATTAAGTGCACTTAACATTTTATCTAGAAAATAATTGGTTTACTAAATACAATATATAAAGCAAGAGTTCCTGGAAGATGTCCCAATGTCATTAAAAAGTACAAGAAGGAGCCAAGTATTTCATTGTAAATCCTAAAGACGTAATGACACATTTTATTAAAAATTTTCTTTGATGCCAAAACTGAGGGTGTAACCTGTTGGAATGATAAAGATGCGATAACTTTTATTAGCTGTGTTGTTGAATTAAAAACCATGGTCAAGTGGCTAAGTATGAGAAAAAGGCTAAATTATGATTACCCAATTGGGTTCTATGTCATAGCCATTAGCAACTAGTAATAAAATAGACTGCATCTTCATCATGAGCGCCAACAATTGAGGAAGCACCTTAGAAACCCTGTGGCACATCTTATGGGTTAGCTCTGCTAAACAACTATTGATTGGCATTCACCTTTAGGGCACGTTCAGACGTGACGGAATTGCTGTAGAATTCCGCTGCGGACAGTCCGCATTGGAAATCCGCAGCAGACAGTTTGTCCATTGGTTTCCACACCTTTTTAGTTATCTTCGTGCAGACGTTGCGGAAAACTCCGCTACGGACCATAGGCTGCGGTGCAGAATTTTCTGTCCGCAGCATACACTGACTGTTGCGGACTTGATGCGTAAGGGCATGCCCCCACGTGGCGGTTTTCCTCCGCAACTGTCCGCATCAATGCCGCACAGAATCTGCGTTGCAGATTCTGCGCCGGATCTGCCCAAAATGTGCAGTAAATTGATGCGGACTAGCTTCTGCGGACTGGGGGAAAAGTGCTTCCCTTCTCTCTATCAGTGCAGGATAGAGAGAAGGGACAGCACTTTCCCTAGTGAAAGTATAAACGAATTTCATACTTACCGGCCGTTGTCTTGGTGACGCATCCCTCTTTCGGCATCCAGCCCGACCTCCCTGGATGACGCGGCAGTCCATGTGACCGCTGCAGCCTGTGATTGGCTGCAGCCGTCACTTAGACTGAAACGTCATCCTGGGAAACCGGACTGGAGACAGAAGCAGGGAGTTCTCGGTAAGTATGAACTTCTATTTTTTTGACAGGTTGCTGTATATTGGGATCGGTAGTCACTGTCCAGGGTGCAGAAACAGTTACTGCCGATCGCTTAACTCTTTCAGCACCCTGGACAGTGACTATTTACTGACGTCTCCTAGCAACGCTCCCGTAATTACGGGAGCCCCATTGACTTCCTCAGTCTGGCTGTAGACCTAGAAATACATAGGTCCAGCCAGAATGAAGAAATGTCATGTCAAAAAAGCAAGACGCATCCGCAGCACACATAACATGTGCATGACAGCTGCGGACTTCATTGCGGAATTTAGAATCTCCATTGAAGTCAATGGAGAAATTCCGCCATGAATCCGCAACCAGTCCGCTACAACTCCGCAACATCCCTTGCATGCTGCGGACACCAAATTCCGCACCGCAGCCTATGCTCCGCAGCGGAATTTTACGCATCGTCTAAACGAACACTTCTAAATAGAAGTGGAAGTCAATGGAGAAACGGCTCCGCTGCGGATTAACGCTGCGGAGTATCCGCAGCGGAATTCAAGTGAAATTCCGCCACGTGTGAACCCAGCCTAATTGTTGCGGAATTTCTCCATTGACTTCAATGGAGTTTCAAAATGACGCAATGAAATCCGCAGATGTAATGTGTGTTGCGTTGCGGATTGCTTTCAGGAACAGGATATTTCATCATTCTGGCTGGATCTATGTGTGTCGAGGTCTATACCCAGACTGGGATGGAATGTTTGAATGAGAGCAGGGTGTGATCTGCACCTGAATCCGCAATAACAAATCCGCAGCATTTTACTTAACATTTTAGCCAAATCCGCAATGGAATCTGCAACGCGGATTATGTGCGGCATTAATGCGGACAGTGTCCGCAGAATTCCACCACGTCTGAACATGCCCTTATGGCTTTGCCTATATTACTGTTCAGTATTCACTGCTACTCTACTATATTCCATGCACTTTAATCATCAACCTATTAGTTATTTTGCTATTTATTGTTCATCTATCCTGCAATAGTTTTTGTTTTATTTCCTTTCCCTTTAAAGAAGATTTCAACTAAAAACTTACAAATCACCATATGTTAATAAATTAGAAGTTAGAGCAGTAGTCAAAGATTAATAATTACATTTTACTTACTTACAGAGATATTGTCATTCTTCAAATGCCAATTTTTAATTATTGAAAACAGTAAAGGCAGCCATATTGATGTCACCTTTGAACAAGCTTCTCATAAACTCATAAAGTCCTATCGGAGACATGTTCAATCAGTAACAAAGTGGCAGTTTACCCAGAAGCTGATTGAAATGTGACAATCAATATGTCTGTACTTCCTTTTGTAATTTTTAAAAAATGGCCGCCATCTCTAAATAAATACCCTGGCGGGTTAAATAACAGTGATACCAATTATGTTTACTATTTTTGTTGCTTACATAATTTTTGGTGAAAAATGGTAAAAGGGGACTTAAACATGCGACTTGTGGTTTGTTCATGCAATACACTGCAATATGCAATATGTATTGCAGTGTATTGCCCTGATCTGTGCTCTACTATTAAGCCTTGATCCTGTTAAGGCTTTAAAGGTAACTAAACGTTCAACAAACTTCTGACATGACATGACATGTCAGAAGTTTTGATTGGTGGGGGTCCGAGACCCCCACCAATCGCTAAAACGAAGCTGTAGAAGCACTGAGCTACTTAGTTTCTGTTCGGCTTTTTACGGAAAGCCGATATATCGGATTACGGGCTCATAGACTTTCTATTGAGTGCGTATACCGCTACATCGATATCCAGAAAAAGCCGAACAGAAAGTAAGCATCTGCGCTTCGTTTTAGCGATTGGTGGGGGTCTCCGTGCTCAGACCCCCACCAATAAAAACTTCTGACATGTCACTATGACATATCAGAAGTTTGTTTAATGTTTAGTTACCCTTTAATAATAGATTAAAGAAGGCAATCAATAGGCCTTCGGCTGCCATTGTAAGCGATCGGCACCCCGCAATTTCATTGCCGGGGGTATGGCGATCGGGGGATAGAGGGAGCCCCCCTACCTCCATCTTATTGCACAGATGGTGCGTTCGCTATTGACCGCGGCATCTGTGGTGTTAAACGTCCGGCCGTTGCAGGTTGGTGTCAGCTGTTTGAATGGTACCGGTTTAGCACCTGAGCCTGTGCCATATTGTGATGCCTTACATGCAACGTAACAGTACGTTGGATGTTGCCAAAGAGTTAAAGGATATGGATTTTCTAGATGGTTATTTTTGAGCCTTTTGGACTTGCTGTTGTATTAAAGGCTATTATCTTTTCCCAGGCAGTCATTTATAAATCTTAAAAGAAAGTAAATTCCCCTTTTACAGAAACATCCAGACTGAACCATCACAGAAATGTCAATAATCCGTGTATTTGCATATTTTATTAATAAAGTAAGATAGGAAAGAAAGACTTGGACTTTACAGTTAATTGAAGTGAGGATTGGGAGTTTATACTGGGACTTCCGAAATTATGCTAAAATTACAGGTTTCCCTGTAATATGAGAGGAGAGAGAGAGGTTGGAATCTATTTGGAATTCACAACAATTGAATTGAAATAGTAAAATATATGATTTACTTTGACATTACACTATTCTCAGTGCTGAAATGTTTTATAATTCATATTTATTAATTTGAATATTTATTTTTGTCATCTGAATATTTCTGATATTCTAAGTGTATTCTAAGTGCAGTTGTGCTACTAAGGATTGGTGAAAGTGTAAGGCTTGGTCTGACTTAGTGCTTATTCAGACGAACGGGATATACGTCCGTGCAACGCGCCTGATTTTCACGCGCGTCGCACGGACCTATATTAGTCTATAGGGCCGTGCAGACAGTTGCGTGATTTTTACACAGCGTTGGTCCGTTGCGAAAAAGTCACGACATGTCCGTTCTTTGGGCGTATTTCGCGTATCAAGCACCCATTGAAGTCAATGGGTTCGTGAAAATCACGCATGCCACACGGAAGCACTTCTGTGGGACGAGCGTGATTCGCTCAACAGCTGTGAAAAGGATGAATGAAAACAGAAAAGCACCACGTGCTTTTCTGTTTACAAACATCCAAACGGAGTGTCATAATGATGGCGGCTGCGCGAAAAGCACGCTGCCGCGCATCATAAGGAGCTGTCACACGCAGCTGTCAAGTGCCTTTTGGGCGCGCAAAACGCCACATTTTTTGTGCGCGCAAACGCACACGCTCGTGTGAATCCGGCCTTAGTCTGTTTTTTGTAGTTAGTGATAAATCGCTTTCCATAGGAGTGCATTAGGCTAGGGCTATTTATTTCACTACAAAAAATGGCTGTGATATCGCTACAAAAAGTCTATGTATAGCCCCAGCCTAAGGGCTTATTTAGACGAACGTGTAATACGTCCGTGCAACGCACGTGATTTTCACACGCCTCGCACGGACCTATGTTAGTCTATGGGGCCGTGCAGCCATCCTATATTTGTGCGTTGTTCGCACATCACGCACCCATTGAAGTCAATGGGTGCGTGAAAATCACACGCAGCACACGGAAGCACTTCTGTGTGAAGCGCGTGATTCGCGCAACAGCAGTTAAAAGTATGAATGAAAACAGAAAAGCACCATGTGCTTTTCTGTTTACAACATACAAACAGAGTGTCATAATGATGGCGGCTGCGTGAAAATCACGCAGCCACGCATCATACGCTGATGACACACGGAGCTGTTAAGTACCTTGTGCGCACGCAATATGCACACGCTCGTGTAAATCCGGCCTAAGGGTGAATTCACACGTGCAGGTTTTGATCAGGTTTTTTAATGCAGTTTTTGAAACCAAAACCAGGGGTGGACCAGAAAGAGAGAGAACGTACATGGTTAGATTCACATTGGACGAAAATTTTACAGATGTTCTGCAGAGTATCCGCAGTTTTTCCGCAGTACATTTTGCTGCGATTTTACCTGCGAATTTCACCCCTTCAACATTAAAAAGGGTGAATATCCACAACAAAATGAGCATACTGCAGATTTGAAAATTCTCTTCGTTTAAATCTCATCCACATGGCTGGGGCTGTAATCTGCTGCAGATATTTTGCACAGAAATTCTATGTGAATGTAGCCTAAATAGATACTTCTCTTATTTGAATCCACTCCATGTTATGGTTTCAACAACTGAATCACAAAATCTAATCAAAACCTGAACGTGTGAATTATAGGCTGGGTTCACACGAGCATGTTACGTCCGTAATGGACGGAACGTATTTTGGCCGCAAGTCCCGGACCGAACACACTGCAGGGAGCCGGGCTCCTGGCATCATAGTTATGGACGACACTAGGAGTCCCTGCCTCTCCGTGGAACTACTGTCCCGTACTGAAAACATGATTACAGTACGGGACAGTTGTCTGGCAGCGAGGCAGGGACTCCTAGCGTCGTACATAACTATGATGCTAGGAGCCCGGCTCCCTGCAGTGTGTTCGGTCCAGGACTTGCGGACGTAACATGCTCGTGTGAACCCGGCCATAGTCTTAAAGATGGTTTCCAGTCCTAAGAAATTGATGGCCTATCCTCAGGATAGGCCATGAATACCTGATCGTTGGGGGCCTGACTTCCAGCACACCCACCGATCAGCTGTTTTGAAGGGGCCGCTGCTTCCCCTACATTTCAACCTGCTCATACTGTGAATCGCCAACACACTTGTAGCGGCGGTTCACAGTATTACCGCCTTCTCCCAGTCAAGTAAATGGGAGAAGGCTGGAATACTGTGAACTGCCGCTACATGTGTGTCGGCCATTTACAGAATGCGGCCCCTTAAAAACAGCTGATCAGCGGGGCTGCTGGGATTCAGACTCCCACCTTTAAGGTAAAGATGGCCTATCCTCAATTTCTTAGGACTGAAAAACCCATTTAACTAGTTGCCGACACGAGAATACGCGTCCTGAGCGGCAGGTACTTTGCGCATTAGGATGAGCATTCTCATCCTGTGTGACAGCCGTGTCCGCCCGCGATCAGGAGCGGGGCAATGGCAGTAATACATAGCCGCGGCCCCACTCTAACGGCAGAGAGAAGCAAAACCTCTTCTCTCCACAGTTAACCCCTTGAATGCCGCGATCAAAGCTGATTCCGGCATTCAAAGTAAATAAGACGAGCGGGGACTGCCCTTTGATCGCGTCACAGGGATTTTCTGATTTTCAAAACTCATAACTTGTATGGCCAGACAGCTTAGGGTCCATTGAGGGACCCCAGTGTTTGACGGACCATATTTCCTGTTGTTAGGGAATACTGTGTTATGCCTTAACAACTGCCTGTGTGAAATCAGTACACAGGCTAATGTACTGGCATTTAGATATATACCAGTACATTACAGTTAAAAACTAAAAATCCAAATGAAAAATCTCTCTATGGGATTAAAAAAAAAGTTACATTAATTAAAAAAAATGTATGTTAAATAAAATAAAATAGTAAAAAAATACACAGAAATACAAGTTTTTACATGTCCCAAAACATTAAATAATATACAGGGTGGGCCATTTATATGGATACACCTAAATAAAATGGGAATGGTTGGTGATATTAACTTCCTGTTTGTGGCACATTAGTATATGGGAGGGGGGAAACTTTTCAAACTGGGTGTTGACCATGGCGGCCATTTTGAAGTCGGCCATTTTGTATCCAACTTTAGTTTTTTCAATGGGAAGTGGGTCATGTGACACATCAAACTTATCGAGAATTTCACAAGAAAAACAATGGTGTGCTTGGTTTTAACGTTACTTTATTCTTTCATTAGTTATTTATGTCATTATGGGTGTCAGGTCCGAGCATTCCTAGATGAACAGTTTCCTTGAAAGTGGATTGGTCGTCGTGGGCCAGTTGAATGGCCCCTTAGGTCTCCCGATCTGACCCCCTTAGACTTTTATCTTTGGGGTCATCTGAAGGCAATTGTCTATGCTGTGAAGATACGAGATGTGCAGCAACTCAAACTACGGATACTGGAAGCCTGTGCTAGCATTTCTTCTGCAGTGTTGCTATCAGTGTGTGTAGAGTGGGAGAAGAGGGTTGCATTGACAATCCAACACAATGGGCAGTACTTTGAACACATTTTATAAGTGGTCAGAAACTTGTAAATAACTCATGAAAGAATAAAGTAACGTTAAAACCAAGCACACCATTGTTTTTCTTGTGAAATTCTCGATAAATTTGATGTGTCACATGACCCTCTTCCCATTGAAAAAACTAAAGTTGGTTAGAAAATGGCCGACTTCAAAATGGCCGCCATGGTCAACACCCAGCTTGAAACGTTTCCCCCCTCCCATATACTAATGTGCCACAAACAGGAAGTTAATATCACCAACCATTCCCATTTTATTTAGGTGTATCCATATAAATGGCCCACCCTGTAGACATATTTGGTTTAGCCACAACCGTAACAACCTGTACAACAAATGCATAACATTATTTATGATGAACCGTGTATGGTATAACACAAAAAAACTGCAGCGGAACTACTTTCTTTCTGCATTTTTGCCAAAATAAAAATGTATATAAATAAAACGATAATGTCTTTGTACCAAAAAATGGTACCTACTTAAAGTACAACTCGTCCCGCAAAAAACAAAGTCTCATACAACTACGTCGTGCAAAAAATAAAAAAGTTATGAGCGTCAGGATGCAAAGAGGGAAATATAAAAATAATTGTTCTGTCCTCAAGGCCAAAATTGTCCATGTACTTAACCTTTTCATGCCGACAATCTGTAGATTCACGTCCTTTTCGCACATACCCCTTGCTGCCAGGGCGTGAATATACAGATCTCTGTTCCAGCCGGCATAACACTGTGAAAAGCGCTGGGACGCCGGCTGTGTCAGTGTCCCCACCTCCCCAGCGACCTGCTCACTGACATCCGAACCCATTGGTTCGGCTACAGAAAATATGATCACCGTTATTAAATGCTTCCCGACCGCCCAGAGTAAATTCGGCGCTTGCCGGCTCTGTTCAGCGCCGACGTGAATTCACAGTGGGTGTTAAAAGCGCGATCCGGGTGTCTTAGAGTAGTGCTGACACCCGGATCGCGCTGTTAACCCCTGCCTCTGGTCCCGGAGACATGATCGGGATCTGATTGGTTCAGGTCCCAATCATGTGATCGCAGGGGAAGTTTGTTGTAGCAGCAAACTGGAAAGTTTGTTGCTACAACAAACTTTCCCGAGGACCGATTGCGGGTACTGCCGTCGATTGCATGGCAAAACCGGAGGCCATACAATGGCCTCCAGGTCTGCCATGCACGGAGGCCTATGAGGACCAGCTGGGTCCTTCCTGTCAGTGTGACTGTCAACGTCACACTGACAGTTTATAACACGTTACACTACCTAGGTAGTGTAATGTATTATAGCAGCCGTCAGTGCCGCAGGTCTTCAAGTAAAACAAGTTAAAAAAAAAAGTAATAAAAATGTTTTATACAAGTGTAAAAACAAGTTATAAGTTACAAAAACAAAAAATGCTTTTTTTGCTATAATAAGTCTTTTATTATAGGAAAAAAAAAACGTTAAAAAAGTACACCGCGTTCATAACGACCCCAACTATAAAACTATAATATTATTTTTCCCGCACGGTGAACACCGCAAAAAATAATTAAAAAACAATACTAACATCACTATTTTTTTGGTCATCACCCCTCCCAAAATATAGAATATATTGCGCAAACGCCACAAAATATAAATAAAACTATATACATATGGTATCGCCATAATTGTACCGACCTGCAGAATAAAGTAAAATGTAATTTATAGTGCACAGTGATTACTGTAAAAAGAAAAAGGACAAAAAACATTGTAAAAATGTATGTTTTTTTGTCACTTTGCTTGCCAAAAAAATAGACTAAAAAGTGATAAAAAAAATCACATGTACCCTAAAATGGTACAAATGAAAACTACAGATTGTAACGAAACAAATAAACCATCGCACGGCTCCGGTAGAGAAAAAATAAAAAAAAGTTCTGCCACTCAGAATATAGCGACAGAAATTGTGCAGAGTGTCCAAAAGTGGATAAGATTGGGCACCATTTATCAATGCAACATCGGCCACACATCTATGAATTATTTATTTTCCCCATTATTATATCCTCTTATTATGCCCTGATGTACTCTGCCCAGCTTACATATGCCCCCACATTATAAACTGAAATACCATCAAAACCCCAAACAGAACTATTACCAAGCAAAATCTGAGCTCCAAAAGCCAAATGGCGCTCCTTCCCTTCTGAGCTCTGCCGTGGGTCCAAACAGCAGTTTATTACCACATATGGGGTAATGCCGTAATCGTGAGTAATAGCTTTACAAGTTTTGGGGTGCTTTTTTTTATTCTTTATTCTTTGTAAAAATTACATTTTTTAATATTTTTTCAGAAAAAAAGTAGATTTTCATTTTCACAGACATATTCCAATAAATATAGCTGTTGGGTCAAGATGCTAATTATACCCCTAGATAAATTCCTTGAGGTGTGTAGTTTCCAAAACCACTTGTGGGGAGATTCCACTGCTTTAGCACCACAAGACCTCTTCAAACCTCAAAACACAACATCCTCTAGGTTCTTCTTTGCTTCTGAGGCCGGTGCTTCAGTCCATTACCACACTAGAGCCACATGTGGGATATTTCTAAAAACTGCAGAATCTGGACAATAAATATTGAGTTGTATTTCTCTGGAAAAACCTTCTGTGTTACAGAAAAAAAAGTATTACAAATGAATTTCGGCAAAAAAAAATGATATCTGTTTTACAAGTACATTACATTTAAAATTAGAAAAGTTATAATTTTTGCAAATTTTCTTTACATTTTGGTGTTTTTCACAAATAAGGTATGAATTTATTGACCAATTTTTTCCACTAACATAAAGTACAATATGTTACGAGAAAACGATCTCTGAATCGCTTGGATTGGCAAAAGCATTCCAGAGTTATTACCACATAAAATGACACGTCAGATTTGAAAAAATGGGGCTGGTCATTGAGGCATTGATTACCCTTGGTCCTGAAAGGGTTAAGGGGTTAATCTGAATTCATAATCCTATCCTGTAAGCCTATAAGTTTATCCTAACGTGATGTGGTAGTGTGGTAAATGACATGTTTAGAGAGAACTTTGCAACCATTTTTTTTATTTTTGCTCCAAAGGAAGAAAAAAAAGAAGAAAATAAATCAACAACTTTTCAAAAAGTCTTAACAATATCCTGCTTATTTTGTGCATATAGCACCTATGCAGACCAATGTGCACCAGGTTGATGCAACTGCTGCATTACTGTTAGAGACTACAAACAAGCTATTTTCGTAGGATGATCCTGCAGTCATGTATTTCTGCCCTACTGCTTTTTGCTTATCTATTTTGAGCACCATAAAGGTATCTCTGGTATAGTGCAGATCAATGTTATTAACACGTAGCATGTTATAAATCCCTGAGGAAACTTTTGACCGGCATTTCCTTACAGAAATCACAGTTTACACAGCTATATCAGTGTGAGAGAAGGAGTGTGAGGGTGACAGTTGCACACAAAATAGAGCACTAGACAGAGAATCACTCTCTCTGGTTCTCTTCTCTCATTGCTTGCTTCACAAGGAATGCCCACTGAGCTCTTAACTTGAAGTCAACAAGCAGGTCTTGAAAATAAAAGAAGCAATGCAAAAGACATCTAGAAGCATAGTGCAAGTTGAACCTTTTCATGTAGACAATAAATGTGTAAAATATATGCTTCCGTGACAAAGGTACATATACCATTTTGTGAATGCCCACTAAGCTCTGAACTTGTAGTCCAGAAGCCGGCCCTGGAGAAGCCCATAACGTCATTATCCATATATGGACAGTGATGTCAGAAGCTTCCCCAGGGCCAAAGTCCACATGCTTCCGATGCTCTGCCCGGTGACTTCGGAATTGCGAAGCATCCATCACCAAAAGGCTCCAATGTTAAAAAAAATGAATACTGCGTGGTATACGTTTTTTCGTTGGATCCTTTAGGATGAAATAGCGTAGACTACTATGCTATTCCATCCTTCAAAAACAAAAGGGAATACTGATGTAAACCAGCCAGACGGAGAACAAAAGGACAGTCTTTTGGTCTCCATTGGGCTAATGGAGCCCTTTAAACTTGTCTGTCGTGTACGTCGGGAACGTCTCTCAACATACAGGATAAACTTGGTGCGATGTGAAGGGGGCCTTAGGTCTTGTTTACAGATTTGGTGCATTTTTTGAATGCATTTTTTTTGGAGGATTTAAAGCAAAAACGTGGGCACTTATAGGGTTTAATCATAAATGGATCAGAACTGTACTGTGTGAACAAGGGCTTACCCTGGGTAGTTTGGGTGCCACAAAGTAGTATGAAAACCAAAATTTTACCTGACACTTTTTAAAGGCTTCTTCATGGGGTATGTTCACACGCAAAATTAAAAATGGACACAATGAAAAATGGCTCCAAAAATGGCTCAAGAAGTGACATGCACTTCTTTTTACGGGGTGCTTTTTTTACGTGGCGTTTTTTCAAACGGCTGCGTAAAAAAAACGCTGTTTTTCCCATTGGAGACGTTCAGCTTCGTTTTTCAGGTGTTTTTCGAGGCATTTACACCCGAAAAACCGCCTGAAAACACTGCGTGTGAATATACCCTTAGGGCATGGCCCCACGTGGTGTATTTCTTCCGCAGCTGTCCGCATCAATGCCGCACAGAATCTGCGTTGCAGATTCTACGGCGGATCTGCCCAAAATGTGCAGTAAATTGATGCGGACTAGCTGCTGCGTACTGCGGGAAAAGTGCTTCCCTTCTCCCTATCAGTGCAGGATAGAGAGAAGGGACAGCACTTTCCCTAGTGAAAGTAAAAGAATTTCATACTTACCGGCCGTTGTCTTGGTGACGCGTCCCTCTTTCGGCATCCAGCCCAACCTCCCTGGATGACGCGGCAGTCCATGTGACCGCTGCAGCCTGTGATTGGCTGCAGCCGTCACTTAGACTGAAACGTCATCCTGGGAAACCGGACTGGAGACAGAAGCAGGGAGTTCTCGGTAAGTATGAACTTCTATTTTTTTGACAGGTTGCTGTATATTGGGATCGGTAGTCACTGTCCAGGGTGCAGAAACAGTTACTGCCGATCGCTTAACTCTTTCAGCACCCTGGACAGTGACTATTTACTGACGTCTCCTAGCAACGCTCCCGTAATTACGGGAGCCCCATTGACTTCCTCAGTCTGGCTGTAGACCTAGAAATACATAGGTCCAGCCAGAATGAAGAAATGTCATGTCAAAAAAGCAAGACGCATCCGCAGCACACATAACATGTGCATGACATCTGCGGACTACATTGCGGAATTTAGAATCTCCATTGAAGGCAATGGAGAAACGGCTCCGCTGCGGATTAACGCTGCGGAGTGTCCGCAGCGAAATTCAAGAGCAATTCCGCCACGTGGGGCTTTGCCCTTAGGGGTCTATTTGGCCCAATTACTGTTATCAGGATTTTTATTGTCACTGAGTACTTCTTCCATCACTACGAACTGCTAAAATTGTATTTGCATGTTTTGGCTCCAAAGGTAACATTAACATGTGAATGGATACAAAGCAGAACAAAATGTGTTATTTATACACTAATACGTCTATAGATGTATTATATTATATAATGCTGCCCCTGTATGTGACTTTTGCTAGCATTGCTTATATACAGTATATATATATATATATATATATATATATATATATATGTATATATATATATATATATATATGTATATATGTATATATATATATATATATATATATATATATATATATATATATATATATATATATATATATAATCTAGAAACATGATGGAGATCATGCTGCATTATCCAATAAATATAACTAATTTGTTTAGACTTCAATGAATTTAATATATCACTTATGTAAATGATACACATGAGTGAAGACTCATAACTAGTCTGTTGTATTTTGCCTTTGTGGCTATTAACCAAACAGCACATCATTTTTTGTGCCATTTGGTAATATAGACCTGTCACTATAGTATGCTGCACTTAAATAGGGCATCCTATTGTAATGGCAGATCCACTTTTAGAATATCTTATGCTATGACGCCTTCAAAACATGGGTTGGGATTGGATCCCTTAAATGGATAATGTGCTGAATCTTCAGCCTTGGATAATAGTTGAACATGAATTCTCTATCGGCCCTCTCAATCCCAAGCCCTCTCCATCTTAATCCAATTATTCATCTATTGGAGGATGTGGGCTTTCACATTGAACAATGCAAATACAAGAACATGGACCATTTGTTTGTTGATCTGGAAAATAAATGTAACATTATTCCTCCGTTGGCCAGCTGATCCTACTTTTGTCCTGCCATTGTGCGCTTCTGTGATACAATAATGATATTTTATGTTTGTGATTGCCATGTTAAAAAAGTCAATGGATAAATAATGTGAAACATTTCTTATTACGATATATATGGTTTCGAAAATAATATTGGCCCATTGGTACTTTAATAAAAAATAAGCATTGAATGACTAACAGAATAATAGGTTGTATCACAATTAGTTTGGTGTGTAAAACTTTTGCTGTCCTGGGTATGTCTACACACAAATGAACACGTTACACTGGGAAAATAACTTTACTACGATTTTCAATCACAGCAAGTCGATCATTCCTATACTCAGGCACTAGCTATATTTTCTTTTTCATCTGGTAACCAATGGGCCAAATTATGTGAGGTCAGAAAGGTCTCTATCTGTACAGTAGGACTAGAGTAAGACAGATGTGACAAAGATTGTGGAACCACAGAAAAACTGAACCCTGAAGTATTGATTGGACTCTGTATGAAATAGACATACTCCTTAGGCCTTGAGCATTCAGGAGAGATGTAGTTTATAGTTATTTTTCTGTTTTTATGGTTAAAATGGAAGCCTTGGATACTAAAAAAAATTGACCCAGCTGTTCAAAAATCCCCCCCTCTCTTTCCTTGTTTACTAGAAATAATACATATAATCTGTAAAGAACACTATTCATCTTCCAGTCATCAAGCTGAAAACACAGCTATTCTCCAAGCTGTCATTTCATGGCTTGTATACAATGTTAAGCTCAGCCTGTTGTGATTGCGAAATGACCCAGTTTAAAATGGCAGCCTACATATATAAATGTACTATATATAGTACAGTGGGACGAGTCAGAAATCCCTAAAATATTTATGAAACACATTTATTGTTGGTTTTATCAATAATTCTCAATTCTTCAGCTGACTCAAATCAAAATATACTACATATTTTATCGGCCGTATAGCGTTTAAATAATTCAGGAAGCAGCAGGAATCCTACAATCTCCTGTAAGTTTTATTCTTGCCTCTCTGTTTTCTTTTGACTCTCTTCCTTATTGAATGTGTTAGACTATATATATTAATGCCATATAATTGTCAGGGTATTGCCCCAGCCATAGCTCAAAATAAAAAGGATACAGTAAAATTTCTTTAAAGGGGTTGTGTGGACATTTTTTTTATTGATGGCCTATCCTTAGGATAGGTCAGGAATATGAGATTGGTAGTGGTCCGACGCCCGGCATCCACGCCGATCAGCTGACTGTAGGGACCGTGGTATTCGTCGCCGCTGCCTCTTCAGTGTTTACCAGGCACAGCGCTGTACGCGTCGTACGCACAGTGGCTGTGCCTGGGATTGCAGCTTAGTCCCCATTCACTTGATGTATACGGCGCTGTGCCTGTAATCTTGGAAAAGGCCGCGGCGACGAACCCCTACCAATATCATATTGATGACCTATCCTAAGGATAGGCCATCAATAAACATTGTCCGGACAACCACTTTAATCAGTCAGATCGGATATCTACACAAGGCAAAGAGAAAACATTCCATTACAGAAACGTTCTCCTCTCCCTTGTGCCAAGATCTGATTCTTATATTGAACTAAAAAAAAGATGTACACGAGAACGAGTGTCTTGAATGCAATGTGCAAAGGGTCATTGCGGTAGCACTTTATGCTAACATTTTAGTTTGGGCTTTCTTCTTTTGTACTACAATTGAGTTTTATATACTTTTCTATGACTATCTGGTAGTCCTGAATATTCTATAATCCAGATATCATGAAGTCCCAGGAATTTTACTGTATGTTCAGTAGCAGATAAAGCTTTACTGCTGACTTAGTGAACTACAGAGATAGATGCTCCTTTGGATATTACCATAAAGGAAACTAATTGAGCATAGGTATTTTTGTTGTAGTTGTGAAATTTTAGCGTGAATGCTTCAAAACCAGGACGCAGTAATGAATATCACATAAATTGAGTTATCACATAATACATTAGGGAAATTTATTAATACTGGGGGAACCTCATTCTGAAGCACTGTCCACTTTTTTAGACACAGTCCAACAAAAGTGATGCAGAAGATTGATTAAAGGGGTTTTCCAGCTTCTGACAACTGCTGACCTATTCACTGGATAGATCATCAGTACATGATCTGGGAGGGGTCCGACACCCAGGCCCCGTACAGATCAGCTGGTCAGGTGCCTCCGTGCACCGGATGTGCAAGCCGAAAGCAGTTAGCTCCGGCCACGGAATAGCAGCCGAGCTGCAGTACTGCAGCTCTGCTGCTATTCAAGTGAATAAGAGCAGACCTGCAGTTCTGCAGCACGGCCGCTATGCTATGTACAGAGCCAACTGCTTCTGGACTCCGTCCATAGCATTATGTGCCACAACATCCGGTGCCCGCAGGCCACCAGAGCGGCTTATCGGTGCGGGGTCTGGGTGTCGGACCAACACCAATGACATACTGATGACCTATCCGGTGAATAGGTCATCAGTTGTCAGAAGTTGGACAACCCCTTTAATATTATGTTGGACCCAACCCACACAGTCATATAGGGCTGAAGTGTTGTGTTTGGTGAAATAAACTGATCCGTTATTATTCACTAACATTGGAGTGCTGCCTCGTGTTTGGATTTTTGGCTCCACTACTTAAGACACGGGTTGTGTGTCTGGTGAGGATTAGCACCGTACACTATTACAGGTGGTGCTGCTTCTTTTATATATATATATATATATATATATATATATATATATATATATATATATATATATATGTATATATATATATATATATATATATATATATATACTACCGTTCAAAAGTTTGGGGTCACCCAGACAATTTTGTGTTTTCCATGAAAACTCACACTTATATTTATCAAATGAGTTGCAAAATGACTAGAAAATATAGTCAAGGCATTGACAAGGTTAGAAATAATGATTTTTATTACAAATAATAATTTCTCCTTCAAACTTTGCTTTCGTCAAAGAATGCTCCATTTGCAGCAATTACAGCATTGTAGACCTTTGGCATTCTAGCTGTTAATTTGCTGAGGTAATCGGGAGAAATTTCACCCCATGCTTCCAAAAGCCCCTCCCACAAGTTGGATTGGCTTGATGGGCACTTCTTGCGTACCATACGGTCAAGCTGCTCCCACAACAGCTCTATGGGGTTGAGATCTGGTGACTGCGCTGGCCACTCCATTACAGATAGAATACCAGCTGCCTGCTTCTTCCCTAAATAGTTCTTACATAATTTGGAGGTGTGCTTTGGGTCATTGTCCTGTTGTAGGATGAAATTGGCTCCAATCAAGCGCTGTCCACAGGGTATGGCATGGCGTTGCAAAATGGAGTGATAGCCTTCCTTATTCAAAATCCCTCTTACCTTGTACAAATCTCCCACTTTACCAGCACCAAAGCAACCCCAGACCATCACATTACCTCCACCATGCTTGACAGATGACATCAGGCACTCTTCCAGCATCTTTTCAGTTGTTCTGCGTCTCACAAATGTTCTTCTGTGTGATCCAAACACCTCAAACTTCGATTCGTCTGTCCATAACACTTTTTTCCAATCTTCCTCTGTCCAATATCAGTGTGCTTTTGCCCATATTAATATTTTCCTTTTATTAGCCAGTCTCAGATATGGCTTTTTCTTTTCCACTCTGCCCTGAAGCCAGCATCCCAGAGTCGCCTCTTCACTGTAGTAGACGTTGACACTGGCGTTTTGTGGGTACTATTTAATGAAGCTGCCAGTTGAGGACCTATGAGGCGTCTATTTCTCAAACTAGATACTCTAATGTACTTGTCTTGTTGCTCAGTTGTGCAGCGGGGCCTCCCACTTCTCTTTCTACTCTGGTTAGAGCCTGTTTGTCCTGTCCTCTGAAGGGAGTAGTATACACCGTTGTAGGAAATCTTCAGTTTCTTGGCAATTTCTCGCATGGAATAGCCTTCATTTCTAAGAACAAGAATAGACTGTCGAGTTTCACATGAAAGCTCTCTTTTTCTAGCCATTTTGAAAGTTTAATCGAACCCACAAATGTAATGCTCCAGATTCTCAACTAGCTCAAAGGAAGGTCAGTTTTATAGCTCCTCTAAACAGCAAAACTGTTTACAGCGGTGCTAACATAATTGCACAAGGGTTTTCAAGTGTTTTCTAATCATCCATTAGCCTTCTAACACAGTTAGCAAACACAATGTACCATTAGAACACTGGAGTGATGGTTGCTGGAAATGGGCCTCTATACACCTATGTAGAAATTGCAATAAAAAACAGACGTTTGCAGCTAGAATAGTCATTTAGCACATTAACAATGTACACAGTGTATTTTTGATTAATTTAATGTTATCTTCATTGAAAAAAACTGTGCTTTTCTTTAAAAAATAAGGAAATTTCTAAGTGACCCTAAACTTTTGAATGGTAGTGTATATATAGATATGTTTTAATGTTTTACCGCAGGAAGCAAAATTTAAGTCTATATATATATATATATATATATATATATATATATATACAGCACTACAGTTTAGTGAATGAAGAAAAAATAAGTTGTGTTTATTCACCCCCATATGCTGTATACTTATAGGCTCATAGCATGAGATGGTATCATCATCCATGAGGATTACCACCCAATTGCTGGAGTTGTGCTGCTTTCATTTTTTTTTTATTATATATATATTATCATAGTCAGGCCTCTGGACAGAAGGATGAACCCATCGTGTCACTATTATATTTGGCAAGGGCTAAACCGGGGGAGTGTAGACGTTTTACAAACTTTACCTTAAATGTAGGTATAAACTTTGCGCAGGAAAATCCAGGTCACATCTCTTGAGTAGTCTCGAAAAGCAACTGCTGACAACTTGCAGATGCTATTCCTGAAGCGAAGTACCAGAACTGATAAACAGAAGCGTGGATGTACAACTCCAAGGTCAGGGCTGGCAGAGTTCATACAAGTTTGTACTTACAGCTCATGAGAAAACCATTGGAATTATCATCATTGTTATCACATATAATTCTAGACAAAATGGGCCCCAAACCCATTTAACTAATAACTGATTTAGCTTAACTATTCCTTTTAGTGAAGCAGATGCCAAAGTGGCATTACTATTAGAGTGGCATTACTATTATAATTTCTCTATACATTACCATAGGGTTCACTGAATCATACATATATCTGCTTTTTTCTAAGTGGTTGCTGTTGTGTGTGCTGATAATGAACGTTCACTAAACTACATTTTCCTACTTAAAAAGATACTCCAGTGAAAATCTAACAGAGGCAGAGGCTCCTTAAAAGCTTAGTTACCGTGCCAATCGTCATGGACAACATAGTTTTATTTAGCACTTACTACTCTGGTCCTGCTGCCTTCTTTAGTCCATCTTCCTGTTTGCATATCTGGAAAATACGGTCCATGTATGAGAACGCTACCTCATGCTGTGTTCTTTCACCTACATTTCCCATCACCACTGTGATGTAGAATTTGGCGGAGTTATGGGCGGGGCTCTTGCCAGAGTTATGTGTGGAGTTATCGTCCGGATGAGCTGGGTGGAGCTATCTGAAAGTGCTATTTTCGCGGGAAATCTCACCTCGCCTCACACCCAACAGCATGTACCGCTGGTGTCCATTGCACGCTGGATTACATGATACTGGCATTAGTATGTGTGGCATCTGCTGGTATTAACTTTTGGCATGTGGTTTCACAATGTGACCTGCAAATACCTTGGGCAAGTGTGTCTGGCAATGTAGTTGCACAGTGCATTGATGCATAACATGGGGCATGTGTTTTAAAAATTGGACCTGCCAATATCTGTGGCCAGTGTGGCTGGAAATGTAGATGGCTGTCAATGTGATGTCAACTTTGCTGCATAAAGGAGGCTGATACGTAATGGATGCTGCATAAAGGAGGCTGATACGTAATGGATGTTGCATAAAGGAACCTGATATGTAATGGATACCGCATAAAGGAACCTGATACGCAATGGATGCCGCATAAAGGAGGCTGATACGTAATGGATGCTGCATAAAGGAAGCTGATACGTAATGGATGTTGCATAAAGGAACCTGATACGTAATGGATGCCGCATAAAGGAACCTGATACGTAATGGATGCCGCATAACGGAGACTGATACGTAATGGATGTTACATAAAGGAGGCTGCTGCATAAAGGAGGTTGCTACTAAATAATGGAGGCACATACACATGTTGGCAACTGAGTTGAGGACTGCAAAATAGGAATGGTGCATTCATTTTGATAGAGGAAAACATTACTGGATACTTTCATTGCTGTAACATTTACGATACCTGAGTGGCCTTTTTTTGCTTTGCTATTCCAGCGCAACAAAAAAACGGTGTAAATTCACTGCCCTTCTGGACACGTGATCAGGGAACAGCCTATCAATGCTTACAGCAGTGGGCCGGCGCAGGTCCTAGACATAAAGGCAGGAGGAGAGCGGTGGGGAGGGATTACATGGGGCAGGCAAAGCAAAAATGAGGGGTGTAGTTTTGAGTTAGGAGGATGGATCAAAAGAGTAAGGGGTGGGATTTTTATTTTTTTAATGCAATGTGACTTTGTAGTCCTTCTGAGTCTCTCTACGCAGCACAAGGGAACTCCGGTTTGTACAGGAACAGAATCTCTAAAAACAGGTCACAGCTCAGTCACGTGACTCGGAGAGAAAAGGCAAAAAAAGGTGAATGAATTTCACAGGGAGTGCCTCACTATTTATTTCTGCTATTGGGGGTATTATGTAGAAACTATTTAAGAGAAAGATAAACACCGCAGTGTCTCTTTAATATAAATGCTGCATGGCTAAAAATATTATAGCATGAGCTGTTTTTTTGCTGGGGAGTGGGCCTCATTGGTAGCAGAAGGGTCCAAAGATGAATGTAATAATATTTATTAATCATTTATTAGGGTACCTCGGTAATGATCCACTACTGTACCCCCTGAGAAAAAAACAACAACAATAATATTAATATTAGTAACACATTACTTTTAAAAATTTGTTTATTTCTGATATGTAGGTATACAATCTGATAAATGTAACACAGAGAATTTCACAATTTATGCTCCCCAAAAATGAGAAATTGTGTGAGTCTCACCTAGCAGGTAAATAAACAGGCTGGTGAGATGGATATCACAGAGTGTTGTGAGGCTTCAAAACAATGACAGTTGACATGGCTACACGTAGGCAACCACTGTGTTCTCCGAAGCATAATAGTAGGCGAAATCAAAGAAAATGGTTGCCTAGGAAATCTGCTCTATCCCTGTGCTAAGGTTTCTACCAATCACTATTTATGCGTGTAGTAATTTCTATAAAGGGGAGAATGTTGTCTGTTAACTTTGTAGCCCTAGAGCGATCAAACATTGTCACAGGCAAATGATTCCATTATGTTCATGCATTTTATTTATTTTTTCAATGTCCTGAAAACAAATCAATTAAATGTATTATGTTGGGAGTTACAGTACCTTAGTCATTTTAACTAAAAGACCACTCTCATTTTTTTCTTTCACATACAGAATGAAAGCTTCAATAAACCCCATGAGCAATTAATCTTCTAACACTAATTAGATATTTGCTAATTAGCAGATGATGTGTGAATTGAAAAACATTTTAATGCTGAATTGAACAGGATTTACAAATACATAAACTGTATCCCACTTCTCGCCTAATTATCATATTGTATAAATATTAATAAGGTCACATTGTGCTGCCACTTCTTCACGTGCATCCATTTTGGCTGGGCCTTTTGTCTGACTGATAGGACTGTCAACATTTTGTATTTACTTCAAGACGTTCTATACAAGAAAATTCACCAGAGCTGTCAGCATTTATGCATTTCTTTTCTCCGAGTATACCCGGCCCGCTTGGTAATTATTGTGTATCATTTTGAAAATGGGAAATGTAGTCTCAAATCAGCACCCTTAGTTATTTCTGCTTCGTTTTCATTAAACTGATCACAACCTCAATGCAATTTGCATGCCCGGTTTTTATAAAATAAAAGCTTAACAGGATAATGGTGGATTGCAAATAGGAATAAATGCTTGAATTACATTTTGTATGTAGTGGTCATATAGCTTTAATAAGTATCAAAAGGAAGAAAAAAAAGCCATAAGGTGTAGATTATCTGATTGGACTGGTACATCACAGTCTCATAGGACCTGATATTAACTCCTTAGTGTCTAAGCCTGTTTTGGCCTTGTGGACACAGCCGATTTTTGCAAATCTGACATGTGTTACTTTATGTGGTAATAACTCCAGAATGCTTTTGCCTATCCAAGCGATTCTGAGATTGTTTTCTCATGACATATTGTACTTTATGATACTGAGAAAATTTTGTCGTTAAATTCAATATTTATTTGTAAAAAACACCAAAATTTAGAGAAAATTTGCAAAAATCTGCATTTTTCTAAATTGTAATGTATCTGCTTGTAAAACAGATAGTAATACCACACAAAATATTTACTAGTTTACATTTCCTATATGTCTAGTTTATGTTTGCATCGTTTTTTGAACGTCCTTTTATTTTTCTAGGACGTTACAAGGCTTAGAACTTTAGCTAGAATTACTCGGATTTTCAAGAAAATTTCAAAAGGCTATTTTTTCAGGGACCAGTTCAGTTCTGAAGTGGCTTTGAGGGCCTTATATATTAGAAAGTCCCCATAAATCACCCCATTTTAAAAACTGCACCCCTCAAAGTATTCAAAATAGCATTCATAAAGTATTTTAACCCTTTAGGCATTTCACAGGAAATAAAGCAAAGTAAAGGTGAAATTTACAAATTTCAATTTTTTTTAATGAAATTCATTGGTAATACATTTTTTCTGTAACACAGAAGGTTTTACGAGAGAAACACAACTCAATACTTATTGCCCAGATTCTGCAGTTTTTAGAAATATCCCACATGTGGCCCTAGTGCGGTAATGGACTGAAACACAGGCCTCAAAAGCAAAGTAGCACCTGGCGGATTTTGGGGCCTCTATTTTATTAGAATATATTTTAGGCACCATGTCAGGTTTGAAGATGTCTTCTGGTGCCAAAACCGTAGAAACCCCCTAAAAGTGACCCCATTTTGGAAACTACACCCCTCAAGGAATTTTTCAAGAGGTATAGTGAGCATTTTTAGCACACAGGTTTTTTGCTAAATTTATTGGAACTGGTCTCTAAAAATGAAAATCTACTTTTTTTCTGAAAAAACATATGATGTTTTCATTTTTACAAGGAATAAAGGAGAAAAAGAACCCCAACATTTGTAAAGCAATTTCTCCCGATTACGGCAATACCCCATATGTGGTAATAAACTGCTATTTGGACCCACGGCACGGCTCAGAAGGGAACGAGGGCCATTTGGATTTTGGAGCGCAGATTTTGGTGGAATGGTTTTCGGTGCCATGTCGTGTTGCAAAGTCCTGGAGGAACCATAACAGTGGAAAATCCCCAATAGTGACCCCATTTTGGAAACTACACCCCTCAGGGAATTTTTCTAGGGGTATAGTTATCATTTTGACCATGTTTCTTGCTGAATTTATGGGAGTTATGCAGTGAAATTGAAAATCTAAATTTTTTTCTAATAAAATGTCGTTTTAGCTCAGATTTTTCAATTCTCACAAAAGATAAAGGAGAAAAAGAACCCCAATATTTGTAAAGCAAACTCTTCTGAGTACGGCAATACCCCATATGTGGTAATAAACTGCAGTTTGGACCCACAGCAGGGCTCAGAAGGGAACGAGGGCCATTTGGATTTTGGAGCGCAGATTTTGCTGGAATGGTTTTTCGGTGCCATGTCGTGTTTGCAATGCCCTGGAGGGACCAAAACAGTGGAAACCCCCCTAAAGTGACCCCATTTTGGAAACTACACCCCTTAAGGAATTTTTCTAGGGGTATGGAATTTTTCTAGGGGTATAGTTAGCATTTTGACCCTATACGGTTTTGGCTGAATTTATGGGAATTATGGCGTGAAATTGAAGATCTACATTTTTTCTAATAAAATGTAGTTATAGCTCAGATTTTTTCATTTTTACAATAGATAAAGGAGAAAAAACACCCCAATATTTGTAAAGCAAACTCTTCTGAGCACAGCAGTACCCCATATGTGGTAATAAACTGCTGTTTGGACACATGGCGGAAGTTAGAAAGGACGGAGCGCCATTTGACTTTTAGAGCTCAAGTTTTGCTGGAATGGTTTGCGGCCCCATGTCACATTTGCAAAGCCACTGAGGGGCCAAAATAGTACAAACCCGGCAAAAGTGACCCCATTTGGGAAACTATGCCCTTCGTGGAATTTATCTAGCGGTATAGTGAGCATTTTGACCCCACTGTTTTTTTTGCTGAATTATTGGAATTATGCAGTGAAAATGAAAATCTACATTCTTTCCACTAAAATGTTGATTTTTTTTCATTTTCACAAGGAATAAAGGAGAAAAAACGCCCCAACAATTGTAAACCAATTTTACCCGAGTACGGTAATACCCCACATGTGGTCATAAACTGCTGCTTGGATACACCACAGGGCTCAGAATGGCAGGAGTGCTACTTGGCATGTAGATTTTGGTTGATTGTTTTTTGGGCGCCATGTCGCATTTGCAGAGCCCCTGAGATACCCGTACAGTAGAAATCCCTGAGAAATTACTCAATTTTGGAAACTATACCCCTCAGGGTAATTATCTAGTGGTGTACTGAGCATTTTGATCCCACAGGTGTTTCATATATTGTATTAGAATGAGGACGTGAAAATGAAAAAAAAAAAATTTTCCCAAAAATATTTCGTTTTGCACCCAATTTTTTTTCCCACAAGGGGTAATAGGAGAAAAAACAACACATAATTTGTTACCTAATTTCTCCCGAGTACGGCAATACCCCATGTGTGGCCCTAAACTGCTGTTTGCGCACATGGCAGAGCTCAAAATGGAAGGAGTGCCATGTGGCTTTTAGAGCACAGATTTTGCTGGACTGGTGTATGGGCGCCATGTCGCATTTGCAGAGCTCCCTTAGGTACCAGAGTAAAGTGTAAAACCCTGAGAAGTGACCCCATTTTGTAAACTAGACTCCTCAAGGCATTTATCATTTGCCTGGACATATGACAGGGCTTAGGAGTGAAAGACCTATTTTGGTGATTTTCGCAGCATTAGTCCACAACGGCAGGGCTCTGGGGTCAAATAGTAAAACAAACCCCCAAGTAGTGACCCCCATTTTGGAAGCTGCACCCCTGAAGGCATTTTATTAACGGGTGTAGTGAGCATTTTGACCACACAGGTTTTTTTTTTTCTATAATAAATGAATGCTCAGTGGATGGTGAAAATTGCAATGCCATTTTAGTGCACAATATTTTGTGCCCAGTTCATGCCACTGAAGGCAAATACCTCAAACTGTTAAGCGGGTTCTCCCGGGTATGGCGATGCCATATATGTGGACATAAACTGCCCGTTGGGCATGCTGCAGGGCTCAGAAGAGAGGGAGCGCCATTTGGCTTTTGGAGCACAGATTTTGCTTAGTGGTAGTTTTGTTTGGGGTTTTGCTGGTATTTCAGTTTATGATGTGGGGGTATATGTAAGCTGTGCGGAGTACATTAGGGGCATAATAAGATGGTATAATAATGGGGTAAATAAATAATAATTCATAGATATGTGGCCGGTGTCGCACTGATAAATGGTGCCAGATCTTATCCGCTTTTGGAACACTCTGAACATTTTGCATCGCCATATTCTGAGAGCCAGAACTTTTGCGGGACAATCTGTAGTTTTCTTTGGTACCATTTTGGGGTTCATGTGATTTTTTTGATCACTTTGTATTTCATTTTTTTTGGCAAGCAAGGTGACCAAAAACCTGCAATTCTGATGTTTTTTATAAAAAAAATTTAACGGCGTTCGCCATGCGCTATGACAGACAATTTTACTTTATTCTGCGGGTCGGTACGATTACGGCGATACCATATGTATATAGTTTATCTTATGCTTTGCAGCGTCTGCACAATAAAATCACTTTTGTTTCAAATAATTTATTTTTTGTGTCACCAGATTCTGAGAGCCATAACTTTTTTATTTTTCCGTCAAAAAAGCTGTTTTTTGCAGGACGGGCTGCAGTTTTTAATGGTATAATTTTGGGGTACATGCAACTTTTTTAGATCCCTTTTATTATTCTGTTTTGCGAGGGGTAGTGACTAAAAAACAGCGATTCTGGAATAGCTATTTATTAAAAATTTTTTACGGTGTTCACCGTATGGGTAAAATAGCGTGATATTTTTATAGTTACGGACGCGGGGATACCACATATGTGTACTTTTTTATGTTTTTTTTGTTTTTCCTATAATAAAAGACTAATTATAGGAAAAAAGGCTGTTAGTGTTTCTTGAAACGTATTTTTTTCATGAAACTTATTTTTTTTTGCTTTTTTACAACATTATTATTAACTTGTTTTAACTTTTTTTGTGTCCCACTAGGGAACTTGAAGGCATGAAGCCCTGATCGCTATTCTAATACACTGCACTACATAAATAGTGCAGTGTATTAGAGCTGTCAGCTATTCACTGACAGCAAGCCTATTAGGCTTCGCCACCGGCGGGGCCTAATAGGCTTCCATACTAGGAAGCGATTGTTAGGCTACGGTTGCTATAGCAACCATCGGAACACCCGCGGGTGCCGATGGTTGTCATTAGCAACCATAGCGTGCGATCTAATTACTTAGATGCAGCGATAGCTGCATCTAAGGGGTTAATCGGCCGGATCGGAGCCTAGCTCCGGTCCTGGCCATTAGAGCACGATGTCAGCTGTGACAAACTGCTGACACCCACGCCCGTGGCAACCATCGTAGTTGCCGACAGGCTACAAGACACTCCGATGCATCGATCGCGTTGATCGATGCATCGAAGGAGTTAATCGGCTGGATCGGAGCCTAGCTCCGGTCCTGGCCGTTGCAGAGGGGTGCCGGACAGCTGATTACCGGCGGTGATAGCGCTGACTCAAGCTGAGCCAGCGCCATCACATACACCACGTCATGGAGCTGTGATTGGTCAGTCTGTTTTGACTGACCAATCACAGCGTTCGCCGGTAGGATACCGCTGTTATTGTTCCCCTGCCGTCTTACTGTGCCGGTCAACTATCATAAACAGTTGACGGCACAGTTCTGTCACCTTGTCCTTTGACAGGGTGACAGTTTTTAGCCAGGACGCACCGGTACGCCCTGGTGCCTTAAAGCACTTCAATGCAGGACGTACCGGTGCGTCCCGGTGCGGTAAGGGGTTAAAGATAAAATGCCAGATATTTAGTATAATAGTCATTTGTGATGATACTCTGTGCATCTATGGTAAATAATCTTTTTCAATAAGGCTTCGTTCACATCTGTGTCGGGCTTCCGTTCATGGGTTCCATCAGAATTTTCCGTCTGGGGAACCCATGAATGGGAACCAAACTGAAACCATAGCTTTCCGTTTTCATTACCATTGATTTCAGTGGTAATTCTTTTGTTGCAAATGTTTTCCGTTTGTCTCCGTTCCGTAAGGTTTCCGTTTTTTTTTGCGGAATCAATAGCGTAGTCGATTGCGCTATTGATTCCACCAAAAAAACACAATCAATAGGCTGTTCTACATTTTCCTGCACAGTGGTTGTCTGGGAGTTTCTCTATGCAGGTAGAACTCTGACGGATTATTGGTTGTGGTCCTGAGTAATATGAAATCACATTCTATGGTGGGACAATTCTTTAATATTGGGACAGGTAGTCAGATCTGCCAATTTAAACACACCCAGATAATGTATCAGGACTGGAGCAATTTTTACAAGAAAAAAAAAATTCCTTTTTTGGCCAAAAAAAGCTTTTGTGTTCCTTGTAATAGGCTCTTCACCGAGATCACCTTTTGTGACTAAAAAAGTAATAATGTTGATTGTAAAACGAAAAAAAGATTAAAAAAATATGCAGGTCAGATAAATTTACTAGCAGACAAAATGTATTTCAATCAGTTCAATTGTCCATTTATCCACACCAATTTTCTCTTCTCTGTTCTATTTATAGTGTTCAAAAGCACTTGTCTGACAATTTCCTATGTAGAGAAAAGCAAGTGTTTTGATTTTTGTAACAATTTATTTTTGTGTATATGTTGTCAAATGTTCAGATAATACAAAAATATTGTTATTATGTTGAATCGGGGGCCTCCGATCTT
This sequence comes from Rhinoderma darwinii, assembly GCF_050947455.1. Taxonomy (NCBI): domain Eukaryota; kingdom Metazoa; phylum Chordata; class Amphibia; order Anura; family Rhinodermatidae; genus Rhinoderma; species Rhinoderma darwinii. The sequence continues at coordinate 82,370,665 of NC_134689.1, forward strand.
TGTGCCTTCGCCACCTATAAACTGAACTCAATGACATTCAGTCACTGTGAAAACTGAGCTAGCGTGTGCAGGTTGATTTTTTAGCTATGTGACTGCACAGGGCTACAATGGCAAAAGACAATATACATTAAGGATATACCAGTGGTGCCTTTATAGCCACCTTTTCTTTGATGTCAATACATTCCGGCTTAGTGCCAGTGGCTCAGTGCCATACCTGGAGATGTCAATTATCTGGCTTGTTAATAAAAGTCATGTGAAATCTTGGATTTTTTTTATTTTTTTACAGCAATAATGTTGAAGCTAGTACACTATAATCCAATCCATATTTTACTAAAAGTGTGCAATGATTGGTGATGGAGTGAATCTGTAGGGCTATGATCAAACACACATAATGCATCATACTGTTTAAGCTCAAGGTCTAAAACATGGAGGTGATCCAATATGTATGCCTCATTCCTAATTCATCAACTGAGACTGTATAGATTATTTCTTACTGCAATCATTCCGTTCCTAAAAATGCATGTCATACAGTTTTTTGGGCTATTTGAAATTTAGTGAACAGCCTTTATACAAATTACATTCAAGAAACAGCTAACACTCAAGTTAACTATTAGACTAACTTATATACTGTACACTTATTCACAAAGGAGGGAAGAAAAGCTGGACCGCACATCCACTTGCTATATTTGATCTATTGCGGCAAAATTAAAGAAATGTACGAACATGAGGTTCTTGGTAAACTTTTTGATCAAACTATATAAGCCCACTTGCCACTTCACGGCGACCTCTTTTAAGTGGGTCCCTACTCTATCAAGTGTAGTATCGCATATCATCCAGTGCCGATGCAACTCAGCACCTGTAGTGAGAAAGTGAGACCGACAGCACCCATGCGGCCAGTCTAAGCCACCTTGGCTCTGGGCCACGTCCCCCCACAGATACAGCACCACAGCAACAAACCTTACCACACAACGCCACAAAATAAGTGAACAGATGGAAAAGCTCACCTTTCCTTGTAGTCTCAGGGGCCAAACTAAGAAGAAATAGGTAGAAATCCTTATGCAGTCTCCTTCTATTTAAAAACACCTGGGCCAAATGTTCGTACATTTTTTAAGTTTTGCTGAGCCGCAATAGATCAAGTATGGCAAGTGGATGTGCGGTCCAGGTTTTCTTCTCTCCCATGTGGACATTGTACACTTAGGCTTCCTTCACGACTCTATTTGAATGTTCTTTTCGAGAGTGAAATATTTTGTAATATGAACAGGATTGTGTCTCATTAGAGGAAAACAGGGAAGCCAACACAAAATATACCTCATAGACCGATCAAATTGGACTATAAGCATATGAGCAACGTAATTTATGTCCATCATCCATCAATATGATGCATTCAATTTCTTTTAACCACTTGTCTATGTTTACATTATTGCAAAGTCATGCCCGCTACTGGATTCTGGATTTAATACATACCTTCAATTATTGAGAAGGTTTGATAGTTGTTAACCATATTTCTGCTAACTCTAACTTCAGATGTATGAAAAGTTATATAATTTTATTATAACATGTTTTGTGTTATAGCTCCTTGTGGTGATTGCAATATGGTCCACGTTATTTACAGATTCTATACTTTTACATGGCACTGCTATAGTTTAAATACACATACAAATACAAACATATTTAGAAGAGTTACACAGTTACATTCATGGACATAAAAATATTTTGCAGGTAGAGATGACACCAGTTAGTCCACGACCTTTAAATTCTGTGTGATTAAACTGAAATGGAAATATATTTGTGAGATACTCAGGATAAATGGTAAAACCTCATCCTTTTATTATTAAATTGTTCTGGGAAACTGAAATGTTTCGGTAAAAATTGAAAAAATTGTGCTGTATACCATCTCAACATGCGGAAGTATTCTTTTCATGTGATGCTATCGAAATAGTTATTTTTATTATTTTTCAGGATAAATTAATACTTGCCAGGGAACCCCTGAATCTTTGTTCCCCTGTATTCACTGTTACACATTTCCACATTGATGCAACTTAAGTTGCTGCAGCTTTAGTAATTTACAACTAATGTAGCTGTGTTCACTCCACCATCTTAACAAAATCATTGTATCAAATAAAACAGAGTAAGGGCATGGCCAGACGTGGCGTGTTTCTGCCGACACTGTCCGCATCAATGCCGCACAGAATCTGCGTCGCAGATTCTGTTGCGGCTTTGCCTAAAATGTGCAGGAAATTTATGCGGATTAGCAGTTGCGTATTCAGGTGAAGAGTACTTCCCTTCTCTCTATCAGTGCAGGATAGAGAGAAGGGACAGCCCTTTCCCTAGTAAAAGTAAAAGAAATTCATACTTACCCGACCGTTGTCTTGGTGACGTGTCCCTCTTTCGACATCCAGCCCGACCTCCCTGGATGACGCGGCAGTCCATGTGACCGCTGCAGCCGTCACTTGGACTGAAACGTCATCCCGAGAGGCCGGACTGGAGGAAGAAGCAGGGAGTTCTCGGTAAGAATGAACTTCTATTTTTTACACATTGATCTATATTGTGATCGGTAGTCACTGTCCAGGGTGATCGTTTAGCTCTTTCAGCACCCTGGACAGTGACTATCTCCTGACATCGCCTATAGCAACGCTCCCGTAATAGACTTCTATGGGCCTGCCCGTGCCGTAATTACGGCCCGTGATTACGGGCGTTTTTACGTTCGTGTGCATGGGGCCACAGTCTGGCTATAGACCTAGAAATACATAGGTCCAGCCAGAATGAAGTAATATCCTGTTCGAAAAAAATAATACGCAACGCAACATACATAGCATCTGCGGATTTCATTGCAGAATTTTGAATCTCCATTGAAGTCAATGGAGAAATTCCGCAATGAGTCCGCAACAAGTCTGCTACACGTCCGCAACAGCCAGTGTATGCTGCGGACACCAAATTCCGCACCGCAGCCTATGGTCTGCAGCAGAGTTTTCCGCCACGTCAGCACGAACCTAACTGAAAAGGTGTGGAAACCAATGCAGAATATGTCCGCTGCGGATTACCGCAGCGGACTGTCTGCAGCGGAATTCCTGAGCAATTCCTCCACGTCTGGCCGTGCCCTTAGGGTCCTTTTACATGGCCCGACATGGGCCATGTAAACGAGCGCCGATCAATGAGACAGCTTGTTGATTGGCGCTGGTTTGCTCCTTTCACAAGGAGCTATTATCAGTAATGTATGAGGATGAGCGCTTGTTACTATGATCGCTCGTCCTCATACTTTTCTATCTGTTGGCACAAGGAGATGTGCTGACGACAACAATAATATTTCTTGCAGCATAAATGATACAATCAGATGATAATCAAGCGTTTGCTCGTTCATCGGCTGATCGTGGCCCTGTCTACACAGGACAATGATCTGGAATGAGTGTTCTGTGGACGCTTGTCTGCCCGATAATTGGCCCATATAAAAGGACCTTAAGACTTGGGTAAGCAAGTTGCTTGTGAAGGTAGTCAACTTTTCTGATGATATACCTATTGGATTTATACTTGTACTTTTATTAAAGTAGAATTTGTCACTTCCATTTATTTTAATCTACTATTAGTGATATACACTATGTGGTCAAACGTCAGTGGACACCTCTTCTAATTATTGAAATCAAGCACACAGACACACTATCTCCATAGAAAAACATTGGGCCGTATTGAAAAGTTCAGTGACTTTAAAAGTGGCACTGTCATGGTATTCAACCTTTGCCACCGGTCAGTTATACAGATTATTGACATATTATTAAAATTGTTCATTACGAAAATTTATAGTGAATATTTATAGCAATAATTTACTGTCGATTAGTAATGGACCACAGAAATAAAATGATCCTTGTATTTATAACTGTTGTGACTTTTGTAGAGCTGAGTGGTCGCTGTGACTTGGCAGGTTTTCTGGCCCACTTTGCTCTGCTGTACAATCGATAAATGAGGTGCCCTATTTAAGAGCTGCACAGACACAATTGGGATGCCTGTAGTGCTATAGCGTAAGATCTCATTTTCTGTATTGTACTTTCTTGATGAAATTTGACCCGTGCTTGGAGATAATGACCTGATCAGATGACCCTTTTCATTATGGCGTTGCCCACATACTTTTTCCCTAAGAAATCTCTCTTATTGCTCCTTTGGTAATTCACTGTGTCCTCACATTGTCAGTTGAGATGGTGCTTTAATGACCCTTCTGTTAGCCAATATTGAACTGTATCTTTTTCCATTATAAACCTGTAATTATCCTGCCAATGCTTAAATATGTATTCACTGCCCTCCTCTCCATGGTGACCGACTCTTGTTTGGACTTGCTGTTCCTTACACTCAATTTTCAGGGATAATAGTGTCTATGTTCAGGGGACAGGTGAATTCCTGATAACACGACATGTCATAGAGGAAGGGGAGGGCTAAGGCTAAATTACTCAAGTCACTAGACTGTTATCACTGATCACCTTGTTAGGTATGGGAGAATGTAATATGATTATTATACTGTAGATATTAAAATAGCCAAACCTTTCTCATTGCATTTGAATGCTATTTTAACTACAGTATATTTTTACAATTCACTTAAAAAAGACAAACATAATAAAAATAATTAATTACAGACGAAACAGAAACTTTGCATCCCATACTGTATTTTAAGTACAGAATATGCTGCAGATTGGAATTTATCATTAGCTACGCAGTAACAAAATAATTTGTGCCTGAAAAAACACTTGGGCCTTTTGGGCAAACTACTTATGGAGAATTGCTGGTCATATCACAAATTATGTCTAATTACTGAATTGATGAAAGCATGTTTAATGAAAGTTAAGCATGGGTTGACAAAGGTGACATTGAAATATAATAATGATTAGATTACCATTTTCTCAAGATGACATTTCATGATTATAATAAAGCTGATCAAAATAATTAAACCATTGAAGATGGCGAGGTAGGAGTTTAAAAAAAAAAAAAAAAAGTTTAGCTGTTTTTAAATGCAGCCACTTATGCGTTTTGATGTAAATGCCCTGTCTTACAGTAAACCTTTATTCTATTGAATATGGTACTGAATTAGTATAGCTATCATTTGAGGAACTTCTGAATAAATAAAATAAATCTATGCAGTGACTATATATGTGTTCTGTGCTTAACTGTACTACCCATGATAGGAACTCAATGTTTTTTGGCTGGGTTGTAGGAATTTTGAGGAGAATACAACCATTTATTTCGCTTTTTTCCCCAAGTCATATAGAAGTTTATGGTAAATAGCAAATGAGTAAATGTAGGTAAGGAATGCTGCAACTAATGAGACTTACAGGACATCTATGCCATAAAAATTACTATGGGTCATCCCAATGGATGTCTTTCCAACATCAAAAACATCATCAACAATAACAACAACAACAATAATTATTTGTGTACCTAATAAAAAGTTATATACAAGAAACGTTGATAGGGAAATGCTGATTTTTATACCATGCCAAGTGAAATGTCCTTTCAATCACAATAATAATGAAAGGACATGATGTAGCCGGCTTGGCTTAGTAGAAGGGACGGCTCTACGCCACCTCTTAGCTAGCGTAGATTTTATGGGGCATGGACAGAACTAAATGCAACTAATTTATAAAGCGGCGTTTGTCATTTTAATTTATTAATCGCATTTTACTCCTGCCTGTTTCAGACATGTATAAAATGCTCTTAGTAAATCTGCTCCATAGTTTTGACTGGTGATAAGATCTCACCTTACTTGACTACTTACTTGCATTAGCTGAGCCTAACATCTTTCCGGCCTTGTAAGATTTGGGGTGGGGCCTGGTAGCTACAGTTTACTGCTAGGACAGACATTTGCAGTTCTTTGTTGAAAATTAATTCTAAAGAAACACTAGACTTAGAAAATACACCAAAAAAATATCTAAAATATGATGCCAGCAATTCCTCTCTTTATCTCCTACTTTTGTTTTTATCTTGTTCTGTCATATTTCAATGAAAACTGAGAAAAGTGGAACGCATTCTTTTGTGTATGTCCCTGGAGATAAGACATATCCCCCTCCTTCTAACTTTCCAGTGATTGGCTGTATGACAACTGGCTGCAGAAGGAGCCTCCCACAAAATGCTCTGTCTTTAATAGGAGATAAGGAATGTTAGGATCCACCCCAGTCAACGGTCAGCTGAAAATAGAAGAGTTCAGAAGCATAATAACCCCTGTATTCTTCGTGCGATTTCTACAACGATCACGCAGAAAATCCTAGAGGCTGACAAATAGTGTAAACAAGTTTATCTATTTTTTTCTTTTAGTATTCATTTCTATGTTTTAGTATTCCTTAAATTATCATATAGAGTGGTATAAATACTTTATTACTAATTTAGCACTCATTAAATGGGAAAACAATGCAAGGACTGTCATCCATATGCTGCCTTATTTCATAGTCACAATTCTACAAGCTTGTTAGTTAGTTAGTTAGTTAGTTAGTTAGCTAGTTAGTTAGTTAGCTAGTTAGTTAGTTAGTTCGTTAGTTAGCAGATGCTTTACTTTTTTTTTGTATTTGTATATGATATTATGTTTAATGTTATGCAGTTTAGATAGTGTAAACTTAGACAAGGCAGTCAGAAGACACCAAATTGATCACAGTGGTGAAGGCTGATGATAAATTTGTTGCATCTGACATGACCTGCTAGACACTTTCCTACTTCTTATACCACCTTTGATTTGGCTTAGTTTGCTATAAAATTTTGTGCCCGTTTTTGCTGGTGCATGAATGCGCATCGTAAACCCACGTCCTCTTTTCAGTAATGCTTTGCCCCTTTTTCAGAACACTTTAAAAAGTGTAAAGTGAGGTGCAAAAATCTTGTTTAACAAGAAAAGAGCCAAGATGTGCCAGATTTTGGGGCAATTTATGAGCTGCAGACACATTAATACATCTGCTCCAATGTCTTTTCATCTGGTCAGTTTCAAACAAAATTTTCCTAGATGAGTAGTTGTGCAGCCAGCATGCCCTTGACATTGGTTTTGATAGAATAATAACTGGCTGGCACAGACCATCCAGAAAGAATAAAAGCAATAGCAAATGCAGGCATCATAAAGCAATTTGTCTACTGTCACATGACCAAAGTGCAATATGATGATGGTATGTTTTCTACTTAGTATTACTACTACTATTTTAAATGTAGATCTTTATCTGTATTTTATCAATGTCTAGATTAAAAATGTGATTCTTCTTTTCTATAACTATACATTGAAGCATACATTTTCTTTAAAAAAACGTATAGATTATTATCTTAAATGAGATTGACGTGTTTATTCCACTACATTATTAAATGTACCAAAAGTTTGAATGTTATGAATTTAGTCAACTGAAGACAAATCAACATCTAATGGCTCAGGGTATGTGCACACGTAGTGACCAAAAACGTCTGAAAATACAGAGCTGTTTTCAAGGGAAAACAGCCCCTGCTTTTCAGACTTTTTTGAGCAACTCACGTTTTTCGCTGCATTTTTCGCGGCGTTTTCGCGGCGTTTTTTACGTCCGTTTTTGGAGCTGTTTTCATTGGAGTCTATGAGAAAACAGCTCCAAAAACGTCCAAAGAAGTGTCCTGCACTTCTTTTGACGAGGCTGTATTTTTACGCGTCGTCGTTTGACAGCTGTCAAACGACGACACGTAAATGACAGGTCGTCTGCACAGTACGTCGGCAAACCCATTCAAATGAATGGGCAGATGTTTGCCGACGTATTGTAGCCTTATTTTCAGACATAAAACGAGGCATAATACGCCTCGTTTACGTCTGAAAATAGGTCGTGTGAACCCAGCCTAACGCTCATTTGTCACATACAAGCTAAGCGTCTCATTTTGTAGTGTAGACTTGTGAATGACTCAATTTAAGGAATACAATGCAAGTTTTTTTTTGTAAATAAGATGAAATATTGTTTGGGAAGTTTGTAGAAAAATTTGATTATGTGGATATTTGTATTTACAGTATGTATGTATGTGAAATCTAGCATATTATGCAATACATCTTAGGCATGTTTACCTCTGCGTTGCAGATTCTGATGGGAAAAATAGTGCTGCGTTTAGTGCTATTTTTCCTGTCAACATGATGGACACCTCGGTGGAACCCGACAGACCCCATTGTAAGTCAATGGGGTCATCTGCCACTGCTGATATCCAATGTCTGACAGATCCGGCACTGTGTTGTGGCCCCTGTTATAAATGGAAGCCACAATGCAGATGTGAACAGAGCCTTAATGTGCTTTCTTATGTTTTCAGTCATTTTCCCGATTTTTACTCAGTGTGACAAAGTCTCCTGGAAAATCATCAACAAGCTGTCAACGGGTTGGTTATTGCATGCAAGAATGTACTTTTGTGAATGAGCTGTTGATATTGAATAATTAAGCCCTTCACTCCCATTAACTAATGGATATCCAATACAAATATATATATATATATATATATAATCATATTGCTTTTAATATGATATTAACATAAATTTTATTTATTTGTGTTCTCATGTTCTACTTTCTACATTGTTCTTACTTTTACTTCTCTATGGAGGCTGCCATTTTTTTTTTCATCTCTGTATGTGTTGATTAACGACACATACAGAGATGGAATACAGCACATACAACCCCATAGAGAATGCGAACGGGAGCCGTTCCATTCTCAGAAGCATAAGCCGTCTGTGTGGGAACGGCGCATACGCCGCTCCCACACAGACCAAAACGAAGCTTGTTCGCTTAGCGAAATCCGGCGCCATTTTCATGTGAACCGGAAGCCGCTGCCGGACAGTCAGATGACGACTTCCGGCCGTGGATTCCGGCCATATGTTCATGCACAAGGAATAGGAGTGTAGACCAGTGGAGGCGGCGTCGGCAGGTAATTTATGTTCGTGTATGTGATGTGTGTATTATGTTCGTGTATGTTATGTGTTATGTTATACTGTCTGCTGAGCCCTGTATCTAATCCTCCTACACTGTGCAGTCGCTCAGAAAATGGTGGCACCCAGTGTAGAAGGTTTGAAGATTCAAACCCTTCCTTCTCCTGGCACTAGCCAGAAGAAGGGAGGGGGGATTGTGTGAGGACACTAGAGAGAGTGTGTCCACCCCAAATTTGCAGCATAAATCAATGAGGTTGCTTTACCACATTGACTATGCTCAGAAGTGTCAGGATTCTGAGTACACATGACGTCCAGGCTGGATTTCATGTGTATTCATTATCAGGACACTGTAGTAATGTTAGGGCTTGTGTATGAGGCTGCACATAGCGATATTTCTATATCGCTAGTGCAGTGTAAATGAATGGAGAGGAGTGCATGATGCTGATTGGTCAGCGTCATGCACTCCTCTGTACAACGCCCACTTGGTCGAAAGTAAAAGTACGCCCACTTGGGCATTAAGAAAGCTCATTAGCATAAACTTAAATCGCTCCTAACATTGTGAAAAAAGATAGTTTTTTTTAAATAAAAAGCATTACTGTCACCTACATTACAGCGCCCATCTCCTTATGTAGGAGATAGGGCACTTATAATGTGCTGACAGAGTCTCTTTAACTGAAAAAAAATATATATAATTTCTAGCGACACATTCCCTATAAAAAAAACATAAAATCTATGGGAAAAATTCACCTTTGGCAGCATTGCTAACAGTTTCCAGGTAGCAACAGATTTATTTCCACATTGCACAGATTAAAAACACATTGATAAGATTATCTGAAAACAACAAAAAAAATTAAAGGAATATATTTTGTAACAATGCTAGAGTATATAGTTGCCAACTATTCTATCCAGTGATGACTGCCAATATGCCTTTTTACTGAAGTCAGAAATGGTACTTAAGCCACATCACTGCCTTTTCACGTCACTGTATCATAAACCCGGCAGGTCCTAAGAAAGGAAGTGCTTTCCAGGTTTTCTTCTCTCCCCTTGTGTATGTCTATTAGGTCCTGTTTATTAGACATTAGGTGTGTCAACTCTGACAGACATAATATACTGCAATACAGAAGTATTGCAGTGTATTCTAAAACAATTGCATAGTGGAGTCACATAGTGGAACAAAAAAAAAAAAGAAGATAAAAAAATAGATCAATAACGTTTTTAATCAAAAAATGTAAAATGCCAAGTAAAAACTTGAATAAAACCTATTTTTCCCCTTAAAAATGCATTATCATGAAAAAAACAACTATATCCGCGTGCGTAGCAACCTAACTATAAAGTAAAATGATCTTATTATTTAACCCACATATGGATGTCATAAAAATAAGTAGATAAAAAATGCCAGAATTGCATTTTTCTGTTCATCCCTCCTTCCAAAAAATGCAATACAAAGTGATCAAAAAGTTATATGTAACCCATAATGGTACCAATCAAAACTACAAGTCATCCCGCAAAAAAGTAAAACCTAGTACAAATTTGGAATCGGTGTAATTGCACTGACCAAAAAAATAAAAGCCATTATGTCATTTATGCAACATGGTAAATGGCGTAAATTTCAAACAATCAAAAATGGCGAAGATGCGTTTTTTTTCTAACTCTCCCCAAAAAATGTATAAAAGTTAAAGAAGTTAAGGAAGTCTTATATTATTAAGCTTTTACTTATTTATTTGCATATGATTTGCATAATGTTAATATTTCCATCTAATTAAAGGTTGAACTACTCAATATTGTCATCATTAAAAGTAGTTAATTTAACCCCTTTGTAACTGCCAATACGCCTTTTCACAGTGGTCACTTAGGTGCCTTATTCCAATACATACGCCTTTTCACAGCGCTTCGGAATAAGCCCAGCACAGGAGTCCTGTGCCGGGAGAAGCAGATGCTCAGCTGTCTGATGTCAGCCTGACACCTGCTCTAATGGCTGCGACTGTAGTTTTCTCCCATTGAAGCCGTTTAACCCTTTAGATGCCACGGTCAGTAGCGACTGCGGCATGCCGGCATCTAGGTGGTTTGCAGAGGGAGGGGGCTCCCTCTGTCACACATCGGTGTGATCACGAAATTCTGATGGGTTGCCACAGCAGTCGGGGGCCTAATAAAGGCCCTTATGCTGCTCAGGCTATATTTTTCCATAAAAAAGTGGTTTTATTTTGTAAAAATGAAAAAAAAATTAAGTACACATACACTACCGTTCAAAAGTTTGGGGTCAACCAGACAATTTTGTGTTTTCCATGAAAACTCACACTTATATTTATCAAATGAGTTGCAAAATGACTAGAAAATATAGTCAAGACATTGACAAGGTTAGAAATAATGATTTTTATTTTAAATAATAATTTTCTCCTTCAAACTTTGCTTTCGTCAAAGAATGCTCCATTTGCAGAAATTACAGCATTGCAGACCTTTGGCATTCTAGCTGTTAATTTACTGAGGTAATCAGGAGAAATTTCACCCCATGCTTCCAGAAGCCCCTCCCACAAGTTGGATTGGCTTGATGGACACTTCTTGCGTACCATACGGTCAAGCTGCTCCCACAACAGCTCTATGGGGTTGAGATCTGGTGACTGCGCTGGCCACTCCATTACAGATAGAATACCAGCTGCCTGCTTCTTCCCTAAATAGTTCTTACACAATTTGGAGGTGTGCTTTGGGTCATTGTCCTGTTGTAGGATGAAATTGGCTCCAATCAAGCGCTGTCCACAGGGTACGGCATGGCGTTGCAAAATGGAGTGATAGCCTTCCTTATTCAAAATCCCTTTTACCTTGTACAAATCTCCCACTTTACCAGCACCAAAGCAACCCCAGACCATCACATTACCTCCACCATGCTTGACAGATGGCGTCAGGCACTCTTCCAGCATCTTTTCAGTTTTTCTGCATCTCACAAATGTTCTTCTGATCCAAACACCTCAAACTTCGATTCGTCTGTCCATAACACTTTTTTCCAATCTTCCTCTGTCCAATGTCTGTGTGCTTTTGCCCATATTAATCTTTTCCTTTTATTAGCCAGTCTCAGATATGGCTTTTTCTTTGCCACTCTGCCCTGAAGGCCAGCATCCCGGAGTCGCCTCTTCACTGTAGACGTTGACACTGGCGTTTTGCGGGTACTATTTAATGAAGCTGCCAGTTGAGGACCTGTGAGGCATCTATTTCTCAAACTAGAGACTCTAATGTACTTGTCTTGTTGCTCAGTTGTGCAGCGGGGCCTCCCACTTCTCTTTCTACTCTGGTTAGAGCCTGTTTGTGCTGTCCTCTGAAGGGAGTAGTACACACAGTTGTAGGAAATCTTCAGTTTCTTGGCAATTTCTCGCATGGAATAGCCTTCATTTCTAAGAACAAGAGTAGACTGTCGAGTTTCACATGAAAGCTCTCTTTTTCTAGCCATTTTGAGAGTTTAATCGAACCCACAAATGTAATGCTCCAGATTCTCAACTAGCTCAAAGGAAGCTCAGTTTTATAGCTCCTCTAAACAGCAAAACTGTTTACAGCGGTGCTAACATAATTGCACAAGGGTTTTCAAGTGTTTTCTAATCATCCATTAGCCTTCTAACACAGTTAGCAAACACAATGTACCATTAGAACACTGGAGTGATGGTTGCTGGAAATGGGCACCTATGTAGATATTGCATTAAAAACCAGAAGTTTTCAGCTAGAATATTCATTTAGCACATTAACAATGTATAGAGTGTATTTCTGATTAATTTAATGTTATCTTCATTGAAAAAAACTGTGCTTTTCTTTCAAAAATAAGGACATTTCTAAGTGACCCTAAACTTTTGAACGATAGTGTATATGGTATTTCCACGATCGGAACGATCTGAACAATACAGTTAATACATTATCTAAACTGCAAGGTGAACACTACAAAAGAATAATGATGGAATTGCTTTTTTTTCCCTCTCCCTTTCCTAAAAAATTTAATAAAAGTTAATTCAAAAGTCCCATGTACTGAAAAATAGGACCAATGACATCTTGTCCCACAAAAGAACAAGCCCTCATACGGCTACATGGACAGAAAAATACAAAAGTTATGGCTCTTGGAATGCGGCAATGCAAAAACAAAATATTTTCTTTTAAAATATGTTTTTATTGTACAAAAGTAGCAAACCATAAAAGAAACATATACATATTTGGTCGCCGTAATCGTATTGACCCATAGAATAAAGATAACATGCGAATTACGCAGCACGGTGAACAGTGCATATCTAAAATGCCAAAAATAATGTCAAAATTGCTGTTTTTTTTCCATCCTCCCCAAAATAAAAGTTAATAAAAGTTTATCAATATACTACATGTACCACAAAACGGTGGCATCAAAAAATACAACTCATCAAAATAAAAGAGTTATGGCTCCAACGATGAAAAAAACGGGAAAAATGGCTTTGTCATTAAGGGCCAAAATAGTCCGGCCATTAAAGGGTTAAATATTTGTCAATGTATTTCTTTGTTAAGTGTAGTTAATATAATACAACAGTTAGATAAAAATTCATTCACTACAACTGTAACTGCAATGGAAAAGAAATGGTATTGATATATGTGAAATAAAGACACCATTTGTCATTTGCAAACTGACACAATTAACAACACGATACAGATTGCAGAGCATGCCTTGTTGTCAAATAGTCTGACTTGGCATGGTCTTGAATTCTGCTTAGAGAAAATTGCAAGATATGAATGTCACATATTGACATGACATTGAAGCTACAGAATGTCACGTTGTGTCAACAAAACTTTCAAGAGACTTAACCCGTTCTAAGAATATGCAGTCACTAAATTTAATAGTATTATAGGAAAATGGTAATATCGAGTCTATTGAAAACTATGGTTCTTCAAAAATATATCTGCTGGTAGAATAATGTTAACTATGTCACAATGTCAGTATATAATGGTCAGTAGAAAAGAGTATTTGAGTCTATGTGTTTAGTAAAAACTAGTTGTAAAATGTACCATTGTCTATATGAGGTAAAATATGTAGGAGCATATTTGCCAAAAAGGGTTTCAAAAATTGTCATGTAATAGGTAACTGTATACTGCTCTCTTTATGGGTCCAACTGTATGGAAAAAAACTTGTGTTATCAGGACTCACGGATCCACGACAATTCACCAGTATTGGTGAATCTGCAAATCCGGACCACAGAATGACTTGCACTGAGTTTTTGCGGACCAGATTTGTGGCCCCCATGCGGATTTGTGTAAACCACGGTCATGTACATGGGGCCATAAAAATGAATGGGTTCGCAATTTATCCACAAAAATGTGGATAAATTGCGGCTGCAAAAGCACGGTCGTGTGCATGAGGCCTAAATCTGGGAGCATCTCTAGTCTAGGCCCTCTGAGTGCCTATGGTTTAATAACAATTCCAGATTCAAATGAGGGGGAGAAGCAGGGAAAGTTTGATGCTCCAACATTGCATTTCTTGAGCTTGTCCTGCAGCTTATATTGACAGTTACACAAAACATGATTACAGTACGGGACAGTTGTCCTGCAGCGAGGCAGGGACTCCTAGCATCGTACATAAGTATGATGCTAGGAGCCCGGCTCCCTTCACTGTGTTCGGTCCGGTACTTGCGGCCGAAATACGTCCGTCAATTACGAACGTAATTAGTGTGTGTGCACATACCCTAAGCCAAATACAGAAATGGACACAAATGAGAAGATGCATCAGTCTTTTCTTTATACCCATTCTTCCGTCTGGATCCACTTTTGGCTTTGGCTAAAAAAACTGCCACATAAACTGCATCGAAACTGTCTGTGTGATCCTGGCCTTAAGATTCCTGTATAACTTAAAAACAGTTTGTTCCTGAGACAACTGCAACACTCCTTTCCCTTCAGTGTGGATCAGCTGGCACAGAAAAGGTACAGCAGAACTGTATTCATCAATCTCAGTGACCAAATGCAATGGGGATTACGTGATCAGAAGACTGAACGGCAGATTACGAAATGACAGGTAAGGTTTTTTTTTGACCAGTGTGTCTAGTCCTTTTGGTCTGCACCTAAAACTTCTAATAGACCAAACTCACCGTATCTCGGGCAACCTCCATAAAGAGTGCAATGCTAATTGTAATATTTTTTAATAATATGATATATTCTCCAGATTTGTTGCAACACGTCCCTAATATAATAATTTTGGCATTGATAAAATATGTACATGTGATATCCATACTATCAATGAACTTTTCACTCAAAACAATTTCACTGGACATTGGGCCTCATGTATGAGAACTAATGCAGACGAGAGCTGGAGGTGTTGCTCATAGCAACAAATTTGATCACTGCTTTAATTTTCAGACCTGCTTTGAAAAAAAGAAAAGCCGAAATCTAATTGGTTGCTATAGGCAACATCTATATTTCTTATCTCCACTAGTTTTATACATGAGGCCCGCTATGTTGTGTTAGGATAAACTTTTTAGTCCTTATGCATATACCACACAAGAAGTTATGAAATTAAGAATTCTAAATAGGGTAACTAGGGATTTTATGTGTTTTTTCTGCTATAAATGATTGGTAATAGAAGCCTATGAACAGTACAGTGATTTTTAAGGTAATTTATCATCAGCCAAGGCTCCTGTTAAAATTGTCAGGTGAACTTTTAGTTTTTTTTCATAATAGTACATTTAATAATGGCAAATAGCAAACCTGGAGTTCTCAGGGTGGCGAAGCAGCGTTGCACAATCAGAGAGTAAGCGTTGTCACTGATATCAACCTTGCCTGTCGATATCAGTGCTAGCAGCTCTGAAATTCCGCACATACATGGGGAGGTCAATAATGGAGGAATAGGCGTGCTTATGGCATTGACTCTGTAACTCTGCCCAGTTGGTGAGATCTATTACGACTGGCGTTTCATACGCCAGTCCTAATAAACAATTTGTTAAGGTAAGATGCAACACATTTAATAAGAGGCCTCTTAATAAATGTGTCACATCCATCGACTGGCTGGGTGCAATAATTGCGGTGTATATCCTCCCCGCTCCTTTTTGTTTCTCCCCACTGAGTCCCCTCAGGCTCCCTCAGCATTCCACAGCTCATACAAGGTCCTTACGCTGAGCAGCATCCGGGCCTTCTGGGGTCCTGAGTTCTGAGTCACATACAATGTCCTGATGTTGGCCGTCGTCAGTACCTGCAAGCTGTGGCTTGCTCCGGGATCATGAGGGGACCCGGAGTGGAGAAGAGGTGATGTGAGTATACAGTTTTTTTTATATTATGTCCAATGGAAATGGAGAAGAGGGGGTGATCTTATTGGGGGAAGGGGCAGCTACCCTTCGCAGAGTGAACTGGCGTTGATTTTCACTATAATTTATGACAGTTTTCTGTGCAAATTGCGACTTTTGGGCCTTTAGCAACTTTTCTACGCCAGAAAACTGGCATAGAAAGGTTGATAAATTCCTCCTAGTGTTTTTAGGGAAAATGCCACTGTTTGATGCAGGCTTAAAGCTGGAAATAGAAGGAGAAGTATAAATCTTTGCTTAATATATCCCATAACGTTTGAATTCATGGTTTTGGCTCCAACCAACTACCCAACTACCCAACTACAATGAAAATTGCAGTTGCAGTTGCGTTTTTACAAAATATGCTGTGTGTGAAGCCAACCTAAGACTTGTTTACATGTTACAGTTGGTAGTTTGAAAAATTATTTCGAACTTTGGGTAGACATTTCTATCATTAGTATCGTACATATGTTGCCATTTTCAAATTTGATCATACCGGCAATGTACTGTAATAAAAAAAGAAGATACAAAACCATATTAATGATTTTTTTGAATCTACAGTCAATTTTAATAAACAATAGTTTTATGGTTGTTCATTTTGTGCTTTTACTCTGAATAATTATCGTTATGATCACATGAAAAACACGAATTGTAACAATAATTTAGATGTATAAACAGGCCTTAAGATGTACATATGAGTAAAATTGGCAACAGCACAAAGTATAACAATGAATCCTTATTTTTGATTATTAAAAATACGAGTACCTGGTAAAGCGGCGGCTAATACGTGATTACATTTTGTACAGCCGCATATATTTTTGTGCATGACAGATCATGGGTTTACAAGATAGTCAGAAAAATGTGTGTTTGCCCATGACAACAGTAGAAGAAGCTGTGTCTTGTCTCATCAATATTCAGAAAAGGTTAAGCAAACCATGATATAAATCCTAACGTTTGCAGTGTGACACAATGTAAATAGAACTGCTGAGTGTCTTCATAGGAAGGTAACACAGATGAAATCCGTTTTATGGCCAGTGGCTACTTCATCTTCAATTCTGGAAATCAAGATACTAAATTACATCTCCATTCTGTCTAGTAAATGCTCCTACTACCAAATTGTCCTAAATTTCATGGTCTCATTCACTGTGCTCATAACCACATCCGATTTATTTTTCTTTTGTACATAGAGCTTTGTCATCATCCTAAATATTCTTGGTGGCACAAATTCATCTGCATATGGAGCTGGCCTATTCTTACAAATAATTTAGTGATGTCTAGCAGTAACAGTGCGGAGGAGTTTAGAGCAAATTGTTCACTACTGCAGCTGCACTTGGTTGGCCGACATCCAGATACTAAGTTGGGAATATCTTTAGTTTTTGAGCCTTCTGCTAAAATATGGAAAGTTGCATCCTGTGGAAATAAACTTTAAAACTAGTTTTAGGCTACAAAATTTGGGTCATTCTACAAATTCAAGATGAAATGCAATATATGTTTAAAATAACCTAATAGTATTTTTAACTCAATTATAATAGGTATTGCAGCATGGTTTACTGTGTTTTAGTGGGAAATTCATAATATAATTTAGTAAAGTACAGTTAAGCATTTAATCTACAGAACAATTAATATATAAATGTAAAGAACATAAAATTGGGCAGTTTATTAAATGGATTCTCAGGATAAGAAAAAAAGTCTGCCTTTTTTTTTCTCCATAAACTGCTCCACTCTAGTCCATGGGGTATGTCTGCTATTATAGTTCAGCCATATTCACCTGAATGGGGAAGAGCTGCAATACCAAATACAGATCATGGACAAGATTGAAAATCTTTCTGGAATGTAAAAAGAAGACACATTTTCTTATCCCATATCTTATCCCATATAACCCATTTAAAAGTTTTTTTTTATCTTGCCAGTGTCTTATGACCAGAGAATAGGATACTATATGTAACTAAACACTAATTATTGGGTATCTGGTCGTGTGGAGTCCCAACAATGCAAAGAAGTTTTAGTCCTAGCTGCCCGTGGAGAGAAGGCCACACATGCACAGTTGTTCTCGAACATAGACAGATATACAAGAGACCGAACTGCTAAAAGCCAAGGACGTGTAATAGTGTGAGGGAGAACCCCAACATTTAAAGGGGACATTGATGCATTTATTGTACATTTGCCTATAAACTATGCCAAAATGTGGTAGCCTTTCCGGAGAAGGCTGGCCTGTTACGTATTCATGTGACCAGTAATGGTGCTTATTTATTTTGCTATGATCTTAATTGTGCTTTTCCACCAGGAGGAGTGGCCTATTGTACTTGTGTTGTGCTGCTATTTCGTATTGCACAGTAACACTATGTTTTTTTTGTACAGGCAAATGATTGTTGGCTCACTGGATAACATACATTGTTTTGGCACTGACATGAACGGCCCGGGTGCCAACTTAGCTAGTTTACTGCTGCGCCATTACAGCACCAGGATGTCGCAGTGTCGCTACACCACTTTCTGATGGGTGTTACTACATAAAAGTGCGTTGGTACCGCCATTGTACGTTTAGCTTTTAGGTGGTTGTGGAGGAACCTGGCTAGTGTGAGAGCTGCTGAGAGGAAAGCTGTGTGAGAAGAGCTGCTGAAGCTGTGCAAGCGATAGGCACTGAAGTTAGACTTAGGTCGTGTTGCGGGTGACAGGCTGGAGCCTCCCTGTGAGTGTGCAACTGTCTTGTGGGCTGTGGTGGGTAAGGGCAGCAGCCACCCCACATGTGTCAGCAGAGTGTGACAAGACAGCAGTGCAGTCAGCCAGTTGCGGCCTAGTAGGCCTGAATTACAGTCTAACGTCTGCATCAGGGAGAAGTGACCTTGCCTCTTGCTGGAAGAGTACAACGCCAGCCATCATCTACTGGACTGAACCATAAACAATGTAAACAAGGTATAAGGCATAGCAGCTTCTATGAGGGTACCTACATCCACCCCAATAAGGCCAAAGTTAAATTAACTGGCTTCCTACGGATCTGTGCAGTGAGTAAAAGTTGTAACTAACAGGGTTCCAGGCACAGCACCATCAATAGAGCTGAGTAGCTGAGGTTTCTGGTCTCTATTGTTAAATGAGTTTCAAAGGTGAAGGGTAGTTAGTTATCAATAAATTACTACTGCTGGAAGACTGGAAGTATCTGGATGATGGAAGGAGAGATGACTGCAGGAAAAGGAAGAGTGATACAGAGGGATATATCATGAAGAGTGCTCAGAGGTAAGATAAGAGTGAAGGAGGGAAAAGATGAGTAGAGAATGATCATAATGTGAGTAA
Organism: Rhinoderma darwinii; assembly: GCF_050947455.1. Lineage (NCBI taxonomy): Eukaryota > Metazoa > Chordata > Amphibia > Anura > Rhinodermatidae > Rhinoderma > Rhinoderma darwinii. The sequence goes on from NC_134689.1 coordinate 82,390,069, forward strand.
TATGAATTCATAGCCGAATAGCCTGGTTAAAGATGCATTATAGAAATTATATAACAAGACACTTAAGAGAAATTAACCTCATTATGACTAGTAGTTTCCAAGTCAGCATCAGGGAACATGTGTTCATCACGCTTTATGACAAACTACATTAGTCAGCCAGCCCAACTGAATCTTGACTGAAGTATTGGCTTATCCTTCACTCTACAAGTCTTAACAAACACCAGATCTCAATTTACGACATAGGTATGACTTGTCACCAAGTACCTGTTATAAGATTGGTGTCTGGTGCCGCTCCTGCTGGCGGTCCCCGCCTCTGGGTTTCTCGTCTCTGCTGCAGGCATGCTACCTCTGCTCTCCGTTGATCCTCACTCCTCTGCTAGCTGCTACTTTGCACGCTATAAGGCGCGCGTGCTCTCTCTGGCTGTTTATTAAAGGCCCAGTGCGTGCATTAACTATCATCCCCAACCAATCTCAGACACCCAGGGCATACTTAAGGCAGCCTCACTGGTCATCTGACGCCTGAGCAAGTTTGGTGCAACCTTGTTTGTTCCTATGCAGGTTCCTTCTGTATACTACAACCAACTACCAGTCTGTATCCTGCTACCTGCTTCAAGTCTGTATCCTGCTACCTAATACGAACCTGTACCCTGCTGTGAGCCTGCTTCAAACTGTGTCCTCAGACCTGTACCTGCCTGCTATGGTATCATCTGCCTGTTGCTGAACCCACAGTGTACTTCACTGTTGCCTCCTGGTTCTTTGGGCCAGCTGCTACTCACACTGGGACCACCTCAGGTGGTAGCGACCAGGTTTTCTACCCACAGCGATGTCCAGATCCCCTTACGGATTTTAGAGGGTAATTGCCAGGGAGGATACTTAGACACTGTCATTAGAGGTGTCCAAGTTGAGTAGCACAGTGGGTCCACAACTCGCTGGTAATTATACCTGTCCTTTTCCCCTGCTCTGTCTATAGTAGGAAGAAATTGCAGGGTATCATGCTACACCCTATATCCCTGGTCCTTGTCTAAAAAAATAATACCTCTGCAGTTTTTGGTGTTTGAAGCATATGCCAAAAAAAACCCCCCGAAATTATGCATTGTAGGTGCATAGTTGTCTTTAATGGACTTAGCAAATTTGAATTAAAATTTCCAGCTTGAAAATAAAAAGTTCATGCATTAGTAAACCAGAAGCTAGGGGGATTACCTGGTTTGGTAATTATGTTTTATTTGTTTATAGTAATATTGGCATTTTCCATTTTTGCAGCAGAAGAACCAATTTTGCTAAAGTGACAACTGACTGTGCAGCCATATTTGTTGTCAGTTTTGAATAAGCTTATCAGAAAAGAATGGTAAAACGGTCAATTATTGGTTATCATTTTCTGAGAAGTGACAACCAATATGACTGGACTTACTGTTCTCACTTTTCAATAAATGGTCTCTGCTACAGTCAAAACAAAAGTAGTTACTATGTTTGGAAGTGAAAAAAAAAACTATTACCAAATTTTGGCTTCTGTTCTAATATATTTTACTAACATATGGCCAATTTAAAATTTTGGGTAGAAAATATCTTTCATTCAAAAGAGCTAAAAAGTTGCTGCTGTCTAGTCTATTTTATTTAAAAAAAAGAACTGAGCTGGGGACCCCCTCTATTATGTCCATATACCGTAATAGGGCATATGGGCAAGGATTGTCTTCATGGTACAAAACACAGAAGAGGTGCAAATCGTTCCACTATAGGTTTTCTCTATTTATGTTTCCACTACTGGTTTTGACTTCCAAATACTGAAGCAAAATACTGACCAGAATACTGACGTGTGCATGAGGCATTAATGAGCATAAAAATGGCAGGCTCATCAAAAAGGAAAGTACAAAAAAATAAATAAAAGGTAAAAAAAACTAAAAGAATCAGACATACAGATTACAGCCATACTCCTCTAAAATAAAGATTGCAAAAAGGCAATGTACTAGGGTTTCACGATGCATTGAAATATCAATACTATTTCCATGCCATGCACCCTCAAACGGTTCAATACCGTTAATTTGTGTGATTCGATACTGAGCTGTGCGGTCGCACATCTTAGTATTGTAACACATGAATTTTGTCAGAGCGGGGCTGCGCCTGTGTATTACAGCTAATGCCCTGCTCCTGACAAGTGTGTGCGTGCGGTCAGCAAGAGGTAATATGGCCGGCACTACACTGATGAGAGCCGGCACTGAAGACAGAGAACATGACTGGATCACAGAAAAGCCTCCCCATGTTCTGTCTTCAGTGCCGGAGCCGCTGCTCATTTATGCAGCGCGGGTCGCATCACATCATGATGACAGCGCACGCACACTTGTGGGACAAAGGCTGTATTACATAACACGCAGCCCTGCTCTAATGTCGGAGATCATAGAAACCTCTGATCTCCGCCGCTATTTCCTTGAATGCTGTGATCAAAGCTGACTGCAGCATTCAAGGGGAAAATAAGGGAAATGCCCCTTGGATCGCGTCACAGGGATATACCATATGTGGGCAGACAGCCCAGGGTCCATTGGAGGACCCCAGGGCTGTCTGACCATATTTCCTGTTGTTAGGGCATACTTAGGTATGTCCTAACAACTGCCTGTGTACTATGAGTATATAGATATATGCCAGTACATTGAAGTTTAAAATAAAAAAGTAAAAAAAAATATAAAGTAAAGTTAAATATATATTTTTTAAAAATACACACACATCTTTTACAGTAAACATTAAAATAAAAGTCTCAATACATAAAATATACATATTTGGTATCATCACGACCGTGATAACCTGCACAACAAATTTATAGTGTAATTTATGATGTGTACACTAAAAAAAAAAAAAAATTATAAAAACCTGCTTTCTTTCACTTATTAATGTGAGGCACGAGGTATTATGAATGTGCCTCATATTAATAGTAATTAACTCCATCATGTACCTCACACATTAACCCACTGTTGTCCATTATGACTGAGGAATATGATGGGGTTAATTACTATTAATTTGAGGCGCATGGAGGTTCAAAAGTCATCACACCACGTGCCTCACATCAGAAAATGGAAGAACTTTTTATTTTTTTATTAATTTTTTATTTAATAGGCTATTACATGTTGAAAAATGTTTCTCATCATAACTTTGTGCTTGTATATATATAGTGAACACAAGCTCCTTGGCCTTGGAAGCTTTTTATGTGACATTACATTTACAATAGGACTTGATTTGACATATGTGTATTCTTATTACAAATTTAAACATCATATTTAAATGAGCAAAACCTTCATTTCTCAATATTTTGTTCACATTTGTATTATTGTGTGTCTTCTTCAGCACCTGGGAACTCATTATTTATTGTTCTTATATTGAAATACAGATTGTTCTTGTGTTTTCAGAATAAAGCTACAGAATTAATATCACATCTCTTGCAAATGAGACAAAAAGTCTGTAACGTGAGCCCAGGAATCCCTAGTGAGTCTTCTTCATGCAGTCAGTTATTCAGTCAATCAATCACAACACTTTATTTACTCTTTTCTCTTTGCCATTCCAATGTTAAGCAGCCTGGTGCATTTCTTCACATAGATCTCATTATAAATTTACTGAGGAAAACAACCACTAGGTGGCAGTAAGAAATACCTCTTCACTAATATTCCTTTTCTAATACAACAGATGGAACAGTCAAAGGAAATACTAAAGCAATACAGCATGAATTCAGTGCAGCCTGTGAGTGGAAATATCGATAAATATGCCGCTGATCAACAAAAGTATAGAAATAAAAGGCAGGGGAAACAGATAATATTAATACACTTCTATAATATAATTCCCTCAGACATTCAGACTATATGACAAACTCTACAGCAGATTCTGTTGCTAGAGGTTAATTCAGGAAAGATTATTATGTTGGAATTGTAGTGGATGTTGAGAATAAAAAACTGGAGGAGGAAGTAGAAAAGGGCTCATGTTTCTTGCTGTTTGTAGGCGTTTGAGTGCTGGCAAAAAGCAGCTTCAGACATGTCCAAAAGCGTAAAGAAAAGGCCACAGGAAAGAAAATGCTTGGAAGCACATACGAGCACATGTTAGGTGGGAGCAAAGCGAAGGTGGCCGCGCTCATTTTCTGAACAATACATCCCTTCCCCGAAACACTTCAGGGAATGTAAGAAGGTCATTACATAAAGAGGACCTATAAGTCCATAGGAAAACACAAAAAGTGACAGTACATGAAATTATAAGAAGTATTTTCTATACATACCACATGAGGCGTACTTGCATTGTATTTCCAAAGTGTAAAAGTACGCTGCGGAAAACTTTACAATGTAGACCTATGCAGGGGCGTAGCTGGGGGGGGGGGGGGTCAGGTATGGCATGTGCCACAGGCGCAACTAGGTGGTAGGGAAGTAGGGGGTGCCGCAGAGCAGCTGATCGCTGCTGATAGGCGCCCTGTATGTCGGACGCCTGCAGCAGCGATCAGCTTTAGTATGAGCCAGGAGTTCATGCAGCGGAATTCTGACTGGGGTCTGTGACGGCTAGGGAGTGGACCAGTCCAGTCACCTGACCTGTCACCTGACCTCACGTCAGCGACATGAGGTCAGATGACTCAGGTCAGGTGACTGGACTGGTCCACTCCCGGGCTGTCACCGACCCTAGTCGGAAGGAACTCCGCCGCTACCTGCGCTGGGATGACCTCCTTGGCTCCTCCGGTAAGTCACATCAGGCAGAGCGGAGAGTAGTAGCAGTAGGCTACCGCTAGCCGCTCTGTTTACAGTGTGGCGCTATTTAAAAGGCGGGGGAATGTGGCGTATTTACAAGGAGCAGCGGGCTGTGTGTGGTGCGTGGCGCTATTTAAAAGTGGCAGTGGGTTGTGTGGCACTATCTACAAGGGGGAGAGGGTGCTTCTATTTACAAGGGGTGGAGTGTGCCGCTATTTACAGGGGGGGGGGAGTGTGCCACTATTTACAAGGCGCAGAGTGTGCCGCTATCTACAAGGGGAGAAGCGGGCTGTGTGGGGCATTATCTACAAGGGAGGCTATGTGGCGCTATTTACAAAGGGGTCTGTGTGTGGTGCTATTTACAAGGGGGGCTGTGTCTGGCGCTATCTACAAGGGGGGCTGTGTGGCGCTATTTACAAGGGGGGCTGTGTGGCGCCATTTATAAGGGGGGCTGTTTGTAGCGCTATCTACAAGGGGGGCTGTGTGTGGCACTATCTACAAGGGGGGCTGTGTGACACTATCTACAAAAGGGGGGCTGTGTGACGCTAACTACAAGGGGGGGCTTTGTGTGGCGCTATCTACAGGGAGCTGTGTGTGGCCTCTTTAATTAATTAATTTTATTTTTATGTTAACTCCTTTATATAACTATATTGCTTGTAAAATGTAGAAATGCTTTCATGCTCGAGTTACATTTAAAAAAATTGTGAAAAAAAAAATTACACCTCATTGATTGGTAGAAAAGCAAACATGGCGAGGGGGAAGGAGATGTCGGAAAATAAGTTGGGGGGGGGGGGTGCCAATGTGAATCTATGCCCCGGGTGCAGGAGAACCTAGCTACGCCTCTGGACCCATGAGAAAAATAGTGCACAATACAAGAACTAGAGAAATCTGACTGAGCTGCAAAATATATTTCCTATAGGCATACATTGTCGTTTTCCACAGCATATTTTTACACTGCAGAAATACAATGCAGGTACGCCAAGTTTGAGTGCAACTAGAGTAAGATGCGATAGGTTAATTAGGAAGTGCATGCATCCTAATATATCTGCCGCACTTTACCTCTGGAAAAATGCAGTATGATGAGGGAGGCTGAGAGGACAGGAAAGGGAGGAAAGGAGCGGTGTGGTTAGTATACATTTTTTTAGACTTTTTTTTTTATTGTTGGATTATGGGGTAGTCTGGTGGCCGGGCAACATACGGGGCCCGGAACGGGCCTCTACCATGCTCCACCCCACAGAGTGAGATCTAGTGAAATCTATGCCAGCTAGGAGCCAGTTATAAGTTAAAATAAATGTGTCAGACATTAGAGACGCCGCCTCTTTTTTGTAAACCATGCTCCTTTTTCCATAAAAGGCACAAAAGTCACAAGTTTCAATGCAAAATGAGACTTTTGGGCCTTTTTGACACTTTTCTACACCAGAAAACTGGCTAAAAGGGTTGATAATGTCCCCCATTTTCTTCTTTTATTTTATAAGAGTACTGTCAAAATCTGATGAGATTCTTTTCTTTTGTAGGGGGTAGCAACTGTGAGGGTAAGGAGCTGAATGGCAAAGTGGAGCCATGTGCTCAGATTTGGTCAGGAGTAGAAGTAAACAAATCAAATCGCCTGTTTCACCGTTTTGTTGATTTGATGGTTCATAGAATCCAATGGGAGAATCGATTCCCCTAATTTTCTCATAGATTCACTAAAAGCAAATCTCAAACGTGGCAAATAAATTCACAGATGTCTCGTAATGGGTAAAAAAATGAGCCAAACACAAAACGGCAAAAAATGTCCTCACATCTAGTATTGAACTTTATTTCATACAGAAGATTGTTATCCATCAGCCAAGAACAAGATTTCCCTTTGTGAATTATGCAGCCCAGATAGAGGAGGAGGAGCCATCTGCATGTTAAAGGTTAATCTGCTAGAGGAGGAGGCACTAACTACTTGTAAAGAGTTAATATTCTAGAAGGGCATACAGCTGCCTGTGAAGGGTTAAAGGGGTTTTCCACCTTCTGACAACTGATGACCTATCCACCGGATAGGTCATTAGAATACCATCGGTGTGGGTCCAACACTTGGACCCTGCACCGATCAGCCGCTCCAGTGGCCTGCGGGCACCGGATGTTATGGCACATAATGCTATGTACGGAGCTCGGAAGCAGTTGGCTCCATACATAGCATAGCGGCCATGCTGCAGAACTGCAGGTTTGCTCCTATTCACTTGAATAGGAGCAGAGCTGCAGTACTGCAGCTCGGCCGCAAATCCGGCCACACCATACCCACATAGTGACTGAATAATACCCCCATACTGTTACTGAATAATACCGCCACACCATACCCACATAGTGACAGAATAATACCCCATACTGTTACTGAATAATACCGCCAGAAAATAACCACATAGTGACTGAATAATACCCCCATATTGTTACTGAATAATACCCCCATACTGTTACTGAGTAATACCGCCACACCATAACTACATAGTTACTAAATACTCCCATACTAATACCAAATAATACCGACACGCCATAACTCCATAGTGACTGAATAATATCCCCATACTGTTACTGAATAGAAAACTATACAAAGACCAATGTTACCACCATATAGTGACCATGCAGTGGAAAATTCTGGTTATACACAGAAGCTCTGCAGACTATATATTACCTCCATATAGTGTCCATATAGTGGTAGATGCCAGTTATACACAGGAGTTCTGCATACGATATAAGTGATTACAGAACATTTATATCTAGTTACTCACAGCTGATGTTTTCTCTGATTAGAGTCGTCCACTTTCCCTTTTTTTCTCCATCCGGCCCAGACCACTGCAACGGCTTATCCGAGCCACGACTCGTCTCTGCAGAATTTGACACACAGACATGTTGGTTTCTCAGTTTTCCAGCATCCTCCACACCTATACCCCATCCTCTAAACAAACTTGTAATCCACAGTGCCCCAGATAGTAATAGTGATCCCTCAGTGCTCGACACAATAAAAGTAACCATCAGTAACCGTGCCCCCTTTGTGCCCCCACAGCAGTAACGCCCCCTTTGTGCCCCCCTGTAGATAGCGCTAAACACAGCCCCGTGTAGATGGCGCCACACACAACACCTTGTAGATAATGCCACATACAGCCCCCGGTAGATAGCGCCACACACAGTCCCCTGTACATAGCGCCACAGTCCCCCCTTGTATATAGTGCCACACAGCCCCTCGTAGAAAGTGCCTTACAGCCTCCTTAGTAGATAGTGCCACACAGCCCCCTTGTATATAGTGCCACACACAGCACCCCTAGTAGACAGTGCCACACAGCCCCCTTTGTATATAGTGCCACTCAGCCCCCTCCCTTATATGTAGAGCCACACAGCCCCCTTGTATATAGTGCCACACAGCCCCCCTTGTGTATAGTGCCACAATAAACTCCCCTTGTATATAGTGCCACACAGCCCTCCCTGTCTTGTATATAGTGCTACACATCCCCCTTGTGTATAGCGCCACAATAACCTAATAACCTCCCCTTGTATATAGTGCCACACAGCCCCCTCCCTTGTATATAGTGCTACACAGCCCCCTTATATAAAGTGCCACATAGCCCCCTCCTTGTATATAGTGACACACAGACTCCCTCCCTTGTATTTAATGCCACTCAGCACCCTCCCCTGTATATAGTGCCACACAGCCCCCTCCCTTGTATATAGTGCCACACAGCACCCCTCCTTGTATATAGTGCCACACAGCACCCCTCCCTTGTATATAGTGCTACACAGCAATCCCCCCTGTATATTGCCACACAGCCCGCCCCCAAAAATTATATTGTACTTACCTTGCCCCTTTCTCACGACGGACGGAGCGCTGCACATCCTCCGGGCGGGACGCTTGAGCAGACCAGCGTGGTGCAGTGACGTCATTACACCGTAGTAGGCAGGTAGCCCTAAGATGATGGGGGCCCTCGACAATTGCCCAGCTTGCCCCCCTAACACCTGCCCTGGCGGCACGTAGGGCTGATCCCCTGTGTGAACATAGCCTAACAGTTCAATATCAGCAACATTTGTGTATGCCCCAAATTTCGAATAAGTGATAACTATAATGCAGTAGCTATAGTTGCAAGGATTATCACCTGTTATAGAGACATGAAGAGAACCAGACACAATATAAATAATTAGGAAATCGATATCATGATAGGTGGGACACTTCATAGAATCTATTAGGTTTTAACATCTAATTATATTTATATAATTAACATGAAACAGGATAGAAGATATATGTATGCAATGACTATTATCTTTCCACTTTTTTTGTATAATGGCACATTAAGAGGATCACTGTTTAAAAATATATATATATGTTTTCATACTGTATTAAATGTTGTAATGATGGATTTTAATTAAATGTTCTGACCTCTGACCGTGATCACGAGGATGGTGGCGAGGGCATTGTGCATTGTGGTCTATCAGCACAGGTGAGATCCTTTTTAAAAACTGATCAGAGTAGTAAACATCTATGATTAAAGGCACATGGTATGCTCGAAACGCTAAGGCTGAGTTTGGGATTTTGAGTCAGATTTTGACCTTCCTGCATGCCGTTTGCCGCGATTTTCCCTGTGTTTTTCGCTCGCGCCCATTGAGTGCTACGGGCAAAAAACTCTGCGAAATACACTTTCTCGGCCTCCCAAAGATAGGGCATGACGCTTCTTTTTACCGCAAGCGTTTTTTCCCGCCTCCCATTGAAATCAATGGGAGGCATTTTCGGACGGTTTTTGGCGCGTTTTCCGTCGCGGTTTCCGCGTCAAAAAAGTGATATGGGATATTTATGAAATATATACTTTTTACATTAATATAACAACATAGTTGCCAACAGTCCAGATTTTGGCAGGGCAATCCCACAAACTGGACTGCAAAAGAGACGAGGTAATGCAAATTTGCATGAAGAGTAGGCGTTTCCAGCTAGTTTGGGATCGTTCCCTGGTGGAACTGAGGTGGGGATTAATCAGATTTTGGGATATTTAAATGTTGATTAGGGCGGATTTACACGAACGTGTGCGTTTTTGCGCACACAAAAAAACGCTGCGTTTGGCGTGCGCAAAAGGCACTTAACAGCTCCGTGTGTCATCACATAGGATGTGCGGCTGCGTGATTTTCGTGCAGCCGCCATCATTATGACACTCTGATATTTGTAAACAGAAAAGCACGTGGTGCTTTTTTGTTTCCAAACATACTTTTGACTGCTGTTGCGCGAATAACGCGCGTCCCACGGAAGTGTTTCAATGTGGTGTGCATGATTTTCACGCACCCATTGACTTCAATGGGTGCGTGATGCGCGAAAAACGCAGAAATATAGGACCTGTCGTGAGTTTTACGCAACGGACTCACGCTGCGCAAAAATCACGGACAGTCTGCACTGCCCCATAGACTTGCATAGGTCCGTGCGACACGCGTGAAAAACACGCGGGTGGCACGGACATATATCGCGTTCGTGTAAGTCCGCCCTAAGTATGTAACATCATCCAGCATTAGCCCCTTAAGGTTGGGTAAATTTTGGCCTTGAGGACAAGAACAATTTTTTGATTTGTCCTCCTGGCATCTCTGCACTGATAACTTTTTATTTCTTGTTTGACGTAGATGTATGAGATTTAGTTTTTTTGCAGAACGAGTTGTACTTCATGGTTGTAAGTGCCATCCTTTGGTACATAAACATTGTTTAATTGATATAAGTTTCCCTGCAGTTTTTTTTTTTGCTGCATATGCCGATCGTCATAAATGACGCTATAAATTTATTGTGTAGGTTGTTATAGTTGTGATGATACCAAATATTTTATGTTGGGACTTATATTTAATAAAGGTGATTTATTCTAAAAATGCATTTGTGTGTTGTTTTTTTTTACAAAATTTTTAATGTAACATTACTTTTTTTTAATCCAATAGGGATTTTTTTCTACTTTAATGTACCGGCGTATAACTATATGCCAGTACATTAGCTTGTGTATTGATAATACACAGGCAGTTGTTCCCTATCAACAGGAAATTTGGTCAGACAGCCCTAGGGTTCTTCAATGGACCCTGGGCTGTCTGTACATATAAGCTATGTTCTTCAATTGTGTCGAGGGATTCCATAAGACATGATCAACAGGGATTCCCCCTTCACTTTTTCCCCTCGAATGCTGCGATACCATTTTGACCGCGGAATTCAATGGTTTAACGGTGGAGATCAGAAGTTTCTCTGATCTCCGCCGTCAGAGCGGGGCTGCGGCTGCGTATTACAGCCGTTGCTCTGCTCCTGATCGTAGAGGCACACTTGCTGTGACCGTGCGATCAGCATGACGAGCATGCTCATCATTGTTGCGGTAATGTCCTGCCGCTCATGATGAGCTTACTCGTCATACGTTGTCAACCAGTTAAGTAAGATAGCAGCACAAATCTCCCCTGTGTTTACATGGTACACACAATAGTGGACTCTGTCAGCTGAGCAGTAGGAAATCTCAAAAAGCAGTCAAAAACACATGAGACTTTGACTGCACTGCTACCTGTGGAGATTAAGTCGTCTCCCTTTTTTTAAAGGGCCAGAGCTTTTTTCACTAAATTAGAGAGGACTATTTTTTATTTTCCTGATTATATACTGTATATTTGAGAAATATTTAATATTTTGGTCTCCTATTGCTTCATAAGGTTTCCCTGGAGATGACATGTCCTCTTTAAATAGCACATATTGTAAAAGCTGCATAATGATTCTTTTGCCTCGTAAACTTGCAATTTTTAAGTCTAGGTTGACCTTTGATTAAAGTAAACTTGTATATTGGGAAATTATATTTATATTGTCTATTATCGGAATTCAACTATTTATTGAAAGTAGGGTTTGACAAAAAAGTGTTATGTTGGCAGTCTATAAGCAGAATAGATTCTTCGGCTTTTGTCATCCAGAAGAGGCTGGACGCAGCCTGCAGGGCTTAAGGGGAAGCCTCCATGACCTCCCTGGTAGGGAAAGGGTTAATAGGTAAGGGAGAGTTGGAGGGAGAGTGAGGAGGAGGGATAAGGAGGAGTCAGGGGGCCGTTGCTGGGCTTCCCGCTGTTTTTCGGCATTGAGCCGGAAGCAGCGGGAGAAGTAACACAGGGAGAGACAAGCTCCCCGTTGCCGCGCTCACTCAGTATGGCAGAGGCAGGGTTGTTAGAGCAGCTGCGTGCTGCTGCTGTGCACCACGGTCCCGGATGGCTGGAGGAGACCGTGGCTGCATTAGCAAGGATCCCGGACGCCGTGTTGCCACGTCAGGCACGGCGTTCGGGGTCTGTTGCAGGAGACAGGCTCCCCTCCCCCGGCCCCCTTCCTAGCATGGCGGCGGGGGGGGAGTCGACAACAACTGCTCCTGTCCGGAGCAGGCAGAGAGCGTTGCCGGGGGTGACGGCGATGCAGGCCGGGTCGACTCGTCCCTCCCGGCGGTCTCGACCTCCAGAGCGCCTCAGTCCTGAGGCGGTCCCGCGGACACGGCGTCGCAGAGGGAGCCCGATCACGGACGCTGCAGGCCAGGCAGCTGGGAGGACCGCCTCTTCCCAGGCCCTGCGTCCTGGCAGGAATCCCAAGCCGCGACGGGGTCCGGCGGTATGCAGGGAGTCGCAGGCCGGGCTCCCTGTCACCCCTCCCCCATCGGATGGAAGATTCGGAGGACAAGGTACGGCCGCCCCGCCTGGTGATGTTCCGGCCAGGGGGCAGGCTTCTTCAGGATCATCGAGACGGACGCCTAGATCTACAGCGACGTCGAGGCAGCAGGTCCGGTCGGAAGTCTGGGTTCCAGCGGTCGGGCGGCAGGTTGCCGGCCCATCGGTCAGCGCTTCATCATCTCCGTTCCGAAGATGTCGGTGGGATGGCCAGTCGTCTGCGAGAGAGGAGCTGGAGGAAGGTGAATTGGACGCGTATCGTCGGGGTCAGGATGGTCCGGCTGACGGGAACACAGCGCCTGTGCAGCCCGGTGAGTGTATAACTCCATCATTGTCATATCCAGCGATTTTTATGTCGGGTGTCGGCGGGGGGGTTGCTAGCGTCGCATCGGTGGCCGGTAGTGGCGCGGGCGGGCGTGATGGCCCGGGTCTGGGAGATTTAGTGGGTTGCTTGAGAGAGCTGGTCGGGCGCCTAGATAGGGCGGTGGCGCCGGTAGTCACGGAAGTGTCCCCGGCGGTAGTTTGGGAGGGTCCCAGGGACGTGGGATTGTTACAAGCGCGGCCCGTGACGGCGGTTAGAGAGGCGGTCGCAGTGTCGGTACAGACCGAGGCGCAAAAAGATGGCGATCGGGTGCGTATTGATGATCGTGCTCGTGGGGAGGTGTATGTTTGTTTCGAAGGTCCGTTGGGGGCGCATTTAAAGCAGGAGGTGCGGGAGCGGATCTGGAAGGACGAATATGTTGAGATTTTTTCTCTTTTGCCGCTCGCTAAATTTAATTTAGATAAGAGCAAGCGGGACGAGAGTAAAAAGGACGAGGAGGAACGGCGGCGGTATAGGCTTATCCCGCAGACGTTCGTCAATTGGTCGCAGGCGTTCGCCATATTAGCCAGTGTGATAGGGGAAAAGGCGCCGGAAAATTGTTCGGCGTTGTTTTGTTATTTTGATGCCATTGGGGAGGCTCATAGGGCGTATGGGGGTCAGGCGTGGCTGCGATATGATGAGCAATTCCGTCAGCGGAAAGCGGTTCGGCCGGCGATTCGGTGGGACCAGAAGGATATTGCTCTCTGGTTACGGGTTACGGCTCCGGTTAGGCAGTCTTTTCCCGTGAGCGCCGGCCAAGGAGGCCAGTCTAGTCAGGTTGGACAAGGCGGCGGGGGAAAGGCGGGGTTTTGCTGGCAATTTAATGAAGGCCAGTGTAAGTTCGGGGCCACGTGCAAGTTCAAGCACGTGTGTTCCGAGTGTAATGGTGCATCACACGGGGCGGCAAAATGTATGCGTAAAAAGAGGTCAGGGAACCTGTCCTCCGCGGCTGGTCAAGGGGGTGTCACCGGTGAGGGTGAAAAAGATGGCCCCTTATCTAAATGAGTATCCGGATAGGGCGGCGGCTAAATTGCTTTACGAGGGGTTTTTGTGTGGGTTTTGTTATTCCTCCGCCTCCTTATGAGGTGCCGGTTACGCGGAGGAATTTAAAATCGCCTTACTTGCATGCCAAGGTCGTGTCGGACAAATTGTTAAAAGAAGTTTCGTTGGGTCGCATGTCGGGGCCTTTTTGTTGATTCGCCAGTAAAAGATTTAGTTGTGTCCCCGTTGGGTATTGTTCCTAAGCGCGAGCCCGAAAAATTTCGTTTAATTCAACACTTATCGTATCCCAAGGGTTCGTCGGTAAAGGACGGGATAGATCACGAGTTGTGCTCCGTAGTTTATACCTCTTTCGATAAGGCGGTGGGTTTAGTGCGGGCTGCGGGTCCGGGCGCGCTGCTAGCAAAAAACCGACATCGAGGCGGCGTTCAGGTTGTTGCCAGTTCATTCAGAAAGCCAACGGCTGTTGGGCTGTTTTTGGGAATGGGGCTTTTTAAGTGGATCGGTGCCTTCCGATGGGGTGTTCCCTTTCTTGTGCATACTTCGAGGCGTTTAGTAGCTTCGTGGAGTGGGTAACGAGGGGAGTATCCGGGGTCGACTCGTTGATCCATTACTTAGATGATTTCTTGTGCGTGGGGCCGGGGAGTTCGCCGGTTTGCGGTAATTTGCTTTATGCACTACAGAAGGTGGCAAGGGATTTTGGGATCCCTTTGGCGCCAGGAAAAACGGAGGGCCCAGTAGCGACGATTTGTTTCTTGGGAATTGAAATAGATTCGGTGGCAATGGAGTGTCGTCTCCCTGCGGAGAAGCTGGGTGCTTTGAGGCTGGAGGTACGGCGGGCTTGTAGACCGAAGAAATTGACGCTGCGGGAGCTTCAGTCGCTGCTGGGGAAGTTGAATTTCGCCTGCCGGATTATGCCAATGGGGAGGGTGTTTGGTAGACGGTTGGCGGCGGCAACGGCGGGAGTGCGTGCGCCGCATCATTTTTGTGCGGCTCAAGGAGGAGCACCGAGCTGATCTTCAGGTTTGGGATGACTTCTTGGGCCAGTACAATGGTCGCTCGCTGTGGATGGCCCCAGCGCAGGATACGAGTGATTTGTATATTTTTACGGATGCGGCTGGGGCGGGCGGTTTTGGGGGCTTACGGCGGAGGTCCGTGGTGCGCAGGTCAATGGCCGGCTAGTTGGGTGTCCAGTGGACTCACGCAGAATCTGGCCCTGCTCGAGCTGTTCCCCATCGTGGTGGCGGCGACCATTTGGGGGGACAGGCTCAGGGATAAGAAGGTTTGTTTTACTGCGACAACATGGGGGTGGTGCTGGCCATTAATAACATCACGGCGTCCTCTCCTCCGGTAGTTCAATTGTTGCGACATTTAGTGTTGGTGTGTTTGTCGTTGAACGCGTGGGTGGTGGCGGTGCATGTGCCGGGAGTACGGAATTGTATCGCTAATGCTCTTTCTCGCTCGCGGTGAAACCGGTTTCGGCAATTGGCACCGGGAGCGGAACGGCTCGGTTTGGCTTGTCCGGAACATCTTTGGGATCTGGTCTCGGTCCCGTGGAACAACTGGTAAAAAGGTCTTTGGCGCGCACGACGTGGAGTGCTTATTCTGCTTGTTGGAGGCAGTGGGAGGAGTGGGTAAGAGAGTGGGTGACGTCAATACGGATAGAGACAGGTTGGTGGCACTTTTGTACTGGTTAGGGGACGCCTGGGAGGCGGGGGTTTTTCTCAAAACCTGACCAATTGGGGAAGGGTAAGCTGATAGTTTTGTTCGCCCTTCCGGGGTCGGTTATGTGCCCAGTAGAGTGCATGCAGGGTTTTAAGCCGCGAGCGGGGCCTCCAGATTTGCCTTTGTTACGTCATGTGGACGGGTCGTTTTTGTCCAGGTTTCAGTTTGGAGCTGTATTTAAAAAATGTTTGACGGCGGTTGGTGTCGCGGCGGGCTCATATTCATCTCATTCCTTCAGGATTGGCGCAGCAACTGAAGCGGGGCGCTGGGGGTTGGATGATGAAGGGGTTCGGCGCATTGGTCGTTGGGAGTCCAACAGATTTAAGTCCTATGTCCGCCCCCATTTGTTATGAGGTTTGTTGTTAACGCTTAAAGAAATGTTTTATATGGTGGTGTCTAATTGTTTTCTGTTTCAGATTCGCCTCCGTAATTGGTGTGGTTGCTGGGTCATTCTTACGTGCACTGGGGGGCTTTGAGGGCGGACGTCCGCCCGGACGGTCGCCAATTGCGCATTCCGCGACAGGATGCGGTTGTGCATTGGCTGGGATTTAGAGGTATGTCATGGAGCAGGGTGTTGGCGGAATTCCAGATATATGCCCGGCTTGATAGGGTTCCGGAGGTCTTAGTGTTGCACGTGGGTGGGAATGACTTAGGAGTCCGCCCCTTTCGTGAGTTGGTGCGGGACATCAAACACGATATGTTGTGTTTGTGGGTTTCTTATCCCAAGTTGGTGATAGTGTGGTCGGACATAGTCCCGAGGAAACATTGGCGGTTGGCTAGGTCAGTGGAGAGAGTCAATAAGGCTCGCATTAAAGTTAATCGGGCGGTGTCCCGTTTTGTGGCAAAAAACGGGGGCATTTGCGTGCGGCACAGGGATTTGGAGTCAGGAGTGGGGAACTTCTGGAGGAGTGATGGGGTTCATCTGACCGAGGTTGGCATTGATCTTTGGAGCTTGGCGATAGCAGAAGGAATAAAAAGGGCGGTGGTGGTGTGGCGGAACTCACAGGCTTAAGGTGGTCAAGGCCTGTTTCGCTGTGGCGGGGGGAGTCCTTGAGGCCAGTCAGTACAAAATGGTGGGGGGGTCGCATCGGGGGTATGCGTCCCCCAAAAAAGGTACATGGTTGAAGACTTCATCGGGTGTTATCCCTTTGAAGTGGTCTTCTGGTGGAAGGTATATCACTTGAAGGCTTCATCGGGTGTTATCCCTTTGAAGTGGACTTCTGGTGGAAGGTATATCACTTGAAGGCTTCATCGGGTGTTATCCCTTTGAAGTGGACTTCTGGTGGAAGGTATATCACTTGAAGGCTTCATCGGGTGTTATCCCTTTGAAGTGGACTTCTAGTGGTCGGTATATCACTTGAGGGCTTCATCGGGTGTTATCCCTTTGAAGTGGACTTCTAGTGGTTGGAGCCATCTGCAGAGGTGAACGGTGCTTCCGAGCTGGTTTACGGCTGGAGGTAATTACTGGTTTGCAGATGGCTAACTCGGTGTGTTCTTAAAAAAGGAATATCTGAAAGGGCTTCAAGGACTTCCTCTGCTCGGGTTAATGTTAACGTTAAAATTGTTATTTACGATTCTGACCCATGTTGGGTCATGTGAATTATTAGGAGGAATTCTCTGGTGGATTCCTAACTAGTTATCCGAATGTTTCGGATTTAAATTGTTTTTATAAAACTGTGAAATTAATAAACGGCTGCTGTGGCCATTTCACATCCAACCTCGGTGTCACGTGTCTTTCCTAAAGGTGGGGGTGGAGGGATAGGATGGGTAAGGGAAGGTTCATTAACACACGACTCTACTTAGGCAGGTCAAGAAGAGGCTGGACGCAGCCTGCAGGGCTTAAGGGGAAGCCTCCATGACCTCCCTGGTAGGGAAAGGGTTAATAGGTAAGGGAGAGTTGGAGGGAGAGTGAGGAGGAGGGATAAGGAGGAGTCAGGGGGCCGTTGCTGGGCTTCCCGCTGTTTTTCGGCATTGAGCCGGAAGCAGCGGGAGAAGTAACACAGGGAGAGACAAGCTCCCACCCTCCCGCCCTTGATTTGTTACCCCTGTGGGTCTTTATGTACGTCTGTCTATGAGTGTTGTGTTTGATTTGTGTGCTTATTTAACATGTTTTTCTTTTTTCCGGAGTAGGTTCTGTTGTCATGGCAGCTGGCGGGGGGAGTCCTTGAGGCCAGTCAGTACAAAATGGTGGGGGGGTCGCATCGGGGGTATGCGTCCCCCAAAAAAGGTACATGGTTGAAGACTTCATCGGGTGTTATTCCTTTGAAGTGGTCTTCTGGTGGAAGGTATATCACTTGAAGGCTTCATCGGGTGTTATCCCTTTGAAGTGGACTTCTGGTGGAAGGTATATCACTTGAAGGCTTCATCGGGTGTTATCCCTTTGAAGTGGACTTCTAGTGGTCGGTATATCACTTGAGGGCTTCATCGGGTGTTATCCCTTTGAAGTGGACTTCTAGTGGTTGGAGCCATCTGCAGAGGTGAACGGTGCTTCCGAGCTGGTTTACGGCTGGAGGTAATTACTGGTTTGCAGATGGCTAACTCGGTGTGTTCTTAAAAAAGGAATACCTGAAAGGGCTTCAAGGACTTCCTCTGCTCGGGTTAATGTTAACGTTAAAATTGTTATTTACGATTCTGACCCATGTTGGGTCATGTGAATTATTAGGAGGAATTCTCTGGTGGATTCCTAACTAGTTATCCGAATGTTTCGGATTTAAATTGTTTTTATAAAACTGTGAAATTAATAAACGGCTGCTGTGGCCATTTCACATCCAACCTCGGTGTCACGTGTCTTTCCTAAAGGTGGGGGTGGAGGGATAGGATGGGTAAGGGAAGGTTCATTAACACACGACTCTACTTAGGCAGGTCATGTATTCTGCATATATCATACAATAGCTTGGGTCTGTTGACAGAATGAAGGGAAACAAAGTGGAATTCTAGTTCCCAGCAGCTTCCTTGCACTATTATCAATTTGCACTATTATCAATTTGCTTTCTTTTGTAAAAGGAGTAATTTTATTATATATACATCTATGGCATATACCAATCTGCGCTGCATTACTGTTCTTTAACATCTATGGGCTACCCATGGACAAAACATGCACCCCCTTCCACAAAGATCGCTCTGCCTCGTCATGGAAGTGGATGAGACATGCCATGTTTCATCCATGGTAAGCCCAATGATGCTTGATAAAAGGTATCTATGGCCTATACCATTCTGCAGTCCAGAGATGGGGGTGTGCTGCAGGTATGCGGGCACTTGTTTTAATAAATAGTTTATAAAATTATAGTAAATAATCATTTATGAGGCCCTGCCACCACATTATAATTGCCTTTATGTTATTTTGAAAAACGATAAATTTTGAGCAAGTTATGCACAATTTTAGATTTATGCTGATTAGTTTCTTAATAGAAACTGGGCATGTTTTTACTTTTTTACCAACTGGGCGTTGTAAAGAGAAGTGTATGACACTGACCAATCAACGTCATACACTTCTCTCCATTTCTTTTTTATCAGTACTCGCAACACATCGTGATCTCGGGAGATCACTCTGTACTGTCACATAGTAGATTCACTGAAAAATTGATAATAAATGTCGTTCCAATATTGTTAAGTATGGTTCACCGCCTGAAAGAACGATTAAAAAGTATAGTTTATTGATTGTATTTATAAAATTGTGGCTCAACCAGCCACTGATACCAGACCAGGCATAAGCAAGCGATTTGCGACAGGAGAAAATGGTTCAGAGTGAATGATGTCTCTCACTAGAGATGAGCGAACTTATCAAAAGTTCGGTTCGGCTAGTTCGCCGAATTTCACAAAAAAGTTCGGTTCGGACCGAACTAGTTCTGACCGAACCTGTCACTTACGTGCGCCGAGCATGCTACTGTCCAGGGTGCTGATAGAGTTAATGGGCTGCACTAACTCTTTCAGCAACCTTCACAGTACATGCTCGGCGCGCGGAAAATACCATTTAAATGTAATAAAAAAATAAAAATTATACGTTCGTACTTACTTTCCTCCTGTCCGGCCTCCAGCGATGACGTTTCATCCCTTTCGCCGCTGCAGCCAATCACAGGCTGTAGTGGCGGTCACGCACGTCAGGATGACGCTTCATCCCACGTGACCGCCTCTGCAGCCAATCACAGGCTGCAGCGGCGACATGAATGAAACGTCATCGCTGGAGGCCGGACAGGAGGAAAGTAAGTATGAACGTATTATTATTATTTTTTGGCATGTATGTATGTTGGCATGTATGTATGTATGTATATCTGTGCATGTATGTTTGCATGTATGTTGGCATGTATGTATATATGTGCATGTTTGTATGTATATTTGCATGTATATATTTGCATGTATGTATTTTTGCATGTATGTTGTCATGTATGTATGTATGTATGTAGTCATGTATGTATATATGTGCATGTGTGTATGTATATTTGTATGTATGTTTGCATGTATGTTTGCATGAATGTATGTATATTTGCATGTGTGTATATATATATATATATATGTATGTATGTTGTCATGTATGTATGTATGTTGTCATGTATGTATATATGTGCATGTATGTTGGTATGTATATATGTGCATGTGTGTATGTATGTATATTTGCATGTATGTATGTTGTCATGTATGTATGTATATATGTGCATGTATGTTTGCATGTATGTTGGCATGTATGTATACATGTGCATGTTTGTATGTATATTTGCATGTATATATGTTTGCATGTGTGTATGTATGTTTGCATGTATGTATGTTTGCATGTATGTATGTTGTCATGTATGTTTGTATGTATGTTGTCATGTATGTATGTATATATGTGCATGTATGTATGTTTGCATGTTTTTATTTTTGCATGTATGTTTGCATGTATGTTTATATATGTGCATGTATGTAATTATGTTTGCATGTATTTATGTTTGCATGTATATTTGTGCATGCTTGTATATATGTATGTATGTATCTTTGCATGTTTGTTTGTATGTATGTATGTTTTCATGTGTGTGTGTATGCATGTATGTATGATAGTTTGCATGTATATATGTCTGTATGGCCATGTATGATACTGTCTGCTGGCGCCCTGTATCTAAGTCAACTTCGCGGCAGGCTTCTATACATGGTATAACAGTCAGTATCACACATTAAACTGAATCTAAGCCTACAACATGTTTTATTTCATTATTTTATTTTTTTACAGGTTTGGTGTTTGGACTACGTCGGTTTCGAGGACTACTTCGATGACGGTTTTTTTTCTACAATAAAATGGTTAATGAGGGTTGTGTTGGGGGTGCTTTATTTCAATAAAATATTTTATCTATATCTTTGTCTTTTTCTTTTCAAATTTTATTATTACCACTTTAGTAATGGCCGCTGTCTGAGTGACAACATCCATTACTAATGCGAGGCTTAGTGTTAGCCGGTGCAGAGGCTAACACTAACCACCATTATTACCCCGGTACCCAAAACCACCAGGGGTGCCGGGAAGAGCCAGGTACCATCCAGTACCCGACCATCTGTTGTGATGGTCGGGCCCTGGGGCGGCCGCAGGCTGGTATTATGAGGCTGGGAAGGGCCAAAAACAGTGGACCTTCCCACCCTTGTAATGCTAGGCTGCTGCTGCTGTGTTGTATCTGGCTGGTTATAAAAGTGGGGGGGGACCCCACGTCATTTTTTTAAATTATTTATTTATTTACATTTTTTTTTTAAAAAAGACATGGGGTTCCACCCAATTTATCATAACCAGCCACATACAACACAGTGTTATTAGCCTGGGAATGGACAAAACCAGTGGCCCTTCCCACCCATGTAATGCCAGACTGCTGCGGCCTTGTATATGGCTGGTTATTAAAAATGTGGGGGACCCGTCTATTGCTAAATTTGTTAAATTCCAAAAAAAAACGACGTGGGGGTCCCCCCCATTTTTATAACCAGCCCGATACAACACAGCAGCAGCAGCCTAGCATTACAAGGGTGGGAAGGTCCACTGATTTTGGCCCTTCCCAGCCTCATAATACCAGCCTACGGCCGCCCCAGTACCCGACCATCACAACAGATGGTTGGGTACTGGATCGTACCAAGCTCTTCCCGGCACCCCTGGTGGTGGTGGGTACCGGGGTAATAATGGGTGGTTAGTGCTAGCCTCTGCACCGGCTAACACTAAGTACCGCCTTAATAATGGACGCTGTCAATCAGCCAACTGCCATTATCTAGGCACTAATAAAGTTTGAAAAAAAAAACACAAAGACAATTCTTTTTTATTGAAATAAGAAATCCCCAACAAAACCCTCGTTAACCATTTTATTAAAATTTGAAAAAACGCAGATCTACGCAGTAGTCCAACGAATCGTAGATGTAGTCCAATCGGTACATCAAAATCTGCAACAACATAAAAAAACAGTTATCAATGTGAACAATACCAATACTTCTACTCACCTACACACATATATACACGCACACACAAACAAACAACCATACACAGACACACACATATATACACAAACACAACAAGATATACACACACACATAAACAGACAAACACACACATATACACGAACTCACACATATACAAACAAAAACACACATATCCAAACACACACACACACAGTTATACACACATACACGAACACATATACAAACAAAAACACACATACCCAAACACACATATACACAAACACATATACACAAACACACCCATATATACACACAAACACACACCCATATACACAAACACATATACACAAACACACCCATATATACACACAAACACACACCCATATACACACATATACACATATACAAAAACACACACAAACATCTACACACAAACATATACACAAATACACCCATATATACACAAACATATACACAAAACACATATACACAAACACACCCATATATACACACACACATATAAAAACAAAAACAGACAAAGTCACATACCCAAACACACATATATACACAAACACACACATACACAAACACGGTTTCTTTTAAATGCTGCTGGGGAACCCGCTCGATCCACTATATACGGCTGCGCTACAGTGCAGCATTTAAAAGAAACAGGATCCTGACCTGTCCATAGAGTTTAAGGCAGCACAGAGTATTTCAGGAGATGAGCGTGCAGATTCAGTGCTGCTGCGAACTCTGCTCTTACCATTACGTAGCTCTCAGTCTGTTACCTCTCCTCCACTCCTGTCCTCCAGAACACCTTCACATGATTGGCAAGTCACCACGTAATGGTAAGAGCAGAGTTCACAGCAGCACAGAGTATTTCAGGAGATGAGCGTGCGGATCTTGTGCGGGGTGGTGACTTGCCAATCACGTGAAGGTGTTATTGAGGACAGGAGTGGAGGAGAGGTAACAGACTGAGCTACGTAATGGTAAGAGCAGAGTTCACAGCAGCACTGAATCTGCACGCTCCTCTCCTGAAATACTCTGTGCTGCTGTGAACTCTGTTCTTACCATTACGTAGCTCAGTCTGTTACATCTCCTCCACTCCTGTCCTCTATAACACGTTCACATGATTGGCAAGTCACCACCACGCACAAGATCCGCACGCTCATCTCCTGAAATACTCTGTGCTGCTGTGAACTCTGCTCTTACCATTACGTGGTGACTTGCCAATCATGTGAAGGTGTTCTTGAGGACAGGAGTGGAGGAGAGATAACAGACTGAGAGCTACGTAATGGTAAGAGCAGAGTTCACAACAGCACTGAATCTGCACGCTCATCTCCTGAAATACTCTGTGCTGCCTTAAACTCTGTGGACAGGTCAGGATCCTGTTTCTTTTAAATGCTGCACTGTAGCGTAGCCTTATATAGTGGATCGAGCGGGTTCCCTAGCAGCATTTAAAAGAAACAGGATCCTGACCTGTCCACAGAGTTTAAGGCAGCACAGATTATTTCAGGAGATGAGCACGGGCAGCCGTTCGTTTTTCCGAGCCGTGCTCCCATCATGCACACGACCGTAAAAACACCCGTTATTGCGGGTCGTAATTACGACCCGCAATAACGGGCTCATAGACTTCTGTTACCCACGGGTACCTTTCCGTATTCTCACGGGAAGGTGCCCGTGCCGTTAAAAAAATAGAACATGTTCTATTTTACGGGCCGTGCTGCTATAATTATAATGACAGCACGGTTCGCAAAAGCGGCCAGCTGCCCGTGGCCGGCCGGCCGTGCTCGTACTTACGAGTCGTAATTACGAGCACGGCCCGTAAAATAAAAAAATAGAACATGTTCTATCTTTTTAACGGCACGGGCACCTTCCCGTGAGAAAACGGGAAGGTACCCGTGGCTAACAGAAGTCTATGGGCCCGCTATTTCGGGTCGTAATTACGACCCGTGATAACGGGTGTTTTTATGGTCGTGTGCATGAGGCCCCGTAATGATGGGTGGCTACAGGTGTGCACCCGTCATTACGGCAGCGTTGCTAGGCGACGTCAGTAAGGGTATGTGCACACACACTAATTACGTCCGTAATTGACGGACGTATTTCGGCCGCAAGTACCGGACCGAACACCCTGCAGGGAGCCGGGCTCCTAGCATCATATTTATGTACGATGCTAGGAGTCCCTGCCTCTCCGTGGAACTACTGTCCCGTACTGAAAACATGATTACAGTACGGGACAGTTGTCCTGCAGAGAGGCAGGGACTCCTAGCATCGTACATAAGTATGATGCTAGGAGCCCGGCTCCCTGCACTGTGTTCGGTCCGGTACTTGCGGCCGAAATACGTCCGTCATTTACGGACGTAATTAGTGTGTGTGCACATACACTAAATAGTCACTGTTCAGGGTGCTGAAAGAGTTAACTGATCGGCAGTAACTGTTTCAGTACCCTGGACAGTGACTACCGATCACAGTACCTGTAAAAAAAAAGACGTTCATACTTACCGAGAACTTTCTGCTTCCTCCAGTCCGGTCTCCTGGCCGTTGCCTTGGTGACGCGTCCCTCTCGACATCCGGCCCGACATTCCTTGATGACGATGCAGCCTTGTGAGCGCTGCAGCCAATCACAGGCTGCCGCGGCCTCTGCAGCCAATCACAGGCTGCAGAGGCCTCTGCAGCCAATCACAGGCTGCCGCGTCAGAAAAGGTCGGACTGGAGGAAGAAGAGGGACTCGTCAACAAGACAACGACCGGGTACGTATGAAATGCTTTTTATTTTATTTTTAATCAGCAGCCTCTTTTCTCTATCAGTGATTGATAGAGATAAGTGGCTCCCGATTTGTATAATGTTTTTGACCGGGTTCGGTCAAAACGGGTTCGGCCGAACCCGGTGAAGTTCGGATTCGCTGCGAACCGAACTTTACCGGAAGTTCGGACCGAAACCGGGTTCGGTTGTCCCGGTTCGCTCATCTCTATCTCTCACACCTAAATACCAACTCTCCTGCTTATAGTATAAATTCCGCTATATCCTTGCCATAAATCACTATCTATATAGATCCAATATAGATAGTGATTTATGGCAAGGATATAGCGGAATTTATACTATAAGCAGGAGAGTTGGTATTTAGGTGTGAGAGACATCATTCACTCTGAACCATTTTCTCCTGTCGCAAATCGCTTGCTTATGCCTGGTCTGGTATCAGTGGCTGGTTGAGCCACAATTTTATAAATACAATCAATAAACTATACTTTTTAATCGTTCTTTCAGGCGGTGAACCAAACTGTACTGTCACATACTCCCACATTAACTTTACTGAAGTGTCTTGAGAGTGAATAGACATTGCCTCCAGCCAGGACGCGATGTCAATTCACACTCACGAAACTTCGGTAAAGTTTCTTGGGGACTTACTCACACAGCACGGCGTGATCTCGCGAGATCACACTGTGCTGTCATTCACAGAAACTTTACCGAAGTGTCGGGAGTGTGAAAAGACTTTGCGTCCTGGCTGGAGGCAATTCACTCTCAAGACACTTCGGTAAAGTTAATGTGGGAGTATGTGACACTACAGCGTGATCTCACGAGATCACGCTGTGTTGCGAGTACTGCTAATAATGAAAGGAGAGAAGTGTATGATGCTGATTGGTCAGCGTCATAAACTTCTCTTTACAATGCCCAGTTGGTAAAAAAGTAAAAACACGCCCAGTTGTCTATTAAGAAACTAATTAGCATAAATCTAAAATTGTGCATAACTTGCTCAAAATTGATTGATCGTTTTTCAAAGTAAAAAAAACTGTTGTTATCTAGATTACAGTGCTGATCAGATTATGTAGGAGATATGGCACTTATAATCTGGTCACAGAGCCTTTTTAATTTAAGCAAAAAAAATAAATAATAAACAAAAAAGGAAACATCTTTTCATTAACCCCTTAATGACCGCCGATTAGCCTTTTCACGGCGGTCATTAATGGGCTTTATTCTACAGCGCCGCCATTCCACGGCGCTGCATTAGAATAAAGTAAACAGAGCAGGGAGCCGTCAAATCTCCCTGCTCTCAGCTGCCAGAGGTAGCTGAGGGCTGGGGGCGTCCCTGCTCGACCGGGTGAGATCGATATTAGTATCGATCTCACCCGTTTAACCCTTCAGATGTGGTGCTCAATAGCGTGCACCGCATCTGAGTGGTTTTGGAGAGAGGGAGGGAGCTCCCTCTCATCTCACTGACACCCGGCGATAATATCGCCAAGTGTCTGTGTCTCCGATGGCAGCCGGGGGCCTAATAAAGGCCCCCAGGTCTGCCTGTAATGAATGCCGGCTTGGCTATGCCGGAGGCATGACCTAGCAGATGCCTGGCCGTTTTTAACGGACAGGTAGTAATACGCTACAATACAAAAGTATTGCAGTGTATTATAAAAGCGATCAGATGATCGCATATGAAAGTCCCCTAGTGGGACTAGTAAAAAAAAAAGTTTAATAAAGTTAATAAAAAAAATGTGAAAAAAAAAATGAAAAACCCACTTTTTCCCCTTACAAAATGCTTTACTATTAAAAAAATACAATAAAGCAAAAAAGTTACACATATTTGGTATCGCCGCGTCCGTAACGACCCCGATTATAAAGCTGTTATGTTATTTAACCCGCACGGTGAACGCTGTAAAAAATAAAATAAAAAACAATGGAAAAATTGCTGTTTTCTCTTAATCCTGACTTTAAAAAAATGTGATAAAAAGTGATCAAAAAGTTGCTTCTACTCTCAAATGGTACCAATAAAAACTACAAGTCGTCCCGCAAAAAACAAGCCCTCATACAACTGCATCGGCGGAACAATAAAATAGTTATAGCTCTTCGAATGTGACGATGGAAAACGTAAAAAATGGCTTGGTCATTAGGGCCCAGAATGCAAGCAGGGGGAAGGGGTTAAGGCAGGTCCAACCTGTTTTGCTTTTTTAAGCTGCACTAGGTAAGGGAGACTGGTACAGTGCTTGGACAGTGCATTAGTATTAATAAATCTTTTAAATCATAGTTTTAAACAGCAGGGCCCCCTTTTGCATAATTGAAAATCTAGTGATGTATAATAGAGAATAGCAATAAGCTAAATTTGATTATATGCAAGCACACATTTTCACAGATGAATCTAGAGGAGATTTATCAAAACTAGTGCAAAGAAAAAGTGGAGCAGTTGCCCATAGCAACCAGTGAGGCCTTCGAAAAATAAGAGGTGGCATTTGATTGATTGCCATGGGCAACTACTCCACTTTTTCTTTGCACCGGTTTTGATAAATCTCCCCATTGATGTTTTTGTAAGGCTAAATTTGGGCACAATCTTTTTAGTTAAAATGAACAAAACTATTTTCAATTCCCGATAAAAAAACAAAACAGCAAATGTGAGGGTCTTTTTTTTTTCTATTCAGAATGTAATGATTTAGCAATGGCAAGGAAATTACAATAAAATAGATATTATTTGAAACTGCCTTGGTTGACTTTTGAGGCTCTTGAGACTAGTGTTTCCCAACATTGTACTACCATGGTGTGATCATGATATTACAAGCATAGAAAGGATAATTTGTATGATAAGTGAAAAATGACTGCATGTATGCATGACCTTGCATAAGTAGTAATTACTTCTGTAAATTAGCTTTTGAGGAAAAGGTCCAATACAAGCTGCAAGCGTAGATTGTATAAACTGTAAATTAATGTCCAAGAAGCCGCAGTTTTAATGTGATATAAAAATGTGTGGAGCATCTAAAAGGAAATGAGAATGATGGTGTCAGGAAAGCATAATAATACACTTATGCAGCCCGTCTAGTTTATTATACACAGCCTGACACTGTGAATATGGTGGGTTTCAGAAATTGTTTCCATATTTGTAAGCTGAAGCCTAGCAAGTGAATCTTACATTATAGAGATTCTTTTGTGAAATACAGTCCTTTGATATGTGACAATATTTACTTGACTGCATCTCATACGAAGATGCTACTGTCAACACAAAAGCACTATAGCATCCTACTTGACAAATGCCAAGTGTGCTGCAGATTTTCACAGCGTACTGGAAGACAAAAAGTGAAAGGAAGGCAATTTCCATAATCTACTGTACATGCATTGAATGACTAACGTAAATAATATACGCATCATTTATACATGTTACAAAGTTACGACTGCAGTAAATGTCATTTTCAAAGCTTTTCCTTTAAACTGATTTAAATTGCAGACAGACAATTAGATCATGGTTTGGTCTCGTTACCCTTTCAGTTGTATTCGAATGATGATGAATTATTTTTTTTTAAATCAGTAAAATCCAAAATAGGAAGATAGTACAATTTCACAAACTTTTCTTTTTTGTATACAAAATGCAAAAAAAAAGTGTGTGTGTCCCTGTCTTCCTGTGTCCCCAAAACCCCACAAGGAAGTATAGAGTGTCATCCGCGGGCCGTCATAAGCTAGTTTTGTTCTAGCTTATGATATTTGTTTTACTGAACTCTGTACCTGATAACTGCAGTTTCATTTGGCGACCTCTTATTATCATTATTGTTGCTAAATGGCTTATGATGTACTTGGTAGTGTACTTTAGAAGGCCAATAAAAATTATATTATTTTAAAAGGAAAGCAATATGCCAAAATATTTGCAATTGTATTGTGATTTAGGAAGAAATATATGTTTAAACAATAACATGCACAGTAAATAATACATGTAGTTTTAGAAACATAATTAAAACTAAGCTTTAGGGCTTGAATTGCCATATATATTACCAAAATCAAGATTTGTTTTCAGAAGGAAGATGATTATTTTTTTTTTTTCTGTTGGGATTCAATCCTGTTTTTGGTAAGGTTTCAGGCAAGATTTTAATATGATTTTCATATGCTAGTCCTAATATAAAGAAAGTTATATTTAAGGCGAACCACGGCTGTTCTCCATCCATTCCCCCCTTCCCATCAGACATACTGTAAAATGAAAAGCAGGTATGCTCAGCTGACCATGCTCCTCTTCTCCCCTCTGGGTCCCCTCATGCTACCGCAGCATGCTTTGGCTCATACAAGGTCCTGACATCGAACAGTGTCAGGGTCTTATGTGCTGCACAGCCCTCAACATCGTCAGTTCTGCGTCACAAACAGCGCCCTAAAGCTGCACAGCGTCAGCACGTTGTGTGAGCCGCAACATGCCGAGGGAGCCAAAGGAGACCTAGATGGAGAAGACGAGAAGAGAGGTGAGCATACATAGTCTTATTTTTTATTTAATTTTTCGATGGAGGATAGGTAGTCCGATCAGGTAGGAGGCAATGTAGATGTCCCGGCACAGGCTCTACCTTGCTACGATTTACAGAGTGAAATCTACGCTACGCTAGAAAACTGGCGTAGAATCGTTGATAAATTCACCACTAAGGTGTAAAAAAGTATAATTGAATCTGCAAAATAATTTCAATGTAAACGTAGTTAAAGTAAAAAAATGATTATACTGTGCATGTTAAAAAAAAATAAAAATACAATATTGCACCATTACATACATGTTACTCATGAAAAGCCTTAACTAAAAAGGGGTGGTCCACTTTTTATTTTTTCTAGTAATTTATTTATACAATAGGTAATCATACAGATTTCTAATATACATTTATTGGTAATTCTGCTCACATAAATTTCTTAGATCAGTGCAGTTGTCCCTGTCTAAAAATAATAAAAATGGTATAGCCGACAGATTTGGCCATAAAAAAAACACCAATAGGATAAATGAATGGGCAGTCATGTGATCCACATCATGTGACCCCTGATATCCAGGTATATAACAGGTTAATAATAGGTGATTGCGGAGCAGAAGTTATAAAGTGTTTCTACCTCCAGAAACATCTCTTCATGTCTGTCATGTCCGTGAGGAGCAGCTCTTACATTCTTCTCACTCTTGGTGTTTTTTTTTTAAATTGTAATTTTATTAACAACACGACAACATCCCCTAGAGACAGGCAGTTATTTTTATAAATCATTTAGAGACAGTGAATACACTCACAGTGAATTGTTTATCATTATTCCCTCATTAGTCCTATTCACATGCCCATGTTGTCACAACACATTGTGTGTGCGTGGGGGGAGGGAGGTCTGTGTGTGTGTGTGTGTGGGGGAGGTCTGTGTGTGTGCGTCCGTGTGTCGGGAGGTGACTGTGCGTATGTCTGTGTGTGTGTGGGGGGGGGTGTCCGTGTGTGTGTGTGTGTGTGTGGTTGGTCACATGACTGACGCCATGTTTAGTCGTATTCAGTTAGGCCCCATGCACACGACCGTGCCCGTAATTACGACTCGTAATTACGGGCATGGCCGGGCACGGCCGGCCATGGGCAGCCGGCCCTTTTTCCGGGCCGTGCTCCCATTATAAAGTATAGTAGCACGGGCCGTAAAATAAAAAAATAGAACATGTTCTATCTTTTTCAACGGTACGGGCACCTTCCCGTACCAAAACGGGAAGGTACCCGTGGCCAACAGAAGTCTATGGGCCCGTTATTTAAGGTCGTAATCACGACCCGTAATAACGGGAGTTTTTACGGTCGTGTGCATGAGGCCTTAGCTAGTAGGTGCATTACACAGGACTGATCTGTTGGCTGTACTATTCCACTGTGACAGGGGCACTATAATAAATGTATGTGAGCAGAATTTCTAATACATGTATATGAGAAAACTGTATGATTTCCTATTTTACAAATAAGAAAAAAAACAAAAAAAAAAAAATGGACAACCCCTTTAAGCACCATTTGGTACATACATGTATATCTTGGTGATCGCACACAGTCAATAGTGACCACAGAATCTAAGGTGTTTGACAGAGGGATGCAGCTCCCTCTGTCAGCCCATTGGCTGATCAAGGTTCACCAATAGGTTATCATGGCAGCTGGGGCCTAAAAAGGCCACTAGATCTTCCATTAGCATCTACCTGGCATCTGCTATTGTCAGTGTAAGGGTATGTTCACACGCAGTGTTTTCAACCGTTTTTCGGGCCGTAAATGTCACGAAAAACGGCTGAAAAATCGGCAGCAGAATGCCTCAAACATCTGTCCATTGATTTCAATGGGAAAAACGGCATTCCATTCCGACGGGCATTTTATCCGCGGCCGTTTTGAAAAACGGCCGCGTAAAAAACCGGCTGCAAAAAAGAAGTGCATGTCACTTCTTCAGCCACTTTTGGAGCCGTTTTTCATACACTTTATAGAAAAACAGCATCAAAAAATGGCCGTAAAAAACGCAGCGAAAAGCACGAGTATGATTAAAAAACTTCTGAAAATCAGGAG
This sequence comes from Rhinoderma darwinii, assembly GCF_050947455.1. Lineage (NCBI taxonomy): Eukaryota > Metazoa > Chordata > Amphibia > Anura > Rhinodermatidae > Rhinoderma > Rhinoderma darwinii. Next base: position 82,421,133 of record NC_134689.1, read on the forward strand.
TTGTTTTTCCTTGAAAACAGCTCTGTATTTTTAGATGTTTATATTTTTGTGTGTGCACATACCCTAACACTAACAGGCAATAATGCTTTGAATTACTATGTAGTCCAAAGTATTAAATAAGCGATCAAGTGATCGCTGCTTTAAAGTCCGCCCCCAAAAAAATAATAAATAATAAAACCCCTTTTTTCAATAAAAAATATTTTATTTTTAGAAATAGTTTATCATAAAATAATCCATATTTGGTGCCACTGCAATTGTTATGACACGTTTATTTTTCACATTCACCTCCAAAAATTCTTAAAATTTGTCAATAAATTCTATTTACCGCAAAATGGTACTAACAAAAACTACAACCCCGTTCCCCAAAATACAATACTTTATTTGACTACATCAATGGAAAAATAAAAAAGCCTCAGAATGCAGCGACACAAAAGGACTTTTTTTTCATAAAACATGTTTTATCGTGCAAAAGTGCTAAAATGTAAAAAATACCTATAGTTATTTGATATTAAAGTATTTATATAGACCCGTAGAATAAAGTTAACTTGTTTACAATGCATTTTTGGTAAAACTGGGCACTTCCTCAGGTATAGTATCAATGCCAAGCAAACAATGTTTTATTAGTCTTCAATGCAGATTACTAAGGGCCTGTTCACATCTGCACTGGGCTTTTGTTTGGCTTTCTGTTCATCTGTTCCGTCAGAGGAACAGACAAATGGAAAGACAAAAGGAAAGTATTGTTTCCGTTTGCATTTACCATTGATTTCAATGGTATTTTTTTTGTTTCAGTTTGCATCAGTTTGGCTCCATTCCGTTAGGTTTCCGTTTTTTTTTAACAGAAAAAATAGCGAAGTGTGTTACGCTATTCTTTCCATCAAAAAAATGGAAACCTAATGGAACAGACGTTACAGGAAATAATATTACAGTCCTCTTTAAAGGCTATGGACACCTTTGCAAAAAAGTCCTCCGTGTTCAGGACTGCGTCTTCCTCCTAGGAGACGCCAGCACTCGCTTCCGCTCTGCTCTGCTGGGTCCTCAAGGTTGCACGTGCACGCTCGTTCCCGGCCTTAAGGGGCCAGAGCGCGCGCATAAAAATAATTACAATTATCCCCAGATCACCCTGGACTATAAAAAGGGCTCTTCCCTTTCACTCCTTGCCTGAGCGTTGATGTGTATTCCCATGTTAGTCTTAGCAAATGGTCCCTTAGTCGTATCCTGTTCCTAGTGTTCCCGTACAGCCAGATGTGTGCGTCTTCTTACTAATATAAATACAGCATTATTAGGCAGAGTTAGATACCTCCACTTGCGCACCAGTACAATGTGTCTAATCAAATTTTCTGCACCCTCCATCTATGCACAGCATTAATTCACGGTGACTACCTTGCCATGGAACCAATTATTTTCTTCGCAATACTTCAAGTTCTCCATTTATAGACAACCATCATCACCCTGCTAGCATTCAGGATATAAAGCCAATATTTAGGTGTGTCATACTTTGGTCTGTAGCTGTCAGTATGTAATAAACATCCAGTGCTTTCGTACAGAATGTTTGAAATTATTTAGTATTGGATGTTCGACGAAATTAGAAAAACATGGCTGCTGTCTTCCAGAAACAGAATGATCTATGATATTGCAATTCAGTACCATTAATGATTATATTTTCAACTTTTTGTTCTGGTCTTAAAGCTTACAGTAAAAGCAGATAGCCTATACCATTAACTTCTGTTTGGAAATGTACAGTAGACAGGTCAGGATTAAGTAAGTTCAATACATTTTTTGACTGTAGACCTTGTTTCAGAATAGTTTAAGAACCACTGGTTTAGATAAGGTCAATAATGGAAAAGTATGCAAACCTTTATTCTAACCACTTAGTGGAACTAGCAGGGATTTTCTATTCTACAATTTCTAAGTTCATATGTAATTTGAGGATTTCTTCTTTGAATAGTATGCTTCAGAAATTATCATAATAATAATTTTAGTAGTAGAATTATAGTACTTTTCTCCTCGGTGTTCCATAGTAAGGTACCGAACATGGTAAAAGTAAGATAACATAGTTAAAAATCCATTTGCTAATAGTTCCTATAGGCGTTAATAACAAATGTATCTTTTATCTGTTCGATAATGGAGCCTTTTAGGCCCTGTTTACACAGAGTTTTTTGCAGGCAGAAAAAAATCTTTTGAGGCATATTTTAAACTGGCTGCGCTTTTTTTCAGCGGTTTTCGCAGTGTTTTTTTTTTGCCTCCCATTTATTTGAATGGGAGGTCAGACGCAGAGACTGTGTCAAGAAAGAAAATGCCACTTTTATGAATCAATGGGGGCGATTTTGGACAAAAACTTCAACATGGTGTGTGTGTGTGTGTGTGTGTGTGTGTGGGTGGGGTGGGGTGTGGGGGGCCTTCCTGAGTTTACTAACTGGCCCTATGAATTCTATTGAGGGTGGGGAAAAATGGTTTCTTTCTGGGACATACAGTCAACTTTTTTTTTTTCTCTCCAATATTGTCCTACTGGACAGAATAGGATTTAATTGTGACTCTTGGAAGAATGTTTTTCTTTATTTTACGTGTTTTACATTGGCCTGAACTAACCCAATTAGTAGCTCTGTATGTGTATTTAATTGTATTATTCCCATTTAAGTGATTTGCGCTATAAACATCTCACTGCAGCTGATAAAAAACAAGCGAACATTAAGGCAAATAAAAATGTTAAGTGCATCACGTGACCTCTGAAATGGGGATAAATTATCCTGTCTTACAAACACATCAAGGTTGCTGTAAGGCCACATTCACAAGTGGCAGATTTTTTCCGCTGCAAATGTTGGTGCAGATTTGGGACAGTTACGCAACGAATCTGTACATATTCGACAGGTAATACAGACGTTGCAGATATCACAGCGGACATGCTACAGATTTCAGTTTTTGCATTGCAAAGGCTGAAATCCGCAGTGAAATTCCGCTTCTTCTTCGCAACATAATGTGCATGCTGCGGAGGTAAAATTCTGCACCGCAGCCTAATTTCCGCACAGTTATTTTCTGCAACGTCTGAACTACGTTTCCTAATAATGTAGAAAAACAAGTGTAAAAAACGGCTGCTGCAGAATTCCACTGCGGACTGTCCTCAGCGGAATTCAACAGCAATTCCGCCACGTCTGAACATGGCCTTAATGAACTCATGAAATAGTAGATTTTGTCAAAGTAAAGAATAAATTTTTCACATATATTTAGACAATAAAAATCATTAAATAGACTTCTGCTTGAAGCTGGTCTAAATGAATAAGAATGGAACCTACTGATCACCATAGTGAGAATACAAAACAATATCATAAAATTCATACATTCTACAGGCAGCTTCATGTAGCCATGAACTTACCTTTAAGCTGTGGAGGTAATGACATTGGCACTTTACAAGATTTCCTATTTAGTAGTTACAGAAAGAAATTTAAAGGATAAACACACTGAATCATCCCATTGTGCAGTAATTGTAGCGAAAACAAAAGGCACCAGATGCGTAATTTGCATTAGTTTCATTAGGAAATCTTTGTGTGTGTCTATTTGACAAAATGTAATCCTGTATACAAAGCAGATATAAAAAGTTTTATTGAAGCTTCCATTTTGCTAGAAAATACTTGCTGGAACGCATTTGAACATTACATTTTTAGCACTAAATTTTTAATTTAATGTATATATTCAGTGAGTTACTAAAGATCCACTGTACAGAACATGTAACATGTAAGAAATGTAGAAAAATATTACAATATATGGCACTATGATTCTGTATTTTTAGGAACATGGGTCATTAGAAGGTTACCTCATGACTCATTTTCATACCAAATGTTAGAAAATGCTGTTAATAGCTGTTTTAGAATAAACTTTGGTATCTGACATTTTAAAATATCTTTCTATTTTTAATTTTTTGCTTCCCTGTGTTTTTCTTGGAGCTGCTGCTAATCTGTGCTGCTGGGTGGCGGACTCTAAGCAGTCTCCTTCCCCTCTAGCAACTGGAAATTGAGTCCTCTTTATTAAAAGGTAAAGTAGAATTCAGAGTATCGAAGTTATATACTGTGTAACATCCACAGTATGCACTTACTAAGAAGCCAATGAAACTATAATTAAATAAAACAAGGCTGAGTGGGCATATGCAGGGTTCATATCAGCTGACAGGATGTAGAGCCTAACTATCCTAAGTCCGGGTTCCCATGGGTCAGATACGCTGCGTAAAAATCATGCAGCATATCCGACCTGGAACCCGCAGCACCTTCCGTCTGAAAAATCGCACCACAATGTGGTGAAACTTACCTCCTCTGATGTCCGCTCCGGTCTCCTACGATGACATTGCAGGCCATGTGATGCTGCAGCTTGTGATTGGCTGCAGTGGTCACATGGGATGAAACGTCATCCCAGGAGGCTGGACTGCAGGAAGAAGGAGGGCGTTCTGGGTAAGTATGATTTTTATTTCCGGAGTTGCGATTTTTGCAGCGTAATCGCACCGATTATGCCGCAAAAGTCGCAACACTTGGCTTTCTGTTGCGGTTTTTCCCCATTGAATTCAATGGGGAAAACCCACAACAGAAAATAAACAGAAACGGAGCATAAATTGACATGCTGCTGAATCAAATTCTGCACAGCAGGTCAATTTATTAACGTTTGCTCTGCGGGTTTTTTCCGCAGCGTGTGCATGAGATTTACTAAATCTCTTCCACTTTGCTGCTGCTGTAAATTCTGTGGAATTTCCGCACATAATTCCATTGCTCCGCAGCGTTTATGCTACATGGGAATCCAGGATAACAAGCTGAGAAAGAGTCTTCTCAGCTATGGGCACATTCAGACGTGGTGGAATTGCTGTTGAATTCCGCTGCGGACAGTCCGCAGTGGAATTCTGCAGCAGCAGTTTTTTTCATTTCTTTCTATACATTTTTAGGAAACTTAGTTGAGACGTGGCAGAAAATAACTGTGCGGAACTGTGCAGAATTTTCCCTCCGCAGCATGCACTTTCCATTGCGGAGAAGAAGCGGAATTTAATTGCGGATTTCAGCATTTGCAATGCAAAAACTGAAATCTGTGGCAAGTCCGCTGTGATATCTGCAACGTCTGAATTACCTGTCAAATATGCAAATGTTGCTGCAGATTCGTTGTGTAATTGCCCCAAATCTGCACCAACATTTGAAGCAGAAAAATTCCGCCACCTCTGAACATGCCCTATTATGCCATGCTACTGCAGAGGTTCTGCTCCTTTTTCTGACAAGCAGGGCAGAAAGCTATTTCTATTCATTGCTCTTCAGTGAACACAGGATCACTATGCCGAGAATTGACTGTGGGGAAAATGACTGATCATGCGTGTTCATCAGCATTCAGCTTATTAGGTGGATTTGCACATTGCTATACACTTTGAACAATAGGTGGAGCCATACTATGTGTTACGCCAGTGGTGGGTGCTGCTCCTGCCAGCGGTCGCCGCCGCCATGTCACCTACCTTCCCCACCGGCGGTCTGCTCCCTCTGCTACTCATGGCTGCCCCCGCTTCTCTCCTGCCTCATGTGGCAATGCTCCTCCTTCTGCTCCCGGCCGCATGTTTCTTAGGGCACAAAGCTCCCCAACCAATCCCTGTTGCTGCAGGCTTAAGGCAGCTCGTCTGATCACCTGGTGCCTGAGGAACTTTGGTGCAGCTTAATTGTTTCCTCCGATGGTTCCCGTTTGCATCCTGCTATCATATACCAGTCCACATCTCGTTACTTGCAATCAGTCCGTATCCAGTTTTTAGCTGTCAATCCCTATCCAGCTACCCGCTACCAGTTTGTATCCAGTCACCCACTACCAGTTTGCATCCAGTCACCCACTACCAGTTTGCATCCTGCTACCTACTGGATAATTTTTTTAAAAACATGTACATGGCAAACATTGATTATTTTTTATGATCTGTACAATAAATATGTTATTTAATGGTTGGACAACACTTGTAAATTGATCCTAACATGAATTAAAACCATTAGCAGAAAGAAAAATATCTCACAGGTTGAGATGACCTAGCCCTTTATTAAGTAAGTACTAATAGATACTTTATGCTGAACTTTAAAAAATCAAATCACAATACTATAAATTATTCAATGGCAAGAACAACACTACAAAAATATTCATAGTACCAAAAATGGAATCTACCAGTGGGTGTTTGCTACATTAACATGTACTGTATTAGGCTGCCACAAAACTAAAGAGGAGCTAATTACCTTCCTGCGTATCGCCAATGGGTGCATTAACATGATTTTTCTTCCTAGGCAGAGATATAGCCAACACAACCTGTTTGCTGCCAAGGCAGGCAAGATAGTTCCTAGCGGCGGAGATTAACTCTGTAGGGGGCCATTAGGAGACAATGACCTGCCTTTCGGTTTCACTATCAAAGAAAATTGCTGTTTCTGCTGCAGCTCTGGAAATACTAGATTGGTTCCATACAGATGAATAGAGTGTTATTTAGAGCTTGAGGACTATCCTTCGATAGAAGCTTACCGTTAATGCCATCTTTAAAGGTGAAGAAATGTAATTGGGAAAGCACAGTGAAATTCTGTACTAAAATTATATTGGCTATAATTAAGATATCCACAATAATGTCTTGTAGTTAATTAAAGAAAATATTGGGTAATTGTGACTAAGTTCCATTTTTATCTTAAAGGCATTTTGGTAATACATCATTTTAATGCAGTGTTTAAACACATTGTAATAAAATGAAGTTACTTTACACTGACCTGTCGAATAGTGACAAAGGCAAGTTTCAAATTTTCTTACATCTCAGGATAGTCAATTTTACGGATACACATGATGTTTTACTGTTTTCTTAATAATCTGCCTAATAGCAAAAATGCTAAGGTAATAATATTGCATTGTCTCATCATATATATTTTTTCAAATACTGAAGCTATTACAAGGTTTACACAATTGCACATTGCAATGATGGAAAAGGCTTAATAAAATATAAAGATTAACTGACATTAATATTTTCCCATGCACAAAGATGCTGTGTGAGAAGTCTCATTCGTCTTTTGTCTATGGGCAATACTTTGAACAAGTGTGCTGGTACAATCATCCAGAACAAAGCCACTCTCCCTCCTCTGTAAATTGTATTCCACAGGGTGGTCATTTTTTTTACAGCGGAATATAAAAAAATTAAAAAGGACCTGTCATCTCTGTTTTAATAAATACACATTTTCCCCTTGAAATAACAATTCTGCAGCATCTTTCCTTAGAACTCTGCATTGTGCCGTTCCTCTGTTATTCCTCTTAGAAATTTCTGAATAAATTGACAACTTGGTGTTACCAGTTGGGGGTGTGTCCCTACACAGACTGACAATGTTCAAACAGTGCTGATAACAAGTAATAACAGAGGAATGATACAGTACAGAGTCCTAGAAACTATGTTCCAAAAATTATTTGATGGGGAATAAAAGTATTTACTAAAACAGACATGTCCGGAGAGCTGACAACCATACACATGTGCAGATGTAGCAGATCTAACTGTCACTTGGCATGATGAGCTGGGACATTACAGTTTGTCATATTTGGATTTCTATAGGCCTGCAGATAGACCTACTGTATTAGGGTGAGTTCACACGTAGCGTAAATACTGTAGACCATAATACAGTAGCAGCAGAGTGGATGAGATTTGGAGAAATGTCATCCACATGCTGTGTAAATGATCAGCGGAAAAAACACTCAGTAATTGACCTGCAGTGCGCTTTTTTTTTAGTCCGCAGCATGTCAATTGTATTTGTGTAATCGCTGCCTTTTTGTTGCAGGTTTTCCCCATTGAATTCAATGGGGGGGATAAAACCCGCAACAAATAGCAGGTGTTGCGATTTTTGCTGCAGAGAAGCTGCGATTCCGCCTCAAAAATCACAACTCAGGAAAAAATAAATAAACCTTATACTTACCCAGAATTCTGTGCTTCTTCGTCCATGTTGGCCTTGTGGGATGATGTGCCATCCCTCCCATGTGACTGCTGCAGCCAATCAACGTCATCCCAGGAGGCCGGTCAGCAGGACGTCAGAAAGTAGGTCTGCACACTTTGTTTTTCCTTTTCTGTTTTCCGCAGTGGATACTGCAGCCGAAAAACTGCACTACAACTTGGTTCGGTGTTTCGTTTGGAATACCCTGCGGCCACCAGTGCGGACATGCTGTGTACCTTTATGCAGAATATCCGCCCTGTGTGAACATAGCCTTAGGGTGTTATCGTCATGTTTACAGGAAGTGGTTAAATTACAAATTCAGCTCAGCAACATCAGTAGTAATGTTAATACTTTCTGTTTTATTGAAGGATAAACTTTCATTCCCCTCAATAAGATTTAATTCATCCAAAACCCTTAGATGCCACATATCTTGAATTGTGGCGTCTATCTTGAATAGTGTTGAATTTTTCATTAAGTATGAGAAGCCCATGCACAGGGGTGGCCCAGCCAGAAAGAACAACAGTTATTCTGGGTCAGGACTTGGCTATGCTTGCAATGGGAAATGCTGTAATGGTCTCATTCCAAAAGTTATAAACATGTAATGATGACATATGCAATATCTGCTGCAAATATATAAACTGCACTTGGCTGTTATGCAAGTGTTGTGTTTCTATATTGCTTGTTTAATAATATAAATATTTTTAGTAAATAATATTTGTGGGAGAATCCAAAACGTGTGTGTAGTACTTGTAGTCTGTAGTACGTGAAGTCTATTTCTCCAAAGTTCAGCATATTGTCCTATAGACCTATTGACTTATGTTCAAACCGAACGTACACTATCTGGCAAAAAGTATGTGCTAGTTGGATATCCTATTCCAAAAGCATGCAGCTATAACAGCCTCCACTCTCCTGGGAAAGCTTTCCACAAGATTTTGGAGTGTGTCTGTGGGAATTTATGCTCATTCAGTTCAGGCACTGATGTTGGGCGAGAAGGCCTGGCTCGCCATCTCCGTTCTAGTTCATCCTAAAAGTGCTGGATGCCCAACCATGCCTTTATGGATTTCGCTTTGTGCACTGTGGAAAAGTCATGCTGGAATAGTAAAGGACCTTTCTTAAGACATCCCTCAGGAAAAGACTGTACTTCCCAAGAGGGCAAAAACTCCTCCCAGCCTTCTCCCGACTTCATGAAGGTCCCGACTTCCAGAGGCAGTTGGTACACTGTAGTGAGAGGTGCAACAGAGGATAGGTGATTTTAACAAGAGATGGTCTCTTCAGCACTCAGTTTTCTTGGTCAACTGCTTAGTGACAGAGGTGTTGGTAGTCCTAGGTGCTTCCACTTCACAATAATAACACTTGATGACCAGTGCCTCAAGAAAAAGCAACGGCAAAATGTGCGTTGAGGTTATGGTTGCCACTGTGGTCTCTGTTGGGTATTACTCTCTTCTTATACTACTGTGACTGTACTGCTCAGAGCAATAGGCATTTTTCCCACATACCGATGTAAGGGAAACTTAATTTATCTTTCAATATATCTATCAACTATAAGCTTATATTGACTATTTAGACACGTATGAGGCTACTGCATGATTTATTCTGATCTATTTTCAACTTTATGCATGTTTAATATGTAGATCATGTGACCACTACCTTTTTAGGTGCAGTAGTTTTAATTATTTTGTTATGATCTGATGAATTTAATAAAGGTGTTTTTATGGATAGCATTCAATGTGGTTTTTTGCCTTTTTCTTTGTAGGCCAGATATAGCACATCACAAATTTCACAAACTGACACATTGCTTCATGCCCACTTCAGTCTTTTTCTTCAGGGTTTTCATTTTTCTGGCGGCTAGCACCCTGACCCATTCATTTCAATTGGGCCATGCACACTTCAGTTTTTTTGACGGTCCCATTGCTCCGTTCGGACAAAAGTAGAGCATGTCCTACTTTGGTCCGAGATTCCGTGACCGTGAGGCCCATGCAAGTCAATGGGGCCGTCAAAAAAACTGAAGGCACACGGAAGGAATTACCGCCGATCAGTGCAGCCCATTAACTCTTTAAGCACCCTGTACAGTGACTAGCGCTGAACAACGCTGCTCTTTCAGCACCCTAGACAGTACCATGCTTGGCGGTCGGAAACGGATACATGGAGTGCACACGGAAACCACACAGCCGCTAAAACGGGCACACGGATCCGTCAAAAACGACCGCTAAAACGGTGAAGGAAGTGTGCACGAGGCCTAAGTCACTTTAGTATAATTAATGCTACTATCAATGTTTGTCTATGAGATTGCATGACTGTGTGATTGATTCCATGCAACTGTTTGCAATACTTGTGGCTGAAACACCTGAACTCAACAATTAGTGACCACATACTATAAAGTGTATGTATATTACAAGAATATGTGATAGTATCATTATTTTCCCTCCCTACTCTTCTGCTCTCCCTATCATCCAGTGTGAGCGCCTTCCTCATTGTAACTTCCCTTCTGCTTCCTTTGGTGCAGAACAGAGAGATAGCAGAACCCATTCTATGTAGTAATGTCCACGCAAAGTAATGCAGGGAATTCTAGTTCACTGGATAGGACCTTGCAGTGCATTACCTAGACATGTCCTATTACAAAGTTTGCAGAATTCAGAAGAGAACACAGCCTTAGGCTACATTCAGACGAGTGTAGCTAAACTCGGATTTGAAAAACTGTAGTTTTTGAAACTGCGCCAAAAAAGTAGTCAAAAACGGCCCGAAAATGCCTCCCGTTGATTTCAATGGGAGGCGGAGGCGTTTTTTTCCCGCAAGCGGAAAAAAAAGCTTGCGGGACAAAGAAGCGACATGACGTATCTTGAGGCGGTTTCCGCCTCCAAAACCCCATTGGAATCAATGGGAGATGGAAAAACAGCGTCTCGAGCTGACGGGGCGTTATTTGACGTGGATTTTGTCAAATAACGCTCGTGTTTTTCCCGCTTGCAAAACACAAGCCCAGCCCAAAAGAGGGGCTGGCATCTGATGCAAGCTGGAGGCAGCCATTTCCTAGTTTGAAAAATCGTGCACACTGCTGCGCTCTTCTGGATTTTGGTCCATTGCAGTTTATCCAGCAGTTTCTACAGCAGTTTCTCCAGCAGTAATGTGTATATAAAATGGCGACTGGGAGAAGGCTGAGAGGAGTTTTTGCCCTCTTGGGAAGGACAGCCTTTTCCTGAGGGATGTCTTAAAAAAACCGCGTCAAAAACCACATCAGAAAACCGCGTCAAAAACCGCATCGATTGTAAAAAAACGGTCAGGAAAAACCTGAACGGATTTTACAGGCGGAAATTCCGCCTGCAAAAAACTCTGTGTGAACCTAGCCTAAGGCTATGTTCACACGGGGTATTTTGGGGGAGGAATATCTGCCTCAAAATTCCGTTTGGAACTTTGAGGCAGATTTTCCTCTCCCTGCACGCCGATTTCGCGGTGATTTTCGCGCCGTTTTTCGCCCGCGGCCATTGAGCGCCGCGGGCATAAAACAGCGCAAAATACGCTTTCTCTGCCTCCCATTGAAGTCAATAGGAGGTCAGAGGCGGAAGCGCCCGAAGATAGGGCATGTCGCTTCTTTTTCCCGCGAGGCAGTTTTACTGCTCGCGGGAAAAAGACACCGACGCCTCCCATTGAAATCAATGGGAGGCGTTCTCGGGCCGTTTTTGCCGAGTTTTGCGACTCGGTTTCCGCGTCAAAAAACTCGGCAAAATACCCCGTGTGAACATAGCCTAAGGCTATGTTCACACAGAGTATTTTGGGGGAGGAATATCTGCCTCAAAATTCCGTTTGGAACTTTGAGGCAGATTTTCCTCTCCCTGCACGCCGATTTTCGCTGCGATTTTCGCGCCGTTTTTCGCCCGCGGCCATTTAGCGCCGCGGGCATTAAACAGCGCGAAATACGCTTTCTCTGCCTCCCATTGAAGTCAATGGGAGGTCAGAGGCGGAAGCGCCCGAAGATAGGGCATGTCGCTTCTTTTTCCCGCGAGGCAGTTTTACTGCTCGCGGGAAAAAGACGCCGACGCCTCCCATTGAAATCTATGGGAGGCGTTCTCGGGATGTTTTTGCCGAGTTTTGCGACGCGGTTTCCGCGTCAAAAAACTCGGCAAAATACCCCGTGTGAACATAGCCTTAGTGTGTTTAGAAATTATTTAGTATAAAAAGGTTAAAAAAACGAAACAAATAATTGATTTGTTTTGCATTCCGCTTTAAAAAGAAAATACAAAGACAAATTCAACTCTATGTTATAGTTTAAAAAAATTCTACCGTAAAAAAAGAAAACAAATCTTGAAAGACTTAAAAAATTAGCTGTGTCCTGAAAGCAAAAAATAGCCATATCATTAAGTGGTTAAAGATACAGACAATAGTTCTGTTCGAAAACCAAACTAGACATTCCATACACAAAATAGGCTATGTTCACATCTGTGTCGGAGGCACCGGTAGGAACGTCTATTGCAGAATCTGTCAAAAATCTAAGTCAAAATAGTCTTTATATATATCAGGTATGCTATAAGATAAGCATAAGTTGTTTGAAAACTTAGTGCCCATTTACGACCCTAGTTTGATTAAATGTCACTTAAGTTTTTCATACCCATGAAATAACTCTTGTCTGACAGATATCTTCTCGACGCCACCATGGATATGCATGCTCAGCTGAACGTGCATGTTTATTTCAATGGGAAAAGGGGAATAAGACACTGGCATAGGCCCGTCATACACATTATATCAACCTCTAATTCTGCAAAAATCTGAAGCTTTGGTCGATTTTTGCCTAATTTTAATACGATGTCAGGTAATGCAACTGTTGTGGATACATCTCGAGTTTTAATACATTGTTAAGTTTTGATTTAAAAAATATCAAAATCTATTTTACAATCTGGAATGGGAATCCTGCCATTAAGCTTTGGCACGGATTTCAAATTAAGCTAAAATGACAATGTTGCCATTTCCTACAGAGAAACCAGATTTATTGTTTGGGTTGCATCTGATGTGTCTGTCAAGTGAGTGTATTGAATTTTTAGCATAAAGCAGCTCATAAAGAGAAACCTATGCAAATATACATTTTTGCACTAAACAACATCTAAAACCAGACAGCTACTGTCGACGAGTGTCGACACAGTAGTATATTTTTAAGCTACAAAGTTCACTTTTATTTACTAGGGTAACACAGAGAATAGGTTATAGGCTTCTCAAGCTCGTTAATTATTTGTGTTAAGACTTTTCAATTACTTTACACTTTGGGCAGCAATTAACCAGCATGTTTTTTTTTTTTAACAATACACAATTTTTAATTGAGACCTTGATAAAAGAATAAATTATTTGTGCTGTGAGGTTATATGTTTAGCAGATTTTCACTGCATCTGAAATATTAAATGTGGTAACAGTTATCTCTCCAGTTACTTGTGTCGAATAAAATACTTGTACATAATGGGAGTCTCATTAATCATGCAAACCAGGACAATAGGATAGGACAGCTTCACAAATCAATAGGATTAAGCTAATTGATATTACGCTCGGAAACAGACTTTGCCAAGGTGACATAATGGAAGTTTCATTCTTCCAGCTACGACATGTGATTAAAGAAAGTCTTGCTTGCATTGCAGGCAAATTAGGCTTCATTTTACCATCGAGACATCATGATTAGACCACCAGGCATATATTAAAATATTTGTCTTCCATCTTTATAAAGTAGGTTATTGCTACTGTCTTGTCTGCTGTGAGTCTACCAAGAATGGACAGCGCTAGGCAGCACTTGTTACTGAATGTGATGCCGGTAATTATTTAGCAGAAACACGCTTGCGTACGACATACAAAGGTAAATAGCATTGGGACAGGTGTAAAAATTCAATGAAATGGCTGCTGATCGTGCCCAATATTACTTCTGCAGATGTTTTCATTCCATTCTTGAGTTACGGTGTTTGACTCCAGTTTGTCTTTAGATAACTCCAGCTGCTGAGATCATAGGAAGCCCATCCAGTGATGAGCACTTGTTTTCTATTAATGGAACCTGGAGTGGGCTGAATACCATCCCAGGTCAGACCTGGTGTTCTCCTCCAGTTTTCTGAGTAGAAAAGTGTCGGGGAACGTCAGTAAATGAGTTGTGCTTGTAACAAACCCCCGCCTGTTTACAACACATTTGTTTTTTGATAAAAAGTGGCGAAGGGAATGCATAAATATGGCGTTTGGCCCAAATGTCAGTAGATTATGACAACACTCTCCGCTAGCCAATGAATAAATTGTCTTTCTAGTCTTTTCAAAACTCCACCATTAACTTGTTAACTTTTCCTTATTTTGCAACTAGTATCCTTCTGTTATTCCCTTCTCTGGCTATCTTTTGCATAGAGGATACAAAGAATTATAAATCCTAAACCTAGTTCATCACATGCTTGTGAGTTATGGAAATTAACTCGTTCTTGCATATAGACACGTTCACCTGCAGGAGAATGCTTTTAATAAAACTCATCTCAAGGTGATGTAAAACACTGAAAGAAAACAAAATTACGAGTGATCAAGATCCCACCCATGAATAACTTTGCTAAAAACATAAATTACAAGAATAGCAGTATAAAAAAAAAAAACATGTAGTCAAACAAAAAATAAGCTTATTCATTTTAAACAAATTGTATTTGATCCGGATTTCCCAAAAGTTTCGAATGCAGCTAAATTAAAAAATGTTGAGATTGTGATGCACAAATCGGTAAAATGGCAGCTGCCGGCCATTACAATGCAGTAAATGAGATTATTTTTAGTAATGTAATAAAAAATATATAGTTTTACAGTGCTTTATAGCATAAATTAGTCTGCATTGTATTTTGATATATATAAATTATTATTTATTATTATTTGTATATTATAAATGACGAAACCATGCTAAATAATGATAATAATTATTATAATCATTAGGTTATAACATAAGAACAAAGTATTACATTTGTTTAATTTTTTTCAACATTGAATAATATAATAAAAATAAAGCAATAAAACCTAAAACTAAAAAGATGCAGTCTTTGAAAAAGTTTGACTACACGTTGACTTGAATTATATAAAAAGCGTCATGGCTGGTAGTTTTCCACAGTTTTGTTTACTTTCTGCCTCTAAACATCCACTGATAAAGGCTCTATTTGTCAATGACACAGCAGGAGTAAATGAAAATGTTTATTCAGACCCCTCAAGCAGAAAGAACTCCCTTAATCCACTCGCTGATGAGATAACTCAGTAGGATTACAATAATCAACTTGCAGTATGTCCTCTATTAGAGTATTAAAGCACAAGCGTTACCACAGAAAATCCACCTTTATTTACATAACATGGCTACAACATTTTTTTTTTGTTTGTCAACCACGTACAGATGCTTCTCCATGTAGCAGGCTTTGTATACAACACTATGCTCATCTGTCTGAATTCCTCATGGGACATTGACAATTCTTTCTTTAGCATAATAAATAGTAAAAGGGATAAGGCCTCATGCACACTACCGCCACAGTTTTCACGGCCGTTTGTGACGGATCCGTGTGACCGTTTTGTGCACTCCCGTGTGCACTCCGTGTTTCCGTTTCCGTGCGCCGAGCATGGTACTGTCCAGGGTGCTGAAAGAGTTAATGGGCTGCACTGATCGGAGGTAACTCTTTCAGCAACCTTGACAGTACCATGCTCGGCGCGCGGAAAATACAATTTTAATGTAATAAAAAAAAAAAATAATAATAAGTTCATACTTACATTCCTCCTGTCCGGCCTCCAGCGATGACGTTTCATCCATGTCAGCCTGTGATTGGCTGCAGCGGCGGTCACGCACGTCAGGATGACGTCAGAAGGCCGGCCTCCAGGGATGACGCTTCATCCCACGTGACCGCCTCTGCAGCCAATCACAGGCTGCAGCGGCCTCTGCAGCCAATCACAGGCTGCCGCGGCCTCTGCAGCCAATCACAGGCTGCCGCGTCAGAAAAGAAGGTCGGACTGGAGGAAGAAGAGGGACTCGTCACCAAGACAACGACCGGGTACGTATGAAATGCTTTTTATTTTATTTTTAATCAGCAGTCTCTTTTCTCTATCAGTGATTGATAGAGACAAGTGGCTGCCGATTAGTGTAATATTTTTGTAATGTTTTTCTGCCCGCCCGGCGGTTGCTAGGCAACGGCTCCGTCACAAACGGACGGCACACAAATGCCTTCCGTGTGCCTTCAGTTTTTTTGACGGCCCCATTGACTTGCATGGGCCTCACGGTCACGGATTCTCGGACCAAAGTAGGACATGCTCTACTTTGGATCGGAACGGAGCAACGGACCGTCAAAAAAACTGAAGTGTGCATGGCCCCATTGAAATGAATGGGTTCAGGGTGCTATCAGTGACAAAAACGGATAGCACCCTGAAGGAAAAAACTGAAGTGAGCATGGGGCCTAAGGGTTACCATTAGTCCAAGCACAAGAGACATGGAGTCATGGTTTATGGAGTCGCGGCAGCTATTTCAATGCTTGTGATGCACCCTTGAATTAATTACAATGCACAATGAAGCCATAGACCATGTATCTGGTTTTAAAGGGCTGAATCTGTTTCATTCACAGACAATGTTATAGGGTGAGAAAGTATACTATATAATATGTGAAAAAACTGGCTTTTATTAGATCTTAATGGCTACAAATAAAAAAATATATACTGTATAAAGTTTCCCACCTTTAGATCTCACTTATATAGACAAGTTTATACTGAAATTCTAACAATGTTTAAATGGCAGATTTGCAATGCTTTTTATCTTAGTTTTGCAGGAAATAATTTATCATACAACTGCCACAAACGTGCATTGCCTACAACTCTGTCACACCACTAAAATGGATCTTTCTAGTTAACTCAAATACACTTTTGGTACATTGCAAGAGATACTCAGTGTATATTTAAGAGGAACTTCAAGCTCCCTCTTTTTTTCTGAGCCTCCTTTGGCTCAATATATGTGTAATAAATACCTGCTAATCATATTTTCCTCACTGGTGGAACATTTTTTACTTCTTTTCTTGCTGTAATAGAAATAAACTTCCCATGTCCTGAATTTGTAAGCCTGTGATGGGTTTGTCATTTTTTTAAATGACAATGTAAACAGCCATATGTACATAGATATATAGGAACAAGTATGTCCATTACTCCTAGAGAGAGAAGTCCCTGGTCACCAAGAAGATGGACTTTCGGTAACATTTACTTAGACCCATTTTATCATGGCTTAAAAGCAAATGCCATAAATGTCATATATTTTTGTTCCAGAGATAAATACAATTTTTTTACTGGGGTCATTCAATCGAGAAATATCTATAGAGATCGAATTTTTTAAATTCTACAGCTTAATTTCAAAATATTTTATGAGATTTTAATGTAAGCTAAATCATTTTACATGACAGGATATTGATTTGTTTATACAAAGGTGGTAAATGAGGTGATATATATTAGTAATATATATATATATATATATATATATATATATATATGATACAAAATATAATTGAACGTGGCTCAATACTCAAAATTCATATACAAAACTGACAATCGACCCTAACTGAGTACTATAAACCAGACAAAGGTTAATGTAATGCACCAGCTTTTTGTTAGTTTTTATCTTTTTATATTGTCTGTTGTACCATGTTGTTTTTAAATCATACTGTAAAGGATCTGTCAGGCACAACTTCTGTGTATACGCCCATAGGTAATCAGTCTGCACCTGAGTCTATGTTTCTGAAACTGACTCCTTCTTCCACCACTCAGGATGGCAGGCTTAGGAGTGGGAGAACCTATCGCAGCCTGGCCAGACGGAGCTAGCTCCCGCCCTCTGTCTATTTATACCTGCCTTTCCTGTTCCTCCTTTGCTTGTGATTCTTCTCGTGTGGTTTCCTGGCCCAGCTACAGCTTCTAACTATTTGATCCTGCTCCATACTGACCCTGGCTTACTGACTACTCTCTTGCTCTGCGTTTGGTACCTCGTGCACTCCTGGTTTGACTCGGTTCGTTCACCACTCTTGAAATGCCCATTTAATGGCTAAGAGTTCGCGGTTGCCAATATCATAGTTACTCTCAGAGGGCGGGAGCTAGCTCCGTCTGGCCAGGCTGCGATAGGTTCTCCCACTCCTAAGCCTGCCATCCTGAGTGGTGGAAGATGGAGTCAGTCTCAGAGACATAGACTCAGGTGCAGACTGATTACCTATGGGCGTATACACAGAAGTTGTGCCTGGCAGATCCTTTACACATACATAATAAACGCATATTTTATATCTACATTACCCTATATGCTTACATATGGTAATCAATTACTGTTTCTAACTAATGTTATTATCATTACCACTGTATGACTTATGTTCAGGGGTGTAGCTAAAGGCTCATGGGCCCGGGTGCAAGAATTAATCTTGAGCCCCCCTACTCCTCCCCAACACCACCATCACCAGCGCGCTCCTATGCCCAGACGCCTTGCCCAACAGCCCCCATAGTATAATGCTCCCATAACTGCCCCATACAGTATAATGCCCCCATATCTGCCCCATATCGTATAATGCGCCCCATATCAGCTCCCACAGTATAATGCCCCCCATATCAGCCCCCATACAGTATAATGCCGCCCACATTAGCTCCCCATACAGTATAATGTCCCTCCATATCATCTCCCCATATAGTATAATGCCCCCAATATAAGCTCCCCATATCAGCTCCCCATACAGTATAATGCCCCCATATTAGCGCCCCATAAAGTATAATGCAGGGCGTAGCATGGGGGGGCAGGCGGGGCATGTGCCCTGGGCGCAACTTAGAGGGGGGGTGCCAGTGCCACCTGCTCCTGCACTATAATTGTACCTGTGTCTATAGGACACAGGTACAATTAGAAGCAATGAATGGCCGGGTACGCTCCGTGCCCAGCCATTCAGCTCTTTTCCATGAGAGAAGCGGTATCATGCTTCCGTCGATGAAAGGTGCTGACTGACAGGGAAAGTCATCCTGCCCAGTCAATCCGTGCCTTTCATAGACACTTCGTTCATCCCCATGGAGACCTGCGCAGAAGAGAGCGGGTCCCCATTGCTGCCAGCCGGCAGGGGGGCGTGATTTAGGTGAGTTTGAGTAGTTTGTTATTTTATTATAATAAAAAAGTGTGTGGCATTATCTACAGGGGGGGGCTTTATCTATGGGGGGCTTTATCTACAGGGGGGGCTTTATCTATGGGGGGCTTTATCTACAAGGGGGGCTTTATCTATGGGGGGGCTTTATCTACAGGGGGGCTTTATCTACAAGGGGGGCTTTATCTATGGGGTGGAGTGCTTTATCTATGGGGGGGCTTTATCTACAGGGGGGTTTATCTACGGGGGTGGCTTTATCTATGGGGGGGGCTTTATCTACAGGGGGGTTTTATCTACAGGGGGCTATATACTGGGGTGGGCTATCTATGGAGCACTATATACAGGGGTGGGCTATATCTACAGGGGGGCTATATACTGGGGTGGGCTATCTATGGAGCACTATATACAGGGGTGGGCTATATCTACAGGGGGCTATATACAGGGGTGGGCTATCTGTGGAGCACTATATACAGGATTGGACTATATGTGTAGCAATATATACAGGGGTGGACTATATGTTGAGCACTATATACAGGGGTGGGCTATTTCTACAGGGGGGCTATATACAGGGGTGGGCTATCTGTGGAGCACTATAGGGGGAGCTATTTGTGGGACACTATATACAGGGGTGGGCTATATGGGGGCACTATCTATGGGGGGCACTATCTACAGGGGGCTGTATGGCAGGCATTATCTACAGGGGGCACGGTGTGTCTGTGTGTGTGTGTGTGTGTGTGTGTGAGGCACAGTGTATGGTGCTATTATAATTAGAGGTGCAGTGTATGGCGCTATTATATTTAGGGCATACTGTGCGGTATAATGTGAACTTTATCTTTATTTATAGGTGTAGAAATGTTGGAAAAGTGAGAAGCTGAAGACATCTGAGCGGCAAACTGCAGAAATGGTCTGTGACTGGGAGAAGTCATCACAGAGGTCTGGGCCGGATGGAGAAAAAGTAGAATCTGAGACGTTACCGGTGAGTCACTTAATGTAAATGTTTATTCTGCCTCTAATCAGTACTGTAGTCACTGTATGATCTGCAGTGAGATGATGGGTGGTATGATTATAATATGATTTATTTTTTGTGAAACAGCATCTCCCAGCATATTCTTACCATTGTTCGGGCCATGCTGGGAGCTGTAGTTTTACGCCGTACATATCTATACAACAGGGGTTGCACTAAATTGAGCTGTATTTGTGCTGGTGCTGTATTTATGCACTGAGCTTGGTTCTGGTGTTGTGTATAGAACTATATTGCTTGTAAAATGTACAAATGTTTTTATCCTCGAGTTACATAAAAAGAAATGTGGAAAAGAAATGACATGTCATTGATTGGTAGAGAAAACAAACACGGCGAGGGGGAAGGAGATGTCGGGAAAGAGGTTGGGGGGGGCGCCAAACTGAATCTTTGCCTCGGGTGCTGGAGCACCTAGCTACGCCTCTGTATAATGCCCCCGCATATCAGCCCACATACAGTATAATGCTCCCATATCAGCCCCCATTCAGTATAAATCCCCCCTGTCATATCAGCCCCCCATGCAGTATAATGCCCCATATGTGCATAATAGAAAAATAACATAATTACTTACCTATCCCCGTTCCCGCGCCGGGTGGAGGATTCTTCTCCTCCTCCGGTCTGTGCTATGAGTGATTTGGCGCAGACAGGCGCGATGATGTCGCTACATCGCACCTGCCTGCGTTGAGCAGCTCAGGGCACAGTGAATGCTGGAGCAAGGAGCCGTCAGCTTCTTGCTCCAGCATTGAATGGAACCGGGACCTCAGTGATTCGCGATCCCCGGAGGTCTTCACACGACCCCCCAGGGGGACGCAACCCACAGTTTGTAATGTATTGTGTTGTATTGTGCAGTTTGCGCTGGAGAGAGGAGGAGGGCTGCAATTTAATGGGCCCCCCTCTCCACCGCAAAAACAGACAGTGCAATATAACACAATACATTACAACACAACACAATATATTACAATACAGACTCTGCAGCTCATCTGGAGTCCTCCGCACCGTCTCTTCCACGCTAAGTGTAACATGTGATCGTAACCACGATTGAATTATATAAGTTGGAAGAGTACTTGACTTGAAATTTGCACTGACAGGGTCTGATTTACCTTGTAGAAAGTTAGTGGAGAAGTGAATTATTTGCTTCTATCTAGCTATAAAATTTTAGGAGCAAAATGTTGTCCTATCTGCAGGCATGTTATACACTCAATAAGTCATTTAGAATGTTGTACATTTTATTTCACAAAGATGTATTATTTATGAGTTACACTCTTTAAAGAGGATCTGTCACTAGTTTATTAATTCCCTATCTCCTAACTAATGTAATAGACGCTATGATGCTAATAACTACAGTGTAATTTTTTTCAAAAACTCTTATTATTTGCAAAGTTATGTGCATTTTTCTAAATATGCTAATGTGGCTATACTTGCCAAATGGGAGGGAACTCTTTCTTTTCACTCTTGGCAGTGTAATGTTTTCTGTATGACGCTGTCCAATCAGCATACAGCTTCTCCTCTTCCCAGGCCAGCAACACAGTGTGATAATATAGTGTACTGCTTCCATTCCCAACTGTATTTTCAACTGGTGGTACCACCGGTTGTTTCACAGCTAGAACTGTGATCCTGGTGCAATATAAAAGGTTAGAATCTCATCCTTCATATGTCACCAGAACCAGCTCTATGTGGTCCACAGGCGGAGATATGTCTCTTTGAAGTGATCCCCCTCCCCTCCAGCTTCAGTCTCTCACACTGTGTGAAGCTGCTTCATGCTGCTAGGACAGCGTCAGAGGCTGTGAGGTAGTTCCACCTCAGGAGAATCGCTGGTGTTGACACCCACTTGGCTAGTATAGCCTCATTTGCGTATTTAGAAAAAAGCTCATAACTTTCAAAATAATAAACTTTTTGGGACACAATGAGGGAATATTTATCAGCTGCCATTTTGTTGAGAGACATAGATACAATTTAGGCCAACTGCAGTGTAAATTAATGAAATAAAGTCAATCATATAGTGTGGAAAATATTTATCTTAGTATTTTGTAATGATTGTTTCAGACAGAGAAAATACGCATTTTCATGATTGACGCTATTTAAAGGCAATGTATCAATGTATTTACTAATTTAACTGTATAGTAAAATATTCTTTTTTACTGTTTTATTTTTGTCTGATTATATATTTTTTAATCTATGTTCTTTACATGATTATGGGGGCAGTCATCTTGCCTGATCTGCTGCAACAGTCATTAAAAGCTGACATATTGACTTCTATGTGAGAGTGTTGTGGGCGTGCTCTGTGACATGTGCAGAGGTCTCTGCACAGGAGGGGGATGAGCTGTCCTTATTGTCAAAGGTGTGATCCTGTCTTATTTGCCTCCAACTTTATAACAGATCTGTTACTGTTCATTGTAATAAGATGACTCCTCATCCTGCTCTCAGTCTACGCAGCCCAAGCTGAAAAGTGACAGGAAGTGTTAGTCTATTGTGAGGGCTCAGTGGCCTATATGAAAACTGCAATATGTCAGGATTTGTTTTAATAAATATAGTTAAATTATTTTTTTTTGTAATTTTTAACATAAAACATTATTTAAACAATAGGTCATTGATTGGTGATAGATTTTGGATAAATTTTTACAATCTCTCCCTGTATATACATAAAATATGTAATATGTAAAATATAATGCATATTATTATTATTATTAGGCTTTTAAATTATTAACTAATATATTAAAAAGGTGGTATTTTAGACATATATTTCCTCAGAACAGGGAAACAATACATGTTTAATACCATATACTCTGAATTACAATATGCTGAGAATAAGCAGGTCTACACTTTGAAAGCTATTGGTCCAACTGGACTTTTTGTAAAGGAGTTCTGTCCATGAACTGTACCAGAATTTAAGGGCATGACCACACATGGCGGAATTCCTCCGCAACTGTCCGCATCAATGCCGCACCTAATCCGGGTTGCGGATTACGGCTGCGGATCTGCACAAAATGTGCAGAAAATTGATGCGGACTGGCCGCTGCGGACTGCAGGAAAAGTGCTTCCCTTCTCCCTATCAGTGCAGGATAGAGAGAAGGGACAGCACTTTCCCTAGTGAAAGTAAAAGAAATTCATACTTACCGCCCGTTGTCTTGATGACGCGTCCCTCCTTCGGCATCCAGCCCGACCTCCCTGGATGACGCGCCAGTCCATGTGACCGCTGCAGCCTGTGCTTGGCCTGTGATTGGCTGCAGCCGTCACTTCCACTGAAACGTCATCCTGGGAGGCCGGACTGGAGACAGAAACAGGGAGTTCTCGGTAAGTATGAACTTATATGTTTTTTTACAGATACATGTATATTGGGATCGGTAGTCACTGTCCCGGGTGCAGAAACAGTTACTGCCGATCGCTTAACTCTTTCAGCACCCTGGACAGTGACTATTTACTGACGTCTCCTAGCAACGCTCCCGTCATTACGGGAGCCCCATTGACTTCCTCAGTCTGGCTGTAGACCTAGAAATACATAGGTCCAGCCAGAATGAAGAAATGTCATGTTAAAAAACCAATACGCTCCGCACCACACATAACATGTGCATGACAGCTGCGGACTTCATTGCGGAACTTAGAATCTCCATTGAAGTCAATGGAGAAATTCCGCCATGAGTCCGCAACCAGTCCGCCACTGCTCCGCAACAGACAGAGCATGCTGCGGACACCACATTCCGCTCCGCAGCCTATGCTCCGCAGCGGAATTGTACGCATCGTGTAAACGAACACTGCGAAATTAAAGTGAAAGTCAATGGAGAAACGGCTCCGCTGCGGATTAACGCTGCGGAGTGTCCGCAGCGGAATTTAAGTGAAAATCCGCCATGTGTGAACCCGCCCTAAAAGTCAGCCACACTATATCTGTACAGTGCAAGTTGTTTAATCTGCCCTTGTCCCTTTCAAACGCTCAGGCTCAATGACCTAACCGTACAATAGAAACTTTTATCTCCTTTCAGCAGGTCCCTTCTGAAAAAACTCACTGAGGAGCCTCATAAAATCTTCTCATCCATGACACACCGATAAAACGAGGCTACGCTTCAGCTATGGTGAATGTCAATAAAATAAATCACGCTTCTAATCAAACTTTAGGCTCACAAAAGGATATTTCTCTTTATGTTTAACAAGCTTCATATATAAGCAGAGCACACAAAATATTAGACTGCAGGGAGCTCTGCAAAATTTACCTTAAGGCCCTGCTTAAATCTCATATACCAGAGGCAACTTTAATAACATAAGGTGAACATACAAACTCCGGTTAACATCTGCTTTCTATTTGTATGTATATCACATGCTTGCATGGGTCTGATCTGGATGTTCTGGTTTCTTCTCGCACTCAGAAAATATACTGATTTTGCTCCCCATGAAATTTTCCCAAAGTATGAGTGTATCTGTGATGGAAGAATTAAATGGTGAGCGCCCCTAGGGACAGCAACTAAGGCTAAGTTCACATCTCGTTTTTTACTGTATGTCTGACGTTCACATTTTGACATGAAAAAACAGTGTCAAAACGTGTACCATAGCGTGTATATTGATTTCTATGGTCAGGATGGATGCCCTAATGGTGTAGTTTGTGCATAGGTTTTGTGTGCTTATGTTCTGTCCTTTTTTTTTTCATGTCCTGAAAAACGTAGTCTACTATGCTTTTCAGTATTTTTCCAAAACCTATACCACACGTATACGTGTTTATTTGTATTGAAGATAACGGCGACGTATGGACGACGTATGCAATCTTAAACCCTACATTTGCATACGTAAAATGTGTACATTTTTGTCACCATATATGGAGAATCTTGACTTTACAAAGTTTTATTTAGCTCAAGAACAAAAAAAGTTTACGTTTTAAAAAGTAAGAACGGACACAAACGTATAAAAACGTATACGACATATGCTACAAAAAAAAGTAAGCGCGTTACAAATGCATACGTTTTTTGTAACTTTAAAAACGTATACGTCGTCGTATTCTGCAAACGTGTGCTCATAACGACATGTGAACTGAGCCTAAGATTGATTATAAACCACCAAACCTACTCTACTCAATAAAAGAAACCAGAAATCACTTTCTGGTGAACATTAGACACAACTTTATATATGAAACAGGACACAAAGACTAGAAAATGAAGGCGACAAAAAAACAAACAAACCTGCATTAGCTACTCATTTATAGTTAATATAGGAAATCCAGAGGAAGTTCCTTCTTCATTAGCACAGCAACTAGTTAAAAGAAAAAGTTCAAAGTTCCAGTCCTTTTAAACTTACTGTACAGCAACTATTGTTACAGAAGAAAAATCTCAATCACTCCTTGCTGTAGATGTGTATTAGATGGAGTACAGCCAGAAATGTTTTGTGTAACCTGCCAATCACAGGCTGCAGCGGTCACATGGGATGAAAATTCATCCCAGGTGGCCAGACTGCAGACGGCGGATGGATGCGTTGCCATGGCTTCATAAGTATGAAGCTTTTTTTTTTTTCAGGTGTAGTTTTCCATAGCGGAAATTCCATCTGAAAAACTGCTCCACAATTTGGTGCGGTATTTCGGCCAGAATTCCCTGCTGCGCACAGGGCGGATAGGCTGTGTGCTTTTACAACCAACAAGACTCTCATAAACGCATATGGTTACATGTTCAGAGAGAGCTTTTTTGTTGGCCAAAGAACAAATGTGAAAAAAGATTCTGTCTAGAGATGCTGCAGTTTTTTGAATTAGGAGATATTAATGGTAGGCCATTAGCATATGAAGCCAATTCCAAATGGCTTAGTGCTTTAATCCCATAAACTATACCATTTTAAGTTTACTGCTTCTGAATCCGCTGCATTTCTTTTTGGAAATTGTCGAATGACGAAGCCTCCTCTCTAGATGCCCCTATCACCAATAAGGATATAGAAGAGGCCATTCAGTATTTACAGTTTCGGAAGACGCCAGTCTCACATGCGCTTGTGGGAGATTGATATAAGGTTAATTGTGATTCTGTAGACCTGTGTCTACAAGAACTTTTTGAGGATTTATTTTACAGGTGCTCATTACTCAACTCTATGCACGAGACCATTATTGTTGTTTTATTGAAGCTGAAGGAGGACACTCTCACTCCAGTTTCTTATCACCGCATTTCCCTTTTAAATTATAACATTTCAAAAACTTGCAATAAGTCTAAATACTATAATCTCTTCCCTTATATGCCCTGATAAGACTAGCTTCATGCCAAGAAAGGCAACTGATATAAATATTCAGCATTTTAATTTGAATATAGCTGCAGTCTGGGGTAAGCGATCACCTGGATTACTGCTTTACTGCGCCATTACTAGCGGCAAGCCGCAATTAGAAACACAAGCGCCAAATTCAGGATAAACCCACTGCCCGATCAACTCAGTGCCTGATGAAGGTCATAATGACCGAAACGTCGCACTAAGTCATTGGCATATTTATAATAAAAACAAGATTTCTTCAAACTACAACATTGTGTGCTGAAAACTTTTGTTCATTACCTTGAAACATGTAAGGCCTCTGATTCTATGGAGTTGCCATATGTATGGGAGCTCCCTTCTCAACTAAACTTTGGTCTTCACTTTATAAAGTAGATGTGTCTCCTATATGATATCCTTAGATCAAGGATTAGAACTAATTTAGATATCTCTGAGAGCCTTTTCTTAGGAATAGGCACAATACAGGACTGTCCCTTCTTCTTCTCAGTCCTGTTAGCTCTTGCCACTAAGCCACTGTCAATGGCAATACCACACTCATGAATCATTAATTGACTACTTAGAGGTGACCTAGTTGAAAAGATCACCATATATGATGATGCCACTCTAGTGTTATTGGCTGATGATGGTCTTTCCCTGACTTCTCTACCTGCTTTATTTTAAAAATGTGGTTCCTTTTCAGGTTTGAGGGTAAATTGGTTCAAATCAGCTTCATTCCCCCGTTATCTTGTTGTTAAATATCCATCATTTCCTCAATCTCAATCTCGAATATTTTCTGGCCTCTACTGAAATGCAACCTAAATCATGGCACCATCTATAATTTACACTCATAGGTTGTATCAACTTATTCAAAATGATTCATCTACCCAAATGTCACTATTTATTTCATGTTTCCCTTATAATGATCCTTTAAAAATACTTCAGGCTTTAGGGCAGCCTCCTTCTATATTTTTATTGGCAGGGTAGATCACCACAATTTAGTTTGCCTACTTTTACAGGCAGGGGCGTAACTAGGATAGACTGGGCCCCATAGCAAACTTTTGACTGGGGCCCCCCTCTCCTGGGTGTCACACAACCCCCCCTTGTAGATAGTGCCTTTTTTACAGCCCCCCCTGTAGATAACGCCATACAGCCCCCCTGTAGATAACGCCATACATCCCCCTTTGTAGATAGCGCCATACAGCCCCCTGTAGATAACTCCATACAGCCCCCTCTGTAGATAGCGCCATACAGTCCCCTTTGTAGATAATGCCATACAGCCACCTTTGTAGATATCTACAGAGGGGGCTGTATGGCGTTATCTACAGGGGAGTCTGTATGGCGTTATCTACAAAGGGGGACGTATGGCGTTATCTACAGAGGGGGATGTATGGCGCTATCTACAGGGGAGGCTGTATGGCATTATCTACAGGGGGCTGTATGGCGCTATCTACAAAGGGGGCTGTATGGCGTTATCTACAGGGGAGGCTGTATGGCGTTTCCTACAGGGGGGGCTCTATGGCGTTATCTACAGAGGGGGCTGTATGGCGTTATCTACAGGGGGGGGTCTGTATGGTGTTCTCTACAGGGGGGTCTGTATGGCGTTCCCTACAGGGGGTTCTGTATGGCGTTCTCTACAGGGGGGGTCTGTATGGCGTTCCCTACAGGGGGGGCTGTATGGCGTTCCCTACAGGGGGGGCTGTATGGCGTTCCCTACAGGGGGGGCTGTATGGCGTTCCCTACAGGGGGGGCTGTATGGCGTTCTCTACAGGGGGCTGTATGGCGTTATCTACAGAGAACGCCATACAGCCCCCCTGTAGGTAACGCCATACAGAGCCGCCCCCTGTAGAGAACACCATACAGAGCCCCCCTGTAGAGAACGCCATGCAGAGCCCCCCCCCTGTAGAGAACGCCATACAGAGCCCCCCCTGTAGGGAACGCCATACAGCGCCCCCCTGTAGGGAACGCCATACAGAGCCCATCCCTGTAGGGAACGCCATACAGCGCCCCCCCCTGTAAGGAACGCCATACAGCGCCCCCCCTGTAGGGAACGCCACACAGCGCCCCCCCTGTAGGGAACGCCATACAGCGCCCCCCTGTAGGGAACGCCATAAAGCGCCCCCCTCTGTGGGGAACGCCATACAGCCCCCCCTGTAGGGAACGCCATACAGCGTCCCCCCTCCCAAAAAAATGCGACCTACAGCGTGTCCGACAAAAGACATGCATCCCCTATCCACGGGATAGGGGATACATGTGTGATCGCTGGCAGTGATACGGAGAACGGGTCCCCCAAGTTCTCCATGACTAACCTCTGACTTCCGGCATCTGCGCAGCTCACTAAAAATGAAAGGAGCGCTGGTCACGCATGCGCACAAGCGCGACCGGCGCTCCATTCATTTCTACGGAGCTGCCGACACAGACCCCGGAAGTCCGAAGTTTGTGATGGAGAACTTCAGGGGACTTTCGGTCCCCCGTTCTCCCTATCGCTGCCAGCGATCACACATGTATCCCCTGTCCTGTGGATAGGGGATACATGTCTTTTGTTTAATGGCAGAGCGGGGAGATAGTAGTGTTCAGTGGTGTCCCGCTGTAGCAGCCATAGCGGCTGCTAGCGGAGCCTCCGGCCATGGTGGGGGCCCGTGCCGGCGGGCGACACGGCCCCCCCATGCCGCGGCCCCCGTAGCAGCCGCTACGGCTGCTATAGCCGTAGTTACGCCACTGTTTACAGGCCTCTAAACATTATGGTGGTTTAGTGGCGCCCAACATGCATCTCTATTTTCTGGCCTCTGAGCTGCTATATGCTCACTGGAGGATTAATATTGATCTAAGTAATGCAGCTACTGCTCTAGCAGGGGCTCTAATGAGGTCATATGAGAGTTTGACAGATAGTGCTTATCCATCTGAAAGCCATGGCTAAAGTAGCATAAAGACTGTTGTTAGCGGGCCTATTTTCTCTTCCCGAACCCTGCTTTAGTTTTTATAATCATTTGCAACATATCTGTGACCATTCGAGTGCGGGCTTCTGGGCGAATCTGGGAGTGAAGTATCTAATACATGCATTACCTTATAGTAATGGGTTTCCCTCTTTTGCGGAGTTCACAGACATGCATGGAGTTCCACAAAATGCTATTTTTCAATACTTCCAACTTAGACCTTAGACATGCCCTTCCGACACAGTTTAGAATACCACATTTTCCTCTCTCCTTTTCAAAACATGAGGATCTTCTTGGAGCTTTAGACCTGTCTAAGCCTCTGACACAAGCATATGCACTTTTTTCAAATCATAGAGTGCAAACATATGCAAAATGGGTGGCTATAATCCTCGTGCTGTCCATGGAGGATTGGAAGGTGGTTGAGGACTCATGCTTCTCATTAGTGGGGAGTTCCCCGTGATTTGTTGATTTAGACAAAATTCTTATATAGAATATTCTCTACACCTATTAGGTTACAACGAATTGGGGTCTCCACACCAGACCTCTGCTTCAGGTGCCAGGCGACTACTGGAACATTTATTCATTCTATATGGTCATGCCCGAAAATTGTCCCCTTCTGGTTAAAAATTCTTCTATTTCTAAGCACACACAACAATTTCCCCAGAATACTAATGCCACAGGTTTGCTTTTCGGGAATTCTAGATTACCGTATGTCATGCAAGGCTTTTTATGATAGGTTATTCTTCAGATTCATGCTTTTCTTTGCCTGGAAAATCATTGTTATGTCTTGGAAATCCCAGAATTTTCCTACTATTACTATTACAAGATCTGGCCATGCGAAGTGGAACTGAAAGACGCAGCTATTGAATTCTTTACCGTGCTATAGTGTATCTTGGATGTACCACATTTGTATTAAAAAGTGATAGGATGTTTTTGGCCCTATCGGGGGACTTTATGTAGGATCTCTTCTTTATGTGTGTGTTAGGCATGGATGTGGTATGCGTGCTGCTGTCTATCTTACTGCCATTGGTAGGATGGAACTTGCCTATATGGCTCAGCTATCCATTAGAGTTATAATGGTTAGTTGTCCCCTGTGTTTAGTTCTCTCTGGTAGACCTTCAGCAGTATAAAAGGTGGCTATTGTACCACTGTATCATTGTAAATTCTTGTTTGTGGGAAATTGATACCTATTGTGTTTTCTTTAATATTAAAATTATTAATAAAGCCTTAAAAAATAACAAACACTCCTTGTTGTTCATCCCTTAAATTAACCACTGTAGGTTGTGTAGGGATTATGTATCCAAATAAACTTTGATAACTGGGTCTGAAATCTATGAACTACACCGCATGGCTAGAAAATGTGGTGAGTAGTGATGAGGTCTACAATCTCTATTAGAGTCCATATAGACCAGTGCAACACAGCACTGCCAAGTGAGGGCATGGTGAAGAATATATGTGCCTCTCGTGAGCTGAAATCCTGATATCTTTCATCCTGGATTCATGTCCTGCAATATTTAAAGGTATGCAACACTTGATAGAATAAGAAAAACTTGTCCAGCACCAGGAAAAGCCACCTTATTGTCATGCATTAAAATCCCATACAGAATACAGAATGCATCACTTGAAGTATGAGAACAAAATCTCATTACGGCTTTATTCTTTTGAAACATATGGTTACATTAATATAGCAAAAGTACATAATAAAGTTCTTATTTTAACATGTAAATTGAGTTTCTAGTTCTGGACATATTTGAGAATTCTTTAGAGCATGTGAGCTTACTTTAATGCACCTGCTTATTCTCATAAATGTAAAAATTAGATCTTACAGTTTGCCACATAACATATTATAATGTGATTTCAAGGGTTGGAGAATGGACATTTTTGGAGGTGTTAGTGAGGAAAACTGGTCCACTATTATCCCTTCTAGAAAAATGGTTTTGAAGTGGATCTGTCATCAGATTATGCTGCCCTTGTATAACGTAATGCATGACAGGTCTGCTCTCCTATTAGAAAAAGTTTGGGTAATAGGATCGATCAAAGAATCATAGTTATGAGTCCAGTGTATTCATGTTGGGAGTCCCCACTTCGCCTCGCCCTCCTCACAGTAATTAACGTGCTGCTGTGTATGCAGATACACATCAGCCAGCTACTAATCCCTGACAACATGGTGGGAGAGGCGGAGAGGGAGAACTCCATTCATGTATATACCAGACTCATGAATAAGAGTTTAGTATATTTTTTTGGCAGCTCCTATTAGCGAAACGGCACAATATTTTTTTTTTTGCCATTTTGGCTACTAGAAGAGCGGACCTGTCCCCATACTATGCTGCCATTATATAGAGCAGCATAGTCTGATAATATATCTGCACTAAATTTCGTAAGTGATGCTACTACAGAACCTCGTTCATCGGCTGTTCGTTGCCCTTTTTACACAGTGCAATTATCGGGAGTGAGCACTCAGGGAATGCTCGTTTGCCTGATAATTGGCCGGTGTAAAAGGGCCCTTACAGCTTAGCCACCTAAATGAGACACAGGAGACACAGTTATCTTTCTTATGGAAATTCCAAGAAATTCATACTACTGTGTCCACATTTTTTAATTCCTAAAGAGAATTCACACTTAGCACTAATAAATAAATTCAATTGTGGGAGTTCCATATGCATTTGCTTCATGGGTGACAGTGTGACGGTATCTATGGTAACAGTTAAAAAGTTGTTTAAGATGATATGTATGAAGAAGACATTTGTCGTGTTTTATATCAAAGGAGCTGGGGTCCTGAGTCCCTTAGCTCATTAATCAAACCAAACAATCTGCAAATATACAGGATAACTGTTATAGAATTGCAAGTTGAGCAATTTCCCAAAGGCTGCTGGAGACTGTGTTATGGAATCGCAAGTTGAGCAATTCCCCAAATGCTGCTGGAAACTGCTGGGAGAAAGCATACAAATAAATCTGCAACCTCAAATCCATCACAACTCTGATTGACAGGGTCTAAGGCTACTCTAAGGTCTTCGCCAGAGCCAACCGCAAGGCAAAATGTTTTTTGCTGCATAGAACCCAGGTGTCTTAGCAGAGTTCAGTGTTAGATAAGAGGTGCAATGCAGGCAAACCTGAACAGGAACCAGACAGCCAGAGGGTTAACAGAACATCCAAAACAGTAAGCAAGTGGATATCAGGTAAAGCAGAGGTCAGAACCAGCCGGGAGCAGATAATTTAAATCGGTCAACAAAGGTAAACCAAATACATGTCGAGGTCAATTTCTAGAAGTCCAGAGGTAAAGGACGTAGGTAAGTAGCTTGATCAAAACACATGCAGACAGGAAAATCACAAGCAAATAACAGGTGGAGAAAACCAGGTATACATACTAACCCTACACCTGATAGACAGAAGTACAGAGAAAAGAGATAGGCTCAAAGTAAAACCAGAACAACCCAGAAGCTAGAACAGTAGTCAAGGTGATCTTAAGGGAACAGGCGTTTTCCTAACAATAACATTATGACTCTAGTCGCTCCATAAACAAGCTCAATAGTAATCTCACAGATGAGCTGGTCCCTATAACAGTATTAAAAGGCAATGTATATAATTTTAGTTTTATTAAAAAGGTTTAAAGAGGCTCTGTCACCAGATTTTGCAGCCCCTATCTGCTATTGCAGCAGATAGGCGCTGCAATGTAGATTACAGTAACGTTTTTATTTTTAAAAAACGAGCATTTTTGGCCAAGTTATGACCATTTTCGTATTTATGCAAATGAGGCTTGCAAAAGTACAACTGGGCGTGTTGAAAAGTAAAAGTACAACTGGGCGTGTATTATGTGCGTACATCGGGGCGTGTTTACTACTTTTACTAGCTGGGCGTTGTGTATAGAAGTATCATCCACTTCTCTTCACAACGCCCAGCTTCTGGCAGTGCAGATCTGTGACGTCACTCACAGGTCCTGCATCGTGTCGGCACCAGAGGCTACAGTTGATTCTGCAGCAGCATCAGCATTTGCAGGTAAGTAGCTACATCGATTTACCTGCAAACGCCGATGCTGCTGCAGAATAATCTGTAGCCTCTGGTGCCGATGTGTCCTCGCTCGTCTGACACGATGCAGGACCTGTGAGTGACGACACAGCATGATCTCTGGAGAACACGGCTGTGTCTGCACTGCCAGAAGCTGGGCGGTCTGAAGAGAAGTGGATGATACTTCTCATCAGAACGCCCAGCTAGTAAAAGTAGTAAACACGCCCCGATGTACGCACATAATACACGCCCAGTTGTACTTTTACTTTTCAACACGCCCAGTTGTACTTTTGCAAGCCTCATTTGCATAAATACAAAAATGGTCATAACTTGGCCAAAAATGCTAGTTTTTTAAAAATAAAAACGTTACTGTAATCTACAT